>NC_134356.1:198195108-198810733 GCF_048569485.1 Anomaloglossus baeobatrachus | reverse complement strand
GACTGCAGGACGATGAAAAGGGTGGTCAGGGACTATTTACAAGGCCCAATAGTTTTTGGGTTGGCCTGCAAGTTCTCAGCCATGTCTTTTTGTATGTAACGGGCAATTAAACAACGGGAAACATCAACTTCAAAACTTGCGGCAGTCTCCGACCCCTTCAAGGCCGGGCATTCTCAGGGCACATACCTGCAAAGTGCCCTAGCTGCCTTCAGTACCTGCAGACTGCTATCATCATATCTCCAAAGACGATCGGGGCCTCATCCTCTGAGATGAACTCCGTATCTCCCTCAGAGCCGCTGCCATCCGTCTCATCAAATTCCGGGCTGGCAGCTAAGGTGTTATCTGAGTCGGGTACCGCTCCCGTTGCAGCTGGGTGGACCGCCGGAGACTACATCCCTCCTGTGGCAGGCGGGTCACCGCCAGCTGCTACACAGGGAATCACCACCGTAGTTTTGGGGTCCGCTGCTCTTGCAGCCGGAGCGGGAGCTGCAGCTTCCTCGCCGGCTGCTTCCCCCGCGGGCGCCGCCGCTCTAGCGGTCGGCGCGGGGCCGGCATCGGGTTTAGGAGCAGACATCTTCCATCTGCTCCCCCTTGGTCTTGTCCTGGCACTCCTCTTCTCGGCTTGTAAGTTACATTTTTTGACTTCCGGCCTTGCTTTTAAGCCGTGTTCCCAGGGGGCGGGGCTTCAGCTTTCACGCTCTTTTCGCGGGGAAGAAGACCCTTGGCGGGAATCTTCGCACCAAAAGATGGCGGCAAGATGGCGTTTTCTGGAAATTTTTCAACGGATCACCGCTGACTTCAATACAAGGTGCACTTCCACAAGGTAAATGGATGGGTAAGTATCCTGTTTGTGACGCCAGAAATTTGAGGTGTACCGCCCCGCTCTCGGCAGCCGAGCTGCTCGGATCCGGTCCTTCTGTGGGTGGCTCGAGAGTCTCCGGACCTGGGGGCCTCACAGTCACTTCAAATGAAAAGGGGAAGTGATGGGATGGTGGATTTAGGACGTATATGTACGGGCTGAGCCGTACGGAGTTCGTGACGCCACCCACAGTGTGTGGTGATATTGGACACCACCGCTGCAGTTACGGGGCACCCGGGGGAGATGTTGTGCAAGTTGTTAACAGATCCGTGGGCAGGGATGGTGGCCCCGGGACCCATTGGGGGTTTGGTGATGCAGGGAGATGGGCGACCGCAGGGTGCTGGTGTACTCACTATCAGAAAACACACGAGTCTCTGGTAAACCAAGGTGATGGTGGTCGGTACCCGCAGACGGCTGCGTTCGGGTTCCCCCACCCGGCTGGTGGTCTCTGTCTTTCTCCTGCACCTGTCTAAGATGGTGGACTGCCTGTGCTTGCAACTTCAGGCGTCCGCTCCCAGCTTGTGGCTGCCTAAGGAGCCCTTTGCCCGCAGACGCTGGCCCGTGGGATCTCTGAGCCGTGGCGGTGGCCTTTTATCCCCCTCAGTGGGCTGTTGCCTTCAGTCGGGACTTTGGGTGGGACAGGACCTCTAGTCCTGGCCGCAATCAGTTAATTAGCAAGCCCCCAATCACTTCTGGACCTAGCTTCAGGGTCTGAATACCCCCCTTTGTGCTCCAGTTTCCGAGTCGGTTCCACGGGTCAGTACCGGCGGGCCACTACCCTGTTTTGGTCCACCTCGGTTCCACCGAGCCGTCTTCCTGGCTCCTGCAGACAGAGACCGTCGTCTGCCTCCTACCCAAAGGCACCAGGGCTCCTACCCTGGCACCTGTTCAATTTGGGTTCTCTCCTCCGCTGGAGCTGGACGCAGCTCCAGCCCACACTCCTTTCCAACTTGTACTCTAAACATAAACTTCTCTGGCTACTTTCCCGCCCCGGGCTATCTAGGACTCCTCGGTGGGCATCTTCCAACCGCCTGGTTCCGCCCCCTGGTGTGTCTATCAAGCCCTGAGTGGGGTGACTAGGGTTTTGAGGTTGGCTGTGTGTTACCTGTGAGGGAAAGGTGTATTGCGGGGCTCTATTTGTGACTACCTGGCCCGGCCATGGCGTCACACTTGTCTAATGATAGCTGATGCATAGCGCTCTCCTTGGTGTCTCCAACATTGTTAGCGAGCATCATTTCTGCTCAGTGTCAATCGACTTTTGTCAGTAAACCGCAATAAGGCCCACTGGTCCCTCATCCAGTGTAAATGACCCCTGTGCCTGGTGGTGTGGTCAGGTACCCTAGCATGTACCCTAGCAATGGAGCATGGACGAGTGAGTCACTCCCCTAGAAGCATCAATTTAAGATTCCATCACAATATTAACATCTTCCTCTATCAGGGTTCCCTCAGAGAAGGTTTGAATAAAGTCTAAATGTACCGGTTAGGTGGAGTCTTAGGCGGGCTTTACACGTTGCGACATCGGTAACGATATATCGTCGGGGTCACGTTGTTAGTGACGCACATCCGGTGCCGTTACCGACATCGCAGCGTGTAAACCCTAGGAGCGACGATCATCGATCGCAAAAACGCAAAACGCAAAAAATCGTTGATTGATGACACGTCGCTCCTTTTCATAATATCACTGCTGCTGCCGGTATGATGTTGTTTGTCGTTCCTGCAGCACCACACATCGCTGTGTGTGACACCGCAGTAACGACAAACATCTCCTTACCTGCCTCCACCAACAATGCGGAAGGAAGGAGGTGGGCGGGATGTTATGTCCCTCTCATCTCCGCCCCTCCACTTCTATTGGCCAGCCGCTTAGTGACGTCGCTGTGACGCCGAACGCACCTACCCCTTGAAGGAGATATTGTTCGGCGGTCACAGCGATGTCGATGACCAAGTATGTGCGTGTGACGCTGCCGTAGCGATAATGTTCGCTACGGCAGCAATCACCACATATCGCATGTGCGACGGGGGCGGGTGCTATCGCGCTCGACATCGCTAGCAATTGCTAGCGATGTCGCAGCGTGTAAAGCCACCTTTAGTCTGAGCTAGGTAGATATTCACATAGGTGAAGACTCTTTTTAGGATGGAATATAATATACAGTATTTTAGTAAAGATGTCTGTGCCAGTTTTGAGGATGGATTACAATGTTTTTACATGTTTTGTGCCAGTTTTGACTTTTAAAAGAAAAAGGTGTTTGCTGCCCCATCTGAGAGTAGCATAAAGTAGGATCCTTGATTATAGTGGTTTGTCGGACGTCTTGCTGTAGTTTGGATAAAACAGGAGAGGCATGTTTGATCAAAATTAGGTTAGGGTCTCACTACAGAAAGGAAAGCTTGATGTGGATTGTGGGAACACATGAATTGGTGAATTGAGTAGAATGGCACACTTCTCAAGATTTCCAGGCCTTCAGGTTGAAAGAAGTTGTTTGAAAAAGAATAGGCACAAAAGAAGAAAAAAAAGGAGTTAAGGAAAAAAGGGAGTACTTAAGTGGGCTTTACAATAAAAGGGATGGGGTGGATTATACAACTTTAGTCTCAAGAGGTCTAAAGGGTGCTTTACACGCTGCGACATCGCTAGCGATCTCATTAGCGATGTGACACGCTAGATAGCAGATGCGATCTGCCGAGATCGCACATGTGACCGACGCTTCAAAAACCGACCTATGTGCGATCTCGGCAGGTCGCATCTGCTATCTAGCGTGTCACATCACTGATGAGATCGCTAGTGATGTCGCAGAGTGTAAAGCACCCTTAAGGCTAAGCTCACACTTCCGTTGTTTTGCTTCTGTCGTTTTTTAGATGTCAACTGACGCAACGGATGTGTTATTTCACAGGAATCCTGTGAAAGAACTGATCCATCACGTCCGTTACAGCCATTGTGCGTCTGTTTTTTGACGGGTCTGTCGTGAACCGTTTGTGTTTGGTACAGCACAATGGGTGTGCCAAACATGCTGGGCATGCTCAGTAGAGCATGACTGAATCCAGCACTGGATTTCGAGGTGTGACGGATTACGGCAGAATCCAGCACCATAGACATCCATTATAGCTTTTGACGGATGGCAATGGACACCTGCGGAGTCCCTTTTTTTGCCGCTCCAAAAAACTTTACATTTAGCGTTGCTCCCACCTGACAGTCAGTCAGTAAACGACTGATCAGTCACGCGGCAGATGCAACGCAAGGCCATCCATTGCAATCTGTTGTTAATAGAAGTCTATGGGGAAAAAACGGATTCCTCAAGGTGATGGATTGCGACGGAAGCAAAATAACGGAAGTGTGAACTTAGCCTAAGACTAGCTTGACCAGAGACATTAAGGCATTCATAGCCATGAGTCCCAGTTAGGGTGTAGAGTACAGAATTGGAAAAGACAATAAAGGGCTAGACTCATTATATTGAAAAGAGGAGGTGGGTGAGTTGTTCATAGGTAACTTAACGCTTAATAATCCTAAACATCAACATAAGGAAGCCTAGAAGTAATTACCATATGTTCTTAAATTTGCAAATGCAAATTGACTAGCATTGACCATCTCCATCCTTGAAATGTGTGTGATCATTATACATAATTTTTATATTAACATATTTCTATGTGTTTCCCATTAGGTAATAGAGAAAAACCATGGTGGCTGGTGGTACATTCAGATTGATGATAAGGAGGGCTGGGCCCCTGCTACCTTTATTGACAAGTATAAAAAGACCAGCAGTGCTTCAAGACCTAACTTTTTGGCTCCTTTGCCTAATGAGATGGCTCAGTTGTGCTTGGCAAATGCTTCAGCAGAGAATTCTTCTTTGGAAGAAACATCTGGACCTTGTAGACCTCTGCCTGAGCCACCTCAAAATGGCACAGATTCTATAGCAAAGTGGAAAAACAAAGAGCAAGGCTTTAAAACTACTCAGCTAAATGGTAAAGAACAAACACTCAACAGTGTATATGATGAAGCTGCCGAGGATGAAGGGGAGGAGAAGCCAAGTCTACCTATAAGAAGAGAATCGATGCTGAAGACCGAAGATATTTCAGAAAGACCAAGCATGCCACAGCTCCGTGTTCCTCCTCCAAAACCATCTCCCAACATGATTGCTTCTAGTTCTCAGAGACAAGCACTTCCAAAAGACATAAAAAAACCTGAGATAAAAGGTGACAAAGGCAAGATGTTTCAGCTTAAAAATGAAATGGGACTGGAATGTGGCCACAAAGTATCACCCAAAGAGCTGAAAAAGCCTGTGCTTAAGCCTGTCCCTAACAAACCAAAACCTGATCAGTCTATTGAGAGAGTAGACTCGATGGTTCAAAACCCCTTTTCAAAGTCCAAACCACAAGTGAGACCCAAACCAGTCCCTGCAGCTAAAACTGAAATTAATGCAGAAAATAAGGTTGATATTTCAAATCTGAGAAGTAGACTTAAACCTGCCGCAAAGTCTCTAGAGAAAGCCAATGAGCAGGAACCTTTTGTAAACAGTGGAGCAAATGATGCTCCAATGTATACTGCACCTTATCAAGGGGCTGCTGGCAGACCTCTTGAAAAACCAGATTCAAGACATCCGTACAAGCTGGAAGATGAAATCCCTAAAGAGCCACCATCTAAAGCATTACCAATGCCTATGAGAACTGCAGACAGTGAACCAAAGCCTGGAAGAGATCCACCACAGAGGCCTGTAATACCGCCAAGAAGACCCCCTCCTCCTAAGAAATTGTCCACCGAAGCCAATGATGGGAAGGCAACACCACAAAAGGAAGGTTCTGATTCAGTAGCTACTGCCATTTCCAACAAGCCAATACTTGTCCCACCAAAAGCAAAGCCATTTCTACCTTCATCCATTATGGATGATACCAAAGTAAAAAATAGCTTTGTTCCAAAGACACAGGCACCAAGGAAGGTAGATAAGTCAGACTTCAAGGAAAGGTCATTACCTTGTGAAGTGGCCAAAGATTGCTGTTATGTAGCCATTGCTGATTTTGATGGGGATGATGAGGCAAGCAGCTTTAAAGAAGGGACAGTATTTGAGGTTCAGGAGAAGAGCTCAAGTGGCTGGTGGTTCTGTAAGGTTATTAATGGAGGCCCGATTTGGGAGGGCTGGATACCTTCCAATTATCTTAGAAAGAGGCCATAATGGCTTGCTTAGTTTACACATTGCAATAGTCTCCTAATTTCAGGTCTATTTAATTAGTCCATTAATTTATAGTTTTTACATGAAAACTATTTTTTTTATTACATTCCATTTTTTTATTCACTATTTTTTTTATCATTAAATCACAGGAATGGAAGAGTTAGTAGGCCAGGTTTTGAGCATTCTCCAGTGATCATGTACTCCATAATCATTTGGGCTAGATATGAGCTGAATGAGAGATTAGAAATAATGGTAACAGTGAAATTCTGGGAAATGTCTGCGTGCTCTGCTCTGCAGAGGCTGCACAACCACAGCCAGGTTATCAAGTCTTCTCCATATTTGGCCTTCTTAGCATGTTACTCTTCTTGGCTAAATCGTATTTTCGCCACTGTTGACAGTGACATAATAAACTTGGCAGTAACCGTACGGTTTTTAAACTTTGTTTTACACTTTTTTTTTTGTATTTTATAGCAATGTTAACACGAATGGCTCAACTTGATACTTTAAACTCCCGTCCAAATAGGAACAAATGACTGAGTGTATATTCAGTAGCCTGCGTTCCATTCCTGCAGCCCCAACCATTCCTCATTTAAAAGAAGAACAGTGAAATTGTATGTGTACTTTTTGTTTGATACATTTCTGACCTAAAAATGTGGGGAATTTTTCTGTGGACGCTAAATGTATTACAAACATGTGACCTGTAGAGGGCAGCAATAGACAAGAGATTTCTAAAAGGAAACAAAGTCAATAGAGGTAGGAAATCCATCAGGGTTTTACATGAAGTTAATGCGTCAGAATACCTGGCCCATTCAGGACTGGAATGACATTAGATCCACAATATTACCAGAAAATGTGATAGAATTTGCATTTTTATTGCCTGTCAATGGCAAGTTACTGTAATCCAAAAAAAGCATCCACAGAGCTCCTGTCGTGTATCCTCCCACAGCTCCTCTGTACTGGTGATTAGGAGTTACAGGCAGCTGCTCCCCAGGGCACTACTGGCAAGACGATGAAGCGTGACGATATGTAAAACAGGAGAAATCCTGCTGGAATCACTAATGATGTTACCTCCTGAAAGGTTCAGGGCCTCCTCTGGATCGTGGAGGATCTACATGAAACAGTGGCTTCTAATGCCAGTGTTTATACCACAGCTGGTGTAGGACCAGGCTGCCCAAGTGGCAGTGTAACTAGCTGAAGTTATGTTACAATAACTGGGATGCATTTATTTGTATTAGAAATGTATATTAGGGATATATTTAAGGAGCATTATTTTTCACCAAGGAGCTGTGCTCCATGTCTTGCCGCTACCTATGCCTGCTCTAGATCAGAGATCTCACGCTATATTACCAACCATGCGGCAGTCGTGACACGTGTTACTTTTACCTATGCTCAGTAAGTAGCGCCTTGCACACTTTCCACCCTACCATGGCAGTATTATATAGCTTGATGCATTGCCTTACAAGCTGGGTTCTTCTGCTGCATGTTATCAGTAGCTTTTCTAATTATATAGTAAACTACCATCCACTTCACGTGGTTACATTTTCCACTTACATCAGATATGTCCAAACCTTGCATAAAGTAACCCAGAACTCAACATGTAGGATTGTGTTAATTTTGATGGTGCCTTTTTGTAAAGCCTCTTTGGATACAAACCCTTTTGAATGTGGTGTGACTGATCCACATCTCAATGGGCCAAACCAAATCTGCTTTTTTATGCCTACCCAAGTTATTTCACCTGCGGTGGAACCTAAGTGACCTTTCTCTGCCCTCTCATTGTGCCTTCATATTCAGTGAACAATGTCAACTCTGATATTTTTGACAAGTCAGTTGGCTGTTATAGTGACATGAGAAACACACCAAAGAAGTTTCTTTCCTACATTTACATGGCCATTCATATATAACTAATTATAGTTTGCAATTAAGCAATTTCCTTTCTGTACTTGATATCGGCCATTGACAAGATCTGTTGCCATCGGTGTCCTGTACTTGTACTATGATAAATAAAGCTTTTTTTTTAATAGCCTGTGTTTTTATGGTTCTTCATCACAACCACTGGAAACAAATTTGTAAGTTGACTACTGACACAATGAGTGGCAAAATACCAAATAGGGTTGTATCATCAAGTCTTCAGCAGAAATCTGGCATAAAAATGCTTGAATGTAGCAACATTTTTGTATAACGTGAAACATGGACAAAAAAAATGTGCGACTGTTGACGTTTTTATGCCAATCCCAGCTCGCTCTTGACCACTTTTTGAAAATTGTGTGGTACTCGGATGGGGTGTCACCAAGCATAAATTATACATAAATGGACATCCGTTTCTCACCGGTGTACATTTCTGATTGCGTCACATGGCAGTTGAAAGACTGTGATCTTACTCCAGTGCTCTCTTCATTAAGACTAGTGTACAAATGTCAGTGTTAATGATTCAGGACCTATGTTGACAAGTGATGGAACACCTACATGAGCATTTATGACATCCCATAGGCTAACCCATATGGAGTTTGCTCCCCATTGCAGCTAAGGCTAGTTTCTCCACGGAGCACTGCGTCAGGGTTTCGGATGCAGTCCATGGATAACAGGATTTCATGGTCTGCTGCGCTTTTGTGCACATCTGAAAAAGATGAACACTACTGGGTCAGAGGTGAGACAAAGTCCAAAGTGACCCCATCAGCTACATAATGGTGAATGGCTTTGTTGGAGATTCTTCAAAAATCCTGTTTCTTTTGGGAATGTTGACAGAAACCCAGACATAGTGCTTAGTGGAGAGCACTGTATATAACTGAAACGCCTAAAACAGTATCCACTTTTCTGTGATGGCTTTCTACAAAATTTTGGAGTGTCTGTGTATAGGAATTTTTTCCCATTCATCCAGAAGAGGATTACTGAGTAGAGATGAGCGAACCAGACACTTAAAAAAAAATGAGTGTTCGAGTTTGGTGTTCGGATTTTTTATGTATGCAAATCACTCAAACGAGCATTGCTGTGCACGGTTATGCTTGGGGCTGGTAGTGTTTGAAATACTCGCACTCGCATAAATTCAGTGTTATCGAATGTAGTGTGTTCACAAAAAAAAAACCCTGGCGTCTCTCCCCCAGAAGTGTTCTGTTTATGGCAGACTATATATGGGCGGAGAGCCGACCTGCCCAATCATTGACTTCCAATGAGAACTTTAGATAAAGTACGGCTGACCTTCCAGAACCTGTACTTCCACGGGTCCGCTCATCTGTACTTGTGAGTTCATACAACATAGGTATTATACGAGATGATATAGCACGCAATCTCTAATCTTGTTCATCCCAAACTTGTTGGAAGGGGTTAAGGTCAGGGCTTCATGCAACCAGGCAAGTTCTTTAACACTGCACTCAATCAACCATGTCTTTGGACCTTGCTGTGTGTATTGTATCAGTCATTCTAGAATAGAAAAGAGCCTCTCCCAAACTGCAAAACTTTAGTTATACAATGCAGTCAAACAAGTAATGTTCTCCTGGCTTTTGCCAAACCCAGACTTGTCCATCAAAATGTAAGATAGAGAATTGTGATTCATAACACCGCAGACCTTATTTCCTCTGCTCCTAGGTCCAGTGAGGTATTCTTTACACCACTGAATCTGATGGCTGGTGATGGAAGATTTGCATGAAGATGTTTGGCCTTGGAAACTTATGCGTTGAAACACCCGGAGCACAGGTTTTGTGCTGATCTTAGAACCATCGGAGATATTGAGTCAGCAAAGTGTTGGTCACTTCTATGCATTATACTCTTCAGCACTCTGTGCTGTGCCCCCATGCAGTAATGGTCTGGCACTTCATGGGTGAATTGCTGTGGTTCCCAAATGCTTGCACTTTTCTATAATACCACTCACAGGTGATCGTGGAATATTTAGGAGGGAAGAAATTTCATGAACTGACTACAATGGTGGCATCCTATTGTACTATGCTGGTTTATGTAAGCTCATTTGAACAAGCCATTCTATCACAAATATCTGTAAAGGCAGGCTATATGCCTAGGACCTGAATTTTATACACCTGAGGAAGTAAAACAATGAGCAACCTAAATTCAGTGGTGCATCCAAATACTTTTGTCCACCTAGTGTATAGTTTTAGTGTACAGTGGAACCTTGGTTAACGAGAACAATCCGTTCTGGGACTGTGCTTGTTAACCAAGTTCTAAGTGAAAACTGTGGAAAAAGAAAGCGCAATAGGGTCTTACCCCAATATATATAGGGTGAAGCAAAGAATAATCCTACTCACCAATTCGGGTTGTGACAGTCACAACACCTATAGCAGCATGTAACACCAAGTCCCGGCAGCGGTCCCCAAGAGGCAGATAACAGAGAGTAGTAGAGAATGGGTTTCACAGCCGCGCCAAAAGACTACTGGATTCTTCTCAGATTAATGTTTCTTTTATTTCATAACAGGTCAAGTCTACGCGTTTCAGAAGGACACAGCTCCCTTGACTTGACCTGTTATGAAATAAAAGAAACATTAATCTGAGAAGAATCCAGTAGTCTTTTGGCGCGGCTGTGAAACCCATTCTCTACTACTCTCTGTTAACCAAGTTCTAATTCAGCAAAGTAATATTTCCCATAGAAAATCATTGCAATGCAGAAAATTCGTTCCACAACTTGTTAAATGTCCAATCCTGGTCCCCTATTGTGCCATTCCAAACACGCTCACACACATATTATGCTCATCTTACCTTCCGTTCCATTGCCTGCCTCCTGGAACTTGCAGTTCGCCGGTACAGGATGTGTATCGGGTAACCATCGCAACGAGGGAGGAACTCCCGCTGCTAGAGCAAGTTCCTCCCTCGTCGCGATGGTTACCAGATGCACATCCTGTACCGGTGAACTACAAGAACCATGAGGCCGGCGATGGAATGGAAGGTAAGGTGAGCATAATATGTGTGTGTGCGTGCGTGCGTGTTTGTGTGGACTGTAAGAGCAGGTTAGAGCGTGGTGGATGTACGGAACCGGCAGTGAGTATTTTGCTCGTTCAGCAAAGCTTGCTAGTAAACGGAGTTACAAATCTCCCATTGAAGCACCTGCGAAACACGTGTCGGGACTGGGTCCACATGTGAGGCTGACAGACTCCCCTCCTTGGGTGCTATACATACTTCAGGTGGCAATCTCCACCATTGTATGATTTTTTTTTCTTTATTTGAGATTATGCGATGTACTCGCTGGTGGTGTTACATACTATTGTGTTCAGGCCCTGATTTGGACCTTATCCTGTTGGTTACTTTTCATGTATAAGCACTCCATTACTCTACTATCTTAGGGGATATACCTATGTTTCTCTGGTTATTTATATGGCCATCTGGGATATAAGTAAACTATCCTGTTCCCCGCACAGAAATTAAGGGGTAGCCTGTCTCCCTCCCTGTGACCTTCTTTTCTTTGTCTCATTGGATTTTAACTATGTATGTCTAATCACTAACTGCAATCACATGTGATTTCCAGTATTTTGTATTTTTTGTAATAATAAAAACTGTATACTTTTTTCACAATTGTGGTGCAGTAGTTCTTACTCCAAAAAAACATGGCAAATACCCCCCCTCGTTCACAAGTTTTTGTAAATCTACAGCAAGCTTTGCTCCTTAAGCGAAATACTTGCTAACTGGGTTACTTGTTAACCAAGGTTCCACTGTATTTGTTAGAGAATCTGTTAAGGGGATTTACCCCTATAATGCATTATGAGCACTTTATCAGGATTCTGTTTTTATTACAACTAAGTGTTGTTGCAGTCTGAAAAATTAATGTTTATGCAAGGCATGTGCGTACCCAAGCTAGTGTGGAGTGCCATCTACAGCAGCGTGATTGGCAAAGCAATACATGCAGGAACATGGAGAACTAGTTCCTTTAGTCCTGCATGCTCCTGCTGGTTTGTCAATCACACCACTATGGGCATGATCCCAGCAAACCGCAAGGGATGATTTATGGCACTCCTGAACTAATCAAGGTCAATGCGCTGGAATTACTTATTTATTTATTTATTTTTACACACTGCAGCAATACTTAAGCAATAAGAGGCTAAATTCCCTGGACAGAATCCCTTTAAAGCTAGGAAATACCATGTATATGAGTTTATGGTCTTATTGTTCTACTTTCCATACTAGAATCTTTGTAGATTTTACGTTTCCTTTGTTCATGCACTAAATGTAGACATTTATGGCACATCTCTCAGACACTACGGGTCACTGAGGTGGCACCTGCACTAATTTGGAGAACAGAGATAGGTGGACCGTATCAAAGAAATGCATGAAGATGTAACAAAGCCCCCTGCTCTGCATGATGTATGAGGCTATGTGCGCACGTTGCGTAATTACATGCAGTTACACTGCGCTTTGTAGCTGCATGCATCCCCTGCATAATCTATGGAGATTGTGCAGGGGCCGTGCGCACGTGGCGTTTTAGAGCGCAGCGCTTCGGCTGCTGCCCGAAGCGCGCGTTCCAAGAAGTGACATGTCACTTCTTCCGTGCGCTTTGCCGGCAGCCCCTGCTCCGTCTATGGCAGGAGCTGCAGGCAGAGCGCATGGAATCGGCTTTTTTTTCCACTACGGACATTTTCTGCGTTTTGAAGCGCACGTGTGCTCTTCAGATCGCTGCAGAAATGTCTGCAGTGACTGTATGCAACGTGCGCACATAGCCTGACTCTTTGATCCCTTTTAAATAGTTTATACAGGACTGGAAAAACACAGCTGCTTTCATCCAAAAACAGTACTATGTCAGTTAAAGGGATGTGTCTGTGAAGGGAATGGGCGTTCGCTAATCTGCTGAGACATTTTCGATACAAAGCAGCCATGATTTCTAGTACCTAAAAATCTGTCAGGGCACAACTACAGTTTTATTTATACTAGAAAGCATTTGACCTCTGACCGCCATGGTTTTCCCCATTAATAATAATGTATATAATAGAAACACTATAGTTGAATTACATAGCTGCAATAAAGTCACATAAAATACAAGAACACTCATCTACAAGCCAAATTTTTATTTGCTTTTGAACAGAAATATTGGAACAGATAAAAATGTACAATGACAAAACAAAAGCACAACACAAAAATAAAAAGTGCAAAAGAGACAACCAATATTCAGTCTTGAATACAGACTCTATATAAGCATACAATGCGGTACAGGTGTCACAGTAAATAACTAGAAATCATCTCTAATATTTAAAAAAAAAAACAAAAAAAACAAACTACTAACGATCTGGGGAATAAAAGGTGAAGGGTACAAGGTTCACTGAATTATCAAAACAAAGGTCTTCAGTGACACTTTATAAAACATGAATGTGTGTTATAGTTACGTAACGTTTAGTGTTTTATTATAACATGGCGTCTGTATATAAAAAGTGCACAAACAAGCTCAATAAGGCACAGACATCGTCTATACAAAGTATTTACCATTCCATTTAAAGTTACAAATCAATAACAGTTTTACAACGATTGTCTTTCTGGAGTAGGAGGGAGAGGTACAGCATAAACCCAATCCAATTACTGGGGTAAAAAAGGTGCACAGATTTGGCATGTTATTGTGGAGGCACAACATGGGGAAGATTGTGTGTGAGGAATCGATGATGTTACAATCCTGGGCTTTAGTTGTCTGTAATTCATTTCTATCACATAAACCCATGCTGCGGATACCTGCACGTAGGGAAGAAGTTACTTTTGCATTTCTCTGAATATGGCCTGGTTTTTGCTTGAATGATATTTAACCTATTACACTTTAGCACAACTATTTACTCCATTTCCTTTGAGCTCAAATCCCCTCCCTAAAACTACAGGACAGTGGAGCTATGACCAGAACTAATCATATAGAAAAGATCACCCTATCTATGTCCTTCTACATTACTTAAGGAAAGGCTTGATCACCGTTTTTAGTTGGTTAATAGTGTAGGTGTATTGTGCAAATAACTATTCTGTGTATACACAAATCTCCACTAATATAAGCAGCTGTATGATTGTCACATTTCCAATTTCTCCAATCTAACTTGTCAGTATCCTGGCTCTTGAACAGCAGACAACTTCCTCCATAGAAGTCATTTGGATGGAGGTGACAATAAGATATGGGTCTCCCGAATTCCTTTAGCCATCGGTGATCAGTGCAAGGAACTAGCCTACATCCGATTCCTCTAAAAAGTCATGTGATTTCTACAGAATTCTCTTTAAACTAACATGCCTAGAACCCTAAGATTACCTTCCGTCCACATGCCGCACCTTCAAATACCAATCTGTTCTATACAATAATCGGTTTCTACATCCAAATGTTAACATCCGCTCCAAGCTATACTAAAGGTAACCTTGATACAAATGTCAGATACTGTAACACACAAGAAACACAACACCCGGCTAGCTAACACATTGCCTGCTGTGCTACCTCAGCAAGAAGGCCTACGTCACACAAAAGAAATATAGAAAGATGTTGAATGTGTCGTTCATTGACAAGGCTGTGGCCATCAGCCTCAAGGGTCTTGTGAGTCTTCAAATTACGGTACATTTTGGCTAACTGATCCAGTTTGGCCTGCTTGCCAACATAGCCTTTGGAGCCACTTACTGCTGTACACACTGTCGTGTATATTCTGGAATCCTTGTTTTCTTTTAATCAAGTGATCCTAGATGTGAAACGTCACTTAGAACTTGGTGACAACGAGGTCATATGTACTGCTCACATTACAGTGTATATGATGGTGTAGTAAACATGAAAATACAGTCAAACCATTCACTAAAAATCCATCACATCACTTAGGCACAATATAGATAGAAGTCGTTGGTTCCTAGTAAATTCATAATGGCTACTTCCACTGTGTGTAGGAGGTTGCACTGGGGTTTTCTTGGTAAAAAAACCATTTTTTCCCTTTCATGTGAAAATAAGGGAGTGAGGCTAAAAGCACCACTTGCTTATTGTTATCTACATCATAATACAGACTAGACTGTCTATAGAACTGGTGACTAGATTCCAATAAATGCTACACAAAGACCCTGATTCATCATTGCCTTTTTTTTTTTAATTGTTACTTTTTTTGTCTTGTGATACTCATTTTATGCCAAATTCTTCAAAAATATCGTACACAGTTCATGAGTTTTGGGCAAAGCCAATAAAGGTCCTTATTTTAGTTTTTATTCTTTGTTGCATCTTTTTAGATGAAAGAAAGGGTCACATGTCCAGCAATATGTTGTCAAACTTGCGTAAATAAGAAAAGAAAAAAAAACCCTTCAGGGGTGGGTGGGACTGGAGTACATTTAAAAAGTCACATTTGGTAAATTAGTCAAATACATTTGGAAAAGCTACACTGACGTGAAAATCCGAAAATTAAACCATGACACCTATAAAAAGGCGCAATTCCACTCAAGTCACTACTTAAGTTATTTCCTAAAAAATAAAAAACTAGTGAAAATACAGTGATGAATCGGGACCAAAGTGTGCATCTAAAGAAATGGTGGCAACCATCTGCTTGAATGGGGAAGCAGCAAGTAAACTATTGCACCACAAACGCAGCACTGGGAGGACGCAAGAGGATAATTATCTACAAGACATCAACATTATGACTGGGCTTTTTACAAAGAATGGAGAGCGATTGTAGCCTGTTCGGCAGTTTTCTGGAGAGCAGGTTACTAAGTGTAATGAGCAGCAAAACCAGGACAGATCATCCCATGGAAACCAGTTCCAGAGTCTTTGAACTGTGTGTCCCCGATTCCAGTTGACTATGTCAATAAGGCACCAGACTATGTATTTCAGGATAACCTTAACTACAAGCAAATTATAGCAGAAATTTGCCATATATAGTTTTCACCAAATAATTTGTTGAGATGTATGGAGGCATCAAACTTTACATCTTAGCCTACTTGCAATCGTGTGAGTATATGGGAAACTCTGGTGGTCAAGAGTTTGTCTGTTTCTTCCCTAAGAGAGGCATCACATGAGCTATAACCTAGAATTGTAGATGAAGACGTGTGACTGGAACAGGATTCACCAGATATTACAATGGAGTTTGAGATCAAAGACTATCATTTCTTTGAGGTATGACACTAGAGTGCTGAAGCTCATGTGCCACCACTCCTGACACTTCGCATAAGGCCATATAAGTATGGTATAATGTAGTGGTTAGGTAATCCGACTCTTGGATAAAAGAATCATGCCTTTTTAATGTTTTTTGTAACGTACAAGCCCAATAAGATGGAAAATACTGCTAGAGGTGTTGATCCAAATCTGGTACTGGCAGAGACATGGAGGGTGGAGGTGAGAATCTGATATCACGTCTCTGCGAGATTCCCTGCGCCTGGTTTATGTCACTGGAAGGCACTACTTTATGTACTGATAAATGATGATTTGCTTAAAGGGGCCTTGGGTAATATCATTTTGGTCTACTTGCACCCCTGAGTAAAGGCACCTCCACAACCATAATGATGGTGAACTGGATGGTTTAATAAGGACACCCTGAACAATTGCTTTATGACCCTGTACTAGAGGTGTCGCTTAATCAACTGGCCATGAGTAAGGACACTGGCACGCCAGTATTGTGCCACATTACTACTATTATGCTTAATCCCAGAGCCAACATATAAAGCATTGTTTCCACAGAGGGCAGATGCCTGATTGGATGCTTTATTTTCAGAAAAGTCAGCACACAATACATCCCTGTGAAACTTCAGACTCAATTTTTAAGGACGGTATGTTTTGATGACGTCTTTTATCACCCTCCGGCAGATGGGGCAACATGCGTTCAGTTGCCTCTTCAACTTCAGCCCACAACTACTGCACAGACACATGTGGCCACAAGTATAGATGACGGTTTCGACTTCATTATCAAAGCACACTGCACATTCTCCATCTTTACTTCCTTGAGGTTCTGGCGCAAACACTGGAGATACAGGTGGGCTCAGCGGAGAACTAGGAGCAGTCACTGTAAAAGGTAAAAGAAAAGATAAGCAATTTTCTAATCTCAGAGAACCTTACTAAAGCCCTCCATACACATTATCCTAATAGCACATGAACCAGCTGATATTGACTGATTCTGTTGGCTTCCTCAGGGGTATGGCGGTATTGTAAGGGGAGTGTAGGATTCAGCAAATCCAATTTCGGACTGCAGATTGCAGTATTCTGGAGCTATGCTCCGCAAGACTAGTCTGGCAGTGGCTCTCTCACTGTTAACATAGGAAAGCTAGGGCGAACGAGCGCTCCTTTGTATGAGAGAACTGGGTGAGATGGCTGATGGTGGAAAGATCGTCCAAAGGGTCGTTTGGCTGAGAGCCATCTAATGTGTATGGTGGTTTAAGAGTTAACCCAAATTGCTGTTGTTTCACAGGTCTGACTACAAATCCATCAGAATAGAAATGTGCAAAAACTTATACTAGTCCAAGGCTATGTGTACAGAGGGCAGCATTTCATATAGGGGGAGGTTATTTCACTCATGGTCTTAAAGACTGAAAATGAAGAAAATCAACTTCTTTTCACCCCAGGGTTAAAGTATGAAGTATTACAATATGGATGGATCACTCCAGAAGACTCACTAGTCCTGCTGTTATGCTGTAGGGACCAACATGTGACCTACATGATACATGTCACAAGGCTGCATCCAACTATCCGCTCATTTGTTGCAATATTCTCTGAAGACTTAGAAAATGAACAACTTATTTTTACTATACATACCTAGAGACGACTCAGAAGCTGAAGATGAGCGGTTCACACTAAATGCCATATCCGAATCGCTGTCATACTGGGAACCACTCGGAGATCCAGAGGGAGAAAGCACATTGGACTGTACAGTGCCTGAAATGAAGGATGAAGATTATGAAACTATATAGGAAACTTTATTCACACAGGTCAATACGCACTCGTGTGTGGATTCAGAACACTAGAAGACCCCAAATTGCTAGTGCATTCTGTAGAAGCCTCCACCATTGTCATCTAAGATTGGTAACCAATATAAACACAACTGTTTGGCAATGTTGTAGGCTGTAAATGAATATGTAATCTCTGCTGTAACAACATGGAGATACATCAGTCAAGTTTGCAGTAAACATAGGGGTCCATGGACAGTACCCCCAAAAATTAGGATATGGTCTTATAATCTCTACATTGTAATTATAAACTGAAGCATATTTATATAGTTAGAGCATGCAGTGACACGGCATCACTAGTGTCATATCTGCAGCGGTGTGGAAGTTAGAACAACCCAATGTAGGCAACCACCTACCCAAAAAACTAATTAAAAAGGAACACTAAACACAGAAATTGCCCAAAAAAATAAATATTAATTCAATATCTGGAATTTTTCCTCCTTTTTTGATCTTATATAAATTACAATTCAAACAGAAATCTCTGTGTCCCAGGAGATTGGTGAGGCCCCCCTCCTCCTCATCACAGTCTTGTATGTGACCTAGGACAACAGGTTGCAGCAGAAGCCTCTCCCCTTTGACCTATCAGCAGTAGGAAAAAAGACTGCAAAGCCCTGCCCCCTCTGCAAAGTGATGGAGCTTTGTCCCGCAACTAGCTCGAGCCCTTATGTCCTCTGCAAGACATCTACAATACTGAATTATTTCAGGAACATGGAGAAACTGCTGCAGACTAACGAACAGCAACAAATTAAACCTAAAAATGAACGTTTGACTAAATTTCCAATTTTGTGTTTCTTTAAGGGGTGTGCACTGTCACCGAGCTCAGAGGCTTGTGCTTGTTGCATTGGAAGAGAAGTTAGCTCAGTGATTGACCTCTTACATAATCGCTGCAGCCAATGTGACAACAACGCTGCAGCAAAACAGATGTGGGCGGGGCGGAGATCCGGCACTGGACCTGGGAAGAGCGAGAACCTGCTTATTTGTTATATTATATATACATAAACCTTTGGAGTGAACTTTTCTGAAAGTGGAAAACCAACCTACATGATCATTCACTGAATATGGTCCCAAATTTTGGAGACTCACCAATATTGAACCTGGTGTTTTTGTAGCAAACTATAGCGGGCAATGATGACACAAGTCATTATAATCTAAGTATAGTGCTATTGACTAGAAAAGTGCTACATAGGCCAGAAAAGAGTAGTAAATCAGGAGTTCCTAGATTTAGAGGATTGCTTAATTATAAAAATGTTTTTCTGAATGAAAAGAATGATTTGCACTTACAGGAATAAACAATGTGGAATTTATCAATTTCTAATTTCATCTGTTTTCTATCTAACGGCCCATTGTGTCTCCAACTCCTTACAAGGAATCTGCTGGGACAAGGAGGCTCGGGCTGCACTGACATCATGGCAGTAGCTGAAGGAGCCGATTCCCACATTATCTTAGCAGAAGCCTCCTCCACTCGGGAGGAGAGAACATCTGCGGTAAGAATACACACAGACGCCATAACAAATAACAATATCTGTCAGTGCCAGGACGCTCGTTCACACATAGGGCAGAGGCGCAGTTGTAAGGTCTTGGGAAAAGCTCAGTGTCTCATGGAATAGGAGAGGCAGACGGGAAAGAGTACACAAAGGGAAATCTGGAAATATATGCTGGAGTGCGAGAGTCTGTACCCAAACACCAGCATCTGGGCTGCTAGATGCTCCAGAAACACTCCATTCCAGTACGTTAATGTGCTCTGCCGCTGTCCAGATGTCAAATAAACAGATCATTTTACTGTCATAACAAATAATTGAAAATGCAACCGAAAACAAAAAAATTATATATTATCCGTCCGCTCTGACAACGATTTAGTACTTCTGTCCACTAAACGAGACCAGACAATCTGAAAACTTGCCAAACTTATCACTGTGGATCGTCCCAGATGATAAATCTGGCACATAGTTAGCCAATATTCTGTAGCTTTACACCACCGGTCACCTTCCTTTGTACCACTTTTTTGGAGCACGGTGTCATATTTTAAGAAGTGCACACATATATATATATATTATATATATTCATTCAACTGCTGAACTCAGTATGTATAGGAAAAAAATCCATCACGTAGCTTTTTTCACAACTCCATGGGCTTCCAAAAGAATAGAATTCCAAAAGCAATTCCTTCCACACATTTCTCAAGCTGGTGCTGCAGTATATAGCAGTGATGTTACTGGTCTGATGGAGAAATGTAAAGGGGTTGTTACACGCAGCGATATCGCTGGTGAAAGCACCCGCCGCCGTCGTTTGTGTGTCTAGGGGAAATCGCTGCCCGTGGCGCACAATATCGTTCGGAGCTGTCAAACGGGACTTACCTGCCTAGCGACGTCGCTGTTGCTGGCAAACCACCTCCTTTCTAAGGGGGCAGTTCGTGCGGCGTCACAGCGGCGTCACTAAGCGGCCGCCCAATAGAAGCGGAGATGAGCGGGACGTAACATCCCGCCCACCTCCTTCCTTCTGCATTGCCGGCGGCCGCAGGTAAGCTGCAGTTCGTCGTTCCCAAGGTGTCACACGTAGCGATGTGTGCTGCCTCGGGAATGACGAACAACCTGCGTGCTCAACAATCAACGATTTTTTAAAAAGGAACGACGTGTCAACGATGGACAATTTGGTGAATATTTTCCATCGTTAATGGTCATTCGTGAGTGTCATACGCAACAACGTCGCTAACGATGCCGGATGTGCGTCACGGAATCCGTGATCCCGGCGATATATCGTTAGATACGTCGCTGCATGTGACGGGGCCTTAACAATGAGTACAATGTGAGCCAGTTGAGACTTTTATTGATTCATCCAAAGTCTGAAAGCTGCTACTGCACAAAGGCAGCAAGTATGCTTTAATGCCTGTAGGGAATTCTGTGCACTTAGGGGAAAGCTATGAGAATTTAGACTCTATTCTCAAAAAATTGAACTATGAGGGTCAAGGAAGGTCAATATATGGTGATTTGAAAATTCTCTATGCTCCTTGGACAGCAAGGCAAATTCACCAAGTAGCCATGCTTTTTGTGTATATGGGCCAGCCGGAATAGTTCTCATCACGGGAGCCAAAGTTCGCTAATGAAAAAATCTCTGCAACCTGGACTGAAGAATATTGCGAAAAGTTTAGTTGATCTCACTAACGTTCTCCTGCCAACACTCCACATTAAGCTTGGACTGATGAAGCTGTTAATGAAAGCTCTACCAAAAGAAAGAAAGAATTCTAAGTACCGGTGCTCCAAGTTTCGGGGACTATTCAAAGCATAACTGAAGGAAGACATTTTTGTGGGTCTGAATATTCAGAAACCTATCAAGGACGTGTTGAAAATAAAATTGAAAGCTTTTGAAAAAAGGGTTTGGGATTCTTTTAAAGAAGTTATGAAGAAATTTCTAGGTAACAACTAAGATTCAATATTTAAGCCCATGATGGAGAACTTAATGTAATGTTTCAAAGCTTTGGGTTGTCTGATGAATTTGAAGTTACATTTTTTACATTTCCAATTTGACTACTTTCCTGAAAACCTTAGTGCTGTTAGTGAAGAGCAAGGAAAAGGATTTCAACAGAATACCAAGGTAGATGGAACGTGAACATGATAAGGGAACTACTGCTGGATGCTTCACAGAGAAGATTCACAGACCTTCTAAGGCCCTGTGTGCACGCTGCGCATTTACCGCGGATTTTGCCGCGGATTTGCTGCAGAAAATGTGTCTACCATTGCTGCAGTCATTCCCCAGCAAATCCTATGGGTTTTAAAAAATGCTGTGCGCACACTGCATTTTTTTTTTATACCCGTGGATTTTCCGCTGCGGAATTAATGAGCATGTCACTTCATTTCCGCAGGTACCTGCAGTTTTTGCCATAGATAAATGGTAAAAACCGCGTGGACCAACTTGCGGTAAATCCGCGGCAAAAATGCGGGTGCAGTTTCACCGCGGTTTTTAGTTTTTACTGCGGGTGCGGTATTCTCAGAGGGTCCGTTTTTTTCTTAAGGAAAAGGCACTTTCTAGTGCGCACATAGCCTAAGGGAGAAAAGATATCAAGAGAAGCTTTCAAGAGAAAAGGAAAAGGCGCAATAAAGATTTTTCTTGTTCATCTCAGTTGTACAGTACGTAATTTCACATGCAAAAAAGCCATACGTGATGGTTAAAAATACAAGTCATTTTAAAATCAGGCCATAAGAAAACATAGGAATCCATGATTTAGATTTGAAGCAATTTTCATAAACCCAAATTTTGCATACCAGTGTTCTTAACGAACCAAGCGTATCTGACTCCATTTCGCCCATTCATCAAGATGATCATGAAGAATCCTGGTCTTGATGAATCGATACCAAAAGTGTCAAACACTTAGCCATGATTAATCAAGACTGGAAACTTCTCACTGGTCTTGATGAGAAGGCATGGTGGAGTTAGATGCTGCTGATTAATGAAGATGTGGGCACTTCTTAATGAATCAGGAGTGTCTGATGGGTGGCAAATGTGGTGCTCCTGAAGCTTCAGTCACCACAGAGGTACTGCACCTCAGCCAGAGGTGTGGTATCCCATCCTGGGTACGGAGGAGGTCATCCACCCGTATGCACAAAAAACACACACAACACCTCAATTAGCAGTTCTCCACTGGGTGAGGGTTAGGGCTTGGTTCCATTAATGCTATGTAAAGCCACCACTGGTGATGGTTCCTCCCTCCCCCTAATCAGACAGGGCCTGGGGGTGGAGTCTAGTTAGTTTGGGACACTGTAGCATCAGGCAGTTAGAAGGAGACGTGGAGGAGTGAAGACCTGTGGCCAGGAGCTGGTGCAGCTCGGCCCGGGCAAAAGACAGAAGGGGTCCTAGAGACCACGGGAAGTGCGCCATATTCCCGTGGCCTCTTTCCACATACAGCAACGGAGTGGAAGGACTTGGCCACAGATCGGGGACTGGTCCCTAGACTAGGGGAGAAAAACCAACGTACTCCGCTAGTAAAACCAGAGGCTGAGGACCATTTAGTACCAAAGCCAACTCCGCACACGAATTTGCTGGAAGGTTACCACATAGGGCTAAGGGATAGAGCTTCAAGCCACCCCTACGGGACCCGCGGACACCGGCTCAGGGCACTGTGTGCGTAGGTGCGGGACAGGCGGGAGAGAAGTCAGTGTAGGAAGACAACCGGGGAAGGAACACTAGAATGGTGCACCGGTCTTGACCACCGAACTATCCGGGATCGGCAGGAGCCCATCATAGTGAAACCCCAGCACTCCAAAGGCGGTCACTGACGTCGTGTTACCTTGGAACCTGCTACAGTGAGTAAAAACCTTGAGACTGCATCCCTGTGTCGCTCCGTTATTCACCTGCGCCTCCGGCCCTGCACCCCTTTCATCACCTACTACTACCCCCATCCGCCCTGGGGCCCAGCTCTGCCTGTGAAGAGCTGCAACATCTAAGCTTCGTCACCATGTGCCCCAGAGTTCCCTATCCAGCAGCGGCGGCACCTAACTTACCGCATACCACAGGTGGCGTCACGAATAACTTATCATCCTCTTCATATTTACACGACACTGCCGGGGGCACAGAACCGGGCCTCACCACCGCAGTGTCCCAGAAACAGAATCGAGCCTCGGTAACGAGTCACCCCACGGCCCCGGTGCGGGCATGTCACATGCGCCTCTGTGCCCCCACGTCCCAACTCCATCTAGCTCAGCCCATTTTGGCATAGTTGTGAGAAACTGGCCAAAACCCTACGTTGACTAGAGGTGCCAAACTTTGTAACTTTTCAAAGCAATTTAAACCACAATTCTTTCAAAATTGCTTTTAGGGTGTCAATTTACAACTTGAGATGAAAAGATTAAATAAAATTTGGAGTATTGTTCACCAAAGTAAAGGTGCACATTAAATCTGTCCCACTGCAGGGGTATTAAAGTGTATTAAAACAGTAAAGGATGAATGTTTAAGTCTAATATGTTTTAAATTACAAATTTCACGACTTTTACTCCCAAAAACAAGACAACTACATGAAGTATAACCTAGATCAGAGCAGAATCGAAAACTTGCATACAACATGGCCGGCTCCAGTGCATGTATACGGTCCTGTTCCCAGCTGCCTGCTCATACAGTATTATAATAGTGGTGACTATTCTTGTTTCTGAATGACCACTGGGGGGCGGCATACACTGATGAGAAAAGTCACAATTACGAGGGCCCGTCAGTGTTCGGCTGCTGTATAAGCATAGAGACTTAACCTGGATTCAAAAAGTATATTAAACCTAAAGGAATATTACTCCCACTTTCTCTACCGTATTAACTCTCATGAGAGCAGTTTTCTGGGGCGAGTTATGCTTTAAATAAGCCAATATCATACACCCTGGCCTTTAAATAACCAGAAGCGCAGAACTCTCCACAGGCAGATTTGTGAAGGAGAATACGATTAACCCTATTATTGCATTAGCTTCTGTGCAAGAAGCAGGACACAGATGTGGGGATTTCATTGAGAATTTCTCCGTTATATAATGTATATCCTTACATTTCTATTCCACCGCTCATACACTGTTCTTCATGTGTAATGATCTGGAAGTACAGGCAATGAATAATGTGCACACCAGCTAACTTCTGCTAAGTATGTACACGGAAAATGACGCACTCGATTCCAAAGATTTCACTTACCCATAACTCTCAGCTGATTCACAATTCCATGAATTGAAAAAAACATCCAAAGAGGCTGCGAGGAGTCCACACACATCAACATCCCACGACTGTTTCCATTAACGCCATGATGTATCTCCCCATTGGGCATAAATAAAAAACTATGGATATCGCCGTTGCTCACTGTGAACAAACCTTGATGAACAACCCAATATTCCTTTCTGTCCAGTAAGTAATCTGGATTTGAGGGCAGATCATAGGTTCGTAATGTGCTTGGATCGCAGGAGGTGATGCCAAATGACAAAGACCCATAGTAAGGCAGTGGCAACTGACCAGTCTCTATAAAAAGGGTCTCACCAATGTGCACTGGCCTCTCTGTAAACACTATCGTCCTGTTGCTCTCCTGCCAATTAGTATAAGCCACCGATCGATCGGGCGACAGGGTGATGTCAGCACCACGGGTGGAGTGAAAATGAAGCTCCATGTCCAATAACGTTGGCATCCCTTGGGTACGCTGCCGCCTATTTGGACAACAAGGTATGGCATGGTTGTCGGTCGGTGGTGGCACTCGGCTTAAGTTCAAGTTAGCGATTTTTGCTACCACCTGATTGTTCTCCAGTTCATTATTGTTGAAGTTTGCGGAATCATGACTACTTTGCGGCAAGCATGTGCTCAGTCGAGGGCTGCTCAGGCGTCCTGGTGGCATTGTGTCAGCAAACATGCTATCTGTGGGTGCAAAACAAACAGTTTAATGTACAGAATGTATAGCAGACAGAAACAATAACATACTCTACAAACACGTCTGTCTTGTGATTAAGGACTGGGTGGATGAGTGTTCACATTAATCCAGTTCATCAGCACATGTCACCTGCACCACATTTTAAGAGGACAAGTCTTGTCCTCAGCACCAAGTCTACAGATTGCAACCTGACAATCAGAAGAGATCGGTGCTTCATACATGTCCCAATGTAATGTCGCTGGGCATAAAGCATCGATAATACAGATTGGCACTTGGAATACAGGTAACCCTTGAATTCGCACATGCACTCCATACTATATCATCAGCTGCTGCCAGAACTAGAGATCCCAGCATGATATAGTCCACTATTTGGTATGCCGCTTAGAATTCACACTGAGCAGTGAAGCCCCCCTTGCCGACATTTGGCTTGGAGGGTGTAGGTATTGAGCCAAGTTTTGAACACAGAATAAAAAGATCCATTTCATAGTAGCGTGATAAATGAGTAGGCGTCAAAAGCTTCGCAGCTGCCTCCTGTCACAAATGGACATTGTGAAAGCTTTCCTCTAAGCCTGCAGCTACATCGGGCTTTTGTAATAAACAAGAATGAGTGCACGGCATGAGATCCAAGTTGTATGAAAGGTGTGTTAACACTCATGGGCCTGATAAAATATTAGCATTACTGAGAATATGAGGTCATACCAAAAAGTGGATTCTAATATCAAGTCCCTGAGACCTAGATGTGCGAGTTGAGGTGACAACAGGCACCAGTAATCAATGTCATTAGGTCAAAAAAAGGACCTAGGGGGTCAAAAATATGTGCCCCACCATCAGGGGTCATGAGTTTGTATGATCTACCTATATTAAGAAACCTGTCCTTTACATTGGCCCCTTATAAATGTGTAGAGCTAGGACTGCTGGCCTGTAACTGCTTTCTTCTACGCCAAGAGATATATAGATTAACAATGTAACAATCAGACAAGGCAAAGGATGGACGGCATTTGTGACCCTCATACAGAGGTTAGAAACTGAAAAGGGATTGTGGGTCGTGGATCTGGGAATGCTGTGTGCACCTAGAGATGAAACAGGGATGTGACATTGTCTGTGCTGTTTATATCCCGTGAAAGATAGCCGAATTCTGTGAACTCTGATACCAGAGGCTCTGTTCTTTCTCAAAGTCTTCTTTCAAATGCACACTACATTTTATGAGCCATCACTTTTTTTCCCCCTACAAAGGATCAGTGAAGAACTATCCAGTAAAAATGAAGGAATGATGAAAAAGGTAAGAGAAAAAGTAAAGAATGAAACTGAGAAGAATATTCAATACTTGCTAATATTAGTAAATAGTTATTAAGACACTGGTTTGGCCTAAACAGTAAATCAAGAGAGAGACAGGCGGAGAAATACAAAACAGAGAAAAAGGCAGACAGAGAGACAGAGACAAAGACAGACAAATAGAGAGGAAGAGACACACAGCGAGAAAGAAAAAAGCCAAAGAGAGAGACCGAGAGAGAGAAACAAAGACACACAGAAATCCAGAGAGAGACAGAGATAGTGAGATACACACAGAGAAAGAGAAAAAGCCCGAGACACACAGAGAGAAAGAAAAAGCCCGAGAAGAGACAGAAAAAGAGAAAGCGAGGGGAAATACAGAGACTTGAGGAGAGAGAGACAGAGAGAGAGAGAAAGAAAGAGAGAAAAAAACAAAAGACACACACACAAATCCAGAGAGCGACAGAGATAGTGAGAGACAAAGAGAGAAAGAGAAAAAGCCAGAGACAGACAGAGGAAAGAAAGATAGAAAAAAAAAAAAAAAGAAGGAGAGCGAGGGGAAATACAGAGACTTGAGGAGAGAGAGACAGAGAGAGAGAGAAAGAAAGAGAGAGAAAAACAAAAGACACACACACAAATCCAGAGAGCGACAGAGATAGTGAGAGACAAAGAGAGAAAGAGAAAAAGCCAGAGACAGACAGAGGAAAGAAAGATAGAAAAAAAAAAAAGAAGAAGAGAGCGAGGGGAAATACAGAGACTCAAGGAGAGAGAGAGAGAGAGAGAGAGAGAGAGAGAAAAAGAAACACACAGACAGACACACACACACACAATGAAAGGAGAGACAAAAATAGTGAGAGACAAAGACAGCGAAAGAGAGAGAGAAAGAGGAAAAAAAAACAGAGAGAGAAAAAGTGAGACACACAGAGATAGAGTTGCACATAGACAGAGAGACACAAAGATAAGAGAGACAGAGGCACAAAGACAAGAGAAAGAAAATGATCAAGACAGTGACAGAGGGGTAGGCAGAGACAGATACAGAGAGAAAATAAGAAAGCCAGAAAGACAGGGAAAGAGAAAAAGTGATAAACAGAGAGACACACACAAAGAGAGACAGACACAAATAAGAGAGATAGCGAAAAAGACAGACCGCGACAAAAAGAGGGAAAGTCAGAAAAAGAGAGCAACACAGACAAAAAGAGACAGAGAGAGAGCGAAAGACAGACACAAAGAGAGCAAGACACAGACAAGATAGACAAACACAATGATGAGATAGAGAAAAAGACATAGTTAGAAACAGAGAAGCAGACAGACAGACAAAGAAACAGAGATAAATAAAAAGCCTGAGAGTCAGAGGAAGAAAAGGAAAAAGAGAAAGAGAATGAGATATTTCATCCAGTGTGTTATTCTTTGATTGTGATAGACTATATATTTCTAGGTGTATAGAATACCTTAATCTATGGATAGTTTGTTTTTCAGTAACATGTGCCCAGTAGATGGCGTGTTTATTACTGTAAGGATCAAGCACCAACCACTTTTTGGTCAGATAAAAAAAGTCTCACTAATAGACTATCACCAACACTTTGAACATGCAGAGAAATAACCTCAAACTAATACTGAATAACACCCTAAGGTATATCTTTAGTGAACCTTTTATACATTGGTTTCTATGATTATTGTTTTGTAAACCAAATAAAATAAAACCAAAAACGCACACAATTGCACCATGCAGCGTTCTTTAACTGTACCATGTACCCTGTCCCTATTAGGTTTCCCTGCCTGCTGTTCTGGGCTCCTAACCGGTCATGTCAGGGTCGGAGTGCAGTTGTCACCGCGCACACAGATGTCTAAATCTCCAGGCAGGAAGAGATGTTACCATATGAGGTAATGTAATAAGCCGATGCCTGAGCAGGAATACATACAAGCCTAGGAATCTGTCAGAATGATGGCGGTGGAGGTCATCGGCCGTTCCAAAATCGTCTGGACATGATAATGAATACAAAACTTGGTGTGCAGTTCTGGAATCTCATCTGATCCTTTGAGGCGCTGTGAGGAGACCCAGCATCGGCAGGTTTACAAGGCTATTTTCAGTAACATTCCTGGATAGATGCTGGTGAAATATCAGATTGTAAACCCCTGGGGTCCTAACCATTTTCTAACCTTCCCATCAATACGAGAGACGAACAATTAACTTGGCTGCAATAAAAAAAATATTCAGTAGGCCGCTTGTGACATTTCGTGCTACCTAAATGTTTGGAGAAAGAAGCCGTACACGCCACACACTTCACACAAAGCATCCAGCGTCATTCGAGCAGCTCGAAAGGTCACCGCTTTGTATAGAGTATTACAAAAGTGGAAGAATATTCACCCGTTTCTATATTAAGGTAAATGGAGGAAAAAAAAGCATTTTCAATATTTCGGAAGAAAGAGAACAATGTAAATATCAGTATGTGATATTTAGAGGAATAATGAAGGGAAGCAACCTATAATACAAGCGGTATTTCCAGCTGATCTCCAGTACATGGTGTCAATATACATTTCCACTTGGGGTCTGCTATATATTGTCTACCCTTATTATAGCCAGAGTATATTCCTCAGTCTATATTATTTACCTCTGATTTGTACACTGCTGTGGAATGTGTTT
The DNA here is from genome assembly GCF_048569485.1 of Anomaloglossus baeobatrachus. Lineage (NCBI taxonomy): Eukaryota > Metazoa > Chordata > Amphibia > Anura > Aromobatidae > Anomaloglossus > Anomaloglossus baeobatrachus. The sequence goes on along the minus strand of NC_134356.1, from coordinate 198,781,607 downwards.
GTGCCATATAAATACAAATTATGAATGTTCCTACTTCCACAGCCAAACCCAGTCCTATAATCCAAGAATATGGACCTCACACATTGACGCAATATACTTGTACCATATAAAACTTGCATGTGGAGCGAATGTTTAACACAGGATTGGGATAAAAGTTGCCTTATTCTTCCCCAGTGTCCTGAGCAGTGAACACTCAATGCCATTCTTTCCTCTATTTTTGGTCTAGGGCATACTTGCCACTTCCCCTAGAACATCCTTGAATAAAGAAAGGATCTCATAGAAGAGTTGGCAAATCTCCCACGCTGTCGATACCTCCTGGAAAGCAGTGCTCTGTAAAGGTTATTTGTGAGTGATGGTGGCATAATCAGTCATTAGACAAAACCGTGACATCCCATTAATCTGCATATGTCACTCCAGTTTGCGGGGGGGGGGAAAAAAATGAAAACCACTTGAAAAAGCCTCTGGGAAACAATTTTACAATTCTGTTAGAATTTGTACCAGATGTTAACCCCTTTTAGTGTAACTTCTCTATTGTAAATGACAGGTCTTGTTGCAGTTTTCTGAGGATCCCTGTAAGACTTTTTGGGAAACATTGGTCCAAAGTTTAACACTAGAACTACTCGTGACACCTATATAGAAATACATGGTGCAAAGTAGTCAAAATGACTACCTCAGTAGTTCTAGTGTTAAGACACAATTTTCTCTAACATCAGAGGTAAGGAAAATACGTAATTACTTACCGGCAATGTGTTTTTTCTGAACCCATGACGGCACCACGAATGTAAGGGTGCCGTCATGGGTGCTGGAAAAATACGTAATTACTTACCGGTAATGTGTTTTTTCTGAACCCATGACGGCACCCTTACATTCGTGGTGCCGTCATGGGTGCTGGAAAAAGAGCACTGAAATGAAAGGACATAACTGATTCCTAAATAACAGTGTTGCCTCCAAGTAAGATCCTCTTTGTGAATATGCCAGTTATATACCATCAAATGGGTACTTTATTTTTCACAGTAGCCATCCTACAAAATGTCCCGTCTTCAAAACCTCCTATAACGGACATCTGTTGACAGCGGAGATGGCCTCCATACAGAAGACGGAAGCAGGTGATGCAGCAACTGGTCCCCAAATACAGAAGACTAAGCTCAGCAGTCTTTGCAGTGTCATCTCTAATATTAAGCCAGTTGGAGCCAATCTGATAATCTAGTTTAGTCCATGTACATACATTTTTTAATCTTTGATATTTAGAAGTGAGACATCATGAATAATGTCAATCAGAAGCAGCAAGTGAAATAAAATAACCAATGCTGCTTTTTTTCAATAAACTTATAATGCACAGGAAATCTTAAATCAGAAGATGTCTTGTAGTTCCTTACTCCACCCGCGAGCTACCTGGGTGAAAGAAGAGCAATGTCCTTGCCTCTTGTCTAAATGAGGTAATTTGTTGATTTGTTATTTTAATGGTTGTAAGTTTCCACGATCCTCAAACATGAATTAGACACTCCTGTATTCGGAGATAAGATGGGTAGCCGGAGTTTCTTTTGGAGGGTCAAGTACTGGACTTTCTAAAAACCCTATCCGATAGCACAGGAATGCTGTGTAAGAGGCCCTAAAGAGTCTCTTGTTTCAGATACAAGATATACAGAAGGCAGCACCATTGATGGCTACAAGTGAGAGGCTACCCGTCACAGGGAATTGTGCGGAGCCATTCGGAGCAGTAGAGGAGATAAAAGGATGCCTGAATGTGTAATGTTTCTATTGTCTCTTCTTAAGCCATTAATCGCAGAAAAACATTTTTTGTAGCTTTCTCAAAATGAAAAAAAAAAATACATGGTGATACCATGGTCAAAGAGGACTGGAAAAAAATATGTTTGGATGAAGTGTAAAAAAGATAAAATACAGAAATCAAATGTAAATGCCCCTATACTCATTAGGCTTAGGTCTGTTTCACACATCCGGCATTTCGCCAGATTACCGGATCCGGCACACTCCAGTACAGTGTTAATACTGTACAATGGCATCGCGGCAAGCTCCGGTCACATGACAGCATGTGACCGGAGGTTGCGGCAATGCTATTGTGCTGTATTACACTGTACTGGAGTGTGCCGGATCCGGCAATCTGGTGAAATGCCGGATGTGTGAACCAGGCCTAACATCGGTCACACCCGCCAACAGACAGTTCAGACGGCACTCTGATACATGTAGGGGGCCCGGCCAACTGATGTTGAATGGACATGTCTGAAGTCGGACTACCGATCATTTTGTTCTTGCGGAGATAAGCTGCTGGCAGTGATGTCTGTCAGCGCTTTCCTACAGAGATGGCCATTGACCGAAGCATCGTTCACCTGACAGCCATCTAATATGTATGGCTGGCATTAAACTGCTATGTAATGTGGAGTGTCCTTAGGTTCGGAAGGTAGGAGAATTGCATAAAATGCAGAAATAAACTGTTAAAATCAGGTTAAATGATAAAAAGCACACACCCAAACAAAACAATTACTAATGCCGTAAAACCTGATCACACATCAAGAATGAATGACAAAGTCATGGGAAGAAGAGCTGTATAATGACAGATATTGTAAAGATGGATGTGGATCCCAATTATTCGATCAGTTGGGTATTTCTACTCCATTGGCATCACCTAAATGTGTAAATGTGAATATAAATGTCCTTAAAACAAGCACTGCAGCTGTAGTGCCAGCACTTGCACCAGCACTTTATGTGGACCGCCAGGTACCTGGCAAACAGATGATTCCTGTCATCCTGGGATGGAAATATTCTACAATAGAAAAAGTGACTCATTCTGCTTTTTCCAAGAACAATGGCTTTTGTATATAATAGGTAGTGCAGTGGTCCATAACAACCAATCGGATTACTTCTTTCATCTATTAGTCAATACTCCCAAAAATAAAGTCAAGTTCGGATTGCTTATAAGAAACGCTCTCACTTTGAGTGCCCTAGAGTATACATGTGAAGTCTAATGTATAATAAGAGTTTACTTCAACGGCAATAAAATAAAATGTTCTGAGCAACAGATTGAGAAAAGCAAAGAAAAATAGAAACAGAATTTACCTAGTATTTGAACTTCTTGGGTAATTCCATAGACATCAATCAAAGCCCACAAAGGACTGGACACTTTAACTCCACAATGAAATAGAATGGGTTCCTCATCGTTAACACTGTAGAAAACTCTTCCTTGGCGGTCAACCCAAAATGCCAAAATATTGTCCCTTTGAGCAAACCTCTCTGGTAAAGCTTTTGCCCAATATCCAGGCCGGGTTACAAGGTCAGGACAAGCATATTTGGGTATGTCTTCAGGTTTCATCTGTGCTGGGTCATGAATTGTGAATCCAAACCGCAGAGCTCCACTCCACCCATGGTGTACAGACACCAGCTTCAAGCGGACCTTTTCATATAGATGGATAGGACGACTAGTAAAAGTGATCCCATTACAAAAGCTATTGCGCCTGATGGCTTTTCTTCCATGAGTGTCCAGTCTGATATTTTTGCCTTTTGTTTGGCAGTGAAAGCGTGGAGACTCGGTACGGGACAAGACGAGTCTCCTTTCCTGACCGCAGTGTAGTAATGTGTAACAGGGTCTGTTGGCCACTTGACGGTTGTGATGGCTTGTGTCTGTAGAGGAAACAGAAAAGGTAAATATTTAATAAGAAAAAATAAAATTGGAATACTGATATAGTCTATATATTTTTTAACTACCAACTTGTGCCGATATAATAGTCTAAGGAACGATCACCCATCCTAAAGATTCATGGTACCTATAGCCATATTTCTGGAGGCATCGACACAAGCTCGTCTGTTACACTGTCCCCATGCAATTCGCCTCGTTGAACAAGTGGACGACTTATTTGTTTAATTCACAAACATAAAAGAGGAAAATTAAAGGTACTTCTGGAGGATTTACTGGAGGGAATCTGGGTTTTACTTTCCTATCCATATACCCTGAGGACCAGAGCTGTTCTTTTGTAAATGGAAATATGCGGGAACCATTTCCTTTATTATATATATTGTTTCCAATCATAGGCCCACTGTTTGGCTAACATGTAAAAGACGACAGGTAATGTAAATTCATCCCATTGGAAGTTACGTGCTGTTCTTCCAGCCTTTCCTTCCTTCCTGGGGCCTTCACATTGGAAATGTTTAACCCTCTACTTTTAGTAAGACAATTGTGTGCAGCTGTGTTATTAGAAAAGCTATAGACAGTGATTTTACCTATTATACCAATGACAAATTCGAGCAAGGAATTCCCTATTGCAGGACTTGTTACATGATATTAGAAAGGATCAATACCCGGTCCTATAGTTTGTTTAATCAAAACTTTACAGTCATTCTACAATGTTTTTAGTCAGTTGTACAATGCCATTTAGAGGGTTACACATGCCGTGCATGTATTCCCACTTAATGGTTTACAAATGGAGTATTCTAACTTCAGCAAATTCTGTGTATAGCTTTTGAAATATGGAATTAAAAAAAAAAGAAGGATAGATGACCGGGTCATAAAATGGGAATGACAGCAATGAAATGGTCAATGCAAGCTGAACGTCACTACAGTGTTGGGTGGGCCAACTCTTTTCTATAACATGCATACTCTTGAAAGTAGAAGCCCTTTTTTTTTTCCAATTAATTTTATATCCAAGCCCTTTCCACCACCTGCCAACTCCAACTCAAAAATATTTCCCGGATCTGTACATTCCTTAACCAAGAATCTGCAAAAACAGTAGAGTATGTCCTCAACATCTCCCGCCTCAATTACTGCAACCTCATCCTTTCTGGCCTCCCTTCTAGCACTCTCGCACCCCCTCCAATCTATCCTAAAGTCTGCTGCTTGACTAATCAACCTGTCCCCCCCATCTCTCCTCTCCACCAATTCCTTCACTAGCTTCATACTGCTTAAAGACTCCAATTCAAAACCCTAACCATGTCATACAAAGCCATCCGCAACCTGTCTCCTCCACACGTGACCTAGTCTTCTGGTACTTACCTGCCCGCAACCTCCCTATCCTCACAAGCTCTCCTTCTCTACTCCACTCTTCCCACAATCGCCTACAAGAGTTCTCCCATACATTCCTCATACTCTAGAACTCTCTACCTCAACATATCAGACTCTCGCCTACCTTGGAAGCTTTGAGAAGGAACCTGAAGACTTACATCTTCTGACAAGCCATTAACCTTCAGTAACCCTCATTCAACTATAATGCTGCACGACCAGCTCTACACTCACCTACTGTATCCTCACCCATCCCTTGTAGACTGTGAGCCCTCGTGGGCAGGGTCCTCTCTCCTTTTGCATCAGTCTCTGCCTTGTATTATTCTTGAGTATTGTACTTGTTAATACTTGGTATTGTATACCAGTTTTCACATGTAAAGCGCCATGGAATAAATGAAGCTATAATAAAATAATAATTAAAAAAAAAAAAGTCTTAGTACAGTTCTACTATTATCTTTGTTCCAGCATGGTGACTCAGTGGTTAGCACTGCAGCGCTGGGGTCCTGGGTTTAAATCCCACCAAGGACAACATCTGCAAGGAGTTTGTATGGTTTTCCTATGTTTGTGTGGGTTTCCTCTGGGTTTTCTCCCACACTCCAAAGATATTCTGATAGGGAATTTAGATTGTGAGTCCTATTGGGGACAGTGATGATCAAAATGTTAATGCACCGTGGAATAAATAGTGCTATATAAGTGAGTAAAATGAATAAATGAGAAATTCATGGTATAATTCTCTTTAGTTAGGTCATGCTATCACATGGTGACCCCCTTGGAATTAACTGGCTTTATGTGCTCTAAAAAGGGTCACTTATCTCAGTCAATAGAAGTTCCTGTATGATGAAATTGCATGGAAAGTACTACTGACGTTCTCAACAGGGGGTTGACAGAAGCTGATATCATAGATAATGATGATGTCCGCACAGTGCCTGTCACACAGTCATATTGTAGGACATCACAGTTCAGTAACCCTTAAGGTGGCTTTACACACTGCAACATCGCAAACGACATTGCTGTAACGTCACCGGTTTTGTGACGTAATAGCGACCTCCCCAGCGACATTGCAGTGTGTGAAACACATCAGCGACCTGGCCCCTGCTGTGAAGTTGTGATCGCTACAAATCGTTCAGGACCATTCTTTGGTCCTTTGTTTCCCGCGGTGCAGCATGATCGCTAGAAAGTCTCAGTGTGTAAAGGAAACTTTACAGCGACTTCCCTTTCAAAAAGCTGCTTTAGGCTATGTGCGCACGTTGCGTAAAAACATGCAGTTACGCTGCGCTTTGTAGCGCAGCGTAACTGCATGCGTCCTGCGGCCCCTGCACAGTCTATGGAGATTGTGCAGGGGCCGTGCGCACGTGGCGTCTAAGAGCGCAGCGCTTCGGCTACTGCCGAAGCGCTGCGCAAAAAGAAGTGACATGTCACTTCTTTCCTGCGCTTTGCCGGCAGCTCCTGCTCTGCCTATGGCAGGAGCTGCAGGCAGAGCGCATGGAATCGGCGCTCACTACGGACATTTCTGCAGCGATCTAAAGCGCACATGTGCTCTTCAGATCGCTGCAGAAATATCTGCAGGGCTAGTACGCAACGTGCGCACATAGCCTTACAACGTCCCCAATGACTAGCTAGGTCGTTCTGCAGGTCCGGATCGCTGTTGCGTCGTTGGCCAGGTCTGCCTGTTTGACAGCTCACCAGAGACTTTGTAGCGATCCCGGCCAGGTTGGGATCGCTAGAAAGTCTCAGGGTGTAAAGGGGCCTTTACTGTACACTTATAATGGCTAAAGGCCGCTTTACACGCTACGACATCGATAATGCGATGTCGTTGGGGTCACGGAATTTGTGTCGCACATCCGGCCGCATTAGTGATGTCGTTGCGTGTGACACCTATGAGCGATGTTGAATCGTTGCAAAATTGTTCAAAATCGCTCATCGGTGACATGGGGTCCCTTCTCAAATATCGCTGCTGCAGCGTGTACGATGTAGTTCGTCGCTCCTGCGGCAGCACACATCGCTCCGTGTGACGCCACAGGAACGAGGAACCTCACCTTACCTGCCGCCGCCCGCAATTCGGAAGGAAGGAGGTGGGCGGGATGTTATGTCCCGCTCATCTCCGCCCCTCCGCTTTGATTGGGCGGCCGCTTAGTGACGTCGCTGTGACGCTGCACGGACCTCCCCCTTAGAAAGGAGGCGGTTGGCCGGTCACAGCGACGTCGCAAGGCAGGTAAGTAGTGTGACGGGTCCGGACGATGTTGTGCGCCACGGGCAGCGATTTGCCCATGTCGCACAACCGATGGGGGCGGGTACCCAAGCTAGCGAGATCGGTACCGATATCGCAGCATGTAAAGTGGCCTTTAGTTTACTTAGTTCATTATATGGTAATGATAAATCACAATGTCCTCACAGCACACAGAGATGCTAATGTCTTATGTAAAATGAGATTTAAAACAAAGAAAACGAATAATATGCAAGATAAGAGCAGGGTACTAAAATTGTGGGCTTGGGCTGTGTGTACACGGTGCCTTTTTTGTCTTGCAGATCACAAATCTAAAGGCATATCCGGATGCCAGCAAAGTCTATGAGACTCTTGAAGTGTTATGCACATATTCAGGATTTGTTCCTTGCAGATTTTGTTGCAGAGAAAATCTGCAGCTTTTCATTTTTTTCTGCCTTTTTCATGCATTTTCACCATTGAAAGCAATTAAAAAAATGCATAAAAAATGAGGCAAATCGCTGCAAAAACGCATATTTTTGCCACAGTGTGTTTCCTGCCAGAACATGCAGATTTGGTTGCAAATTGTCTGCAACGTGTGCACATGGCCTTACTGGAAGAAAAGTGGAGATTGAAGTGCATGGAAGTCAGTACAACATGTATGAAAGAATCGCAGAGTGATAGACAATCAGGTGGGAGTCTAGAAGAATAAAAGAATTAAGTGTCAATACTAATCAGATGTGACATTTTCATTCATTCCTTTCTCAACTGAACAGGAAAGCCATAACTCAGTAGTCTGGTCATTCATGAAGCAGTTCTCAATTCTGATCCCCACAAACATTCAGTTCATTAGTCTGTGAATGTTATTTCTATAGGCAGAGGAGGTGTGAGTGGTTGTCAGACATCTCCTAAGAACAGCTGAGTTCTCCCATTTATCAGGAAGGCTTTATTCTTGGCTGTCACATGGATGCCTTAGTTGCAGGGATGGTGAGGACCACATGGTGGCAATCATTGTGAACTGTATATTTAGCACACAGCTTCTAAAAATGTCTGGTCCGACGGTGGGGGACAAGGGAACCACATCACAGTTGTCTTACAGTATCAGCTGCAGTATGCTACAAGTGAAAGATCAATCATAGCACAAAATCCTAGCTCAACAGTCACATATGCACATAATCTGAGATTTTATGTAAATACTAGCATTATACAGTGGAACCTTGGAATAAGAGTAACTTGGTTTGAGAGCGTTTTGCAAGACAAGCAAAGCGTTTTACAAATTTGTAACTTGGTTTAAGAGCAATGCTTTGCAATAAGAGCAAATACTCACCGTGCACACTTCCGGTTCTGTCCTTTCACTGCTCTGACCCGGTCTGGAGGTAACTTTCTGTACTGTATACAGTATACCATTGTACAGTACTGTATATACTATATAACATATCTAGCAATTTGCATTTGTGGATACAGTATTGTACTTTCTTATTGATAACCAGTACAGCACATTACTTATACTGTACCTCAAACACCAACAATTCCATTGCAAGCTAACATACAGTTTAATTTGCTTTATATGCTTTTACTGTACAGTATTTTGTATTAGTGTACTGTAATAATTTTAGATGATTACAGTACATTATATTGTATTGTGATAATACATTTGTATAAATACAGTAAATATTATTGGGTTGTGGAACGAATTATCTGGTTTTCAATTATTTCCTATGGGAAAATTCGCTTTGATATAAGAGTAACTTGGTTTAGGAGCACACTCCCGAAACCAATTATGCTCGTAATCCAAGGTTCCACCGTATTCCCTTTCCAATCACATGATGAATGGAATAAAACAAGCCACCACTTGTTCACCCATCTCATATGAGATTGTGCTGAGCTGATATTATTTTGTCGATAACATAACCAAGAGCTGATGCCGCAGATTGCTATATAGGGGACGCTTTAAAAGCATCTTCATGATTTACCAGTCCAATGCGGGCAAATATTGATCTGACAGAATGCCTACATGATTCACAACTATATAAAACCTACTTCAGCTATAACCACAACAGTCAGTAATGCAAGTGGTTTATAGATCCCTTCCACCCTTGGGTATACCTATTTATATGGCAAATGCTTTACCATACCAGCGAATTTACATATGGGTCATTATGATGATCATATCCGTTATTTACTACAGAATATTGATATTCTGTTGTACAAAAATGTGTCCAATAATTACTGGCTAGAGAATGATAGTGTTGAATCTGCGTTGTGTGAATGGAATTGTAGAAAATGCCATTTACTAGGAGATATCTAGATAGAATTTCGAAGAACCAACTTCATAGTAGAACTAATTAGAAGAAGGAAAACGTACATGAGCCAGATTTCTACAACGTCCATGATACCTTACGGATTCAGGTTCTTTGGTAATATTCTGATTACTTGTACAGCCTGATTGAGAAATGACAAGACGTAACTACTGTTCCTTCTCCAGTCCAATCTGAGCTGAACAGCTGAGCCATCTAATAGTTTATAGTTTGGTTGAGTTGGATTTATTGCCTTGTGACCTTCACCTAAAGTTTCACTTACCTTGTCATCATTACTCAAAGCTCCAAAACCATCCCGCATGCCAGGTCAGACATGCTTAAAGCCATTATACCGGCTATTAGTATGAAAAATGTGGTCACGAGTGTCAAGAAGTCAATACTGGTGGTAAATCCTTCTGGGACATGATATAATACAACGCAGTAAGGAATCCCTGAACATTCAGTCTGCTTAATGCCAGGTCATGACCAAATCTTCTGCGGTGATGCCCACTCATTTGAGGCCAGATGTAGGAGGATCTCTATGTAAGGCAATCAAACAGGCCCCATATCTATAAGCATAATTAATGGGATGATCCCATGAATGGGAGACAAGTTACCCACCACTCCATGGTGTTCCTAAGGGGTATTCTCACATAGCGAGATCGCTAGCAAGATCGCTGCTGAGTCACGGTTTTTGTGACGTACCAGTGACCTCATTAGCGATCTCGCTGTGTTTGACACTGAGCAGCGATCTGGCCCCTGCTGTGAGATCGCTGCTCGTTACACACGTTGCTCTCCTGCTGTGCAGCATACATCGCTGTGTTTGACAGCGAGAGAGCAACGTTCTGAATGTGCAGGGAGCTGGCTTCTGGCAGCCTGCGGTGAGCTGTAACCAAGGTAAATATCGGGTAACCAAGCGAAGCCCTTTGCTTGATTACTCGATATTTACCTTGGTTTCTAGCGTCCGCCGCTCTCAGGCTGCCAGTGCGGCCTCCCTGCACACGTAGCCAGAGTACACATCGGGTAAATAAGCAAAGCAGTTCGCTTATTAACCCAATGTGTACTGTGGCTAGGAGTGCAGGGAGCCAGCGCTAAGCGGTGTGCGCTGGTAACCAAGGTAAATATCGGGTAATCAAGGGAAGTGCTTTGCTTGGTTACCCGATATTTACCTTAGTTACCAAGCGCAACATCGCTTCCACGCCTCGCTGCTGGCTGGGGGCTGGTCACTGGTCAGATCTGTCTGATTGACAGCTTACCAGCGACCATGTAGCGACGCACCAGCGATCCTGGTGGAATCGCTGGAGTGTCGCTAAAGTGTGACGTAACCCTTAGGTCAAGGTTATAAACATCATGAAGTTTGCTTTACAAAGGTTTGTATTTATGTATTGGCTCTTAGGATGCCATTACCCCTGTGTAAGAAATGAAACCCTAATCAGTAGTAGGAAAAGGTGCCTGATGGAAAAGTTACTGTAAAATAGTCGCCACCAAGAAAAAAAACAACGTTATTTATTCAAAGGGCAGATGATATTTTTAGGTTTCATTTTCTTTCCTTCCCACGGCAAAGGTGGTGAGAAACACAAAGACGTCTTCTTAGTATGAATAGCAGTGATTACTATACAGTATGTACAGTATCTTCCCGCCCACATGAACATATGCATTGTGGAGGATCAGGACGGGCTGTTCCTGAGCATACATCGCCATCTACACTCATCCACCTGAAGGTTAGGATGCTATTTATAATGCCGGGCCGCTTGAGCAAGTCTGCAATTATTAAACACATAATATACAGTGAAGGACACTCCTTCCATTAAGAGATGACTACTCATGTAACATAATTGAGCTTTTTATAAATCTAGCGTGGACACAATGTAGACTATTCCAGACTTCAAACATACAGAACCTATCATTAAAACAATAAATTAGCACCATACTACACGAGGGATCTATAAATCTAGACCTGGCCACTGTGCATTCACCACAAGCGGGTGCAAAAGGTGCCAAGAATAGACAGTGGAGTCATAGACCGGCAGGCTAAAGGGAACCTGTCATTGTTCTCTGATCCGTGGACAGCATGATATAGAGAAAAAGCTCAGAGAAAAAAAAAATCAGTATAATTTGTATTTTATTCATTGAAATCCCTAGGATTTATATGTATACGAGTCCAGTGGGCGGTCCTAAAAATGACTGACAGCTATCTTTGCTTACAGTCATTACAGGGCGCACTGTCAGCCACTGCAGAGGACAATCCACTGGACTCCTATGCATACAAACACTAGGGATTTCAATTAATACAATGCAAGTTACACTGAATCTTTACCCAGATTTATGTACATAAATAAAAAAAAAGATTATAAAAGATACCATCCTGTCTGCATATTAGATACCATTTTAAAACACAATCTTTAAAAAACTCTTTCAGACTTCACAGAACTGGTATGATGGTTGATTGGTGCTCATGTAAACTTGAGCCAAGGTATCCCTCTATTCTAAATGTCTACAAATAGGGTGGTCTTTGACTAGGACACACTGGAGTCTAAGGGGTACTTTGCACGTTGCGACATCGCTAGCCGATTGTAGCGATGCTGAGCGCGATAGTCCCCGCCCCCGTCGCAGATGCGATATCTTGTGATAGCTGCCGTAGTGAACATTATCGCTACAGCAGCTTCACGCGCACTTACCTGCCCTGCGACGTCGCTCTGGCCGGCGACCCGCCTCATTCCTAAGGGGACGGGTCATGCGGCGTCACAGCGACATCACATGGCAGGCAGCCAAAAGAAGCGGAGGGGCGGAGATGAGCGGGACGTAAACATCCCGCCCACCTCCTTCCTTCCTCATTGCAGGTGGGACGCAGGTAAGGTGATGTTCCTTGCTCCTGCGGCTTCATACACAGCGATGTGTGCTGCCGCAGGAATGAGGAACAACATCGTACCTGTCACTGCAGTGAAATTATGGAAATGACCGACACTACACAGATCACCGATTTTCGACACTTTTGCGATCGTTTATCGGTGCTTCTAAGCTTTACACGTTGTGACGTCGTTACCGGCGCCGGATGTGCATCACTTTCGATTTGACCCCGACGAGATCGCAGTAGTGATGTCGCAACGTGCAAAGTATGTGCCCACGTGACAACGTACCCGCGGATTTTGCCACGGAAAACCCTCGGATTTATCTGGATTTTCCAGATAAATCTGCAGGTTTATGCAAGTACAGACACTCCCCATGTTATCCTATGGGATTTGGGAAGTGTTGTATCAATGCTGCGGCTGCAGAAAATGCTGCGGATTTTTCCGCAGCCTCACGTAACTGCATGTCAATGATTAATGCGGAAATATTTGCGGATGTCCCGTCTTTCCACTATGGAGATAGAGGGCGGGAAGTCCGAAGGTGTTTCCGCAGGTTTACCGCAACAAAAATGCTCGAAACCCGCAGCAATGGATAGCTGCGGATTCTGGGAAGCAGCTGCGGGAAACCGGCGGATATATCTGAGGATACGTTGTCCTGTGGGCACATAGCCTTAAAGCCATGGAAGATCTGGAACAGGAACTTTCTTCTAAGCAAGAACGTTAACATGGACAATTATGTGAACGGGAAACGGACAATTTGAGAGTGAATGTTACACAACCATGAGGCCTACCTCACCCTCTCCTGTATAAAACCCTGTGCTAGATATAAACCATATGACCCTCAGCAAACTGCAGCTCCTACAGCGGCCATACAGTTGTCAGGTCAACTTTCCCAAGAATTGCAAGATTGAGGGAAATATTCAGATGCATAACATATGCTTGTAGTTATTGTGTTAGCTACTAAGTGCTTACTTTAACAGAAAATGTAATTGGAAATGTAATGTGTTTAGGCTTTCTCACCTTTTTTATATTAAGTTACAGGCAATCAAGCCTCTCCCGGCTGCAAGCTCTGGTGTGATTCCTAGGGGGCCTCCCCATGAATAAGGGGCAGCGATGTGTAAAAAGGAAGGAATGAGTAAGTGAATATTTGTGTGCAATCGCAACTAATCAGCCAAAAGCCCCTAAAGGCACAAGAAAACAAAGCAGAGTATTGTTCAAGGGAAGATGCATGCAGCGAGACAACAAAACATTAATTCACGCAGCGTATGGTGTTCCACATGAGACATTCCCACTTATCAGACAGATTCACTGCATTAGAAATTTGTATTAAAGAGAAAAAGTAGATAAGTTTTAGGCTGCCCAGTGGAGCTTTTCCTTCAGGAAATAACACATGTTCATAGCCACAATGGACAGATGAGTCAATGGAGGCTGTGCAAAAATCATTGTGAAGAGGGGGGAGGGGGGGGATCAGGGTGAGGTGTGACATCATGTACTGTGAAGAGGGGGGGGGGGATCAGGGGGTGAAGTGTGACATCACGTACTGTGAAGAGGGAGGGGGGGGGAATCAGGGTGAGGTGTGACATCACGTACTGTGAAGAGGGGGGGATAAGGGTGAGGTGTGACATCACGTACTGTGAAGAGGGGGGGAATAAGGGTGAGGTGTGACATCACGTACTGTGAAGAGGGGGGGATAAGGGTGAGGTGTGATATCATGTACTGTGAAGAGGGGGGGATAAGGGTGAAGTGTGACATCACGTACTGTGAAGAGGGGGGGAATAAGGGTGAGGTGTGACATCACGTACTGTGAAGAGGGGGGGAATAAGGGTGAGGTGTGACATCACGTACTGTGAAGAGGGGGGGAATAAGGGTGAGGTGTGACATCACGTACTGTGAAGAGGGGGGGATAAGGGTGAGGTGTGACATCACGTACTGTGAAGAGGGGGGGAATAAGGGTGAGGTGTGACATCACGTACTGTGAAGAGGGGGGGGGGGGGATCAGGGTGAGGTGTGACATCACCTACTGTGAAGAGGGGTGGATCAGGGTGAGGTGTGACATCAGGTACTGTGATGAGGGGGGATCCGGGTGAGGTGTGACATCAGGTACTGTGAAGAGGGGGGATCCGGGTGAGGTGTGACCTCAGGTACTGTGAAGAGGGGTGGATCAGGATGAGGTGTGATATCAGGTACTGTGAAGAGGGGGGGGGGGAATCAGGGTGAGGTGTGACATCACCTACTTTGAAGAGGGGGGGGGGATCAGGGTGAGGTGTGACATCACCTACTGTGAAGAGGGGTGGATCAGGGTGAGGTGTGATATCATGTACTGTGAAGAGGGGGGGTGAATCAGGATGGGGTGTGACATCACATACTGTGAAGAGGGGGGATCAGGGTGAGGTGTGACATCACCTACTGTGAAGAGGGGGGGTGATCAGGATGAGGCGTGATATCATGTACTGTGAAGAGGGGTGGATCAGGATGTTGGTGTGATATCATGTACTGTGAAGAGGGGGGGGGGATCAGGGTGAGGTGTGACATCACATACTGTGAAGAGGGGGGATCAGGGTGAGGTGTGACATCACCTACTGTGAAGAGGGGGGGTGATCAGGATGAGGCGTGATATCATGTACTGTGAAGAGGGTGGATCAGGATGTTGGTGTGATATCATGTACTGTGAAGAGGGGGGGGGGGATCAGGGTGAGGTGTGACATCACATACTGTGAAGAGGGGGGGATCAGGGTGAGGTGTGACATCACCTACTGTGAAGAGTGGGATAAAGGTGAGGTGTGACGTCACCTACTGGATGGTGGATTATTTTTCAACTGTGTATAGAAGTGTGATCTGCCTGTCATTGTAATCCTGTCTCTGCTGATAAGAAAACTCTTGTAAACTCTTCTCAAAAGGACAGAAAGTATTAGCCTAAAAAAGCCACTGTGGACAATGTGAAAATTGCAAGATTACTTTGTTTTAAATTGTGATATGAAAAAAACAAAACAAAAACATAGCCATACATTCAACAAGCAATTTTCTGATGATTTCTTTAATGCGTGAGGATCACATGGTAGTGCGAATGCTTAACCATCACTTTATTTACAGACTACAGGAGCAGTGGTTGCTACTGCTGCCAAAGACCTATAGACATAAAAAGTCTATATTACTCATGACTATGAGAAGTTCTTTCATACTCATCCACTTGCCAGATGTATAAGAAAATGGAAAAATGGTTCTCCAGAGTTTTTATGGTGTCAGTCGCTGAAATACGAGTCCTAAACAAATTGGGACACCCTAAAAACAATTTCTATTTTGTGAAGTCAATCAACCCTATAAGACCTAATCATCAGGCTCATAGCACAATCAAACGAACACTGCATATCAAGAGTTTCAATTAAGCATAACCAATAATTAGGTCAAATGTGCTTTGTAATTAAAAATAATTTCGTTATTGAGGTAAATATAAAAAAGTAATAGCTTGTTCATTAACTTTTTAGCAACACAAATAAGATTTAGTTGTGACCTGACAAATGTAATAACCATGAAGCCAATGATCTTCACATGCCAGAGGAACCATATTAGCCAGAAGCAAGCTATCAGCCATTTTACCATCATTGACCGGTTGGTTAACCACAGCACCTATACATTTTTTACAATAAAAGAGGAAGAGCCAGCACTGCTTGAGGATGGCATGCAACAAATAACAGTGTACATTCACAATTATTCCAACTGTACTATAATGCAAAATGAGATTTTTAGCAAACAATTTATCAATTTTTTGAGCCACCCCTGCCACGTCACGGCAAATCTCAATAGAGGGTTCATAATCTATATTTTATATTTTCATTGTGCCATTGTGCCTCCTAATTACATTAAAAGCAGAACCATATTGAAGCAACACATTTACCTGTAACATTTCAGAAACCACTTCCATGTTGCAAAAAACAGGCAGCTGAAAATAAAGGCATCCCAGGCCCAGCATGGGCAGCAAACGCCACACACACAAGGACAATGTCAAAACTGGCCCTCACAGTGCCAGAACAGCAGCAATGGATAAAGGCGGAGCAGGCCCAAATAAATGGTGCCTAATTAACAATTCCTGTGGAAAAGGGCGAGGTGGTTGAGTGTGAACAGCCACTTTATTCGCAGTTATCTATCTTGGCAACATGGGAGCGGTTCTGAGAGGTCACAGGTATACGTGTTGCTTTTATATGGCTTTATATTAAAATATTTAGGAGGCCGTATGGCACAATGGTAAATTATATAATATAGAGTAGTACCCCCATTATCGAGATTTACCCCGACGTGGCAGGGGTGGCTCAAATTATTGATCAATTGTTTGCTAAAAATCTCATTTTCCATTATAGTACAGTAGAAATGAATTTGTGAATTTTACACTTTTTATTTGTTGCATGCCATTGGGCAGTGCTGACCCCCTCTCTATAATGATTTATAAATATCTTAATTACATTTAATTATGCTGCTTAATCAGAAGATTAGAATTACATACTGACTATTGGCATACAATTGATAGGTTAAACTCTTAAAGGGGATTCCAGAACTTTTACATTCATGGGGCGGATAAGTAGTACCCGGCCACTGCCACTATGGAGGTGAGAGAGCTCTACAACTCCGCAACTGACACTTCTACCGGCAACGGGAAGAACTGTTACATGCCACAAATTAGATAGAGACCCCCCATGATCCTTTGAACAATATGCTATATCATACGGTTTACCCATTTGACTGCCATACTCCTGTATTTTGGTGAAAAAGACTGTCCATCCAATGTGTGTGTTGGTGACCCGACCCTTCTGTTGGCATGGGCTGGAATGGCCTGCTGGATTTCAGTATACCCGATTCTTTTGATTGCACAGCTAATAAGGGGTATCTTGCTGTGGCTTACTCCCCTCTCCCAATCAAGGCACACGCATGCTCCGCCAAGGTTGCCCATGTTTGCCCATAGTAAATGGCCTAAGTACGGTATTTTGGTAAAACTAGAGTACCTCAATTCGATTAGTAGATATTCAGGGGAAAGCAACAAAATAAATGAGTAAAAAGTGTTGATCTTGTTATTTTTTCGGTATGTTTCAGATACTACATGTAAATTGAATTTTTGAAGAAGTACCAGGGATAGAGGTCAGTGATCCTGCACTCACTTACGGTATTCACTGGCCAAATATATTGTACATGTCATTCTATATAATATAGCATCTGGTGGTCACATTTGTATACACCTGTGTAGACACTCATTTGCTTTCATGCAATCTCTTTTTGGCGTTAATAATACATTACAAAGTAGGAAACTCACTTGTACTTGCCAGAGACATCAAGAAATATGATTAGAAGACAAACTATTTCTCGTAACATCCAACCGGTTGTCCAAGCACGGTGTGATCACGCACTAGGTATCATCAGACAACAGCTTGCAAGTTGGAAAGAAATGAACTGTAGGCAGATGTGAAATATCAGAAATATGACAAGACGTCAGCCATGGGACGTTTGTACAATAACTAATGAATATTTTCCAGTGTTTACTGGGAATAACTGAAGGGCAAGATACAATCCACACTCATGTGGGAAAGATTTTGCTATCAAAGGACACATTACGTGAAAATTGCAAACAGCGATGGTAACCATCAATATATCAACAAGGACAAGGAATAAACAGGGTATATTAATGTGATGAGCCCTGTCTGTAACGGAGGCACCTTAACCAAGCACCCCGGCATTGCATCAGGCATTGCATCAGGCTAGCTTCATACTACAGAAAATATTGGCCAACCACACAAGAGAAGCTCTTCCATAGATTGCAATACAACCATACAGTGTGTAGACAGAGACCATATACTACACTACACAATTTATACCACTTTGTATGGATGATATAATAATTACATAAGCACCTTCCTTTGATGCAATGTATAAGTTAATAGGTTAATGAGTAGTCTGCATAGGTTATCATGTCCTGCCCTGTCTCCTTACATTTCCATACTAATAGATGTATAGTAAAACAAATGATTAATAGTTAGTCATGTTACCCAACTCCCCAAAGTAGTAATATTACAATTACGTCTTGTGTCCTCTCACAAATACAATTACATTGAGCTACATCCATGAACTTACATCAAATGTTGATGCTGGCCCAAGCAAATGAAGACGGAAAGGGTGCCTTAGATGATGCGTTCGATTTAAACAAGAATTTATCCTGAGCACCTTATCCAATCAATACTGCTTCACTTATTCCAGAACAGTTTTTCTTCAATTCCAAAGCTATGTCCCCAGGTAGTAAAGTTACAAATTTTCCCTTCAACCAACTGGACGTATACACAAGATCTTCCCGTTGGGCGCTGCAAGTTTTGATTGCATATTCTCCTTTAACACTGGCCAATACCCGTTGGGCGCTGCGAGTTTTGATTGCATATTCTCTTTCGACACTGGCCAAATCCCGTTGGGCGCTGCAAGTTTTGACTGCATATTCTCCTCTGACACTAGCCAAACACCTACAGAGAGGTTCTGGCTTATACGCCCAGTTGGTTGAAGGGAAAGTTTTCACATTTTCCGCCTGGTGGCATGACTTGGAAACAGAGGGGCAGGGAAGAAAAAATAAATCAGTGTGAAGTACATGTTTTTCACAGACTCAGACTTGCATTGGCCCTTGTGATCCGTGATACCAGAAATAAACAGACATGTGAATAACGCCACAGATTATAATTTGCACGTGTTGCATCTGTGAAAAAAAGGATACACATGTAGTGCAACACAGACGTCTGAATGAGGCCTAAGGGTGTATCCATTCCGATAGAGAGACGTGAACACATCACAGCCTTACATGTCAGCAGTTTCCCCTTGGAAGGACGTATTAGGCATACCAAAATGTTCAATCCTAGTTGTTCCTTTCTAACTGGCAATGGGGGTCAGTTTGGCCGCCCCTATACTCACTAGTAAAAAAAAAAAAAAAAAAAAAAACACACAATGAACTTCCAGCATGGAAAACCATTTATTGGAAGGACAGGATTAATAGCATCGGCTAGGCTGAGCCCTAGCTGTAGACAACATGAATGATCTAGGAAGAGACCACACAGGGTGTAGACACTAATATTGGGCAGATGTTTTGGGCATTTTGGCTCCATACAAAGAAAGGTTAATCAGTTTCTTATATTAGCAATATCATTGAAAAGTAACATCATTATTTTGCAATCTTCTCTACAATCTGCAGGGTCTATAGATCACATCCATTGACAGCAATTTGACTATGCAGTTTGACCCTCCCCCAATACTAGTGATCTATGTGGTCTGGACCTTCCCCCAATAACATTGATCTATGTGGTCTAGACCTTCTGAAATAACAGTGATCTATGTGGTCTGGACCTTCTGAAATAACAGTGATCTATGTGGTGTGGACCTCCCCAATAATAGTGATCTATGTGGTCTGGACCTTCCCCCAATAACAGTGATCTATGTGGTCTGGACCTCCCCAATAATAGTGATCTATGTGGTCTGGACCTTCCCCCAATAACAGTGATCTATGTGGTCTGGACCTCCCCAATAATAGTGATCTATGTGGTCTGGACCTTCCCCCAATAACAGTGATCTATGTGGTCTGGAGCTCCCCAATAATAGTGATCTATGTGGTCTGGACCTTCCCCCAATAACAGTGATCTATGTTGTCTGGATCCCACCCCAATAACACTGATCTATGTAGTCTGGACCTCCCCCAAACACAGTGATCTATGTAGTCTGGACCTCCCCCAATAACAGTGATCTATGTAGTCTGGAGCTCCCCCAACAACAGTGATCTATGTAGTCTGGACCTCCCCAATAACAGTGAACTATGTAGTCTGGTCTTCGCCCAATAACAGTGATCTATGTAGTCTGGTCTTCTCCCAATAACAGTGATCTATGTAGTCTGGTCTTCCCCCAATAATAGTGATCTATGTGGTCTGGAGCTCCCCTAAAACCAGTGATCTATGTGGTCTGGACCTCCCCCAAAAACAGTGATCTATGTAGTCTGGACCTCCCCAATAACAGTGATCCATGTAATCTGGACCTCCCCAATAACAGTGATCTATGTGGTCTGGACCTCCCCCAAAAACAGTGATCTATGTAGTCTGGACCTCCCCAATAACAGTGATCCATGTAGTCTGGACCTCCCCCAATAACAGTGATCTATGTGGTCTGGAGCTCCCCCTAAAACAGTGATCCATGTAGTCTGGACCTCCCCAATAACAGTGATCCATGTAGTCTGGACCTCCCCCAATAACAGTGATCTATGTAGTCTGGACCTCCCCCAATAACAGTGATCTATGTAGTCTGGACCTCCCCCAAAAACAGTGATCTATGTGGACAATCAGTGGTGTGGACATGGTTAAAGAGAGCTAAGCATTTAGAAAAGTGGTAAATCCACTGCAGAGAAAACTGCCATTTTATCAAAATAACACCAAGCAGTCCAGTAAGTGATACAGTGCTGGGATCAGGGTTTCTGCCCCTACATTATGTTGCTCTCAGATGGGGTAACAAAAACCTGGTGAGATTCCCTTTAATAAACCTGTAGAATTGGGAGTGGTACAGACTATGTTGTCAAATCAAAACGCAGCAACTAAATAATTTTATGCAACCAAATAATTTTATTTTACTTAAACTCAGTCCAGGATACAACGTGGGGACACGCTAATCTCAAGTTCACTATTTATTTATGGGTTTAGCGGCAGGTCATAGTTAATGAACAGGCTGGTACTTAGAACCACGATCTATACCTTTACGTTCTGAACACAGGTGATAAATGCACTATTCTTTGAATGGAGAGTGTGTCACATTACCAGGCAACTTATTGGAATGTTTTATTACGTAGTCAACGGTTAGTAAAGAACAATGCTATCACATGACCATATTCCACTTACCACCCCTGCAATGTGTAATTAAAACACCATCTACAAGCCTAGACACAACCTTGGTGCCTAAGAAACTATCCAGGGGGTAGAAGATACATTATAGCCTCAGCTAAGGGACCAAAGCACACACACACACACATATATATATATATATATATATATATATATATATATATAATCTCATATCTCTATGTATATAAGAGAAGAGGCAATAAAACCATTACACATAGTAAGCAAACTTAGAAATATACAGACGAGGGAAACAAACATCTCAAGTCAATGACGTGAAGAAGGCGAGGATCTCAAAGTCATGTACTAGCGGATCTTTCCCATACAGCGCTAAAAATCCTGGCACAGCTCTCTGTAAAGCACATCCCTCCACCAGGGTGGCCGCTATCATTTACCCACATCCTGCCCTTTTCCATTGTCAGCCGCCTCATTTTTCAATCCATTTTTGTTCCTATGCCAGACAGGCAGTTGCAGTCCCCAGCAGAAAAGTCAACATATACTAGCGAATCATAGTTTACGAAAAGCCTGACGAAGATTCCTGCCCGGAATCGAAACACGTTGCAGCTTTTATTATTAACTAAATAAGTCGGGTGACTACTGTGTGCTCGGTTCTATCGCTATACTAACAATCCAGTGATAGCTTCCAGCGTCAAATACTTACTCATATCTCGGAGTTTAAGAAATGTGCTGTTCTCTGGAGACCAGCACCAGAATTTTCATTGAGGGTTAAATCTAAACTTTGTTGCACAGGTTTATAAGCTAATGTAATAATCCATAAATTGCACATATTATAGAGACCTTTAAATTAGCCCAAACAAACCCTACCGTAATAATGGACTGGAAGTTCAGGAATCCACATGGCACGTGTCCAAAATTGATTCACAATCATACAATTTTACAAAACAAAAATTCCTAAAATTACAATTTTTATTAGATATATTATTAAAAACACAATAAGTGGATCTATAGAAAAATACTCCAAAAAAAAAAAAAAAAATCGAAAGGATCAAAAGGGGTGAGATAAGCAAGGATCTAGGTAGCCCTAAAGGGCCCTTCCGTTGCCCCTACGGTCTCACTCTACCTTGCCGCGGATGTTGGAACCCTAATAAAGTGCAAATGGTGCCCCCGCTCACTGATGACTCACCCTTGAAGGGCGTGATGAGTTCCTAAACTAGATCCTATCAACAGAATTATCCACAAATACCAAGTCTAACCAAATAGGGTTAAACAACCAAGCTCAACAGTGATAAAGGATGTATCCACTAAAAATATGCCATACTGAATCCTAATAGATCCAGCATGCAAAGAACAAATCAAACTGCTAGGGTTACTGGTGTGCACCACAGCACCCCGCAAGAATGAAATGAAGAACCCACAATTAAAGGGTTGCAAAATAAGAGCTGTAGATCAGACAAAAAAAAAAGCCAAAAAACTTCCCTTTAAAGATGTCAGCGTCCAAAAACGGCCTCAACGTGTTTCTCCTGTGCTTCAGGCTCACTAGGAGGCCTGATTGGGGTATAGATGTTTCCTACATGGTGTGGACATCTATACCCTAATCAGGCCTCCTGAGGAACCCGAAACACAGGAGAAACGCGTTGAGGCCGTCTTTTGGATGATGACATCTATAAGTGAAGTTTTTTGGCTTTTCTCTTTATTTTTTGTCTGATTTACAGCTCTTGTTTTGCAACCCTTTAATTGTGGGTTCCTCATTTCATACCTGCAGGGTGCTAGTGGATACATCCGTTATCACCGTTGAGCTTGGCTATTTAACCTTATTTGGTCACACTTGGTATTTGTGGATAATTCTGTTGATAGAATCTAGTTTAGGGACTCATTAGGGTCTTCAAGGGTGAGTCATCGGTGAGCGGGGGCGTTATTTGCACTTTATTAGGGTGCCAACCTCAGCGGCAGGGTAGGGTGAGACCGTAGGGGCAACGGCAGGGCCCTTTAGGTTTACCTAGATCCTTGCTTATCTCACCTCCTTTGGTCCTCTCGATTTTTTTTCTACTTTTGGAGTATTTTTCTGTACATGCACTTAGTGTTTTTAATAATCTATATAATAAAAGTTGTAATTTTAGGAATTTTGTTTAGTTAAATTTAATTTGGATTCCTCCTATATCCTATATTGTTAGCCAACTTCATAATCATACAAGTCAAAGACAAAGAGCTGCGAAATTTTTAGCAGAAGTAGTCTAGCAGCCTTCTGCTTGTTGTGTTAGGCATTGGTTCAAACGTTGCGTTTTCCTGTAGCCAAAGCCTGCTCTCTTGGCAGTAAAAAAGCTGGTTCCAAAAAGCAGGTTAAGGCTAGTTTCACACATCCAGCTTTTCGTCCGTTTGCCGGTTCCAGCGCACACCAGTACAGTGTATATAGTAGGCAGCGCGACAAGCTCCGGTCACGTGCTGTCATGTGACCGGAGCATGTGACCCGGAAGTTACAGCGCTGCCATTGTACTGTATACACTGTACTAGCGTGCGCCTAATCCGGCAAACCTTCGAAAAGCCGGATGTCTGAAACAAGCCTTAGCTAGTTGTTGTTACGGTTTTGTGTCATTTGTCTACAGTACAAGTAAAGTTAGTTTTGTTCACCACATGATCATTAAAAATGCAACATTGTGTTTTTGTGCTGATTGCTTTCAATGGTGAAAAAACGCTGAAAGAATTGACACGCTGCTTCTTTCAAAAACGCAGCAGCAGTTTTCCATTTCCGTAAGAAGAAAAAAAGCAGGTGTGTGCATGAATTTTTAAAAATCAGCTTTTTTATTCTCATAAAACTCATGAAAAAAAGTAGCAAAAATGCAATACGTGACCATAGAGTTAGCTGTGCCGCTAAAAACAGACGGACAACAACAGGTTGGCGACCACAGCAAAGTACTATCTGTATGTTGTATGTGCTTCATCTGGGAAAAATATTTGGAATGGTGCACGACAGGGGCGGGGACTATCACGCTTGGCATCGCTATCATCGGCTAGCGATGTCGCAGCGTGCAAAGTACCCCTAAGAGTCAATTTTAAGACCCTACTTGCGCTTCTGTCTTCCAGTTATTATTACAGAAATCCGTAAAAAGAAAAAAAAATATTTTGAAGCTAATTTTATTCTCATCAGTGCAAAATGAAGCAAAAAGGGAAAAAAGAACAAACGCGCAGATTCTGAATAAGTAACCACGCAACTGCGAGACACAGCCAAGCTCTTCACATTAGCCCTGCGGCATATCAGCTTCAAAGAGATGTGCCCGATGAATGAGGTCTATAGATGTACACGGTCACGCTAGGGCAAGACACAAGAAAAGAACCAATTCTGCATGAGTTGTGTAGCGCAGAGATCACCCATGATTACATCCGGTGGGTCAGATCTGGCATCTATGGCTGTACGGGTTTATCAACTATGTAACATCTGATCCTCTGCAGAAAATGATATGCAACAGTGAGAAAATAGCAGTAAATAACCAGCAATGATACATCCAATTTGTATTATTTAAATGAGTCTTTCATAACTGCATCTTAGCGGAGCAGAAAGATCTGTTCTGCGAGTGTCACTTAGCAACAAAATACTTTTCTACATTATAAATGTGCCGAGCCAAGAGCGAGCACCGAAATAAGCAGTATCTAGAAGGAATATGACAACTGCGAGATACGATCACAGCCTTCACATGACTGGCACCAGTCAGACGTGCCGAGCAGAACGTTGTGCCCATCAGCAGCTTACTTTGGCTACAAAATGTAACTTTTAAAAGGCGCACACCATGCAATCAGAAATAAGTGTTTTTTTATCCTTGTACATAACAGATTTGGTGCGTTCAAGCATAAAAAACCCACGTTCTCAGCCCATGCAAAGTGTAATACGCGCCTGAACGCTGCATTCGTAGGCACGAGTCACGCAGGCCACTAAAATTTGGCATCACACAACATAAATTGCTATATGTTTCTAATAGCCATATCAGGAAACCGGACCCGGACCCCACGATCAGCAACACTGTACGTCCGCCACCTACACTACTCACAAAAAGTTAAGGATATTTGGCTTTTGGGTGCAATTTATGGGATATGTAAAAAGTTCACACTTCAGTGATATTTTATCATGAATGTAGGGCATTTAAGTAGAAGCAATGAATAGTGGTTTTCCTCATCTCAAACAATTTATGTATATCAAAGCAACAACAGTGGTGGGTATACCCCCGAAAAAATGTCAGTGTCTCAATAACTTGTCATGTGGCCTTGAACATCAATTCCAGCTTGACAATGACATTCCATGCTGGTCACAAGTGGAGTTATTGTCTGCCGAGGCATGGCATCTCACTCTTCTTAAAGGGTGGCCCATGGATCATTGAGGTTCTGAGATAGCGTTACAAGCCTCTACACAGTGACCCTCTGATCCCATGGGTTTCTATGGAATACAGGTCTGGAGAAAGGGCAGGCCACTTCATTTGAAGTACCTCAGTCTCCAGCAGCCTTTCCCTAAAGATGAGACCTCAATGAGCTGGAGGACTGTCATCCATGAAGATGAAATGAGGCCTTTGTTGTTCATGCAGAGGCACAATTACTGGATTAATTGCGATATTCAAGAAGTAGTGGCTTGTCACTTTACTTTTCACAAAGTGTAGGGCAATTCTGTATTGACTAAACACACCTGCCCACACTGTAACACCACCATCACCAAAGGCTTGTCTGGTGACAACAGTGGCCGATTCATCTTGCTCTTCATGACGTCTCCAAGATCGTTGGTGGCCATCAATTCTGCTTAGCGTGAATCGACTTTCATCATTGAACAGCACTGAGGCCCACTGGTCCCGCGTCCATCATATATGTTCCCGGGCCTGGTGGTGTGGTCAGGTACTCTTGCAGGTCGTCAAGCACACCACGCTGATGTAAACAGTTTCAAATGGTCTGATGTGAAACTTAGATGCCTCTCACCTCCCTTAAATGTGCCTGGAGTTGTGCGGCATTCATTATCCGGTTTTAAATGGTATTGTTCACAATGAAGCGGTGTGTGCAATGTGGCCAAAGGACATTCAATTCTATGACTGTGACTCTTCCAGTCTCTCTGCATCTCTGTTGCAACCTGCTGATGACTCTCTGATGCTCTAAGTCTAGTGGACGCTTCTCTTTGAGAACAATGGGAGGTACTGTTGATCAATTGTTAGGTGTCCTCTTGGTTTCATGATGACAAAATGTGAACAGTATGAGGAGGACTGGTTATATACCAATTCTAATTGAACCCTGAAATTTATTGGGTGATTCATGCATCAAACATCTGTTGTGAATTTTGTCATTAAGCTGCTTGTTAGAGAACAGCAAGTTGTGCAAAAAGTACTGAAGCATTGAACAGTTGGACATGTGCATTCAGAAGAATAAAGAAGGTCACATTAAGTTCACTCGAAAGGTTAGAGAGCATTTAAGGATCATCCTGAAATTTCACCAGAAAGCCAAATATCCTTAACTTTTTGTGAGAAGTGTATAACATAGGAAGTTTTACACCATGATAGTTACACTTTAAGGATAGTCTATTGTATGCTACATTATAGAGGTAATTTGAAAGAAACTGTACGCCATGTACCTTCGTTATCTACTCAACTAATTTATGTTACTATTTTGCCTGCATCGCCTGTAGCAGATCTAAGAGCTTCAAGTCGTTACTAAACATTACTGAAAAATAAGCCAAACCAGAATTTCAACATTACATTCTGCATATTCAGCGAAACAGCACGTACAGACTCACTGTTTCAGGAACGTAAGACCTAATAATAACCATCATGACTACCGTGAAGTAAAAGCAGCCTAGTTATAGGCTCGGTTACACCTGCATTGTGTCTTCTGTTCATGATAGGATGGTGTGACTTTGTCAGCGACATGTTGCACGGCCAAAGATCATTATGCAATTGCTACATTACAGTGTACTGCAGGAGAATTGAGAAGAATTGCGACCTGCAGATCACCGCAACTGACAGGTTGCAAAATATCCAAGTGGTTCCAACTTTGTGACTTGCTTGTTGTAGAAATATTTCAAATTTGGAGAGAAAAGGGTGAATAGACTGCAATGTCATAGAAAAGAGGATCCATGTAGAAGGAATGATTTTATTTGTCTACGCATTTCAAATCCTTATGGCTTCTTCCTCAAGAGAAATCGTGTACCGTATTGGTATCTGATTTAAAGCGCACCAATCACCAGGATTTTCCTATATAACGTAAAGCCAGTGCTATACTGGCACTATAATGCTGATTCCATACCTGTAGTGGTCAGCTCGGATGTATAGGTTTTGAAATTCAAGAAAGTAAAGTTTATAAAATAATCAGCTTCTTGAGTGACAGCAGCTGAGAATCAGATAATATCTGGGGGTTATTCGTAGTTATCCCCTCCCCCTGTTAGAATTAGCATAAGTATTATACCATCGATTCACTTTTTCACTTGCAGCACCTATGCTGAGATTGTAACCATGTGACCAGAAGGGGTGGGGCCTCAACAAAGCCGATACCACAAAGCAATATTTTTCTGTTGGCTGATACCCTGCCCCTTCTGGTCACATGGGTATGACCTCACACAGGTCCTGCAAGTGAAAAAGTGAATAGATGGTATTATACTTATGCTAATTCTAACAGGGGGAAGGAATAACTCTAAATTCCACAGCTGCTGTCACTCAAGAAGCTGATGATTTTATAAACTTTACTTACTTGGATTTCAAAACCTAAACATCCGAGCTGATCATTACAGGTATGTATAGAATCAGCCTGATAGTGCCAGTATAGCACTGGCTTTAGGTTATATATGAAAATCATGATGATTGGTTCCCTTCAAATCATATACCATATTGGTATATGATTTGTCCTGAAGAAGGAGCCATAAGGTTTTGAAACGCGTAGACAAATAAAATCATTCCTTCTACATGGATCCTCTTTTCTATGGCAGCACAGTTTATTAACCCTTTTCTCTCCAAATTTGAACTGCACCTCCACGTGGGTTCTGCTGCAGCCGTATTTACGCCATTACAGTGGTTATGACTCTCACAACCACACCAGGTGAGTCTACCCTTACAACACCTTTGCCGACAGTGTTTTAGGATAAGACCCTATTTGCGCTTACTGCCTCTTCTAGCACTTTTAATTGTTGCAGATATATGCAGTCGTAGTGTCATCCCAATTACTGCCAGTATGCTCTGACAGAGTGATGTTTGGGCACTCGACCTGTGTTGCCTCAGATTTAGAAGACACAACACTGTACCGGATGATGGATCCAAACAGCGATCAATGGACACTATTTGGGTACATCAGGGTCAGGGATTCTAAAATTTGTAACCACAATTATGAAGAAAGCCTTGTGCTACCACAATTATGGGCCTTTGATGTAGGATGCTACATGTAAAATAGGGCTCAGAATTACGCCTTGAAATCTGTGGACGGCATGGCAGATGTGCCCCAAGTACAATCATACATGAGACTGGTTTATGTTTGTTTGGTTTACTGTATTTATTTCGTCCCTCACACTTTTTGTACATTCACTTCCTTAATATTTTTCCCCTTCCAGAACATTGAACAGAATAATTCAGCAGAAGGAATATAGCTCTTTTGTGCATAAAGAAAAGGTGTTTTCATCCGGTAATAAACTTGTGTCCATCAAGGTCACAGCTTTGTTCTCTGCTGCTCAAATGCAAGATATGTTTCACATGGGAATGTCTCAGCCTCCAGAAAACATTCCTAACCTTATCCAGATATTAAGATCATAAAAAAAAAAGAAATTATTAAATAACTGTTCAGGATGTTGACAGCTTCCTCCCCCTTTATCCCAACAGGCGCTTTTGGAAAGTTTGTTTTGCGCCAAGTCTAAAAACAGGAAGGACTCTCCCACCTCACACTGATTTACAAGAAGCATCTTTCTGGCATGGAGAAATGTTGCTCCATACATACAAATTATTTGTATCCACACCTCCCCCTGGAGCCGCGCGTCACTTGATATGTTTATTTTTAAATGAAGATGGCCCAGATTTGCTTCATTATCATGAGTTGAGTAGGAGTTCAAATGGCAAAGTAAGAAACAAACCTGCCAAAGAAAGGAAAGCTGGACATATTTTCCCATGTGTCAATAAATGCCTTCACTGGGCAAGACCAGTTTAATAACCCAGGACTTTCCAGTACCGCCTGCCGCAATAATCACACACGTGCAGTCACTGTACAGACAGCCGCTCCGCTCTCCTGACATCCCTACTATAGGAAATACATCGAATTGCCAAGAAATACTCTACAACATTTTTTTCTTAGAATTTCAAGTCACAACGTTCCTTTGTTATTACTCCTAGAAATGTAGGCATATATAAACCGGGTGTTTTCAGCTAGCGCGTGACTTACGCTATCCAATCAGAGCTGCCGATGTAGAGACACACCCACTTGACAAGTGAATGGTAACATCCAGTTGTCAGTTCACTCCTAGTTTTCTAGAAAGGAATAATAGGAATGGCACGACACGAAATTCGGGAGGTGGAGACGAACGTAGATTCTGTCATCCGAATAATGGATTGAACTCGGACATGTGGCTGTTTTTTCCATAGATAGACATTATCTGAGGACAATAATCTGACGTGCACAGCGACATAGACTAACACTGGTCTGAGAGCTATATGATGTTTTGCCGTAATGCATCGAAACCGAAAATACAGCTTTCTGCACCTGCCCTTTTAAAAGGGAACCTGTCACCAGATTTTTCCCTATTAAACTAAAATAATCACCTTCTGCAGCTCCTGGGCTGCAATCTAGGAAGGTGCACCTTGGCCCTGACTCCCCTTCCAGACCCCAAAGATAACTTCATAAAACTTGGCCATTAGGTATGCTAATTACCTGCGTTGGCCAGATGGGCGGGATCATTTTCTGCTCCATTATCCCCCTTCAGTTCACCTTTAGGGACTTGCAAAAATCTATGTGCTTCAGAGACTACCCCATTCAGATAAATAAGATTTCACAGAAATTTCTGCAGCAAATATGTCACATATGAATGCACTGACATATAGACAGGACCGTTATGTGGCCAGAATCCATCCTAGACTTCATTTGCAATATTAAGAAAATAAAACACACATACAAAGAAATGATTCTTATGTTTAACAATATCTGGCCATTCCATTAATTACAAGAGTTAACACTTTCACCACTGCAGCAGTTACTGCAAAAAGTCAATGCAAGCAATAATTGCACACATTATTGGCAACACATTCTTCTACAAATCAGGTCAGCATGTATTATTATATTAAAACTTTTTCCTACATCCTCCAAGTTAGAATAATGATTTTCATCAATAGTTTTGCTCCCTAAAGGGAATCTATTAGTAAGATCACTCCTCCTAAGCCATGTATATGGGCATGTAGGACATAGGAATCTGAATAAAGTGATACCTTGATATCTGCGATCCGATGTCTTATTCCAGAGAATTCAATGTTTTCTTATATGTAAATGAGCTGTTCCAGGCTATGGGCCAGATAGTGATCTGCATGAGATTCCGTCTGCAAAGCTTATTAGAAATAGAAGGGGGAGTTACCAATGTCATTTATGAATGCCGCTGTCCGCTCTCCTGATCTCACTGCAGAGCTGTGTGTGATTATAACTGACACATCTGCAGGGTCCTTTCAGCTTCAGCCTCCATCTCACAGTCAGTGTTGCAATATTGTTACAAAACAGCAGAGCTGTGATAGCTGCAGCACTAAGACCGTATGGCCACTGTGGTCCTGCTGTCTGCCTGGACTGTCTGGGAACATTACCAGTGTGATAAATGATGGCCACTCTCTGCTCTCCTTCCTCTCAGCTTCAGCCTCCATCTCACAGTCAGACAGTGTTACAATATTGTTACAATACAGCAGAGCTGTGATAGCTGCAGCAAATGTGTTTGTAAGAAGACAAAGTTCAGCTCTACTGATCTGCATTAGTTACATGTCTCCATTCTACTAAAAATAATCTCTGGAGGCAGAATCTCATATAGATCAGTGTCTGGCCCATAGCCTGGAACAACTCATTTACATTTAGGAAAAAATATGGACTTCTTTGGAATAAGACCTCAGATTGCTGATATCAAGGTGTCATTTTATTCAGTTTCCTATGCCCAACATTCCCATATAGACAGCTTAGAGAAGTTGATCCTACTGACAGATTCCCTTTAATGTATGATCTTAAACTGGTGCAGAATAAAAATGTCCTTAGAAAACCATTTGAAACTTTTCTGTTTTCCTTTTATCTGGTGTTGCCCACTCCACTTTGCCGAGCAGATCTGTTTTCCTAATTTTCCAGTGCAGAAGAGGAGCTGGATATTGTGTTTTCTTAATTGAGCTCTTTGATAAGACAGTTTGTGCCTTGGATTGCTGTGCAGACGCCACACAACAATTCCAGGTTCATGTATTGATACACTCAAATGATCAACAATGGCACCACCATAACCGACCTTCTCATTTTTACTAGTACTATATTTAAACAAGTGTTTCATCTTGGCATCGTAAATTAGCATAGTAGAAATCTATTTTAACACTTATATAGTTAATTGTATCGACCTTTGGAGAATACATGTAATCACTGAACATCATGAAGACCATGTCAGTCTAGAAGTAGTTCTTTAATGTAGTGATCATTGGTGTTTTTTCTAGTCAATAACCACAGGGCGTCCAGACATCTTTCCTAATTATATGTACAGCTTTGTCTGAGATTGATTTGCTCTTTGGCAGTCAAGTGATCCATGTTATCTCCAGCCTTGGGAAGAGGAAAGGATTTCTGCTAATTAAGTTTGGGATGTTTACAAAGTAATACTTCAGCGACGACATTTTATGATGAGTCCCCTGGCAAAAATTCATAAAGAACCTCTTTGTCTTTCAGCCTTCCCTACGGCCCGGTTATTAAGAAGAGAAGTCATGGTGTACAAGACATTATGTGCCTTGACGCACCAACAGAGATGAAAAAGACAAAACAATTTGGACTTTATTGGTTTCCATAAATGATTTCCTTCAAAATAGGAATTATGTCAGTTTTTTGTTCTTAATAAATCTGGAGAATAGTTTAATTTAGAGTTAATGAATCAATAGATTAGAAGGCAATGTTATATTAATGGCTTGACCAAAGTAATAAGAACTTACCGCTGTTCCAAAACTAACTCTGATGAAGAAGTCGAAGGGTTGACTGCATGTTTCAATATAATCTCCATATCAAGAAAAAGTCAGCAGAGCCCGCCAATTTCTGTAGGACTGGCCAACACCTAATGTGACATGGGGCCTATGGACATGTCCCTGACAGATGTAGTGGAAACAAGGCTATAGCCATACATTATATATGTGATATAATGGCTTCTCAATAGGACCGCCTGTAAACCTGACTATTCTACCATGGTTACTAACATGCAACAATGGCACGGCTGACATTCAGCTGCTCCAGTTCAGTTTGAATTCTCAGCCTATCCTATAAAGTAAATTACGATTGAAAAGAAATGTTCCCCAAAACAATTTCAGCTCCACATCTAAAGAAGTTACAAAATAGCCCAACAAGCTTTAGGGATCAGCCAGAAACTGGGAACACACTCTTGGCATAATATGGCATTTCTCAAGAAAGAATCTTGGTGTATACGACCAACAGGAAAATATAATTTACCCCATTATTGAGTCCACTGATCCTGTGATATCGACAAATTTTCTCTCTTTGTGTTGCAATTTCAATGTTGAGGATTGTAGATCTATGTAAGTACAGAAAGCCCCACTATAGACATATACATATCCATACACATCTAGGTGTTGTGTGCCTAAAACAAGGATAGCAGTCGAGGGCCTAAATGAAGACCCTGAATATTCAAGTATGATTTATCTTCAAACTACAGTTCATGAATTACTAATACACTTTGAAAACCCAGAGGAACGTCTGAAGCATAAAGCTACTTAGATCAATCACACTAGCTGTTCATTTTATGTATGTTTTTGAAGAAACAGAGGTGGAGGAAATCCCCAGAAGAGAAGCTCAAAGCGTTCTCAGACTCAAAGACTACTTATTAGTAAGGGAACGGACACTCAATGACACCATTGCAGTCTAATTAACCAGTACGTTCATCATACCCTTATAATGTTAATAGAACACCTATTCTGTATGTATAAAAGAAGAATATTTTGCAAATTATTATTTTATTATTTTTTTTTACAATTTCTCATGCCAGCAACGCCAGTTTATTTTGTTAACAAACATTGTGTTAAATGGCATAATATTAGGCCAGATGCAAAGAACCATTTTTTTTTCTCATTTGAGAAAATTGGGTCAATTATACAAATCCCACTGTGATCAGAGGGCGACCAGACGGGTCAGAGGGCGACCAGACGGGTCAGAGGGCGACCAGACGGGTCAGAGGGCGACCAGACGGATCAGAGGGCGACCAGACGGATCAGAGGGCGACCAGACGGATCAGAGGGCGACCAGACGGATCAGAGGGCGACCAGACGGGTCAGAGGGCGACCAGACGGGTCAGAGGGCGACCAGACTGGTCAGAGGGCGACCAGACTGGTCAGAGGGCGACCAGACGGGTCAGAGGGCGACCAGACGGGTCAGAGGGCGACCAGACGGATCAGAGGGCGACCAGACGGATCAGAGGGCGACCAGACAGATCAAAGGGTGACCAGACAGATCAAAGGGTGACCAGACAGATCAAAGGGTGACCAGACAGATCAGAGGGTGACCAGACAGATCAAAGGGTGACCAGACAGATCAGAGGGTGACCAGAGTATGATCAGACAGATCGGTGAGTGATAAGAGGGTGACCAGACAGATCAGGGGGTTACCAGTGGGTTATCAGACAGATCAGAAATTGACAAGTGGGTTATCATACAGAGCAGAAAGTGACCGGACAAATCAGAGGAAGATCAGTCATATCAGAGGGTGACCACAGTGTCATCAGAGGGTAATCAGGCTGCAGTCACACAAGCTTATGACAGCATAGTGTGACTATAGTGTGAGCCTAGGGATACCTAATTTTCTCGGATGAAGAGAAAATACAGAATTTTTTTTTCTATCTTCTCCATTCAGTCAGTAGAAATCAGACTGCATTCAGATGTCACCCGAGTGCAGTTCTATGATTTGAATGCACTCCTTGACTTGCACGGCTCAGTACGATACGAATATCAAATCAAACTTGGGCATGCAGCAATTTTTTTCATCGGGCTAAGTTAGTACGAAGAAAAAAAAAAAAGAAATCGAACATGTACACAGCTGCATAGAATAACATTGGTCTGAGTGCAAGCTGATGTTTTGTTAGATCGCACTTGGAATGAAAATACAGCTATATGCACAAGCCCTTAAAGTGACATTTGGTGTGATTAGTTGCCACCATCATGTGACATCACAAGTGATTACATATTACAATAAAAAGTCACCTCTATAAAAGCTATGACACACTGTTCACTGTCTGTGTGTTGATTTGATGAATGCATCCAATGACAGCTAGCAGAACTATGAATGCAGCTCTGAACTATAGTAAATTCGTAATCTATACAAGATATTAATGCCATGCAATTTACTAAGTCACTTATTTCTTTGTATGCCATGAATGACTCTACATTTGTCAGTTAAACAGGTGTTACACAATGCTGCATGGCACAATGGGTTGTCAGAGCATAAATTGATTCCATTGTATAGCTACCAATAAGAAGATAAAAGTAACCATCCAGTCCAACCAAGAGTATTTTAGGCATGAAATTCTATTCACTTTATGCCACTTTAGTAGTTACAACCCTTAATTAAAACACTCCGCTTTTTGGAAGAATCCAAAATATGAAAAAAAAAAACTATTTACCAGTGACATAATTGACATGCAGCATTCATTCATGCCAACCAAATAATATAAACTGATCAAACATAACATTATAGGTGCTGTCCACCTTCGGGAACGAATATAAATTTCATTAAAGCGGTTGTCTAGTCTAAAACGATAAGTCTGTAGTCACTCTATGTGACTGCAGAATTGAGAATCCTAACAATGTGCACAGTGCGAGGACTTTCCGATGTTAGTGCTGGCAATGTCACCGCAAATATGTGATATGCATGCTCCCGGCCATTGAGCTTGCCAACAATCAGTCTACTTGGATCCTGGCCAGGAGTATGCATGTCGCATAATTGACTGAATTGCCAGTGCTGACACCAGAAAATCCTCACAGTGAGCACTGTGTGCTATGAGGATCCTCAAGTCTGCAGTCATAGTGAGTGACTGCAGACTTACAGTTTTAGACTGGACAAAACTCTCTAAAAATGTCGCACCTTTTTGATTTTTACAGGCTATTTCTTTCCCTAAACATTCAACTTTGAGGTGGTCTGTGGTCATAAATCAGCTGAGAGAAGCTCAGATAAGGGTAAAAGAATTGCAAACTCTTCCATTAGACTATAAGTATGAGTTCACTCACAGATTCTCAGTCAATGCCATCTACAGACAGGCAACCAGTGCAAAATTTAAAATGAAACCTAAGTACAAAAATTATTTTTATCCTCGATTACAAGCATTTAAGGTAAAAAAATTGGCCATAAAGGTGGACAACCCCTTTTCAACCACCAACTTGCCAATACAGCACTAAGCTGTCAAGATATGGACTCCACAAGACTAGAGAAGGTGTCCGGAGATATGTCAGCAAGAGGGTAGCAACAAATCCTAAAAGTGCTTTAAACTGCAAGGTGATGCCTTCACATATTAGAAATCATCCCAGCATATTCCACTGATTCTCAGTCTGGAAAGTGTGGAAGACGAGACAAAACACTAAACTCTGTCATGTTCCTCAAACTATTCTTGAACTCTTTTTGCAGTATGGCAAGGTTCATCATCCTTGTCACTGTTATTAGAAGATACCATTGGCATCAAGTTGTGTACTTGGTATACAACATTGTTAAGGTAGGTGCTACAAGTCAATGTAATATTACAAGGAATACCAGGAACTAAGGTTCCCTAAGGCAGGGTTCCCCAACTCCAGTCCTCAAGGCCCACCAACAGTGCATGTTTTCAGGATTTCCTTAGCATTGCACTGCTGTTGGAACCAGCACCCGGGCAGGTAATTACATTAACACCTGTGCAATACTAAGCAAATCCCAAAAACCTGCACTGTTGGTGGGCATTGAGGACTGGAGTTGGGGACCTCTGCCCTAAGGCACTTCACTGCCTCCACTGGCTTGTCTTCTTCCGATAGTGTATCCTATGTCATCTATAGGTAAATGACATACCAAACCAGCTGTCCACATCTGAAACTATAAGATCAAGCCACCTTCTCGCATTGCTCACACTGTGATGCTCACAGGCTTACCACAAGTTCCTTCGAGGGCGTTCAGATGTCAGCATGGGCATTCTGACTGGTCTGTGGCTACTTTGCAAACTGGTGCACTGTGAGCTCTGCCATCTATATCATACCCAGCATTAACCTTTTCAGCTGATGCAGCTCTTCTGTGAGAATGGACCAGGCAGGCTAGCCTTCACTCCACCAGAGTCTAATGGATGCCCATGATCCTGCAGCCAGTTCACCAGCTCTCCTTTTGTAGGTTCTAGCCAAAGAACACCTTACTTCCACTTGTTAATTTTTCACCTTCAAACACATGTTCAGGGTCTGATGGTTCACGTGGTGGCCAATGTATCCCACCTTCTGTCAGCTGCCATTGTCTTAAGACAATCAATGTCATGTTATGATTAGGGTACTATCAATTTTCTTAATTTATTTTTCCATTTACATATCTCAACTGGTTTTACTTGGATCAGGAGTGCACAATTTTGGCCATCTGTTCTAGAATTCGCACAATTGGGCTCAATTATAGTCCTATAATTCCAGCGCAGGAAGAGATTGCGTACGGTAGCATGTCTTTTCCACATGGTATGGTAATACTGTATCCGTGTGTCTTTCCATTTGACATCATTCCACGTGTCGGGAAAGTAACAAAACAGGAGCATGTGTGTCAAGTTTATTACCAAACAGGTTTAGTTTTCCTCTATTATATAACCTAAGGTCAGAGAACTAACACAACTTGTTTGCTTGGCAAGTTAATGGGTTTTCCAGGAAAATGTAAATTTAGAGAGGACTTGTTAGGTCTCCAGACACGTATATTTTCATAAATACTTCATTTAATTTAATTTTAATTAAATTTAATTTTCAGAAATTCTTCATGAAGTAAGAGTTCTGGAGAAACTTTTCTTAGAATGTAATATTATGCTATGTTTCTGTTGTTTTTTGAGAAATGTATTAATAAATGAATAAAGGCCACTTCCCACATAACGAGATCGTAAACGAGATTGTTACTACGTCACAGTTTCTGTGACGCAAGAACGACTTCAATTGCGATCTCGTCACGTTTGACACGTACCAACGATTCACCCCCTGCTGCGAAATCGCTGATCGATGCTGAACAGCTTGGGCCATTTTTGGCTCGTTGGAGTCCTGCTGGGCTGCATGAATCTGTATGTTTGACACCCTATTAACGATTTCGTTGACGACCTAGATGAGATGCACGAAGGCGTGTTGTTGCGTCCCCGTTTCCGCGCCCCTCTCTGCACCGATTGGTTAGCTGCAGGTGCGGCTTCGATCCGAAAAACACACCAACAAAGCGACCGGGTACAATGGACGAAGGAATCAGGGTGGAGACGCAGGTTCTATCTCAAAGCAAAGCGCAAAAGAAGTGACAAAGGGTGACGCGATCCAAAATTTAACCGCTAGATACGCCCCCTGCATGCCCAATCAGAACGCAGTATTGGCCGCCAATGAAAGCGGAGGGGGGTATTGAAAAGGCGACGCAAATGCACGCCTACGTGACTCACTGCATTTTACTACGCCCCTAATGGGATTGGAATCGTTAACATAGTTGCTGTGTGACAGGGTCCCAGCGATTTGAAAGATCGTTATACGGGACGCATGCTCGTTCATAAACTCGTTATGTGTGACACCCAACATGCGATTTCAACAACGACTCATAAACGATCCAGAAAGTGTGACGTAGTAGCGATCTCGTTCACGATCTCGTTATGTGTGACTGGACCTTAAGTGTGAGTTTGGACATGTGCATAAACTCCTTCAAACTCTCCAATCAGAGCAGATAATGTCAGATTGTATAGGGACACACCCCTTTGACACAAAAAAAATGGTAATGCCCAGTTGGCAATATATTAATAAATATCCAGGAGGAACAATAAGAGAATCAGCACAAAAGATGTCAGAAATTGTTATTTCACGGGAATGCAAGTATTTACCAGAAAGGAGTGGTGACAGGTTTGGCCTAAATAACTGTATATTAGTGATCCTTATGGTACAATGACGACGAGCCTGCAATATTTGTCTATTAAAACTAATAAAATAAAATAAAAAAAAAGATTATGCTATATAGG
This sequence comes from Anomaloglossus baeobatrachus, assembly GCF_048569485.1. Classification (NCBI taxonomy): domain Eukaryota; kingdom Metazoa; phylum Chordata; class Amphibia; order Anura; family Aromobatidae; genus Anomaloglossus; species Anomaloglossus baeobatrachus. Next base: position 198,743,051 of record NC_134356.1, on the reverse strand, counting down.
GAGTGCAAATGGTGTTTTTGTTCTTTTCTAGACTACAGGGCACCAGCTGGATGACACCAATATTACGCGTGTTCATTTTAACAATTTCTATACAAGCAAGACAAATTCTATCTTACTTACCACACAGACGTTCAGCGGCCTGTGGAGGATTAATTTAATTAATCACTCTTGGCAAAAAAAAAAAGCGCGTGAGGATCATAAAACCTCATTAAAGAGAAACCAGCTTGTAAACATTGTCATGTTACTGAAACATGAAAAGCCCAATGACCGTCTCCAAGAACCCCGTGCACAGCATTGATACTGGCCCCACAATGAAGACTGGCTTCGCAGAAATAAAACTAGGCAACGAGAAACAACAAGTGAAAGTAATTCACGCCCGCAGCGAAGCCATGCACAAGGACGCTGGATGTCAGCGCATGGTGCCTCCATGTATTAGAGGCAATGTGTCTAAAAGTGGGCAAAGTCATAATACAACACGTGCTGCAAAAAAAATGTGTCACCATGTAATATTTGGACTGTGCGCTAAAGGCCAAAGCTGGATGTAGACTGCACCTAAAATTAAGAGCATCAAAAAGGGACATATATGTGTTTGACATAGATATGTAACACAGAGGCCTCCAGCGGATGGCGTACAGTGGCTCGTATACTGCACAGTATACACTCACTTACTGGATACCAATGTTCAGAATACACTTCCACACTTCCAATACCTTTCCCTGACAGGCCAAAAGTACACCATCTTAGGCCGGTTTCACACATCCGGCTTTTCGCCGGTTTACCGGATCCGGCGCTCTCCCGTACAGACAATACAGTACAGTGACAGCGCTGTAACTTCCGGGTCACATGCGCCGGTCACATGACAGCATGTGACCGGCGATTGTTGCGCTGTCACTGTACTGTAGTCACTGTATGGGAGAGCGCCGGATCCGGCAAACCGGCGAAAAGCCGGATGTGTGAAACCGGCCTTAGCCTCTAGTGGGCTAATGTAAAGCAGGGCCTCTGAGGGCATGTTCACACTGAAGTTTAGTTTTTAAGGCACTTTTGGAGCAAAAACTCTTCAAATCCTCCAAACACAAATGTTTCAACTCAATTCCTGCTCGAAAAACTCAGCAAAAAGATGCAGTCTGTGACCAATGGGTGCACCTATAGAGATCAGGGCTGTGGAGTCGGAATCGCAGTCGGTGTCCATTTTGGTGGAGTCTGTATAAACTGGACCGAATCCGACTCCTAATATATATATAATACATTGGATACAGTGGTCAATGCAGTATGTGATATATATTTTGTCATAAGAATTTGGGAAAGTTATGAAATGTCCTATAAATGTCTAATTATTCCAAATCAAAGAATCTAGGCTTTTAGTTGAGATGAATCTGTGCTGCACTTCAGCTACATGATATAAGTAGTGAAGCTCCTCCTCTACAGATAAGGGTAAAAACAAAGAACGCCTGCAATCATCTCAGACCTGCTAGAGACTCTAGAGTGAACAAGAAAGTAGGATTAAGGTAAGTACATCTTAAAGCAAGTCTAAACTTTCAATGAGCATTAGATGATCTTGTTGAAGCGGTTTCACATCTCTCTCCTATTTATCACATGTGCTGTATTGTGCACACGCTGCTGCTGGCAAGAAGAGATAGTCTGCAAGAGGGACATGCTGCAACTCTGATTGGCAAAGTGAGGAAATTGGTTATTGCTGGCAGAACCCCTAAAATTGATTCCACCTTGAAGAGATGTCCTGGAAAAGGGGCAATTGTCGATCAAGCCACTCAGGGGGAAGCAGTTATTTAATGATTGAGCAATTGCTTGAGGTGAAACCCTTTCTTGTAGAGGCCAACCCTTAGGTAACACTAAATGAAGGTCAGTGGACACAGGTGGCTGAACTGAAGGAATTGCTTCATCACCCATTTACAGTGACTAAAAAAATAAGCTGAGGATTTAACTATCGGTATTTTCATAAAGGAGTGGAAGACCTTGCTGTTTTGCCTGTCCCAAAGAAGACATTTAATCGCAGATGGCATTGCTGCTTCAATTAAATGGAGAGAGACACTGCTATTAAAAAATAAAATTCTTCTGGCACCTGTGTATGTGGACCCAAGTCATCGTATATTGCTGGATGATCAACAGCTTACTAAAGGAAAGGAAGCTTTGACAGCTGTAGCAGTTAGAATGAGTGGGCTACAGGACTGCCAAGAGCAAGAGGACTTGGATCCTGCCAGTGCTACTGCTGCCTTATCTTCAGCCTCATCAGATGAAGAGTTTAATTTTGGACAACATGGAGGAGGCAAAGGATTGCCGCAGGGAAAAAGATTCCACTCCTATAGCAAACAGATTGACCAGATTTCAGTAAAATGTTTCACTTGCTCTCAAAGAAGTAGAGTTCAACTGTTCATGAAAACTGACTGTGCATGAGGCAATTCCTTTATATGCTGAAATGGTTAGGGATGTTGCCCATGTGGTTACTGCTTTGCCACCAACCCAAGTTAGTGTAGGAGAGGTTGTTCTCTAGCCTTAAAATAATGAGGTCATCTATGAAGGAGGATCTGATGGAGGCCATACTATTTCTCATAACAAATTCATAGACTGCACAAACGTTATTCCGTACATTTTTGTTGAAAACTGTTTTTTTTTCCGCCACTTCCTGCATAGTATATTGCATATTTACAATTTATTCAAGTTTTTTGTGTTCTAAACTTGTATTCCAATAAATATATTTTATGTTCTATCTAAACAGCTTGATTATTGTATCATAATAATGATGAAAAGCCTCATGTTACCATTTTACTTCTATAAATTTATCACAAACATGAGTCATGTATGAGGGAGTCGGAGTCCTGGAGTCAGAATCAGGGAAATTGAGGAGTCGGAGTGTCATTGACAACTCAATTTCATCGGTATGGCTTACCGACTCTGATTCCTCAATTTCCCTGATTCCAACTCCACAGCCCTGAAGAGATTTTCAGCATTGTACAGTCCCTTTTGAGATGGGGGGCTGGAACCTCATGTTGAATTTCTTTTGCAATACCTGCACATTAGACAATAAAGGGCTCGGCCACTTTAACTTTAATAGTTGATGGAGAAGTATGTGATCAGACCTGTCCATCAGCCTGTGCCAACTGAATAACAGCTTTCACATGTGCCGTATATGTCAATTTGAGGAAGCTGATTGTCATTTTCGAAGTCCTGAGCCGCCTGTGAGAGGGGCTGCGCTAACAAGGGACATAATACTTCTATATTAGTAAGTGTAATAACATCATGTTTATACATTTGTTGAATTTCTGATAAAATGGAACACTCCTTTAAGTATTAAACGTGCATGGAAAAGAATGAGATGTGCATGTAAGTCACTGATGTGATGGATGCAGAAGATCTCCAGCTCTACCTTAAAATATCAATAAAATCCTCTAGACAATATTTTTATTAAAATAAACAAAAAAAAAAGGATCTAAAACTAAATAGATTTTAAAATATATAAAATAATAAAACAGGGTTTCATCCAGATGTAAGTCATTCATGTATGTGTCCTGTGTTTTACATGTACACTGTGTGCAGAATTATTAGGCAAATGAGTATTTTGAGCACATGATACTTTTTATACATGTTGTCCTACTCCAAGCTGTATAGGCTTGAGAGCCAACTACCAATTAAGTAAATCAGGTGATGTGCATCTCTGTAATGAGGAGGGGTGTGGTGTAATGACATCAACAACGTATATAAGTTGTGCTTAATTATTAGGCAACTTCCTTTGCTTTGGCAAAAAGTGTCAGAAGAGAGATTTGATGGGCTCTGAAAAGTCCAAAATTGTGAGATGTCTTGCAGAGGGATGCAGCAGTCTTGAAATTGACAGACCTTTGAAGCGTGATCACCGAACAATCAAGCGTTTCATGGCAAATAGCCAACAGAGTCCCAAAAAGTGTGTTGAGCAAAAAAGGCACAAAATAACTGCCCATGAATTGAGGAAAATCAATCGTGAAGCTGCCAAGATGCCATCTGCCACCAGTTTGGCCATATTTCAGAGCTGCAACGTTACTAGAGTATCAAAAAGCACAAGGTGTGCCATACTCAGGGACATGACCAAGGTAAGGAAGGCTGAAAAACGACCACCTTTGAACAAGAAACATAAGATAAAATGTCAAGACTGGGCCAAGAAATATCTCAAGACTGATTTTTCAAAGGTTTTATGGACTGATGAAATGGCAGTGACTCTTGATGGGCCAGAGGCTGGATCAGTAAAGGGCAGAGAGCTCCACTCCGACGCAGACGCCAGCAAGGTGGAGGGCGGGGTACTGATATGGGCTGGTATTATCAAATATAAACTTATGGGACTTTTCGGGTTGAGGATGGAGTGAAGCTTAACTCCCAGACCTACTGCCAGTTTCTGGAAGACAACTTCTTCAAACAGTGGTACAGGAAGAAGTCGGTGTCGTTCAAGAAAAACATGATTTTCATGCAGGACAATGCTCCATCACATGCATCCAACTACTCCACAGCGTGGCTGGCCAGTAAAGGTCTAAAAGATGAAAAAATAATGACATGGCTCCCTTGTTCACCTGATCTGAACCCCATAGAGAACCTGTAGTCCCTCATAAAATGCGAGATCTACAGAGAGGGAAAACAGTACACGTCTCGGAACAGTGTTTGGGAAGCTGTGGTGGCTGCTGCACGCAATGTTGATCGCAAACAGATCAAGCAACTGACAGAATCTATGGATGGTAGGCTGTTGAGCATCATCATAAAGAAAGGTGGTTATATTGGTCACTAATTTTTTTGGGTATTGTTTTTGCATGTCAGAAATGTTTCTAAATTTTGTGCAGTTATATTGGTTTACCTGGTGAAAATAAACAAGTGAAATGGGAATATATTTGGTTTTTATTAAGTTGCCTAATGATTCTGCACAGTAATAGTTACCTGTACAAACAGATATCCTCCTAAGATAGCCAAATCTAAAAAAATCAAATCACTGATGGTATAACACTGAAGAAAATCTGATGCAAAAAACTGAAGAAAACAGAGCCATTTTTCACTTAAAAAAAAAAAACTCCACCTCTGAAAGAGGTTTTAGGCTGAATTTCTCCAAAGAGAGAGTGAAGCCTGCGTTGACTGGACTCGGGTGACGTAAGAATGTCATGTAAGCACCGGGAGAGCTAGTGCCGACACTGCTGGGACGTCGCGGACACCAAAGGGGACTATACGTGTTGTTATTTTACAGGACCACACATGGTGATTGAGAAGGGGTTCTCAGAAGTGGTGGATAACCCATATAAAGACTACTTCCACCTTCAAAACAATTTTTTTTATTGTACCAATGCCGTTAAAATGAAAAAATGTGACTTTGTAGTAGGTTCTGATTAGAAATATGCTAGCGTTTTGTCTTTAAAGCTCCGATGCGAACCTATGTGTCTCCATGGCAACAGATAGACACCTGTGTAGTCTAATCTTGCAGTCACACTTTCTTCCATCAGCCTCCTACTTCTTGGTAATGTGTCGCCAGGGGTTAAGGAGATACCCAGAACCGGGCCAAGGGGTTGCTTCTGGAAAGGGGATCACGGTGTCGTGACCCGGTCCGTGCTCCCTGGTTCCACAATAAAAAGGGGGGTTATGTTCGTGACGCCACCCGTGGAATGTGATCAGAGATGACCACCGCTGCTGCAGAACCTCCGGGGTGATGGAAGGCAGCTTGAGATGGGACGGCTCCCCACGGGTAGAGCCTTTTCCCCGGGGCAGTATGTTAGTCTATGGGGGGAGTGCAGGACACGAGCACAATAAACAGGCAGACTCACGGTTTTTCAGTTTCTTTGTCCTTTACTGATGATGGTATTCAGCAGAGTACTGTCCACGGAGTCTGTGAGGGGTTCAGGGTTTCTCCCACCCAGCCGGGCCGTTTTGGCTTCCTTGCCTGCACTGTGTGTCTGTGGCCCTGCCGCTGTGTGAACTATGCAGCCGGCTGTGCTCTGCTCTGCTCCTCGGTACCGACCTGACAGGAAACTCGAGTCCTTACTTGTATGTTCCTGAACTCTGCGTTTGTTGCTTGTGTCTGTGGTACAGGTGAAAGATCTGGAATCTTCACTTCTCTGGTGGTAACTGTACAGTATGTAACCTGCAGTCTCGGATCCAGCATCCGTTTTGTGTGCTCCACTGGGATGATCTCAGCAATGCTCTGTCTCCCAGGAATGTTCCTCTGTGTAATCTGTCTCCTTTCCTCAGACCCTCAGCTAGGCCTGGAATTGGTCAGTGGATCCTGAGGTGAGCTAAAGCCAGCTTCCAACCTGCAGAGATCCTTTCTCCTCAGTGCTCTGCACTGAACTTCCAAACTGAAACTACTCCTGACCATTTCCTCCCTCCACCAGAATATACAGGGAAGCAGCTTGGTCTCCCCCTTCTGGCCAGGAGGTCTTGGTGTTGTGTGTGGGGAGTTAACCCTTTGTGTGGCAACCCTGGGGTGCCACAGTAACATACTGAATGTACAAGTATAAAGATAACAGATGGAGGAAAGTATGACTGCGGGAGCAGTTTATACCGAATTTCTTGTTTGTTACATGGTACCATGGAGATGTATAAGTCTGCATAGTCCTGTGGAGCCAAAACGACAGATTTGATTCATTACTGCCATGTTGCTTCATTACTGCCATGTTGCTTCATTTTGGATGTATTACACAATAAAATTGGTTCGGAAAGTGGATATAGCTTTTCATAGATCACATTGTTGTTCATAGAAATCTACACAAAAAGGAAGTCAAAACTGTAAAGAATTTGGGCCAGGAGGAATCAGGAAACCAATGTTATGAGGTGATTGTATTCGGAAGCAGTTACACAATCATAATGTCAGTCGTGTGACATCCATTATATATATTTCTTGTCTAAAACGGGAGTAGATCTAAAAAGGCTGAATTCAGGCAATGAATTCATGGATGCAACATGGATAATATGCGCTGCTACGGGGGTAACGTCCCGGATCCTTCAATTGACCAAACTCAGGCCAAGAGCACTCGTTGAGTATTTGGTGCGTTTTTTTACCTCAGCATTTATAAGGCAAAATCAGGAATGGGTAATAAATATAGAAGAGGTGCTCGTGTTTTTCTATTAGGCCATGTGCACATGAGTTTTTGGTCAGTTTTTTACCTCAGTATTTGTAAGACTACACCGGGAGTGGATACAAATACAGCAACGGTGACGTGTTTCTATCAGGACATGTGCACACTGAGTATTTGGTGTGTTTTTACCTCAATATTTATGAGACAAAACCAGGAGTGGACAATAAATATAGAAGAGGTGCCGTGCTTTTTTATTAGACTATGCGCACACGATGAGCATTTGGTCAGTATTTGACCTCAGTATTTGTCAGGCTGCTTTCACACATCCGGCTTGAGCTGTGCGGCTCAATCCGGCTGTGCAAGCTATGCAACGGATGCGGTAAAAACACCGCATCCTTTGTATAAGTTTTTCCCATGCGGCCTGTCCGGTTTTTGCACGCTTGCGGCATGCTACTGAGCATGCGCAGTGGCAAAAACCGCATGCAGCGGCCGAATGCGTTTTTTTGCCGTATCGCGCCGCATCCGGCCGCCATAGGCATGCATTGAAAAATGTGCCGCATCGGCCGGATGCGGCGCGATGCGGGGTTTTTTTGCCGCACGAAAAAACGTGCCAGGCAACGTTCCATCCGGCCGCCGCATCAGCTAAATCTGCCGCATGCGGCAAAAACCGGATAGAACGCAAGGCCATGCGGCACAATGCGGCACTAATTAAAGTCTATGCAGGAAAAACGCAACCGGCAGCAAAAAAAAAACGGTTGCGATTTTCCTGCAAAGTGCCGGATTGTGCCGCATTGCAGAAACCGGAGGTGTGAAAGCAGCCTAAGCCCCAACAAGGAGTGGGTAATAAATACAGAAGAGGTGCACGTGTTTTTGTGTTTTTCTATAAGGTCACGTGTACACGATCAGTTTTTGGTCAGTGTTTTACCTCAGTATTTGCAAGCTAAAACCAGGAGTGGAACAATCAGAGGAAAAGTATAATAGAAACATGGACACCACTTCTGTATTTATTAACCACTCTTTGTTAAGGCTACTCTCACACATCAGTTTTTTGGCATCAGGCACAATCCGGCGTGTGACTGATGCAACGGATCCGGCGCAGAATATGCAAAAACGGATACGCCGGATCCATTTTTTGCTGGATCCGGTATACCGGATCCGTAGAAAAAGGATCAGGTGCATCCGTTTCGTCCGGTTTTTTTGCTGGATCCGCTTTTTACAATAAATTGGAGCATGCTCAGTTTAAAAAACGGATCCGGCGGCCGCATCCGGTTTTGCCGCATTACGCCGGATCCGGCGTCCATAGGCTTCCATTGTAAATCACGCTGTATCGCGCCGGATCCCGATTTTGTAAGAGAAAAAACGTTACAAGAGAAGTTCCATCCAGCCGCCGCATTTGCCAATTAGCTGGATGCAACGCAATGCTATCCAGCACAATCTGGTGCTAATACAAATCAATGGGGATAAAACAGATCCGGCGCCGGATGCGTTTTATCTGTTTTTTTCCGGATTGTGCCTGATGGAAAAAAACTGATGTGTGAAAGTATCCTTAGCTTTACAAATCCTGAGGTAAAATTCTGACCAAACACACAAGTGCACGAGGCCTTACAGAAACACATCACCACTTCTGTATTTATTACCCCCTCCTGGTTTTGACTTACAAATTCTTAGGTAAAAAACTCACCAAATACTCAACGTGTGGACGTGGCCTTATAGAAACACGTCTCCACTTCTGTATTTTTACTCACTCCTAGTTTAGTCTTACAAATACTGAGGTAAAAAAACTCACCAAATACTCAATGTGTGCACATGGCCTAACATATCTAAAGGGGGCTTTACACGCTGCGACATCGCTAATGCGGAGTCGTTGGGGTCACGGAATTTGTGACGCACATCCGGCCGTATTAGCGATGCCGTTGCGTGTGACACCGATGAGCGATTTTGCATCGTTGCAAAAACGTGCAAAATCGCTCATCGGTGACATGGGGGTCCATTCTCGATTATCGTTACTGCAGCAGTAACGATGTAGTTCGTCGCTCCTGCGGCAGCACACATCGCTATGTGTGACGCCGCAGGAACGAGGAACCTCTCCTTACCTGCCTCCCGGCCGCTATGAGGAAGGAAGGAGGTGGGCGGGATGTTCCGGCCACTCATCTCCGCCCCTCCGCTTCTATTGGGCGGTCGCTCAGTGACGTCGCTGTGACGCCGCACAGACCGCCCCCTTAGAAAGGAGGCGGTTCGCCGGTCACAGCGACGTCGCCGGGCAAGTAAGTATGTGTGACGCGTCTGCGCGATGTTGTGCGGCACGGGCAGCGATTTACCCGTGTCGCACAACAGATGGGGGCGGGTACCCACGCTAGCGATATTGGGACCGATATCGCAACGTGTAAAGTAGCCTTAAGTGTTGACCACATGACATGGCTGCTGACTTCCCAAAATTTATACAATAGGGGGCAGCCTTTCCCCCAGTCCAATCATAAAAGGGAATTTTCTGTTCAACATTATTAAAAAAAAAAAAAAAAGAAAAATCACTGAATCATTGAACCTAATAATTTTATTAATACCTCACAGCCAAGATGAATCATAAAGAATTGTCAAAGGCTGCAAGGACACGGAAAGAAACGGCTATTTTTCTGAAGTTAACTCATTATTTACTGGACGCAGTGCAAATATTTTACCTGACAAAGAGACATAGAATTCATTGTGTACCCTAAAGTGTCATGGCACAGCGGCGAGGATTTATCTAGAGGGCCAGCTGACAGCTCACAATATCCAAGTTCGGAGACCATCTGCCAGAGGCTCTTATTGTCCTGATGCTTTCAGCCTTCGTTCTGGAAGACGATTCTTTATTAAAGGCTACACCATTCCCCAAAGAGAAGGCAAACTATCTGTTCAGGTCTATTATACACATATTGAGCATCACGACATGATATAAATAGAAAGGTGCGAAGAAGTAGAAAAAAAATCAAACTAGAAAAACGTAAATAGCAAATAAATAAGAAAACAGGAGCACTTCTGCTCAGAGGGGTAGCTTACTCTGACCCGGGTGGACCTGTCGGGGGCATATATTAGGGGGCATAGAGAAAGTATATAAGACTTTCCACATGCGATACAATAGACCTGTGTGTATTGTAAAAGGCAAAGTGCTAACTGATTTCTATAGATCGTGTAGCCGGGAAGCAAGTGCCCTCATTTCAGCGGCTCAGCTGTCTTGTGCCTTTGTACAACGTGCACTAGAGTGGGATAATGGCAGCAGCGTTTTTGTGGCATCTGTCGCCTCTTCTAGGGGCCCATGTCTAATCCTTCCGAAAGAAATAATGGCTGGTGTCAGAATGCCAACTTTTCACAGCAGCTTAACCCTACTTTCTATACAGCCCATGTACTGTGGACGACGATCTACTGTAGGACTGATACAATCCCGCGCACTGGTCACTAGTTTAGTCATCGTTCCTCAATCATATTAAGCCGACTTCCCTAACAATGGGCTCTGAGCTAACAAATGGTTAAGAAGGTTCTGTCATGCCGGTTGTATACGAGACCGCTAATCTCGCTAATCCCTGGTTACACATAACCGTATGTGAAATATGTGATTTTATTACACAGTATTATAGCCTCTATATATAGAGTCCGGAGAGATCTTCCCACAAAGTAACCACAGTGCTAGAAACAGTGCCATGTGAAAGGGCAAAGATGAGCGCAAATGTAGAGCGCATGGAAAAGGGCACACAACCATACAAGTTATTATGGCCAAAGCTTGGGGTCACTCGGGAACCGTCAAACGTCCAGGCTTTGTAGTTTACCTGCAAAAAGAAAAAAAATACACATTTTTCCGGCCCCTACAATTTCTAGCTGTACACTGAGCAGCCGTTTTTCACCTCAGTTATAACTGGCATTGATCAGCCCTCGCTTATTCTTCTGGAGAAATATGGCCATGTTATGCTACTGTTCTGTACTGCTATATACCTGCATTAGTAGAGGCGCAGGATACCCTGGATACTGGGAGTCAGGAAGGGCACCACAAACCACTTTACCCAGACTGGCGTTTTGAGATTCAGGGTGAAGGAAGTACAATGAACTGTGAAGAAAGCCGAGCTACAGCTTAGAACATGATCCCCAATGACAGACCGCTACTGCACCACCCAAAAATGCTCCTCACCCCTGTATTCCTAGAACTATCACTGGAGAGTGTCTGCTTATGTAGGAACAGGGACAAGGAACCACCATAGTGTAGGATAGTGGGGGTCTTACAGTGGGTCCCCACTAATGTGACCTCTAGGCTAGAGCTATCTGCTGACTTTGGTCATATGGCATTAATATTTCGCCATCACTGATAATCACGGCAAATGTATTTGTACAGAAATCCGTCCGTTTTGGATTCCATAAGACATCAGTTATTACCTTCCATGTCACACATTCAATATATTAAAGTCGCCGTGTAGTCTCAGCCACAGAGGGGTTGTAGGGTTACCCAATATCCCCTACATAGGAGGCAATGACTGCCCTCCTTATATACAATATTCCCTATATTAGAGGCATTGATGGCTCTCCTTAAATACAATATCCCCTATATAAGAGGTAATGACCGCCCTCCTCATATACAAAGTCCCCTATATAGGAAACAATGACCACACTCCTTATATACAATACCCCATATATTAGAGGCAATTACTACCCTCCTTATACACAATATCCCCTGTATAGGAGACAATGACCACACTCCTTATACATAGTATCCCCTACATTGGAGGTAATGACCACCCTACTTATACACAATATCCCCTATATAGAAGGCAATGACCACTCTCCTTATATACAATATCCCCTATATAGGAGGAAATGACCACTCTCCTTATATACAATATCCCCTATATAGGAGGCAATGACCACTCTCCTTATACACAATACCCCCTGTATAGGAGGCAATGACCACTCTCCTTATACACAATATCCCCTATATAGGAGGCAATGACCGCTCTCCTTATATACAATATCCCCTATATAGGAGGCAATGACCACTCTCCTTATATACAATATCCCCTATATAGGAGGCAATGACCACTCTCCTTATATACAATATCCCCTATATAGGAGGCAATGACCACTCTCCTTATACACAATATCCCCTATATAGGAGGCAATGACCACTCTCCTTATACACAATATCCCCTATATAGGAGGCAATGACCACTCTCCTTATACACAATATCCCCTATATAGGAGGCAATGACCACTCTCCTTATATACAATATCCCCTATATAGGAGGCAATGACCACTCTCCTTATATACAATACCCCCTGTATAGGAAGCAATGACCACTCTCCTTATATACAATATCCCCCATATAGGAGGCAATGACCACTCTCCTTATACACAATATCCCCTATATAGGAGGCAATGACCACTCTCCTTATACACAATACCCCCTGTATAGGAGGCAATGACCACTCTCCTTATACACAATATCCCCTATATAGGAGGCAATGACCGCTCTCCTTATATACAATATCCCCTATATAGGAGGCAATGACCACTCTCCTTATATACAATATCCCCTATATAGGAGGCAATGACCACTCTCCTTATACACAATATCCCCTATATAGGAGGCAATGACCACTCTCCTTATATACAATATCCCCTATATAGGAGGCAATGACCACTCTCCTTATATACAATACCCCCTGTATAGGAGGCAATGACCACTCTCCTTATATACAATACCCCCTGTATAGGAAGCAATGACCACTCTCCTTATAAACAATATCCGCTATATAGGAGGCAATGACCACTCTCCTTATACACAATATCCCCTAAATAGGAGGCAATGACCACTCTCCTTATACACAATATCCCCTGTATAGGAGGCAATGACCACTCTCCTTATACACAATACCCCCTATATAGGAGGCAATGACCACTCTCCTTATACACAATATCCCCTATATAGGAGGCAATGACCACTCTCCTTATATACAATATCCCCTATATAGGAGGCAATGACCACTCTCCTTATATACAATACCCCCTGTATAGGAAGCAATGACCACTCTCCTTATAAACAATATCCGCTATATAGGAGGCAATGACCACTCTCCTTATACACAATACCCCCTATATAGGAGGCAATGACCACTCTCCTTATATACAATATCCCCTATATAGGAGGCAATGACCACTCTCCTTATACACAATACCCCCTGTATAGGAGGCAATGACCACTCTCCTTATATACAATATCCCCCATGTAGGAGGCAATGACCACTCTCCTTATACACAATACCCCCTGTATAGGAGGCAATGACCACTCTCCTTATACACAATACCCCCTGTATAGGAGGCAATGACCACTCTCCTTATATACAATACCCCCTGTATAGGAGGCAATGACCACTCTCCTTATATACAATATCCCCCATGTAGGAGGCAATGACCACTCTCCTTATACACAATACCCCCTGTATAGGAGGCAATGACCACTCTCCTTATATACAATATCCCCTATATAGGAGGCAATGACCACTCTCCTTATACACAATACCCCCTGTATAGGAGGCAATGACCACTCTCCTTATACACAATATCCCCTATATAGGAGGCAATGACCGCTCTCCTTATATACAATATCCCCTATATAGGAGGCAATGACCACTCTCCTTATATACAATATCCCCTATATAGGAGGCAATGACCACTCTCCTTATACACAATATCCCCTATATAGGAGGCAATGACCACTCTCCTTATACACAATATCCCCTATATAGGAGGCAATGACCACTCTCCTTATACACAATATCCCCTATATAGGAGGCAATGACCACTCTCCTTATATACAATATCCCCTATATAGGAGGCAATGACCACTCTCCTTATATACAATACCCCCTGTATAGGAAGCAATGACCACTCTCCTTATAAACAATATCCGCTATATAGGAGGCAATGACCACTCTCCTTATACACAATACCCCCTATATAGGAGGCAATGACCACTCTCCTTATATACAATATCCCCTATATAGGAGGCAATGACCACTCTCCTTATACACAATACCCCCTGTATAGGAGGCAATGACCACTCTCCTTATATACAATATCCCCCATGTAGGAGGCAATGACCACTCTCCTTATACACAATACCCCCTGTATAGGAGGCAATGACCACTCTCCTTATACACAATACCCCCTGTATAGGAGGCAATGACCACTCTCCTTATATACAATACCCCCTGTATAGGAGGCAATGACCACTCTCCTTATATACAATATCCCCCATGTAGGAGGCAATGACCACTCTCCTTATACACAATACCCCCTGTATAGGAGGCAATGACCACTCTCCTTATATACAATATCCCCTATATAGGAGGCAATGACCACTCTCCTTATACACAATACCCCCTGTATAGGAGGCAATGACCACTCTCCTTATATACAATATCCCCCATGTAGGAGGCAATGACCACTCTCCTTATATACAATATCCCCTATATAGGAGGCAATGACCACTCTCCTTATATACAATATCCCCTATATAGGAGGCAATGACCACTCTCCTTATATACAATATCCCCTATATAGGAGGCAATGACCACTCTCCTTATACACAATACCCCCTGTATAGGAGGCAATGACCACTCTCCTTATACACAATACCCCCTGTATAGGAGGCAATGACCACTCTCCTTATACACAATATCCCCCATGTAGGAGGCAATGACCACTCTCCTTATACACAATACCCCCTGTATAGGAGGCAATGTCTGCCCTCCCGGCCCCTGGTACCGGGCACTGCTCCACCTGCAGCTCCGGGCACAGTGGAGCCCTGTGGAGCGCGGGCTGGCATTATGGCACAGGAAGGTGTGTCAGTGCCCAGAGAACAGATTCAAAGCAAGCACCTGGACCGTGCGACCAATGGCACCACAGGTTCCTCCCCGAGCCGTTACTGAGCGGCCAGCACAACACGATACCTGCCATCTGCTGGCACACAGGTGGCCACTGCTCCGTACCCCTCACGTGTAGCAGCGCACCGGCGCAGAGGACCGGCGATGCCAGCTGTCACACGGGCATAGTACAGCCGCTAATGCCATGCAGCCTCACCTGGCAAGGTCTTGTGCGCCGTGTTCCCCATGGCAGAAGGTGTAGCGCTGGGAGCGGAGGGACGATGTCACTGAGCCCTGTCCCGGGCAGTGAACGTCCATTTAACCCCTTGCTCCTGGGATTCCAGCTCCTCCGTCCCGATGCCCGATGTGTGGCTGCTCCTCCGCACCCTCCCTCCGTGCAGAGCTACAGCCCGAAACGAGTGACTGCATCCAGCGCCGCCGCCGCTCCAACACCGGGGGCGGGGCCTGATACCACGCCCACCGGGCCTGTCATCTGGAGTGATGGGCGCAGCGGGGGCAGAGGGACAGTGTCTACGGGGACGGCAGAGGGACAGGGACTACGGGGACGGCAGAGGGACAGGGACTACGGGGACGGCAGAGGGACAGGGACTACGGGGACGGCAGAGGGACAGGGACTACGGGGACGGCAGAGGGACAGGGACTGCAGAGGGACAGTGACTACGGGGAAGGCAGAGGGACAGGGACTACGAGGAGGGCAGAGGGACAGGGACTACGAGGAGGGCAGAGTGACAGTGTCTACGGGGAAGGCAGAGTGACAGGGACTACGGGGACGGCAGAGGGACAGGGACTACGGGGACGGCAGAGGGACAGGGACTGCAGAGGGACAGTGACTACAGGGAAGGCAGAGGGACAGGGACTACGGGGAAGGCAGAGTGACAGTGTCTACGGGGACGGCAGAGGGACAGGGACTACGGGGACGGCAGAGGGACAGGGACTACGGGGACGGCAGAGGGACAGGGACGGCAGAGTGACAGGGACTACGGGGACGGCAGAGGGACAGGGACTACGGGGACGGCAGAGGGACAGGGACTGCAGAGGGACAGTGACTACGGGGAAGGCAGAGGGACAGGGACTACGGGGACGGCAGAGGGACAGGGACTACGGGGACGGCAGAGGGACAGGGACGGCAGAGGGACAGGGACGGCAGAGGGACTGGGACGGCAGAGGGACAGGGACTACGGGGACGGCAGAGGGACAGGGACTGCAGAGGGACAGTGACTACGGGGACGGCAGAGGGACAGGGACTGCAGAGGGACAGTGACTACGGGGACGGCAGAGGGACAGTGACTACGGGGACGGCAGAGGGACAGTGACTACGGGGAAGGCAGAGGGACAGTGTCTACGGGGACGGCAGATGGACAGTGTCTACGGGGACGGCAGAGGGACAGTGACTACGGGGACGGCAGAGGGACAGTGACTACGGGGACGGCAGAGGGACAATGACTACGGGGACGGCAGAGGGACAGTGTGTACGGGGACGGCAGAGGGACAGTGTCTACGGGGACGGCAGAGGGACAGTGACTACGGGGACGGCAGAGGGACAGTGACTACGGGGACGGCAGAGGGACAGTGACTACGGGGACGGCAGAGGGACAGTGACTACGGGGACGGCAGAGGGACAATGACTACGGGGACGGCAGAGGGACAGTGTGTACGGGGACGGCAGAGGGACAGTGTCTACGGGGACGGCAGAGGGACAGTGACTACGGGGACGGCAGAGGGACAGTGACTACGGGGACGGCAGAGGGACAGTGACTACGGGGACGGCAGAGGGACAGTGTCTACGGGGACGGCAGAGGGACAGTGACTACGGGGACGGCAGAGGGACAGTGTCTACGGGGAAGGCTGAGGGACAGTGACTACAGGGACGGCAGAGTGACAGTGTCTACGGGGAAGGCAGAGGGACAGTGACTACGGGGACGGCAGAGGGACAGGGACTACGGGGACGGCAGAGTGACAGTGTCTACGGGGACGGCAGAGGGACAGTGTCTACGGGGAAGGCAGAGTGACAGGGACTACGGGGAGGGCAGAGTGACAGTGTCTACGGGGACGGCAGAGTGACAGTGTCTACGGGGAAGGCAGAGGGACAGTGACTACGGGGACGGCAGAGGGACAGTGACTACGGGGACAGCAGAGGGACAGTGACTACAGGGACGGCAGAGGGACAGTGACTACGGGGAAGGCAGAGTGACAGGGATTACGGGGAAGACAGAGGGACAGGGACTACGGGGACGGCAGAGGGACAGGGACTACGGGGATGGCAGAGTGACAGTGTCTACGGGGAAGGCAGAGGGACAGTGACTACGGGGACGGCAGAGGGACAGTGTCTACGGGGAGGGCAGAGGGACAGTGACTACGGGGACGGCAGAGGGACAGGGACTACGGGGACGGCAGAGGGACAGGGACTACGGGGACGGCAGAGGGACAGGGACTACGGGGAAGGCAGAGTGACAGGGACTACGGGGAAGGCAGAGTGACAGTGTCTACGGGGACGGCAGAGGGACAGTGACTACGGGGACGGCAGAGTGACAGGGACTATGGGGAAGGCAGAGTGACAGGGACTACGGGGAAGGCAGAGGGACAGTGTCTACGGGGAAGGCAGAGTGACAGGGACTACGGGGAAGGCAGAGTGACAGGGACTACGGGGAAGGCAGAGGGACAGTGTCTACGGGGAAGGCAGAGGGACAGTGACTACGGGGACGGCAGAGGGACAGTGTCTATGGGGAAGGCAGAGGGACAGTGACTACAGGGACGGCAGAGGGACAGTGACTACGGGGACGGCAGAGTGACAGTGTCTACGGGGAAGGCAGAGGGACAGTGTCTACGGGGACGGCAGAGTGACAGTGTCTACGGGGACGGCAGAGGGACAGTGACTACAGGAACGGCAGAGGGACAGTGACTACGGGGACGGCAGAGTGACAGTGTCTACGGGGACGGCAGAGGGACAGTGACTACGGGGACGACAGAGGGACAGTGTCTACGGGGACGACAGAGGGACAGTGTCTACGGGGAAGGCAGAGTGACAGGGACTACGGGGAAGGCAGAGTGACAGGGACTACGGGGAAGGCAGAGGGACAGTGTCTACGGGGAAGGCAGAGGGACAGTGACTACGGGGACGGCAGAGGGACAGTGTCTACGGGGACGGCAGAGTGACAGTGTCTACGGGGACGGCAGAGGGACAGTGACTACAGGAACGGCAGAGGGACAGTGACTACGGGGACGGCAGAGTGACAGTGTCTACGGGGACGGCAGAGGGACAGTGACTACAGGGACGGCAGAGTGACAGTGTCTACGGGGACGGCAGAGGGACAGTGACTACGGGGACGGTAGAGGGACAGTGACTACGGGGACGGCAGAGGGACAGGGACTACGGGGACGGCAGAGGGACAGGGACTACGGGGACGGCAGAGGGACAGTGACTATGGGGACGGCAGAGGGACAGTGTCTACGGGGAAGGCAGAGTGACAGGGACTACGGGGACGGCAGAGAGACAGTGTCTACGGGGAAGGCAGAGTGACAGGGACTACGGGGACGGCAGAGGGACAGGGACTACGGGGACGGCAGAGGGACAGTGTCTACGGGGACGGCAGAGGGACAGTGTCTACGGGGACGGCAGAGGGACAGTGTCTACGGGGAAGGCAGAGGGACAGTGACTACGGGGACAGCAGAGGGACAGTGACTACGGGGACGGCAGAGGGACAGTGACTACGGGGACGGCAGAGGGACAGTGTCTACGGGGAAGGCAGAGGGACAGTGATGGCAGAGGGACAGGGACTACGGGGACGGCAGAGGGACAGGGACTACGGGGACGGCAGAGGGACAGTGACTACAGGGACGGCAGAGGGACAGGGACTACGGGGACGGCAGAGGGACAGTGTCTACGGGGAAGGCAGAGTGACAGGGACTACGGGGACGGCAGAGGGACAGTGTCTACGGGGAAGGCAGAGTGACAGGGACTACGGGGACGGCAGAGGGACAGTGTCTACGGGGAAGGCAGAGTGACAGGGACTACGGGGACGGCAGAGGGACAGTGTCTACGGGGAAGGCAGAGGGACAGTGACTACGGGGACGGCAGAGGGACAGTGTCTAAGGGGAAGGCAGAGGGACAGTGACTACGGGGACGGCAGAGGGACAGTGACTACGGGGACGGCAGAGGGACAGTGACTACGGGGACGGCAGAGGGACAGTGTCTACGGGGAAGGCAGAGGGACAGTGACTACTGGGACGGCAGAGGGACAGTGACTACGGGGACGGCAGAGGGACAGTGACTACGGGGACGGCAGAGGGACAGTGACTACGGGGACGGCAGAGGGACAATGACGGCAGAGGGACAGGGACTACGGGGACGGCAGAGGGACAGGGACTACGGGGACGGCAGAGGGACAGTGACTACAGGGACGGCAGAGGGACAGGGACTATGGGGACGGCAGAGGGACAGTGTCTACGGGGAAGGCAGAGTGACAGGGACTACGGGGACGGCAGAGGGACAGTGTCTACGGGGAAGGCAGAGTGACAGGGACTACGGGGACGGCAGAGGGACAGTGTCTACGGGGAAGGCAGAGTGACAGGGACTATGGGGACGGCAGAGGGACAGTGTCTACGGGGAAGGCAGAGGGACAGTGACTACGGGGACGGCAGAGGGACAGTGTCTACGGGGAAGGCAGAGTGACAGGGACTACGGGGACGGCAGAGGGACAGTGACTACGGGGACGGCAGAGGGACAGTGACTACGGGGACGGCAGAGGGACAGTGTCTACGGGGAGGGCAGAGTGACAGTGTCTACGGGGAAGGCAGAGGGACAGTGACTACGGGGACGGCAGAGGGACAGTGACTACGGGGACGGCAGAGGGACAGTGTCTACGGGGAAGGCAGAGGGACAGTGACTACGGGGACGGCAGAGGGACAGTGACTACGGGGACGGCAGAGGGACAGGGACTACGGGGACGGCAGAGGGACAGTGTCTACGGGGAAGGCAGAGGGACAGTGACGGCAGAGGGACAGTGTCTACGGGGACGGCAGAGGGACAGGTACTACGGGGAAGGCAGAGTGACAGGGACTACGGAGAAGGCAGAGTGACAGGGACTACGGGGACGGCAGAGGGACAGTGTCTACGGGGAATGCAGAGTGACAGGGACTACGGGGACGGCAGAGGGACAGGGACTACGGGGACGGCGGAGGGACAGTGACTACGGGGAAGGCAGAGTGACAGTGTCTACGGGGAAGGCAGAGTGACAGGGACTACGGGGACGGCAGAGGGACAGTGTCTACGGGGAATGCAGAGTGACAGGGACTACGGGGACGGCAGAGGGACAGGGACTACGGGGACGGAGGAGGGACAGTGACTACGGGGAAGGCAGAGTGACAGTGTCTACGGGGAAGGCAGAGTGACAGGGACTACGGGGACGGCAGTGTGACAGTGACTTCAGGGACGTCAGTGTGACAGGAATGGCAGTGTGACAGTGACTACAGGGATGGCAATGTGACAGGGATGGCAGTGTGATAGTGGCTACAGGGATGGCAATGTGACAGTGACTACAGAGACAGCAGTGTGACAGACTTCTGGGACGACAGTGTGGTAGTGACTACAGGGACAGCAGTGTGACGGACTACAAGCACAGCAGCATGACAGGGACAGCAGTGTGATAGTGACTACAGGGACGGCAGTGTGACAGTGACTACAGGGATGGCAGTGTGACAGTGACTACAGGGATGGCAGTGTAATAGGGACGGCAGTGTGACAATGCCTACGGGGACAGCAGTGTGACAATGCCCACGGGGACAGCAGTGTGACAATGCCTACGGGGACAGCAGTGTGACAATGCCTACGGGGACAGCAGTGTGACAATGCCCACGGGGACAGCAGTGTGACAATGCCTACGGGGACAGCAGTGTGACAATGCCCACGGGGACAGAAGTGTGACAATGCCTACGGGGACAGCAGTGTGACAATGCCCACGGGGACAGCAGTGTGACAATGCCTACGGGGACAGCAGTGTGACAATGCCTACGGGGACAGCAGTGTGACAATGCCCACGGGGACAGCAGTGTGACAATGCCTACGGGGACAGCAGTGTGACAATGCCCACGGGGACAGAAGTGTGACAATGCCTACGGGGACAGCAGTGTGACAATGCCCACGGGGACAGCAGTGTGACAATGCCTACGGGGACAGCAGTGTGACAGTGCCTACGGGGACAGCAGTGTGACAGTGCCTACGGGGACAGCAGTGTGACAGTGCCTACGGGGACAGCAGTGTGACAGTGCCTACGGGGACAGCAGTGTGACAGTGACTACTTGAACAGCAGTGTGACTGTGACTACAGGTACTACCATAGGGTCACAATCTTCGGCACCTTCGGAGTCCTCTAAATTGTCTCTATTGTCCACCTCGGGTTATGAAAATTGTTAAGCAAAACCCTCCACATAATTTATTTGTAGTCAAAGCTTTTTATTGTATCCATTCCACATGATATAGATAATCTGCTTCAGAATATAGATTAGATCATTAGTGACGCGTTTTTAGCCTTCCAATCACTTAAAAATGACCCATCTTCAGTTATAAAACCATCCAACAAAGGGGGTGCCCTAGTTGTGATGGACAAGTCCTATTATGTTGCATAAATTGAATTTGAAATATCTTATTAAGTCTACTCCAAACACACTGCTTTTATCCCTATTGTGGCCATTACCAATAAACATGTATTTACAGATGGTATTATTGACAAGACCTATGATTTTTTCCATAAGATGCATTTGATCACACCTGTCTTAATTAAAATTTGGAGTCCCCTCCTGGACACTCAATAGTAGCATCGACAGACTCAGTGTTTTCACCTTTAGCCATCGATCTAGAAAAAATACTAATCTTGTTGGATAAATTACTGGATGATATGTTCTTGACACCTCCCATTTGTCACTGTTGAAATCATTGGTTAATTACTGTCACGCAGGTGACACCAAAGGTATGGTGCACGACGCGACACACTACAACACAAGGGTTACACCGGGGACACTTTAACAACGGTGAGCCATAGCGCTAGGGAGGGGATAGAAGGGACACCTCCTTCACTCACCTGCAGCTGTACCCTACACTCCTAGCCAGTCCCTAGAAAGGTTCTGCACCTGTCACCGAACAGGATACTTGATTTCCTGGAAGACCCTGTAATAGCCCTGGCAGATGAGGGACACTAGCCTCACCGCTGCACTCATAACACACCGATGGATGGAAAGACAAACGGGAAAAACGGCAAGAGACAGCTGCAGTCACCAACAGCACGGCAGCCTACACAGTTACTTGCAGAGAGGGCTCCACCACCTCCTTGCACCTCCTGGCCAAGCATCCAAATGAAACTGAATAATCGGCACCCTCTACAGGGAGCAGAGTGTATATATAGGGACTGGGTGTGATCCAAACCGAAAACACCGGGGAAGGTAATTGAATGCTTGCTGTCAAGGAATACAGACATTAACCCTCTCCTTGCCAAGGTCAAAGGAATACATTTAAACTGCAGAGCCACAAAGCAAAGAGACCTGTCACAAGTCTCTACAACAGAGTGACGACTGTGAAATATACCCATTGATAGTCTAATTAATTAATTACACTAGATGTAACTAGTTTATAGACATCTGTTCGACAAGATCGTGATTTGGCTGCTGTCACTCGCCTCTCACAATCTATGACAATTTTTGCATTGAACTTGTATCATTGATATTACATGAAAATGATTTTCTTTTCTGTGATAATTACTATTTACAGGTAAAATGTACAGCAGTGGGGTCCAATATGGCACCCTCATATGCTAATTGCGTTATGGCCGATTTTGAAGATTAGCACGTTTATGCCCATACCCTGTTTACACATGTCGTTAACTGGCTGAGATATATTGATGACATTTTTTATATTTGGGAGGGAGATCCTAGCTTTGTCGATTCATATTTTCCATCCATCAATAATATTGACACGGAAATCAAATTTACTGTATATCAGAATAAATCTGATTTCAATCTCCTAGATGTCTTATTGTTGAAATCAACAGATGGCACTATTTCCACTGACCTTTAGAAAAAACAGACAGGCTGTTATAGTTTACTAGAAGGTGGCCCGATTCTACACATCGGGTATTCTAGAATTTACGTATTGTGTAGTTCATGTATGATTTTTGTTATATATATATATATATATATATATATATATATATATGTTGTGTGTAGTTACCAAGTGTTTGTGTAGGGCGCTGTACATGTTCTGGGTGTTGTCTGGGTGTGGCGGGGGGTGAGAGCGGTGTTGTTTGTGTGTTGCGTTGTTTGTGGAGCGCTGTGTGTCTGTAGCGTTGTGTGTGTGTTGCGCGGTTTGTGTGTGTGTGGTGTGTTTTGGGGGGAGGTATGTTTTGTGCAATGTGTGTGTTGTGCGGTATGTGCGTATATTTGTGTGTGCAGCGTTGTCTGTGTGTGGGTGTCTGTGAAGGGCAGTTGTTTGTGGTTCCCAGTGTGTGTGTGTGTGGTGTGTTGTGCAGTGCGCGCGCGTGTGTGTGTTGGGGGGAGGTGTGCACTTCCCATCGTGCTCCATCCCCCATGCAGCGCACTCCCCATCGTGCTCCATCCCCTATGCTGCGCACCCCCCATCGTGCTCCATCTCCCATCCTGCGCACTCGTAAACGTGCTCCATCCGCCATGCAGCGCACTCCCCATCGTGCTCCATCCCCCATGCTGCGCACTCCCAAACGTGCTCCATCCGCCATGCTGCGCACTCCCCATCGTGCTCCATCCCCCATGCTGCGCACTCCCAAACGTGCTCCATCCGCCATGCTGCACACTCCCAAACGTGCTCCATCCGCCATGCTGCGCACTCCCAAACGTGCTCCATCCGCCATACTCCGCACTCCCCATCGTGCTCCATCCGCCATGCAGCGCACTCCCCATCGTGCTCCATCCCCCATGCTGCGCACTCCCAAACGTGCTCCATCCGCCATGCTGCGCACTCCCCATCGTGCTCCATCTCCCATGCTGCGCACTCCCAAACGTGCTCCATCCGCCATGCTGCGCACTCTCAAACGTGCTCCATCCGCCATGCTGCGCACTCCTAAACGTGCTCCATCCGCCATACTCCGCACTCCCTATCGTGCTCCATCCCCCATGCAGCGCACTCCCCATCGTGCTCCATCCCCTATGCTGCGCACCCCCCATCGTGCTCCATCTCCCATGCTGCGCACTCCCAAACGTGCTGCATCCGCCATGCTGCGCACTCCCAAACGTGGTCCATCCGCCATGCTGCGCACTCCCAAACGTCCTACATCCGCCATACTCCGCACTCCCCATCGTGCTGCATCCCCCATGCTGCGCACTCCCAAACGTGCTCCATCCGCCATGCTGCGCACTCCCAAACGTGCTCCATCCCCTATGCTGCGCACCCCCCATCGTGCTCCATCTCCCATCCTGCGCACTCCCAAACGTGGTTCATCCGCCATGCTGCGCACTCCCAAACGTGCTCCATCCGCCATGCTGCGCACTCCCAAACGTGCTCCATCCGCCATGCTGCGCACTCCCAAACGTGCTCCATCCGCCATGCTGCGCACTCCCAAACGTGCTCCATCCGCCATGCTGCACACTCCCAAACGTGCTCCATCCGCCATGCTGCGCACTCCCAAACGTGCTCCATCCGCCATCCTGCGCACTCCCAAACGTGCTCCATCCGCCATGCTGCGCACTCCCAAACGTGCTCCATCCGCCATGCTGCGCACTCCCAAACGTGCTCCATCCGCCATGCTGCGCACTCCCAAACATGCTCCATCCGCCATGCTGCGCACTCCCAAACGTGCTCCATCCGCCATGCTGCGCCAGCATCAGCCTCTCTACCCGCAGCATCAGCCTCTCTCCTCCCAGCATCAGCCTCTCTCCCCGCAGCATCAGCCTCTCTGTCCCCAGCATCAGCCTCTCTGTCCCCAGCATCAGCCTCTCAGTCCCCAACATCAGCCTCTCTGTCCCCAGCATCAGCCTCTCTGTCCCAAGCATCAGCCTCTCTGTCCCCAGCATCAGCCTCTCTGTCCCCAGCATCAGCCTCTCTGTCCCCAGCATCAGCCTCTCTGTCCTCAGCATCAGCCTCTCTGTCCCCAGCATCAGCCTCTCTGTCCCCAGCATCAGCCTCTCTGTCCCTAGCATCAGCCTCTCTGTCCCCAGCATCAGCCTCTCTGTCCCCAGCATCAGCCTCTCTGTCCCCAGCATCAGCCTCTCCATCCCAGCCTTCCCCAGGATCAGCCTCTCTCATTCCAGCATCAGCCTCTCTGTCCCCAGCATCAGCCGCTCTGTCCCCAGCATCAGCCTCTCTGTCCCCAGCATCAGCCTCTCTGTCCCTAGCATCAGCCTCTCCATCCCAGCCTTCCCCAGGATCAGCCTCTCTCATCCCAGCATCAGCCTCTCTGTCCCCAGCATCAGCCTCTCTGTCCCCAGCATCAGCCTCTCTGTCCCCAGCATCAGCCTCTCTGTCCCCAGCATCAGCCTCTCTCATCCCAGCATCAGCCTCTCTCATCCCAGCATCAGCCTCTCTGTCCCCAGCATCAGCCTCCCCATCCCAGCCTTCCGCAGGATCAGCCTCTCTCCTCCCAGCCTCCTCCAGCACGCCATGCTCCTTTGCCGACACTCACAGATCCGATCGCATACATTCACACACACCGACACACACCCGATCGCATACACTCACACCCACCCGATCGCATACACTCACACCCACCCGATCGCATACACTCACACACACCCGATTGCATACACTCACACACACCGACACACACCCGATCGCATACACTCACGCACACACACATTGACTATATTGCACATACGCGCTCATACTCACAACATCCGGAGATACCACATGCTTCTGGCCATGTGATCCTCCGGCAGGTCCTGGAAGGTCACAACAGCACAGTATCGAGGCCGAGAAGCAAGCGATATCGCCGGATGCTGTGAGTGTGTGGATGCGATGTGTGTGTGAGGTGTGTGTGAGGTGTTTGTGAGAGTGAGTGTGATCTGATGTGTGTGTATGTGTGTGTGTGTGCTGTTATGTGTGTGCGTGTGGATCTTCCGCCGCTGCAGGACCTTGATGTGCTGGTAACTATGCTAGCATGGTTACCAGCGCATCACGTCCCCCACTCGCACGGGAGCCCACACCAGCATACGGCGGCAAGGCCAGCAATGCGAGGGTAAGTGTCGGCTGGGTTGGCGGCGTACGCTGATGTGGGCTCCCGTTGGGGGGGGGGTGTTGTACAGTACTCACCTGGGAGCCATGACCGTGTCAGTTCGGGGAATGCGCGGGGGGGGGGGGTCAGAGCTAGCGTCCATTGCGTGAGGGGGCGTGGCGTGGCCGAGTTGCCAATGCCTGCAGGGTGCCGGGGCAAGAGGCCAATCTGTGGGGGGGGGCGGAGCCTGGGCGAGCGGCTGGCCAATCCGTGTGGGGGCGCAGCCTGGGCGAGCGGCCAATCCGTGTGGGGGGGCGGGGCCATGGCGAGCCCAGCGGCCAATCAGCTTTGTGTCACCGTAAGGACACAATGACACCGGAAGGACACAATTTTGAAGCATGACAGACAGACAGACAGACAGACAGACAGAATAAGGCAATTATATATATAGATTACTATTTGGGAGTAATCACATCAGTTACTGACCGCGGGGTTAACTTAAATGATGATAGTAAGAAATGGCTTGTTTAATATTCACAGCGGCATGTGTCGGTCCTGTTGTGGACAATAAATGTATGGACAGTAAATGTATGTACACACCGTTAATCGCTTTCCTGAAGATGAGGAAACGCGTTGAGAGTGGAGTCCAGATGCTAATTTGACAGGTGGCAAATATACTAGATTCTAAATCAATACCTGGGAGGACCGGGGGATCTGGTGAATGTCAATCTGCCTAGCAGCATAAAAGGGACACAATATCATGTCCATTGAAGACTGGTGAGACTGTTCCGTTTTTGCTTATATGAGACAATTTTATTTGACCAGTGTAAGGTTTGCTGCGGTTTGTTCTACTAGTGGTGTTCTGTGGTTTGATTTGCCTTATAATACAAAAAGGGCTACACGAAGGATGACACCATAAATTCTTGTGGCGCATGCTGCATATGTTATGCTGCATATGTTTGTTTTGTGTGTTCGGTTCTTTTAAAATATATTTATTAAAAGTTAATTTTTAGACGTATTTTTCTGAGCAGTGTACCTAGCTATTTTTCATCAAATATATTTGTATACCCTATCCAGTGGCTATTTTTCTATTGTTCATGAGGTATGGCTGTTATTTTGGCGACAAGAATTGATACTAGCGCATGGGCATCAGAGGCAAGAGAGGTCTTCTCTGAGGGCAACTTTGTACAGAAAAAATATATGCCGTCAATTAATGGTGCATTTAGAGAATTGACAAAAATTTACAAAAGCAGAATTACCTCATGGTGGGAAATCCAGTCTTTGGAGTGCTTTTTAAAAGAGAAAATTGTGCCTAGAAATTTGAGGATTTCCTTATACCCAAATTTCCGGTGCAAGAATCTGGAATTAATGTCTGCTTGGAAAAAGGAAGTGACAGAGTGCTCCCTTAAATTGATGGTATTATTATTAGAGGAAGAAAAAAAAGAATCTAGCAAATCTTGATACCCTATTAAAAGAACAAACTGAAATCACTAAAAAATTCACAGGTGATACAGAGTTTGCAAAAAAGGAGACAGCATTGCAAAATATAATTGAAAAACATCAGTATCACCTCAAGGAGAAGAAGCATAAGTTTTATATAAGGGATGTACAAGATTTCAGGGAAAATAAAGCCTATGTTTTTCCAGTGAACAGATTCAATAAACCAAGTGACACAGAGGGTACATCCACGGATACTGAGTTCTCGGACACAGAGGGGGTTATTATTATTATTTATTATTATAGCGCCATTTATTCCATGGTGCTTTACAAGTGAAAGAGGGTATACGTACAACAATCATTAACAGTACAAAACAGACTGGTATAGGAGGAGAGAGGACCCTGCCCGCGAGGGCTCACAGTCTACAGGGAATGGGTGATGGTACAATAGGTGAGGACAGAGCTGGTTGCACAGTGGTCTACTGGACTGAGGGCTATTGTAGGTTGTAGGCTTGGTGGAAGAGGTGGGTCTTGATGTTCCTCTTGAAGCTTTCCACGGTAGGTGAGAGTCTGATGTGCTGAGGTAGAGCATTCCAGAGTATGGGGGATGCACAGGAGAAATCTTGTACGCGATTGCGGGAAGAGGAGATAAGAGGAGCAGAGAAGGAGATCTTGTGAGGATCTGAGGTTGCGTGCAGGTAGGTACCGGGAGACTAGGTCACAGATGTAGGGGGGAGACAGGTTGTGCATGGCTTTGTATGTCATTGTTAATGTTTTGAACTGGAGTCGTTGGGTGATGGGAAGCCAGTGAAGGGATTGGCAGAGTGGCAAGGCTGGGGAGTAGCGAGGGGAGAGGTGGATTAGGCGAGCCGCAGAGTTTAGGATAGATTGGAGGGGTGCAAGAGTGTTGGAAGGGAGGCCAGAGAGCAGGAGGTTGCAGTAGTCGAGGCGGGAGATGATGAGGGCATGCACTAATGTTTTTGCTGATTCTTGGTTAAGGAAAGCACGGATCCGGGAGATATTTTTGAGTTGTAATCGGCATGAGTTGAAGAGGGCTTGGATGTGTGGCTTGAAGGACAGAGCAGAGTCGAGGGTTACTTGGAAAGAATCGTAAAATAGACAGAAGGGTAGGGGGAGATTTCATAACAGAGGTGCCCAAAACGCATGCCATTTTTTAGAACCAGGCCATTTTTTGCAGAGCAAAAAGAATCCAGTAAGTGCAGGCACTCAAACGGATCTACCCAGGTTATAAATTCATCAAAAAAGTTCTAACAGCGCCAGAAATTGCGGTACTCAGCAAAGGTCTATCATTTGTGCCCACATCAGATTTTAATTTATTTGAGGTAATAAAGGATTTGAATCTGTTCACTAGAAAACTTAAATGGAAGGAACAGTTTTGTAATGAAAATCAAAAAATCTGTAATGAGATGGGGATATCAGATGATATGCTGGAGGATGTAAGACTTCTATTCAGTCTGGGGGACCAGAACCCTAATGATGAGGGAAAAGGCCCTTTTACAGACTTGAAGTTAAAAAGCCAAAAAATGCCACCTAATACCAACGAGGTAACTTCCATTGATATCTTTTGTAATTTAGTTACTAGAGATTTAGAGTCATTAAAAACATAGCACAGAAAAAAAATTTAATCTGACAAAAACTGAGATGGATTGCTTGGTTGCTTTGGAAAAGAATAATGAGATCGTAATCAAGAAATCCGACAAAGGAGGAAACGTTGTACTCATGGATGCCAGCCAATATAACGAAATTTGTCTTGAAATCTTGAATGACGCAGAAAGCTATGAGAAATTAAAGGGTGACCCCACTGCAGACTATCGTACAAAACTCAAAGAGATTTTGTTTAGGGCACGGGAAATGAACCTCATTGATAAGACTGAGTTTGATTTCTTGTTACTAGCATCTCCGATTGGTCCTACCTTCTATTGCCTCCCAAAGGTACACAAAGGGTTGGAATGGCTACGTGGAAGACCAATTATATCCGGCATCGAGATCTTCACCCAGAATGTGGGGATATACATTGACAAAATCTGGAGACCCTTTGTGTTATCTTTGGGTTCATACCTCAGGGACACCACTGATCTGTTGAAGAAACTGGAGGGAGTGACAATTGAAGAAGATACCGTGCTTGTTAGTATAGATGTGGAGTCTCTTTATTCATCAATTAAACATGATATTGGTTTAAAAGCAGTTGAATACTATCTAAAAAGTAGGGGGAAACAGTGTGACAACCAGAACCGGTTCATTTTGGAACGACTTGATTTTGGTCTGAAATATAACACATTTATGTTCAGCGGACACTTCTTCCACCAGCTCAGGGGCACCGCGATCGGGAGCCCTAGTTCCCCATCGTATGCAAATTTGACCCTGGGTTGGTGGGAGGAGACTGTTGTATTTGGAGAAGAGTCACTTATCCCGGTGGAAAAGATCACTTTATGGTGTCGATACATTGATGATGTATTTTTGTTGTAGAGAGGTACGGAGGCAGAACTCTCGGAGATGGTGGAATGTCTGAATACCAATTCACTGGGTTTGAAATTCACGTATGAGGTCAACAAGAGGAGGCTGACATTTTTGGATGTACTTACTGAGAAAAATGAGGCAGGTGATATTATCACTAGTATATACCGAAAACCCACCACCGCCAACTTACTATTGAGGTGGGAAAGTGTCCACCCCACTAGTCTCAAGAGGGGGATCCCAAAGGTACAATTTCTTAGACTAAAAAGGAATTGTTCGAGGACAGGCTTTTTTTGGGACAAGCTGAGGATTTGAACGATCGGCTGCAAAATAGGGGTTACCCAGAGAGGGTGATTAACCAGGCTTTTTCAGAAGCAAAATAAAAAACAGGACAGCTCTTTTGAATGCTCCTCTACAGGAGGTTAAAAAAGAGGAGCTTGTATGTTTTATTACCACATTTAATTACGGTGCAGTGGAGAACCGCAGGATACTGGGGAGACACTGGTCCATTCTAAAGCTGGTGTCACACATAACGACGACGACAACGACGTCGCTGCTACGTCACCATTTTCTGTGACGTTGCAGCGACGTCCCGTCGCTGTCGCTGTGTGTGACATCCAGCAACGACCTGGCCCCTGCTGTGAGGTCGCCGGTCGTTGCTGAATGTCCAGCTTCATTTTTTGGTCGTCACTCTCCCGCTGTGACACACACATCGCTGTGTGTGACAGCGAGAGAGCGACGAAATGAAGCGAGCAGGAGCCGGCACTGGCAGCTGCGGTAAGCTGTAACCAGCGTAAACATCGGGTAACCAAGGGAAGACCTTTCCCTGGTTACCCGATGTTTACGCTGGTTACCAGCCTCCGCTCTTGCTGCCAGTGCCGGCTCCTGCACTGTGACATGTGGCTGCAGTATGCATCGGGTAATTAACCCGATGAATACTGTAGCAAGGAGAGCAAGGAGCCAGCGCTAAGCAGTGCGCGCGGCTCCTTGCTCTCTGAACTGTGACATGTAGCTGCAGCACACATCGGGTTAATTAACCCGATGTGTGCTGCAGGAGAGCAAGGAGCCAGCGCTAAGCGCGGCTCCCTGCTCTCTGCACATGTAGCACAGCGACGTTATGATCGCTGCTTCTGCTGTGTTTGACAGCTAAGCAGCGATCATAACAGCGACTTACAAGGTCGCTGTTACGTCACCGAAAATGGTGACGTAACAGCGACGTCGTTGTCGCTGTCGTTTAGTGTGACACCAGCTTTAGAATGGACGAGGACATTGCCCCTTCGTTACCAATACTACCTGCTATTACCTATAAGAAGGCACGTTCTTTAAAAGAAAGACTGGTATATAGTCATTTTACACCCTCTAACAAAACATGGCTTTCCAGCAATATTAGGGAATATTTCAGATACAGTGGATGTGTAGCATGTGGTTCCATCAAAATAGGAAAGCATTTTACCTCTAATGTGACTGGAAAGCAATATGAGATAAAGGCGTTTATCAACTGCAGAAGCAAGTGGGTTATATATAAGGCCACATGTACATGTCAAAAGTAATATGTTGGTAAAACAAAAAAGGAATTTAGGAGAAGAGTGCGAGAACACCTTCGTGATAGATTAAAACCTGATACTCCTTTGGCATGACATATCAATGAGAGACATGGAGGAGACCCTAATGCAGTGTATTTCCAGGGTATTGATGTAGTACCACCACCTGTGACAGGAGGAGACTGGGACAATAGAATACTTAGGAAACAAAATGGATTTTTTTGGCTTAAAACAGTAAAACCCTTGGGCCTGAATGAAACACTCTCTTCTGCACCCTTTGAGTAGATTCCTGTTAGGATTAGATATGAGGGATATTCGACGGCCGAGTGGGGGCACCATCCACTGTTATTTTAGGGTGCCGACCCCCACATGATAAGTAGGGTAAAACTTTGAAGTTATGACCTTTATTGGGTCTCTATTACCCGTTTTTATACATCATGGAGCACCATTATTGTGTTAGGTGATTACCATTGTATTATGGTCCTGCTGTATGTAGGAACGCTTATCCGTCTCTGCGCAAGCGCAGGTTGGTGCATTCCACAGCCCCTTAATGACATATGTGTATCATCAGCGGGCAGCCTGGAAATGGGGCGGGAGATTGATGGGCAGATATGACGTCACACGCCATCGCGGCAGCTTCAAACTTTAAAAGCTTTGTTTATCAGCGGCAGGAGTGTGCAGCATGTATGCGTGCCTGATGTCGGGATCTCAGTAAGTACATTGCCTTTAGTTACTGACCGCGGGGTTAACTTAAATGATGATCGTAAGAAATGGTTTGTTTAATATTTACAGCGGCATGTGTCGGTCCTGTTGTGGACAATAAATGTATGCTTTGACACACTATTAATCGCTCTACTGAAGATGAGGAAACGCATTGAGAGTGGAGTCCAGATGCTAATTTGACAGGTGGCAAATACAGTCATATGAAAAAGTTTGGGCACCCCTATTAATGTTAACCTTCTCTCTTTATAACAATTTGGGTTTTTGCAAGAGCTATTTCAGTTTCATATATCTAATAACTGATGGACTGAGTAATATTTCTGGATTGAAATGAGGTTTATTGTACTAACAGAAAATGTGCAATCCGCATTTAAACAAAATTTGACCGGTGCAAAAGTATGGGCATCCTTATCAATTTCTTAATTTGAACACTCCTAACTACTTTTTACTGACTTACTAAAGCACTAAATTGGTTTTGTAACCTCATTGAGCTTTGAACTTCATAGGCAGGTGTATCCAATCATGAGAAAAGGTATTTAAGGTGGCCACTTGCAAGTTGTTCTCCTATTTGAATCTCCTATGAAGAGTGGCATCATGGGCTCCTCAAAACAACTCTCAAATGATCTGAAAACAAAGATTATTCAACATAGTTGTTCAGGGGAAGGATACAAAACGTTGTCTCAGAGATTTAAACTGTCAGTTTCCACTGTGAGGAACATAGTAAGCAAATGGAAGAACACAGGTACAGTTCTTGTTAAGCCCAGAAGTGGCAGGCCAAGAAAAATATCAGAAAGACAGAGAAGAAGAATGGTGAGAACAGTCAAGGGCAATCCACAGACCACCTCCAAAGACCTGCAGCATCATCTTGCTGCAGATGGTTTCAATGTGCATCGGTCAACAATACAGCGCACGTTGCACAAGGAGAAGCTGTATGGGAGAGTGATGCGAAAGAAGCCGTTTCTGCAAGCACGCCACAAACAGAGTCGCCTGAGGTATGCAAAAGCACATTTGGACAAGCCAGTTACATTTTGGAAGAAGATCCTGTGGACTGATGAAACAAACATTGAGTTGTTTGGTCATACAAAAAGGCGTTATGCATGGAGGCAAAAAAACACGGCATTCCAAGAAAAGCACTTGCTACCCACAGTAAAATTTGGTGGAGGTTCCATCATGCTTTGGGGCTGTGTGGCCAATGCTGGCACCGGGAATCTTGTTAAAGTTGAGGGTCGCATGGATTCAACTCAGTATCAGCAGATTCTTGACAATAATGTGCAAGAATCAGTGACGAAGTTGAAGTTACGCAGGGGATGGATATTTCAGCAAGACAATGATCCAAAACACCGCTCCAAATCTACTCAGACATTCATGCAGAGGAACAATTACAATGTTCTGGAATGGCCATCCCAGTCCCCAGACCTGAATATCATTGAACATCTGTGGGATGATTTGAAGCGTGCTGTCCATGCTCGGCGACCATCAAACTCAACTGAACTGGAATTGTTTTGTAAACAGGAATGGTCAAATATACCTTCATCCAGGATCCAGGAACTCATTAAAAGCTACAGGAAGCGACTAGAGGCTGTTATTTTTGCAAAAGGAGGATCTACAAAACATTAATGTCACTTTTATGTTGAGGTGTCCATACTTTTGCACCGGTCAAATTTTGTTTAAATGCGGATTGCACATTTTCTGTTAGTACAATAAACCTCATTTCAATCCAAAAATATTACTGAGTCCATCAGTTATTAGATATATGAAGCTGAAATAGCTCTTGAAAAAACCCAAATTGTTATAAAGAAAAAAGGTTAACATTAATAGGGGTGCCCAAACTTTTTCATATGACTGTATACTAGATTCTAAATCAATAACTGGGAGGACCGGGGGATCTGGTGAAAGTCAATCTGCCTAGCAGCATAAAAGGGACACAATATCATGTCCATTGAAGACTGGTGAGACTGTTCCGTTTTTCCTTATATGGGATAATTTTATTTGACCAGTGTAAGGTTTGCTGCGGTTTGTTCTACTAGTGGTGTTCTGTGATTTGATTTGCCTTAAGGGGGCTTTACACGCTGCGACATCGCTAATGCGGAGTCGTTGGGGTCACGGAATTTGTGACATACATCCGGCCGCATTAGCGATGTTGCTGCGTGTGACACCGATGAGCGATTTTGCATCGTTGCAAAAACGTGCAAAATCGCTCATCGGTGACATGGGGGTCCATTCTCGATTATTGTTACTGCAGCAGTAACGATGTAGTTCGTCGCTCCTGCGGCAGCACACATCGCTATGTGTGACGCCGCAGGAATGAGGAGCCTCTCCTTACCTGCCTCCCGGCCGCTATGAGGAAGGAAGGAGGTGGGCGGGATGTTCCGGCCACTCATCTCCGCCCCTCCGCTTCTATTGGGCGGCGTCAGTGACGTCTCTCTGACGCCACACGGACCGCCCCCTTAGAAAGGAGGCGGTTCGCCGGTCACAGCAACGTCGCCGGGCAGGTAAGTATGTGTCACGGGTCTGCGCAATGTTGTGCGGCACGGGCAGCGATTTGCCCGTGTCGCACAACAGATGGGGGCGGGTACCCACGCTATCGATATCGGGACCGATATCGCAGCGTGTAAAGTAGCCTTTATAATACAAAAAGGGCTAAACGAAGGATGACGCCATAAATACTTGTTGTGCATATTGCATATGTTTGTTTTGTATGTTGGGTTCTTTTAAAATATATTTATTAAAAGTTAATTTTTAGGCGTATTTTTCTGAGCGGTGTACCTAGCTATTTTTCATCAAATATATTTGTATACCCTATCCAGTGGCGATTTTTCTAGTAATCATATCAGGGCTACAAAAATATCATTACCCAAATCCCAGTTTCATAGACTAGAATGTATTGTGAGTGATAATTCCACTAAAATAATACGCCTTAACCCCTTCATGACAGAGACAATTTTGACCTCAAGGACCAGACCAAATTTTACAATTTTGACCAGTGTCAATTTATGATGTAATAACTCTAGAACGCTTCCAGATATTCCAGTGATTCTGAGAAAGTTTTTTTCATGACATACTGTACTTCATGATAGTGGTAAACTTAGGATGATATGTTTTGCAAGTATTTGTGATGAAAATCTGAAATTTGGCAAAAATTTTGAAAATTTTGCAGTTTTCAAATTTTGAATTGTTCTATTCTTAAACCAGAGTGTAGTTGCACAAAATAGTTAATAAATAACATTTCCACATGTCTGCTTTACATCAGCACAATTTTTGAACCATCATTTTTTTTGTTAGGAAGTTGGAAGAGTTCAAAGTTTATCAGCAATTTTTCATTTTTCCAACTAAATTTACAAAACCATTTTATTTTAGGGATCACATCTGAAGTGATTTTGAGGGTCTTAAGTGACAGAAAATACTCAAAAGTAACACTATTAGTGATGAGCGAGTACTAAAAAGCTCGGGTGCTCGAAGCTCGGGCCGAGCATCCCAAGATACTCGTGTACTCGGCCCGAGCACCGAGCCCAATGTTATCCTATGGGAGACCCGAGTATTTTTGTGAAATGACCCCCCGGCAGCATGTAGAAACCCTAAAAATGTCACAAAAGTCTCAGAAGAGTGCTCAAATGACATGGCATCAGCATGGGGAAGACCCCTTGAAGCATTTATCACTCAAAAGTCACAGCTGTGAACAATTTTGTCCAAGTTTTACGCCATTTTTACGGACTCACCAGAAAACCTTCCAAAATGACACCAAAATGAATTTTTCATGGCGGAAATGTTAAGGGCACATACCCAATAGTGAGATAGAGCTGGTGTATGTTACTTTTTGAGATTAATACATGAAAGATTTTACATGAAAACCTTGTGTGGCACTTCGATGTCCAAAACGCACGTTTTGTGCTTTTTACTAGCGATGTCGGTCATTTTTTTTTTTTATTCTATCTCCCTCAGTCCGTCGGTCTGTCTCTCTCTGTCTTGTCTGTCCCCCTCTCACAGTCTGTCGGTCAGTTCCCCCCCCTCTCTCTTACTTACCGTTCCTCGATCACTGCCGCGGCGCTGCACAGCTGTTCAAACTCCGGTGGCTTTTCCTCTTTTGAAAAAGCCGGCCGCTCATTAATCAATCTCCTATTCCCTGCTTTCCTGCTTTTCGGCGCCTATGATTGGTTGCAGTGAGACACGCTCCCACACTGAGTGACAGCTGTCTCACTGCACCCAATCACAGCAGCCGGTGTGTGTATACTGTGCAGTGAAATAAATAATTAAATAATTAAAAAAAACGGCGTGCGGTCCCCCCAATTTTAATACCAGCCAGATAAAGCCATACGGCTGAAGGCTGGTATTCTCAGGATGGGGAGCTCCACGTTATGGGGAGCCCCCCACCCTAACAATATCAGTCAGCAGCCGCCCAGAATTGCCGCATACATTAGATGCGACAGTTCTGGGGCTGTACCCGGCTCTTCCCGATTTACCCTAGTGCGTTGGCAAATCGGGGTAATAAGGAGTTAATGGCAGCCCATAGCTGCCAATAAATCCTAGATTAATCATGTCAGGTGTCTCCCCGAGATTCCTTCCATGATTAATCTGTAAATTACAGTTAAAAAACACACACACCCGAAAAATCCTTTATTAGAAATAAAAAACACTAACAAAGTCCCTCATTACCAATTTATTAACCCCGACAAACCCTCCATGTCCGGCGTACTCCACAGTCCTCCAGCGTCGCGTCCAGCTCTGCTGCATGGAAGTGACAGGAGCTGCAGAATACACCGCCGCTCCGGTCACCTCCACGCAGCTAATGAGATGAGTATAGCGATCAGCTGAGCTGTCACTGAGGTTACCTGGATCCAGCGGTGGATGCAGCGGTGGCCGCGGGTAACCTCAGTGACAGCTCAGCTGATCGCGCTACTCACCGCCGCTCCAGTCAGCTCCATGCACCAACTGAGGTGAGTATAGCGATCAGCTGCTGTCACTGAGGTTAATCGCGGCCACCGCTGGATCCAGCGGTGGCCGGGAGTTACCTGACTGACAGCAGCTGATCGCGCTATTCCCTTCATTAGCTGCGTGGAGGTGACCGGAGCAGCGGTGTCTTCTGCAGCTCCTGTCACTTCCATGCAGCAGAGCTGGACGCGACGCCGGAGTCCGTGGAGTACGCCGGACATGGAGGGTTTGTCGGGGTTAATAAATTGGTAATGAGGGACTTTGTTAGTGTTTTTTATTTCTAATAAAGGATTTTTCGGGTGTGTGTGTTTTTTAACTGTAATTTACAGATTAATCATGGAAGGAATCTCGGGGAGACGCCTGACATGATTAATCTAGGATTTAGTGGCAGCTATGGGCTGCCATTAACTCCTTATTACCCCGATTTGCCAACGCACTAGGGTAAATCGGGAAGAGCCGGGTACAGCCCCAGAACTGTCGCATATAATGTATGCGGCAATTCTGGGCAGCTGCTGACTGATATTGTTAGGGTGGGGGGCTCCCCATAACGTGGAGCTCCCCATCCTGAGAATACCAGCCTTCAGCTGTATGGCTTTATCTGGCTGGTATTAAAATTGGGGGGACCGCACGCCGTTTTTTTTAATTATTTATTTATTTATTTTACTGCACAGATAGACCCGCCCACCGGCTGCTGTGATTGGGTGCAGTGTGACACCTGTCACTCAGCGTGGGGGCGTGTCTCACTGCAACCAATCATAGGCGCCTGTGGGCGTGGAAAGCAGGGAATATGAGATGGCTGTGTACAGAGCACAGCGCGCCGGCCGGTATAAAGGCTCGGTCACGCTGTGCAGGCCGGCCAATCACTGCAATTCCACAACTAACAGGGCTGTGGCATTGCAGTGGTCTGCCAGCCAATCCCTGCATGAGGGCTGGCTCTCAAAAGAGCGCCAACATGCAGAAATGAAGACCACGAGTAAAGCACGAGTATTGCAAAATTACTCGGTACCCGCCGAGTAGCCCGAGTACAGTGATACTCGTGCGAGTACCGAGTAGTAACAAGCATACTCGCTCATCACTAAACACTATGCTAAAAACTGCACCCCTCAAAGTACTGAAAACCACATCCAAGATGTTTATTAACCCTTCAGGTGCTTCACAGGAATGAATGGAAAGTGGAATGAAAAAAAAATGGACATCTTACCTTAAAATGTTGTTTTAGCCCCAATTTATTCACTTTTACAAGAAATAGTACAATAAAATGGATCCCAAAATGTGTTACCCAGTTTATTTTGAGCACGTTGATACCGCACATATTTTCGGAAACCTCTGTTTGGACAAATGGGAGCTCTCCGAACGGAAGGAGCACAATTTGAATTTTGGAATACAAATTTGGCTGAAATAGGCTACCATGTTGCATTTGCAGGGCCCTAGAGTTACCCACCAGAAACCCCCCATGAGTTACCCCATTTTGTAAACTAGGATTTTATCTAGGGGTTTAGTCAGCATTTTGGACCCACAGGTACTTCACAGAATTGGATAACATTAGGTTGTCATATTGAAATTTTCATTTTTTTCACAAAAATATTGCTTTATCACCAAATTTCTCACTTCTACAAAAGGTACCACCAAAAAGTGGAGACCACAGATTGTTACCCACTTTTTATGAAAATGGTAATACCCGACAAGTAGTCAAAAAGTTCTGTTTGGACAAATGGGAGGGATTAGAATGGAAGGAGCAATATTGGAATTTTGGAAAAACAAATTTGGCTGAAATAGATTGCGGGCACCATGTCGCATTTTCAGGTCCCCTGGGGTACTAAAACATTAGAAATCTCTAATAAATGACCAGATTTTGCAAATTAGACCCATCAATGAATTTATGTAGGGCTGTGTTGAACATTTTGAACCCATATGTACTTCACAGAACTTTTTAAAATTTGGATATGAAAATGATGGTTGCTTTTTTTTTCCACTAAAATGTTATTTTAGCCCAAAATTTGTAATTTAACAATGGATGATAGAAGAAAACGGACTCCATAATTTGTTACGCAATTTCTCCTGAATGCAGAGTTTCCCCTTATGGGGTCAAAAACTAAAGTTTTGGCTTATAGCAGGGCTCAGAAAACAAACAGCATTATTTGATTTTTGTAATGCAATTTTGTATTGCAGAGCCCCCGAGGTACCAAAAATGTAGAAACACCCAAATGTGATCCCATTTGGCAAACTAATCCTTATAATGAATTTAGCTATTGGTGTGGTGAGTATTTTTAATCCACAAATTACACAGAATGTTATTAGATTGGGCAGTGAAAATAAAAATTGTAGGGCTTATCAGCTAAAATTTTACCTTAGCTTAAACATTTTAATTCGCACAAAGTATAACGGGAGAAAATGGACAGGTCTATTTGTTATGCAACGTTTACCGAATGTGGCAGTACTTCACATGTGGCTGTACACTACTATTTGACTACACAGCACAGGTCAGATGGGAAGGAGTGTGACTTGGTATTTAGAACACAGATTCTGTTTGAATAGATTGTGACCCCATTAGCTGAGCCTCTGAGGTGCCAGATCAGCAGAAACCCCACAAGTGACCCCATATTGGAAATGTCACTGCGTAAGGAATTCATCTAGGCATGTAGTGAGTATTTTGAACCCACAGATGCCTCAGTAATTTTTATAGCTCTGGGAAGTGGAAATATAACATTTTAGTTATAAAACATCATTTTTTTATTAGCTGCAAATTTGTCAGTTACGCAAGGGTGAAAAGGTGAAAATGGACCCCACCATTTATTGCGCAATTTCTCTCGAATTTGGTGATGCCCCATATGTCACCAGAAACTATTGTTTGGTCACATGGCAGGGTTGAGCAGGAAGGAGCGCTATTTGGCTTTTAGAGTACAGATTTTGCTAAAGTATTTTGTGGTTGACATGTGCAGAGCCCCTAAGGTGCCAGAACAGCAAAACACCTCAAAAGTAACCCATTTATGGAAACTGCACCTCTG
This sequence comes from Anomaloglossus baeobatrachus, assembly GCF_048569485.1. Lineage (NCBI taxonomy): Eukaryota > Metazoa > Chordata > Amphibia > Anura > Aromobatidae > Anomaloglossus > Anomaloglossus baeobatrachus. Next base: position 198,702,853 of record NC_134356.1, on the reverse strand, counting down.
AAATAATTTATATATGGCTGCAATGATTATTTTGTAGCACCCACACCTTCCTTGAGAAATAGAAATGTCGCGGGCGGGGAGGAGGGTGTCAGCACACCGCGCTCACCCCTTCTGCTCGGGTCCGGCAGCTGCTCAGTGGTGGCTCAAGCCGTGGGCCGGATCCCGGGGTTTCTCGAGCGACACTCCTCGCCCGTGAGTGAAAGGGGGTTTGTGGTTGGGTGTGGGGATTGTTATAGTTCGTGACGCCACCCACGGTTGTGGTGATTTCACCACCGCTGCTCTGTACGGGGCTCCCGGGGATGGTGATGCGGAGCAGCCAGGTGTTGTGTTGCCCCTCCGTGGGTAGGGGTTGGTGATCCCGGGGCCCGATGATGGGAAAGTAGGTGCGGGGCCTGATGGGCGCAGGGACGTGGGGGCAGCGCTGTGCCTTGCGGCACTGTGGTACTCACTCAGCCTGAGACACGGACACAGTTTGTACGGTAAACCAAACGGCTGGTAGGACGGTCCCACAGACGGCTGCACCTGCACTCCCGGTAGGTGACGGTGATGTCCCTCTTCCTTGCACCTTTGTTTGACTTGTGGTACCGGTGGATTCCCTCCGGTTACCCGCTCCCCGACTGCAATCTGGGCCGGAGGAGCTGTACACTTTGCCCGCAGGCGCTGGCCCTGAGAAACTGGTGCCCTGGCGGTGGCGGTGTCTCTCTGCTTCTGGTTGGGCTGTTGCCTTCAATCGGGACTTGGTTGTTGGGGGATCTACGTCCCCTTCACTGACGGATTCGGAAAATTTGGCGACTCCTAGCCTTGCCGGGGTCCGAGAGGCCCCTGCCCTGGTGCTGACTGTCCTTCGGAACACTGCTCCAGACCACCGGGCACACAGCCAACGGGGTCCTTCCAGGAACTTCCAAACGGTCCCCCTCCAGACAGTCACCGCCGTCGCTGACCTTGCTGATCTGGCCCTCCACAAAGCTGGACCCTTCAGGCTTTCTTTCTCTACTGTCACTTCGCTTGCTTTCCTCCTTTTCCACTTTCACTTTCACTTTCTTAACTCCTCTACTTAACTCCTCACTCCTGCTCCTCCCTGAGCTGTCTGCACTCAAGCCCTGCCTGGGCTAATCTGCCTGGTTACTTCCTGCCTCCAGAGTTGTGAGCTCCTCGGTGGGCGGAGCCAACCGCCTGGCCCACCCCCTGGTGTGCATCATCAGACTCCTGGAGGAAGGCAACAAGGATTTGTAGGTTAGCTGTGATGTGCCTACCTGGAGTGTGGGGTGTGGTGGTGGTGTGACCTGTGTCCCCTGGCTTGCCCAGGGCGACACATTCCCCCTTAGCAAAATGCAGACCGTCCGCGGGCTGCCGTCCTACACCGGTTTTATTTTTCTGTAAAAGGGGTAACGGGGTTAAGAAAACATAAATAACATTTTTAATCAAAAACTCTTCCCAAGACGGGAGGCACATTTACTTAAACGTTGCAACGGTTTACGGTCACGGTTTCCGCTCTCTCCCACCCAAGCAACCTGGCCCTGATGCTGCCCCTAAAACCCAGGCAGCACCCCTTGACCCACAGTCCAGCACAAGTTACCCGAGCGGGATCTGTCCTTCCCCTCCAGAGGGTGGCCACCGGTTCCTTTGGTGGCTGGGCCCTAGCCTGCTCTGCTCAGGGCCCTCCCTCCAACCTGCCTCTCCGGAGACGGTATTGTGGAAACGGTAACGGTAACCAACATATTTACAAGCCACTTAACGTTTGTGGTTGCCCTGCAAGTTCACGGGCTTGTCCATGGATAGTTCCCATGCAAAACAACTTGTAAACGGTCCCCACGGGGACAACGGTGCCGGCTCCGGCCGGTTCAATCACAAGCAAATCAGGTGAAAAACTCGGTAATTTTCATTTTTCTTATCATTTTCAACTTTTCAAACAAACAACAACACTCTTTCACATTTGCGGACCCCTTTTACTCATAGAACGGTCTCCCTGTACCTAAGTGGGGGTCTACCTAGGTTGGAACGGGTGGACCTTCGGGGCCCGGTGTCAGTTGTGCTAGACAGTGGGGTGGAGGGAACAATCAGTTCCTCCTCCCTGCTACAGTGTGGGGCAGGCGGAGGTGTAGGGGGGCTGGGTACAGGTTCATCCCTGGGCACTGGCACTGGTTCTGGCTCACGGTTAACCGCTTCCACTACTTCTTCATCCACGGGTTGTGGGAACAGTATCACTGGAAGAATCACCGCGCCGTTCTGTGTAGGCCAGTTTGCTGGGAAGTCACCCATTACAGTGTGGATTACCTCTGCTGCCTTCTCCACTGGTGGAGGAACCGGTACTTCAGCCTCTGTCTTTAACGCTGGGGGGCATTTTTTTAGATGGTCCCGAGAAACTGTGGCTAGGGTGCCCCCTTGGTCACGACTGATCTGGTAGGTCTTCCCATCTCCCCATTCTGTGGGTTGTATGACGTAAGTGACTTGCTCCCACTGATCATCCAGCTTGTGGGCTTTTCTCTTCCGTTTCAGCACCACATCTCCTGGCTGGAAAGGACCTGCGGGCGCCTTCTGATTGAACCGGTGCTCCTGCTGCTCTCGACTTCGACTGAGGTTTTTCTCCACATACTCCTGGATTTGCCGGTACTGAGCCCTCCTCCGACTTTCCCACTCCGCCGTTGAAGGAAGTGCTTCCGGGGCTTCCAACCCCATCTCCAGATCCACCGGCAGGCGGCCAGGCCGAGCCCTCATCAGATACGCTGGGGTGCACTTCGTCGAGCTAGACGGGATATTATTGTACATGTCGACCAAGTCAGGTAGCTTTTCCGGCCACATGTTCCGTTCTTCCAGTGGTAGCGTCTTGAGGAGCCCCAGGACCAAGTGGTTCATTTTCTCGCACATGCCGTTGGTTTGAGCGTGGTACGGAGTGGTCCGGATCTTCTTGCAGCCGTACAACTGGCAGAATTCGTGAAACACCTCTGCTTCAAAAGCCGGGCCTTGGTCAGTCAGCACCTTCTCGGGGTACCCATGGGGTCGGCAGAAATAAGCCTGGAACGCTCGAGCAGCGGTTCGACCAGTTAGGTCCTTAACGGGGACTACCACCATAAATCTTGAGTAGTGGTCTACCATGGTTAATGCGTAGGTGTACCCACTTCGGCTAGGGGTGAGCTTGACATGGTCCAGGGCAACCAGCTCCAGCGGCTGATGGGTGACTATGGGATGTAACGGTGCCCTCTGGCTAGTCTCGTCCTTTCTCCTCAGTGTACAAGGACCACACTCTCGACACCAGGCTTCCACCGATTCACGCATCCCACTCCAATAGAACCGCTCCCTCAACAGCATCTCCAGCTTCTTCCACCCGAAGTGGCCAGCACCATCATGGTATGCCCGCAGGACAGTAGCGACCTCAGCTTGAGGAACGATCAACTGGCATATTTTCTCATGGGTCTTCGGGTTGATCAGCTCACGGTACAGCCTCCCTTGGTGTAGGTAAAGCCGTTTTCGTTCTTTCCACAAGCGTTGGGCTTCGGCTGGAGCGGCAGGGTCTATTCCCATAGCACCTTGTTCCACCAGAGTCTTGACAAGGCGGACAGCCGGCGCTTGGTCCTGGGCGTCCTGCAACTCTTGACTGGGCCGCGGGTCCAGATTTATCCTCTGCTGGCATACTTGTACCCTCTCAGTAGGCGGCTGGTGAAACGCAGGCAACTCGATCTCCTCGAGGTCGTCATCCTCGCACCCCTCTTCTGACAAATGGGGCATCCGGGAGAGTGCATCAGCATTTATGTTGACACGACCAGCTCGGTACTTTATGGTGAAATCATAGTTGGCTAGCCGGGCTACCCACCGCTGCTCCAGCGCGCCCAACTTGGCCGTGTTTAGATGGGTCAGTGGATTGTTGTCCGTAAACGCGGTGAAGGTTGCTGCCGCCAAGTAGTGGCGGAACCGCTCCGTGATAGCCCATACCAACGCCAATAGCTCGAGCTTGAAGGAGCTATAATTCTCGGGATTCCTTTCGGTCGGCCGGAGTTTTCGGCTAGCGTAGGCAATCACCTTCTCCTTTCCATCCTGGACCTGGGATAGGACCGCTCCTAGCCCCACGTTACTGGCGTCCGTGTGGAGGATGAACGGGCGCCCATAGTCAGGGTACGCCAGGACCTCTTCTCCGGTCAAGGCCGCCTTCAACTGGCAAAAGGACTCCTCATGCTTGTCCTCCCACGACAGTGGGGTTCCAATGGGTCTACCACCTTTGGTCTGTCCCACGAGGAGATCTTGCATGGGGGCAGCCATCTTCGTGTACCCCTTTATAAAGCGCCGATAGTACCCCACCAGACCCAGAAACTGCCTTACTTCCCTCACTGTAGTTGGTCTCGGCGGTGGCCGGGAGTTACCTGACTGACAGCAGCTGATCGCGCTATTCCCTTCATTAGCTGCGTGGAGGTTACCGGAGCGGTGTCTTCTGCAGCTCCTGTCACTTCCATGCAGCAGAGATGGACGCGACGCCGGAGTCCGTGGAGTACGCCGGACATAGAGGGTTTGTCGGGGTTAATAAATTGGTAATGAGGGACTTTGTTAGTGTTTTTTATTTCTAATAAAGGATTTTTCGGGTGTGTGTGTTTTTTAACTGTAATTTACAGATTAATCATGGAAGGAATCTCGGGGAGACGCCTGACATGATTAATCTAGGATTTAGTGGCAGCTATGGGCTGCCATTAACTCCTTATTACCCCGATTTGCCAACGCACTAGGGTAAATCGGGAAGAGCCGGGTACAGCCCCAGAACTGTCGCATATAATGTATGCGGCAATTCTGGGAAGCTGCTGACTGATATTGTTAGGGTGGGGGGCTCCCCATAACGTGGAGCTCCCCATCCTGAGAATACCAGCCTTCAGCTGTATGGCTTTATCTGGCTGGTATTAAAATTGGGGGGACCGCACGCCGTTTTTTTTAATTATTTATTTATTTATTTTACTGCACAGATAGACCCGCCCACCGGCTGCTGTGATTGGGTGCAGTGTGACACCTGTCACTCAGCGTGGGGGCGTGTCTCACTGCAACCAATCATAGGCGCCTGTGGGCGTGGAAAGCAGGGAATATGAGATGGCTGTGTACAGAGCACAGCGCGCCGGCCGGTATAAAGGCTCGGTCACGCTGTGCAGGCCGGCCAATCACTGCAATTCCACAACTAACAGGGCTGTGGCATTGCAGTGGTCTGCCAGCCAATCCCTGCATGAGGGCTGGCTCTCAAAAGAGCGCCAACATGCAGAAATGAAGACCACGAGTAAAGCACGAGTATTGCAAAATTACTCGGTACCCGCCGAGTAGCCCGAGTACAGTGATACTCGTGCGAGTACCGAGTAGTAACAAGCATACTCGCTCATCACTAAACACTATGCTAAAAACTGCACCCCTCAAAGTACTGAAAACCACATCCAAGATGTTTATTAACCCTTCAGGTGCTTCACAGGAATGAATGGAAAGTGGAATGAAAAAAAAATGGACATCTTACCTTAAAATGTTGTTTTAGCCCCAATTTATTCACTTTTACAAGAAATAGTACAATAAAATGGATCCCAAAATGTGTTACCCAGTTTATTTTGAGCACGTTGATACCGCACATATTTTCGGAAACCTCTGTTTGGACAAATGGGAGCTCTCCGAACGGAAGGAGCACAATTTGAATTTTGGAATACAAATTTGGCTGAAATAGGCTACCATGTTGCATTTGCAGGGCCCTAGAGTTACCCACCAGAAACCCCCCATGAGTTACCCCATTTTGTAAACTAGGATTTTATCTAGGGGTTTAGTCAGCATTTTGGACCCACAGGTACTTCACAGAATTGGATAACATTAGGTTGTCATATTGAAATTTTCATTTTTTTCACAAAAATATTGCTTTATCACCAAATTTCTCACTTCTACAAAAGGTACCACCAAAAAGTGGAGACCACAGATTGTTACCCACTTTTTATGAAAATGGTAATACCCGACAAGTAGTCAAAAAGTTCTGTTTGGACAAATGGGAGGGATTAGAATGGAAGGAGCAATATTGGAATTTTGGAAAAACAAATTTGGCTGAAATAGATTGCGGGCACCATGTCGCATTTTCAGGTCCCCTGGGGTACTAAAACATTAGAAATCTCTAATAAATGACCAGATTTTGCAAATTAGACCCATCAATGAATTTATGTAGGGCTGTGTTGAACATTTTGAACCCATATGTACTTCACAGAACTTTTTAAAATTTGGATATGAAAATGATGGTTGCTTTTTTTTTCCACTAAAATGTTATTTTAGCCCAAAATTTGTAATTTAACAATGGATGATAGAAGAAAACGGACTCCATAATTTGTTACGCAATTTCTCCTGAATGCAGAGTTTCCCCTTATGGGGTCAAAAACTAAAGTTTTGGCTTATAGCAGGGCTCAGAAAACAAACAGCATTATTTGATTTTTGTAATGCAATTTTGTATTGCAGAGCCCCCGAGGTACCAAAAATGTAGAAACACCCAAATGTGATCCCATTTGGCAAACTAATCCTTATAATGAATTTAGCTATTGGTGTGGTGAGTATTTTTAATCCACAAATTACACAGAATGTTATTAGATTGGGCAGTGAAAATAAAAATTGTAGGGCTTATCAGCTAAAATTTTACCTTAGCTTAAACATTTTAATTCGCACAAAGTATAACGGGAGAAAATGGACAGGTCTATTTGTTATGCAACGTTTACCGAATGTGGCAGTACTTCATATGTGGCTGTACACTACTATTTGACTACACAGCACATGTCAGATGGGAAGGAGTGTGACTTGGTATTTAGAACACAGATTCTGTTTGAATAGATTGTGACCCCATTAGCTGAGCCTCTGAGGTGCCAGATCAGCAGAAACCCCACAAGTGACCCCATATTGGAAATGTCACTGCGTAAGGAATTCATCTAGGCATGTAGTGAGTATTTTGAACCCACAGATGCCTCAGTAATTTTTATAGCTCTGGGAAGTGGAAATATAACATTTTAGTTATAAAACATCATTTTTTTATTAGCTGCAAATTTGTCAGTTACGCAAGGGTGAAAAGGTGAAAATGGACCCCACCATTTATTGCGCAATTTCTCTCGAATTTGGTGATGCCCCATATGTCACCAGAAACTATTGTTTGGTCACATGGCAGGGTTGAGCAGGAAGGAGCGCTATTTGGCTTTTAGAGTACAGATTTTGCTAAAGTATTTTGTGGTTGACATGTGCAGAGCCCCTAAGGTGCCAGAACAGCAAAACACCTCAAAAGTAACCCATTTATGGAAACAGGTGCACTCTGAAATAATTTATATATGGCTGCAATGATTATTTTGTAGCACCCACACCTTCCTTGAGAAATAGAAATGTCGCGGGCGGGGAGGAGGGTGTCAGCACACCGCGCTCACCCCTTCTGCTCGGGTCCGGCAGCTGCTCAGTGGTGGCTCGAGCCGTGGGCCGGATCCCGGGGTTTCTCGAGCGACACTCCTCGCCCGTGAGTGAAAGGGGGTTTGTGGTTGGGTGTGGGGATTGTTATAGTTCGTGACGCCACCCACGGTTGTGGTGATTTCACCACCGCTGCTCTGTACGGGGCTCCCGGGGATGGTGATGCGGAGCAGCCAGGTGTTGTGTTGCCCCTCCGTGGGTAGGGGTTGGTGATCCCGGGGCCCGATGATGGGAAAGTAGGTGCGGGGCCTGATGGGCGCAGGGACGTGGGGGCAGCGCTGTGCCTTGCGGCACTGTGGTACTCACTCAGCCTGAGACACGGACACAGTTTGTACGGTAAACCAAACGGCTGGTAGGACGGTCCCACAGACGGCTGCACCTGCACTCCCGGTAGGTGACGGTGATGTCCCTCTTCCTTGCACCTTTGTTTGACTTGTGGTACCGGTGGATTCCCTCCGGTTACCCGCTCCCCGACTGCAATCTGGGCCGGAGGAGCTGTACACTTTGCCCGCAGGCGCTGGCCCTGAGAAACTGGTGCCCTGGCGGTGGCGGTGTCTCTCTGCTTCTGGTTGGGCTGTTGCCTTCAATCGGGACTTGGTTGTTGGGGGATCTACGTCCCCTTCACTGACGGATTCGGAAAATTTGGCGACTCCTAGCCTTGCCGGGGTCCGAGAGGCCCCTGCCCTGGTGCTGACTGTCCTTCGGAACACTGCTCCAGACCACCGGGCACACAGCCAACGGGGTCCTTCCAGGAACTTCCAAACGGTCCCCCTCCAGACAGTCACCGCCGTCGCTGACCTTGCTGATCTGGCCCTCCACAAAGCTGGACCCTTCAGGCTTTCTTTCTCTACTGTCACTTCGCTTGCTTTCCTCCTTTTCCACTTTCACTTTCACTTTCTTAACTCCTCTACTTAACTCCTCACTCCTGCTCCTCCCTGAGCTGTCTGCACTCAAGCCCTGCCTGGGCTAATCTGCCTGGTTACTTCCTGCCTCCAGAGTTGTGAGCTCCTCGGTGGGCGGAGCCAACCGCCTGGCCCACCCCCTGGTGTGCATCATCAGACTCCTGGAGGAAGGCAACAAGGATTTGTAGGTTAGCTGTGATGTGCCTACCTGGAGTGTGGGGTGTGGTGGTGGTGTGACCTGTGTCCCCTGGCTTGCCCAGGGCAACACATTCCCCCTTAGCAAAATGCAGACCGTCCGCGGGCTGCCGTCCTACACCGGTTTTATTTTTCTGTAAAAGGGGTAACGGGGTTAAGAAAACATAAATAACATTTTTAATCAAAAACTCTTCCCAAGACGGGAGGCACATTTACTTAAACGTTGCAACGGTTTACGGTCACGGTTTCCGCTCTCTCCCACCCAAGCAACCTGGCCCTGATGCTGCCCCTAAAACCCAGGCAGCACCCCTTGACCCACAGTCCAGCACAAGTTACCCGAGCGGGATCTGTCCTTCCCCTCCAGAGGGTGGCCACCGGTTCCTTTGGTGGCTGGGCCCTAGCCTGCTCTGCTCAGGGCCCTCCCTCCAACCTGCCTCTCCGGAGACGGTATTGTGGAAACGGTAACGGTAACCAACATATTTACAAGCCACTTAACGTTTGTGGTTGCCCTGCAAGTTCACGGGCTTGTCCATGGATAGTTCCCATGCAAAACAACTTGTAAACGGTCCCCACGGGGACAACGGTGCCGGCTCCGGCCGGTTCAATCACAAGCAAATCAGGTGAAAAACTCGGTAATTTTCATTTTTCTTATCATTTTCAACTTTTCAAACAAACAACAACACTCTTTCACATTTGCGGACCCCTTTTACTCATAGAACGGTCTCCCTGTACCTAAGTGGGGGTCTACCTAGGTTGGAACGGGTGGACCTTCGAGGCCCGGTGTCAGTTGTGCTAGACAGTGGGGTGGAGGGAACAATCGGTTCCTCCTCCCTGCTACAGTGTGGGGCAGGCGGAGGTGTAGGGGGGCTGGGTACAGGTTCATCCCTGGGCACTGGCACTGGTTCTGGCTCACGGTTAACCGCTTCCACTACTTCTTCATCCACGGGTTGTGGGAACAGTATCACTGGAAGAATCACCGCGCCGTTCTGTGTAGGCCAGTTTGCTGGGAAGTCACCCATTACAGTGTGGATTACCTCTGCTGCCTTCTCCACTGGTGGAGGAACCGGTACTTCAGCCTCTGTCTTTAACGCTGGGGGGCATTTTTTTAGATGGTCCCGAGAAACTGTGGCTAGGGTGCCCCCTTGGTCACGACTGATCTGGTAGGTCTTCCCATCTCCCCATTCTGTGGGTTGTATGACGTAAGTGACTTGCTCCCACTGATCATCCAGCTTGTGGGCTTTTCTCTTCCGTTTCAGCACCACATCTCCTGGCTGGAAAGGACCTGCGGGCGCCTTCTGATTGAACCAGTGCTCCTGCTGCTCTCAACTTCGACTGAGGTTTTTCTCCACATACTCCTGGATTTGCCGGTACTGAGCCCTCCTCCGACTTTCCCACTCCGCCGTTGAAGGAAGTGCTTCCGGGGCTTCCAACCCCATCTCCAGATCCACCGGCAGGCGGCCAGGCCGAGCCCTCATCAGATACGCTGGGGTGCACTTCGTCGAGCTAGACGGGATATTATTGTACATGTCGACCAAGTCAGGTAGCTTTTCCGGCCACATGTTCCGTTCTTCCAGTGGTAGCGTCTTGAGGAGCCCCAGGACCAAGTGGTTCATTTTCTCGCACATGCCGTTGGTTTGAGCGTGGTACGGAGTGGTCCGGATCTTCTTGCAGCCGTACAACTGGCAGAATTCGTGAAACACCTCTGCTTCAAAAGCCGGGCCTTGGTCAGTCAGCACCTTCTCGGGGTACCCATGGGGTCGGCAGAAATAAGCCTGGAACGCTCGAGCAGCGGTTCGACCAGTTAGGTCCTTAACGGGGACTACCACCATAAATCTTGAGTAGTGGTCTACTATGGTTAATGCGTAGGTGTACCCACTTCGGCTAGGGGTGAGCTTGACATGGTCCAGGGCAACCAGCTCCAGCGGCTGATGGGTGACTATGGGATGTAACGGTGCCCTCTGGCTAGTCTCGTCCTTTCTCCTCAGTGTACAAGGACCACACTCTCGACACCAGGCTTCCACCGATTCACGCATCCCACTCCAATAGAACCGCTCCCTCAACAGCATCTCCAGCTTCTTCCACCCGAAGTGGCCAGCACCATCATGGTATGCCCGCAGGACAGTAGCGACCTCAGCTTGAGGAACGATCAACTGGCATATTTTCTCATGGGTCTTCGGGTTGATCAGCTCACGGTACAGCCTCCCTTGGTGTAGGTAAAGCCGTTTTCGTTCTTTCCACAAGCGTTGGGCTTCGGCTGGAGCGGCAGGGTCTATTCCCATAGCACCTTGTTCCACCAGAGTCTTGACAAGGCGGACAGCCGGCGCTTGGTCCTGGGCGTCCTGCCACTCTTGACTGGGCCGCGGGTCCAGATCTATCCTCTGCTGGCATACTTGTACCCTCTCAGTAGGCGGCTGGTGAAACGCAGGCAACTCGATCTCCTCGAGGTCGTCATCCTCGCACCCCTCTTCTGACAAATGGGGCATCCGGGAGAGTGCATCAGCATTTATGTTGACACGACCAGCTCGGTACTTTATGGTGAAATCATAGTTGGCTAGCCGGGCTACCCACCGCTGCTCCAGCGCGCCCAACTTGGCCGTGTTTAGATGGGTCAGTGGATTGTTGTCCGTAAACGCGGTGAAGGTTGCTGCCGCCAAGTAGTGGCGGAACCGCTCCGTGATAGCCCATACCAACGCCAATAGCTCGAGCTTGAAGGAGCTATAATTCTCGGGATTCCTTTCGGTCGGCCGGAGTTTTCGGCTAGCGTAGGCAATCACCTTCTCCTTTCCATCCTGGACCTGGGATAGGACCGCTCCTAGCCCCACGTTACTGGCGTCCGTGTGGAGGATGAACGGGCGCCCATAGTCAGGGTACGCCAGGACCTCTTCTCCGGTCAAGGCCGCCTTCAACTGGCAAAAGGACTCCTCATGCTTGTCCTCCCACGACAGTGGGGTTCCAATGGGTCTACCACCTTTGGTCTGTCCCACGAGGAGATCTTGCATGGGGGCAGCCATCTTCGTGTACCCCTTTATAAAGCGCCGATAGTACCCCACCAGACCCAGAAACTGCCTTACTTCCCTCACTGTAGTTGGTCTCGGCCAGCTCTGGATGGCAGTAATCTTCTCAGGGTCGGGGGCGACACCATCCGCACTCACCACATGCCCTAGATACTGCACTCTGGGTTTCAGCAGGTGGCATTTTGAGGGCTTCAACTTCATCCCGTACTTGGCAAGGGACGCGAACACCTCGGCCAGGTGCTCCAGATGGGCTTCATACGTCTGGGAATAAACAATCACATCATCCAAATACAGCAGGACGGTCTCGAAGTTTAAATGTCCCAGACAGCACTCCATCAACCGTTGGAAGGTCCCGGGGGCATTGCACAGCCCAAACGGCATGCTATTGAATTCGCAGAGCCCCATCGGGGTGGTGAAGGCGGTCTTCTCCCGGTCCTCTGGGGCCACGGCCACTTGCCAGTATCCGCTGGTGAGGTCAAGGGTCGAGAAGTAGTTTGCAGTTCTCAGTGCAGCCAAAGACTCTTCAATACGAGGTAAGGGATAGGCATCTTTATGGGTTATCTGGTTGATCTTCCGGTAGTCCACACACATCCGCATGGTACCATCCTTCTTCTTGACCAGTACCAACGGAGCGGCCCAGGGACTACAGCTGTCCCGAATAACCCCTGCCTCCTTCATATTCCTCAACATATCCTTGGCACACTGGTAATGTGCAGGGGGAATAGGTCTATACCTCTCTTTGATAGGGGGATGTTCACCCGTGGGAATGTGGTGTTGGACCCCCTTGATCTGCCCAAAGTCTAGGGGGTGCTTACTGAAAACCTGTTCGTACTCCTGCACCACCCTGTGTACCCCGGCCCTGTGATGTGTAGGGGTATCATCAGTGCCTACATGTAGCTGTTGGTGCCACTCCTTTGTGTCCCCCTGGGGTGGGGAAGTGCTAGTGGTAGGTGAGAGTGTGGGTGGACTGGCTTCATGGATAGTGTGAGGGTCCAGGGTGAGCAGCTTGGCAATGGTGGTATACCGGGGGAGCCTGACTTCTTCCTCCCCACAGTTCAACACTCTCACAGGCACTCTCCCTTTCTTCACATCGACCACCCCTCGGGCGGCCACTACCATGGGCCAGTGCTCAGAAGGCATGGGCTCCATCATCGCAGGGTAGTCACGCCCCTGAGGCCCTACTGCTGCTCTACACCAAATCATCATCTCACTCCTAGGGGGCACAGTCAATGGAGCAACATCCATCACTCTCACTCCACCAATCTCCCCTCCGGTTGAGCTTACATGCTGGCGGTACATCAGGGCGCGGATCTCACGCTGCACAGCCCTCTGCCGGCTCCCTGCCGCTGTGGCGGCTAGCTGTTGCAATAGGTTCAACACATCAGCCATGCAGTGTTCCATCACATTGGTTCCCAGCACTATTTTCGGGTTATGATCGCTGGGTTCATTCAGGATCACAATCATACCCTGGTGCTGCAGTTCAGCTTGCCCCACTGTCATAGCCACTTGTTTATACCCCACCTGGGTCAATGGAAGTCCATTAGCGGCAATCAAATTTATACTATTGTCTGGGGGCGCCAGCTCGTCTGTGGCCCAATACTGCTGATACAACGTGTACGGTATGGTAGTTACCTGTGATCCAGTGTCCAAGAGAGCCATCACTGGTATGCCGTCCACAGCCACGGGGATGATAGGGCGGGCCCCGATATATCGGTCTCGCCAGTCCGGGGGGCCACGGTGTTCTACTCCTGAGGATTGGCCCGGGGCCCCAGGGGTTGCTCGTTTAACGGGCTCTGTCGGTAATAATGGCCCGGCTTACGGCACTTGTAGCAGATTGGGGGTCTGCTCCGCGGGTTGTTAGCGTTTCTCCGCTGCATCCAGGGAACATCTTCAGGACTGTCAGCAAGCTGTATCTGTGCTGGAGGCTGAGATCTGGTCAGAGGTTGTAGCGCAGCAAGGATCTTGGCAAGGTCTCCGTCCATGCGACGGACCTGGGCCGCCAGTTCTTCCACTGTGCTGCTCGGGGCTGCAGGTATTAAGGAGGTTGGTTTGGCTGGGGCCGCCACAACGGGAGCTGTCTCGACGGGCCACGGGACGGATTCCAGAACTTCAGCAGCTGGGGGCTGTAGTGCCTTGATAGCCCGCTCCTTTAACACAGCAAAGCCCACATCAGGGTGTTCCAGGGCCCACAGCCGGAGTTGTTTACGATCCTCAGGGGACCTCATCCCCTGCGCAAATTGCTCCACTAACATCTTGTTACTATCCGCCTCATTAATAGAGTTCACCCGCTTCAGCGTGCGGAGGGCGGTCTGCAGACGTAGAGCATAGTCCCGAATGCTATCCCCAGCTCGTTGCCGGCACTGGTAAAACTGCATCCTCAGCTCAGCTTCAGTCCGGGTCTCGAAGGCAGTCTGTAGCTTCTCGAAGATGGCGGTTACAGAGAGCCGGTCCCCCTCGGCCCAGGTCTCCGCTTCCTGCTCCGCCGCACCGGTTAACTGGCCTAGCACTATCGCTGCACGTTGCTTATCAGTCAGGGGGTACAGCTCTAGCAACGGGTTAAGCTTTTTCCGGAAGGCCTGTAGGGCATCCGGTTTCCCGTCATACCGCGGTAGCCAGGCAGCTCCAGGCGCATAGGGCAAGGAAAACGGCATGACCTGAGCAAGCGCGGGGGCCGCGGCACCTCCCGCCAATACGGCCGGGACCTGGGCAGGCCCATTCCCATCCGCGGGTGCCGCTGCGGCTGCGACCACCGCTCCTCCAGCGGCTCCGTCGGGCGCAGACATCTTGTTTCCGTCCCCCTTAGCTCTTTCCGGCCCCTCCTCTCTCGGGGCGGAGTTTTGGCCTTCGCGCCTCTACTGCTCGAGAAGACGCTCGAGCGGGAACTTTTCGCGCCAAAGATGGCGGCTTCTGAAATTTTCCTGCCGAATACCTCCGGCGGTAACAAGGCGCACCTCTACCTGACGGCAGAGCGGTAAGATCCTGTTCGTGACGCCAAGTTGTCGCGGGCGGGGAGGAGGGTGTCAGCACACCGCGCTCACCCCTTCTGCTCGGGTCCGGCAGCTGCTCAGTGGTGGCTCGAGCCGTGGGCCGGATCCCGGGGTTTCTCGAGCGACACTCCTCGCCCGTGAGTGAAAGGGGGTTTGTGGTTGGGTGTGGGGATTGTTATAGTTCGTGACGCCACCCACGGTTGTGGTGATTTCACCACCGCTGCTCTGTACGGGGCTCCCGGGAATGGTGATGCGGAGAAGCCAGGTGTTGTGTTGCCCCTCCGTGGGTAGGGGTTGGTGATCCCGGGGCCCGATGATGGGAAAGTAGGTGCGGGGCCTGATGGGCGCAGGGACGCGGGGGCAGCGCTGTGCCTTGCGGCACTGTGGTACTCACTCAGCCTGAGACACGGACACAGTTTGTACGGTAAACCAAACGGCTGGTAGGACGGTCCCACAGACGGCTGCACCTGCACTCCCGGTAGGTGACGGTGATGTCCCTCTTCCTTGCACCTTTGTTTGACTTGTGGTACCGGTGGATTCCCTCCGGTTACCCGCTCCCCGACTGCAATCTGGGCCGGAGGAGCTGTACACTTTGCCCGCAGGCGCTGGCCCTGAGAAACTGGTGCCCTGGCGGTGGCGGTGTCTCTCTGCTTCTGGTTGGGCTGTTGCCTTCAATCGGGACTTGGTTGTTGGGGGATCTACGTCCCCTTCACTGACGGATTCGGCAAATTTGGCGACTCCTAGCCTTGCCGGGGTCCGAGAGGCCCCTGCCCTGGTGCTGACTGTCCTTCGGAACACTGCTCCAGACCACCGGGCACACAGCCAACGGGGTCCTTCCAGGAACTTCCAAACGGTCCCCCTCCAGACAGTCACCGCCGTCGCTGACCTTGCTGATCTGGCCCTCCACAAAGCTGGACCCTTCAGGCTTTCTTTCTCTACTGTCACTTCGCTTGCTTTCCTCCTTTTCCACTTTCACTTTCACTTTCTTAACTCCTCTACTTAACTCCTCACTCCTGCTCCTCCCTGAGCTGTCTGCACTCAAGCCCTGCCTGGGCTAATCTGCCTGGTTACTTCCTGCCTCCAGAGTTGTGAGCTCCTCGGTGGGCGGAGCCAACCGCCTGGCCCACCCCCTGGTGTGCATCATCAGACTCCTGGAGGAAGGCAACAAGGATTTGTAGGTTAGCTGTGATGTGCCTACCTGGAGTGTGGGGTGTGGTGGTGGTGTGACCTGTGTCCCCTGGCTTGCCCAGGGCGACACACAAATATGCCAGTTTAGTGTCCATATATTGTGCACTGCCCCCATATATTGTATCACTCCCATACATTGTGCCCAACTTGTGCATCTGGACACACGCACCCCGGAAATTGTAAACTGTGCTCTCCCCACTACAATAACACCACACATGGTCCTATATAGTGGTTACGGCACAGGAGGTCTCAGAAGGAGGGGGCATTTAGATTTGGGAGCGCAGACATCACTGGATTGAATTGAGGGGTGGAAGCCTTGTTGGTTTTCCAGAGTCCTTTTTCTATCAGTGATGTGAGATCACCCGATATTTCCAGTGACAGATAATGAACCTTAGTGGGGCCTAGTTTTGTGGGGGTAAATTAATAGTTTTATTGGTAACATTTTGGGGTACAGACATTTTTTTGATTACTTTCAGCATAAGGCTGTGATCAAATTCTTGTGTTCTGCTCTCAGTACTTAGGTCGAGGTTTCCATGTAAATTCCCCGAGAATGTGATATAGACAAAACCCCCGATGGAATCACTCACTATAATGAGGCAGATGGAGACACTTTGGACTACTTTTGGTGTCTGTTTCACTAGTGTCCATCTTTTTAGACGTTCACAGGTGGTCATCCACATTGCGATGCACAAAATTATGGGACATGGCCGAAACCGAGACTAGACGGAGTCCAAAGTGTCGCCATATGCCTCATTAGAGTAAGTGGTTCCAACGGAGGTTTTGTCTGAATCGCGTTTTTTTTTTTATTTACACAGAAACCCCAACGTAATCAGCGGAAATCGCAGGATAAATATCAGCCAAGCCTTAAGCCTGCTTTACACGGTACGACCGATTGTGCGATTTCACAATCGATCGTACCCGCCCCCGTCCTTTTTGCGTCACGGGCAAATCGCTGCCCGTGTCGCACAAAGGTAGTAACCCCCGTCACACATACTTACCTCTCGTGCGACCTCGCTGTGGGCGGCGAACGTCCACTTCCTGGAGTGGGAGGGACGTTCGGCGTCACAGCGACGTCACACGGCCGCCGGCCAATAGAAGCGGAGGGGCGGAGATGAGCAGGATGTAAACATCCCGCCCACCTCCTTCCTTCCACATAGAGACGGCGGCGGCCGCGGGAGGCAGGTGAGCTGCTCATCGTTCCCGTGGTGTCACACGGAGCGACGTGTGCTACCACGGAAACGATGGTCAACTAAAGTAACCGATATTATGGAACCTAACGAGCAGTACCCGACTCACGATTTGTGAGCGATACTGCGTCGCTAGGAGGTGTCACACAGGCCGGCATCGCCAGCGATGCCGGATGTGCGTCACAAAAACCGTGACCCCGACGATCTATCGCACGATAGATTGCCTGGTGTAAAGCAGCCTTTATTCTGATTCCCGGAAGGTAGAATGAAAAAATAGACAGCAGTGCAAGAATAGTTCTTATTTTTATTTTTGCGTGGTTCCCTGTGCTGTATTAGTGACAGGACGTTTTTATTCTGCAGGTCGGTGGGATTACAGTGATACCAGATTTATATTGTTTTTTTCATAGTCTACTTTTATCACAGTAAAAATGCTTTTTATTATAATAAATAGCTTTTCCGTCACAATATTCTGAGAGCTGGAACTTTTTTATTTTTTGGCAAAGAGTGGTGTATTGGGGCTTATTTTTTTTGTGCAACAAGTTGGAGAATTTTTGGGACTGCTTTTTGGCACATAACATTTTTGATTGCTTTTTATTGGATTTTTGAGATGAACAATGAACAAAAAACAGCAATACACTTAACTGTTTTTTTTATTATTTGTTTCCGCAGTTCACTGTGCGGTAAAAGTCATAAGACCAATTTATTCTTTGGATCGGTATGGTTACAGCGATACCAGACCTATATCACTTTTTATGCTTTGCTACTTGTACACACCAAAATCTATATTTTACAAAAAGGAATTTGTTTTTGCAATGCCATATTCTGAGAGCTGTAACTATTTTGTTTTTCAAATGAACCATGTTAGGGCTTGTTTTTTGCAGGACAGTTTGGCGTTTTCATTTATATCATTTTTCTTTTTTTATGACTTTGAGCGCTTTTAATTCTCTTTTTTGTGTGTCAGTATAATGAATAAATGCCATATTTAGCTTGTTTTTTTCTACGGTATTCTCTGTATGGAGTAAGTAACGTGACATTTTTATAGATCGGGTCATTCGAGACGCGACGATACCAATTATGCATGAACAAAAAAGCTACGTTTTTAGTGGCTAAACGGGTTTTCAGGATTTGTGTGCCCTTTTTTGTGTGTTATTTTTTTTGCTAAAAAGCTAAAAAAAAATGACATGACCTTCACCATATTTTTGTATGCTAGCCAGGTACAGCAGGCAGGTATGGGCTGCCCCCAACCCCCATCTGCCTATTTGTACCCGGCTGGGAACCAAAAATATAGGGAAGCCCTTTTTTTAATTATTTCATGAATTTCATGAAATCATTAAAAAAAAACGACGTGGACTTCGCCCAATTTGTATGTCCAGCCAACTACAGCTAGGCAGCTGCAGATTGGAATCTTCAGAACAGGGTGGCACAAGCTTTCTGGCCCCCACCGCTGCAAATTGCAGTCTGCAGCCACCCCAGAAAATAGCGCTTTCATAGAAGCGCCATCTTCTGGCGCTGTATCCAACACTCCCAGAAGCCCTGGTGCCGGGTGGCATGCTGGGTAATAAGGGGTTAATACCAGTTTTGTTTTACCACCTGGTATTAAGCCCGACATTCTTAATGTCAGGCCAAGTTTGACCCAGCCATTAAGAATCTCCAATAAAGGGTTAAAAAAAAGACACCACACAGAGAAAAAATATTTTATAAGCAATAAATACACAGACACATTTAGGGACTCCATCTTTATTACTCCCTCTTACCCCTCCACGATCCTGGTCTTCTGTCTTCTTCAAACAATGCAGCTCTGCTATATTAGAAAACACGGGGGGAGAACACTTCTGCTCCTCGTGCGTACAGTCTAATTACTCAATGAGTGAGCAAAGGCAGCGGGTTGGTAAGCGATGACGTCATCACTGCCACCGTTGCCATAGTAAACTAACGAGCGGGTTACTATAGCAACAGTAATCTCCGATCACCTGATTCCCGGCGCTGCTATTCACCGGCTGCATTACAGTATGTGGCAGCTAATCGCTGCATGTGGACTGACGCTGTAAAGAGCGGCAACATGCAGGGAGGGGGTGCCGAGCATGTACCCGAGCATCTTGCCAGCACACAGCACTCACCGAGTATACCGAGAGTACTGAGATGCTCGGAAGAGCACCGCGTACCCGCGAGCACCGAGACACTGACACTGCACTGACACTTTATTTTACAGCCCTCCGCTGCCCCATCCCATAACTGTAAAGTCCAAGATCGGTGATTGGACGCAAGATCGTGTTATCTCGATCCCGATCTTTACAAAATTATCGGGTGAGTCTCCCCGATCCCGACCATCGGGAGGATCGCCCATCACTAATTTTGTTGGCCCTACAGGGAGGGGTGTTTGAAGCTAATAATGTGGTGAACGAGGGACTGTGTCTTTTGTTTATTTGTTTATTTATTTATTTAACCTCTGTCTTTTTATGTCTTCCAGGATCCCATTATTAAATTACATCTGATTCCATGGACTATGTTGGATCTTCATGTATTTTTTTAAATAAATTGATGAACGAGGGAGTCGGTGGTGTGTTTTTTTTTTTAAATAAAATATTTTTTCCTATGTCTGTCTTCTTGAACTATCTACTTGCAGGGTAGATACGGGTGTCTGATAGATGCCTCTACATTACTAACCCCTGGGCTTGATGTCAGCTGACAGCCACTGATTGCTGATTGCCGCTGCACCAAGGCAAATGGGAAAACTGCGTAAAGAGACAGAATTGGCGCATCTAATGGATGTGCCACTTCTAAGGCAGCTGTGGGCTGGTATATTTAAATAATTTAAAAAACTGGAGTGGGATCCCCTCTATTTCTGCTAAACAGCCAAGGTAAAGCTGATAACAGTGGTCTGGTATTATCAGGCAGTGAAGAACCATGGCCTCCTTCCCATTGCCTCCTTCCCAGCCTGATATCAGCCCGCAGCTGCTGCATTTACCTTGGGCTGGTAAAGAAAATATAGGGGGGCGACCCCCACGTCTTTTTTTTTAAAGTTATTATTATTAAAGGCTGGGGAGGTAAGGGAAATAGCCAGGGCCGGCTCCAGGTTTTTGTGGGCCCTGGGCGAAAGAGTCTCAGTGGGCCCCATCCACACATAGACATTCAGAGATACATACACATAGAGGCATATTTACACATACATATTTAAAGAGAAATTCACAAAAACACATAAAAATAGACTTAAATGCTACACAGTCATATACACTGACATACATAGGTACAGTATACACATCATACATGCACACACAGACACATTAGAGATATTTCTAATATTAGGAAGCTGGCAACAGCCTCATTCACCTCCCCCGCTTGTCTCCATCCAGCTCCTCCTAGGCATGTGTCTGTGCCACGCTGATTGGTGGCCGTCACTAACAGACATAGTCGCACATAGAGCACACTGACACTGCTGTATATACATCACAAGAAAGGCTGGGGACATACACATTACTGGGGGGCATACATATTATTGAGGAAAGAGTTAACAGCAATAGGGGGCATATAGCTCCAGAGGGGGCATACAGCTCTAGAGGGGGGCAGTGGCTCTGCGGTGGGGTACAAACAGCTCTGAGGTGGGGAGTGACATGCAGCACTGGGGGTATATGGCACTGGAGGAGGGGTATACGGTACTGGAGGGGGGGCATATAGCTCTGGGGGGTATACAGCTCGTGTGGGTGGACAGACAGCAGCTCTGGTGTGGGGGGGACATATAGCTCTGAGGGGGTATACAGCAACAGGGTGGAGGGGACATACAACTATGGGGGTATAGTAGTAGTCCTCCATATAGTATTATGTAGCCCCCATGTAGTATTATGCAACCCCCATATAGGACTATGCAGCCCCCATATTGCACTATGCAGCCCCCATATTGCACTATGCAGCCCCCATATAGCACTATACAGCCCCATATAGCATTATGCACCCTCATGTAGTATATAGCCCCCATAAAGCACAATGCAGACCCATATAGCATTATGCACCCTCATGTAGTATACAGACTCATATAGCACAATGCAGACCCAGATAGCATTAGGCACCTTCATGTAGTATACAGCCCTCATATAGCACAGCGCAAACACAGAAAGCATTAGGCACCTTCATGTAGTATACAGCCCCCATATCATTTAAAACACCCCCATGGTCATCTGGCCACAGCGATTGAATACATACTCACCTCTCCTCGTTCCCCTGCTGCTCATGTCTCCTCAGCGCATCCACTGCTGTTGCTCTGACCTCTCTGCACTCACTGCAGGTGCACAGTGTTGAGGTCATCACGCTCCGCTGCTGAGCTTTCAGAGCACCGACAAGCACAGCGGGAGAATGATGAGAGAGGGAGCGTGCCGCTCCATCTCATCATTGCTTTCAATTGTATCGGCAACTGTGATGCCGATACATTTGAAAGTGCTATCCTTAGCGGGGAAAGAGGTCGGTGACAGCACTGGCCCTGGGCACCCCTGACTAGCGGTGTCGTGGCCTGCCGCAATTGGCTGTACGCCACTCCTGCCACTGCAAATGGGCCACCCTGGCAGCCCAGGAACCCGGCATTTGACCGGGTGTGCTGTGTGCTGACGCCGACCCTGGAAATAGCTATTAACATTTGAGAGTACTACAGCTCACATTAAAGCCGCCGCTCTGATGAGAATTGTAGTAAGTATTAATAGCTGATTTTACTGTTCCTGTTCATTCGAGTGCACTTTTCTAAGATTTTACTGATTTCCCTACCCTCCCCTGCCCTTAATAATAGCAAAAACTTACTGTTCAGCCTCTGCTAGGTGTCTGATATGAACGCTGAACTTTACCATTTGGGTTTGTTCATCACTAGTTATACCTAATACCATGTTGTAGCCAACCGGCGATGCAGCATTGACTTTAGGATCTTTTCCATGTTGGTTTTCACTCTGTTAAATCAGTGGAGTAACTGGTGGTGGGGGGAAGCAGGCAAGAGCCATTGGATCACCCAATGTGGCAGTCCAAAGTATCTCCCAGGCTGCAGAATTTTGTTGCTCACCGAAGTGCGATTTGACTATTCTCAATACTGGTTGTCAAACTGACAGTTAACTCAAAGCAAGTAAAAGGCTGCCTCTTTGTCTTTGCATTGTAATTATGTCTTAAAAGTATGAGTAAAATTAAAGGTCTGACCAATGGCAATTCCGGGGTCATGGTAAATTCTGCATCGTGAGGAGGTCAACTGATCATGCTGCTGACGTCACTCCTGTGCCGCAGAGGAGGACAATGGTAAGGTAAATGTTCCATTGGAGAGGGCAAATCTTGTAAACCAAACCATGGGGGAGAAAAGTGCGAATGGGACAATATGGAGGTAGACAAGTGTGAGAGGACATTATAGAGGAGATTAGTTTAAAGGGCAAGAATGGGGTTAATGTGGGGGGACAGTACTGGAGGGGAAATGTGAGTATACAGTATGTAGGAGAATGTGTGAGGTGACAGTATGGGGGAAATATTGTGAAGAGACAGTACGGGGAAAACGTTTACAGGTAAGTATGGGTGTCAAAAGTGTGCAGATACTGTGGGGGAGTGTGAGAGGACATTACGGGAGAGAAAATTGTGAGGGAACAGTAGAGGGAGGAAATGTGCAAGTACAGTATAGGGTGGAGGGTGCATAGCAGGGGTGTACATATCGCTGGTACAGCTGCATCGGGGCCCAGAAGTAAAGGGGGACCAGCCAACACTCACGGCTAATTCAGATAGATGTGTGTTCTCAGCCTATAATTACCAGGCTCAGATTTTGTCCCCTTTTTGAATATTGGAACCATATTTGCTATGCGCCACTCATGCGGTACAGTTCCTGTTGTTCTGGAATCTGTGAAGATTAAAAATAATGCTCTGTCTATCACCGTACTTAATTCCTGTAGTACTCGGGGGTGTATGCCATCTGGATCTGGGGAATTATCTACTTTAGTGATTTTGAGACGACGCCTTCAGTCCTGCTGAGTTAAGCAAGTGACGTTTAATGGGGAATTTATGATATACCTGATCATGTCATCTGTCATGGGATTTTATTGTAGAAATACTGAAGAAAAAAGGAGTTTAGCAAGCACATTGGCCTTTCCTTCATCCTGCTCCATCACTTCACCCAGACTATTTTTGAGGGGGCCAACACTATAAAGACTATTGTCTATTGAGGGCAACCCCAAGAAGGCTGGTCGCCCTTGAAAGACAAATACAAGAGAGGACAGGATAATGCGGAGAATCTCCATGGGCGATCGTTTCAACACTGCAACGGAATTGCTCGCCAGTTCAGCACTGAACAGAGTAAGGATCTGTCTCATCATACAGTGTCATGATGTTTAAGACCATTTGGATTGAAAGCCCACTCTGCAGTGACCAAACCTCTCATGAGCAGAAAGAATCAAAAGGCTAGACTTACCTTTGGTGAGGAGCATGTTGTGTGGACAGAGAAATGATCCACAGTTCATTTTAGTAATGAAAGCAAGTTTAATTTATTTGGGTCTGATTGGAAATATTAGGTTCATCGACAAACTGGAGAAAGACTAAACCTAAAGTGCGTTAAGAAGTCAGTGATAGGTGGTGGAGGAAGTGTCATGGTTTGGGGAATGTTTTCTGCAGCAGGAGTTGGACCTCTCATACAGCTACATGGCAGAGTGAATGCAAGTGTGTATCAGAACCTTCTTCAACAACACATGGTTCCTTACTTGTGTTCATCACTCAATCAGCCAGAAATTTTCATGCAGGACAATGCTCCTTTCACACAGCAAAACAGGTAAAGCAGTTCCTTGAAACAGAAAACATTGAAACAATTAAATGGCCAGCCCAAAGTCCTGATCTAAACCCAATAGAAAACCTCTGGAAAATCCTTGGTGACAACGTTATGGCCAAGAAAACCACAACAGTCAAAGAATTGTGGAAGAGACTGGAAGAAGAGTGGACCGAAATCACACCAGAGCAGTGTGAGAGGCTAGTGATATCCTGTGGCCGCAGATGTGCTTAAGTCATTCAAAGCAAAGACCTATACACTTCTTACTGATTGGTGACTGTTGTTACCTTCAGAAAATGTAGTTATAATCTTTCTCTGTGCTACAGTCATTGCTATTCTCTAATTGTGAGCATCACGTTTTGGACACAATAAAGGCTTTATGTTGATAAACTTTGAATCTTTTGTAAAACACTGTTCTAGTGGCATGGTGTACCCCTTACAAAAACCTTCAAATGTTGATCAATGTAGATTACATTTATTTGTGGAAAAAAGCAAGTGATCATACATTGTTCTCTAATTTTGATCTCCAGTGTATATAATCTGTAGTTTGGCCTTCATAAAAGAAGGGAGGGCCCAAACACAATTCTTGCACAGGTGCCCTAAGTTGTCAGTGTCCGCCCCTGAGGCACAGTATAAAAACTGGGTATTGCGGGGGGGAGAGTAGAGAGGAGGCAGTGTGGGAAGACAGTGTAAAGACACAGCAAGAGGGACAGTATGGAGGTTTTGTACCATAACAGAGGGAGTATGGGGGACATATTTTGTGTAGGCAGCATTAATCTATTCAGGGTAACAGCATGGGGCACATATGGGGCAGGAGGACACTTATTTTTTAAGTGAACGTATTAGCTGATACATGCTGCCCAATTTATAGGTGCATGTATCAGGCACTGGCTGTACGATGTTAGCCATGTAGGAAACACTGCATAGGAAAAGCATAATTTCTGATAAAAAGATACATTAAAAGCCGCTGAAGACTGGAGACCACATTGTAGAATATTTTTGCACATAGGTGGAGACCTGTCAATCCAGGGCAGTGGGCAGTGAGAAGCCATTTGACTAGTCTACAGTGTAGTCTCTGTCCCAAAGCTTTTTCAAGCATGTTTTTCAAACATACTTGGCTGAAATGGTACAGCCAGTTATACATGCTGGCCACGGATTTGATATGTACTACGTCACATTGTTACTGTCATTACTGTATAGTCCATGGTCTGATGATGGCTGTTTACTCCCTGTATCTAGTTATGTATACATGTACTGATGGTGGTGGTGGCACTGCATTTCTGTACTGTTGGTAGTTCTAGTGATAGATTCATGTACTGTTATTAGTTCTGATCCTGTACACAAATAGCGATCCATAACAAGTCAGATAACGGGTTACATGGATATGTTAATTAAGTATTGCTTAAGTATTGATTAATTCATGAATAAGGACTTTATTTAGTCTGAAACGCATGGGTAACATCATGCTTTAATTTATTGTGAATGCCAATTTTTTCGTTATGAAATAAAACTTTTTTTAAATTTATTTAATCAAGAATTGGCTGCAAAATCTTCTATGTGCTATGCAATCTTTGGCCTCAAAGGGCAGGCATGGCATTTCCATGTTGAGAATTATTGCATTATTCCAGGGTCATTGCAGTTCTGAAATATGACGTCACTGGAGGATAATGGGTTGCTTCATTATTGATTCTTCTTAAATCTGTGGAAGTAAATGTGCATCTTTTTTTCTCAAACACTTTTTTTGTGACCCTGTTGATGATTCTGTAATCACGGCACAATATCCTAACAATTTCAGAGTGCTGCATCCCTCTGTAGGACTTTTAACAATTTTTGATTTTTCAGAGTCAGCTAAATCTCTTTTTTTGGTCTATTTTGCCTGAGAAAAACAAGCTGCCTAGTAATTATATACAACTTGATAAAGTGTGCCGATATCCCTAGGCCACTCCGTACACAACTACACATTAAGCATTCAAATATATACAACTTAGAAGGTGGAAAATTAGCATAAAAAGGATTACATGGTTACAATTTTCACTTGCCTATTCATTGTGCGCACAGGGTAGATGATCATCTGATCCTGCCATAATCGACAGGTTCAGCAGCCTTTTATTTGTTGCATATGGGTTATGCCAGCGTCACACGGGACGATCTATCGTGCGATCGCACGAGCGATCGTACCCGCCCCCGTCGTTTGTGCGTCACGGGCAATTAGTTGCCCGTGGCGCACAAAGTCATTAACCCCCTGTCACACGCACTTACCTCCCGGGCGACATCGCTGTGGGTGGCGAACATCCTCTTCCTGAAGGGGGAGGGACAATCGGCGTCACAGCGACGTCACACGGCAGCCGGCAAATAGAAGCGGAGGGGCGGAGATGAGCGGGACGTAACATCCTGCCCACCTCCTTCCTTCCGCATTGCCGGCGGGACGCAGGTAAGCTGTGTTCGTCCTTCCTGAGATGTCACACGGAGTGACGTGTGCTGCCACGGGAACGATGAAAAACCGGAACACAGAAGGAGGACCGACATTTTGAAAATAAACGACGTGTCAACGAGCAACAATAAGGTGAGTATTTTTGCTCGTTCACAGTCGTTCAGAGGTGTCACCCGGTATGATATCTCTGACGATGCCGGATGTGCGTCACTAACGACGTGACCCCGACGACATATCGCCTGATATATCGTACCGTGTGATGCCAGCATAACTTAAAGGGTATTCTCAAGCTTGGACGTTATTCCCTATCCTTGGGATAGAGCAGTTTTTCCCAAACTCCACTACTCGTTGCACCCCAACAGATCATGTTTTTAGGAATTTCCTTAGAATTACACAGGTGATTAAATTATTATCAAAGTATTAAAAATAGCCTCAGGTTCTCTCACCTGTGCAATACCAAGGACATTCTGAAAACATGACCTGCTGGGGAGCTATGAGGAATATAATTTGGGAAACACTAGCATAGGGTATACATTTCCAATCACTGGGGATCTGACTGCTGGGTTGCCCACAAAACCCAAGAACCATAGTGTCCCAGTCCTGACTTGCAGTGCGGCTTCCATTTTGTGACTTTCTGTTGCACCCCCCTGTGGAGCCATTGTCTACCTGTGCGCCACACAGAACAGCCTGCCAGTGTTTCAGGTACCTTTTTGTGACACTATGACGGGCTGTTTCCCTACATCGGGTCACTCGCTGGTAAGGGGAGCGGCTTGCTCACTTACTCCGTATTCCAAGTGATTGACATGCTTTATTAGGGAGCAGTATCGGCCAGAGCAATGGCAGTTATATTTACTGGTTAGTTGCAGTAAGTGCCTGGCTCCTGGTTTGTTTGGTATATTGATCTTGGTACTCGACCCTGGACTGTCCCCTGACTACCGTCTGCCAGCTCCCCTGACCCTGTGTGACAGTTTGGCTTTTGACCTTTTATTCCCTCCTAACTATGGCTTTACTTGCCCCTTGTGTCCTTTACGTGCTATTCTGGTTTCCTGACCCCACACCCTGTTTCCTGACCTTGTTCTTGTCTGCTCCCTGTGTTCTGTTGCGTCCTCCTGGAACCAACCTCGGCTTGTTTGACTTCCCTGCTGCTCTTGCAGCACGCACGTGCTCACAGTGCCACCTAGTTGCTACTCCATACTACACACTTAGTGACTAGTGTCATGCTCCCGGTGTCCCAGCAGCGCTCCTTACCTACTAAGCCGGTCTCACCATCCAGGCACCGCTCCGTAACCACTGAGCCAGTCACACCTGCGTCACGCCACCGCTCTGTACCCACTGATCCAGCCTCGCCAGCGTACCACCGCTCCTTCCTCACTGGTCCAGTCCATGCGTCCACCGGTCACGCCTGCCATTCCCGCTCATGCTCCCCAGAGTCCTGTTCCTGGACTCAGGAGTCTGATTCTGACTAATGTTCTGTATAGGACCGGGCCGCGCCCACTCACCTGGTCTTATAGCCCCAGCACTGCTGCAACAGGAAATGACCTGAGGCTGTGCTGAGTATATACGGTAAGACTGGCCTCTCCATGTGGGCGAGGCCTGATCATCGCTTGTGTTTCTATGCCTTGTCTTGTGAGCTAGGTGCTCAGGTCTTTGTTCCTGTTTCCTATTACTGCCTTAAAGTACGCTGTGACCTTAGTGACCTGGTTCTGTCTTTGCTTCCTGATACCTGCACCCGTTCCTGCCACGTTAGTGCTCCAGCTACCGTGTACCCTGCCCTCCAGGTGGGGTGCTCGATCCAGTGGATCCACCTCCTGGGCCTACCAGTCCTCCCCGGCCCTCACAACTAGCATGTCCCTCCTCTCTGTAAGCGTCGTAACACATAGCTCTGAAGAGCCCCAAATAAATGGAGCAGTGGTCGAACATCAGCACTGCAGAGTTTGTGTGTGAGTGTGTGAGAGTGGGTGTGTGTGTGTGAGAGTGTGTGAGTGTGTGTGTGTATGTGTGTGAGTGTGTGTGTGTGTGTGAGTGTGTGTGTGAGTGTGTGAGAGTGTGTGTGTGTGTGTGTGTGTGAGAGTGTGTGTGTGTGTATGTGTGAGAGTGTGTGTGTGTGTGTGTGTGTGAGAGTTTGTGTGCGAGTGTGTGAGAGTGGGTGTGTGTGTGTGAGAGTGTGTGAGTGTGTGTGTGTGTGTGTGAGTGTGTGTGTGTGTGTGAGTGTGTGAGTGTGTGAGTGTGTGTATGTGTGTGTGTGTGTGCGTGTTTGTGTATCTGTGTGTGTGTGTAATAATATAACTGTCATTACAAAATACTAAAATCTCAGCGCACGCTGCAGTTTTTGATGTATTTTGTGGTAACCTTTTAGTCAATACAAACTGCACGCTTTTCCTTCCCCAGCCAAGTCTATGAGATTTCAGGTTTGCTGTGCGCACGTTGCTTTTTTTTGGGCTGCAGTTTTGTGGTGACAAAACTGCAGAATGTCAATTCTTGTTTCCCTGTGTTTTTCACCCATTAGTGATAAAAAAACCCTCATCAAAAACATGTAAGAAGGTGGTCGGCATACAAAGAACTTTCCTCTGAAGACCCCGACCAAAATGTTTTATGGTATTTTATGCGGGTATTATTGTAAGTTTGTCCGGCGCCATCTAGTGACCGAAAGGGTACAGTGTCTTATTGAATGCTAAGTTATTGCTAATGTATGTCTATATGCCTTTAAAAGTGTAATGTGTTTTATATAAGACCTTTTATAATAGGAAAGACTATATTGTGTAAAGAGTAAGAATGTTTAGATAAAGTATTAGTGTAACGTAGGGACAAGTGGACAGGAGAGAGTGAGTGGTGGATAAGGTGTTAGTAACATTAGGTGAAGTGTTCTAGATTAGTGATGGTTAGGACAACACGGTGGTTTATAGATAGAGAAGATGTAGCAGAGGTAGAAAGGTGGTTAGATAAAAAGTGCTGGTGGGAATGCAATAGTCGGGTAGCTTGGCCGCATTTCACAGCAAGTGCACCAGGGGTTAAGGAAAAGGTTTAGCCCCCCAAAGGAGCTTGGGAACTATGTGCCTGGGACAGAGAGAAAGTACAGAGAGAAGAAGATGGCTGCCTGAGGAGCACGGTGTGAGTTGCGCCAGGGTCGGACTGGTCCCTCTATGAGCAGGTTCCGTTGTCACTGGAACTGCTGGGAAAGCATAGGGGTACGGGGGACCCTCAAAAAACGAAACAGAGCAGAACTGGGATCCTAGGTAGTGGTCAGGGTTGGTCCAGTCTGCTGGTAGAGAACGCAGCCAGGAAAAGAGACGGCATTAGGCTATGTGCGCACACTGCATCTTTGTATTGACCACAAAGATGCACATTTTTGGTAAAAAAAAACACTCACTCAGCATGCATTTTGTACCGCGTTTACTGCATTTTTTGACAGCGTTTTTGCCCAAAAACGTAGAAAGAATTGACATGGTGCATATTTGTGGTCAACACAAAGATGCAGCCAGAAAAGGTTGCAACGTGCGAACAGCAAAAATGAAATCTCATCGACTTTGCTGGGGAAGAAAATGCATGCAGTTTTGGGACCAAAATGGCACCCAAAAACACAGCAAAAAACGCAGCGTTGGCACAAGGCTTAGACTACATTCACACTTCCGTTGTTTTGCATCAATCACAATCAGTTTTGTGGCTGATGTGACTGATGCGTTGCAGATTGTGGTACAACTGATAAGACGAATCCTTAAAAAACTGATCCGTTACCTGGCAGGGGGAGAGAGAGAGACCCCATCATCATCGCACACACACAGGCACTACCGCCCCCATCATCACCGCACACATGCAGGCTCTACCGCCCCTATCATCACTGCACACACCGGCACTACCGCCCCCATCATCACCGCACACACACAGGCACTACCGCCCCCATCATCACCGCACACACACCGGCACTACCTCCCCCATCATCACCGCACACACCGGCATTACCACCCCCATCATCACTGCACACACACTGGCACTACCGCCCCCATCATCACTGCACACACTGGCACTACCGCCCCCATCATCACCGCACATACACAGGCACTACCGCCCCCATCATTACCGCACACACGCAGGCACTACCGCCCCCATCATCACTGCACACACACTGGCACTACCGCCCCCATCATCACTGCACACACACCGGCACTACCTGACTGACCTCACCACTGACAGCACGACTCACTTCAGTTGCTCCGTGGAGCTCACAGCGAGCGGCGGTGTTCTACAGCCGCTCCTGTCAGCTTCCAATGTAGCAGAGCTGAAAGCGTCGTGGGACCCCTCGTGCATTACGTCGGACCTGGAGGGGTATTTGGGGATTTTAATAAAGTGGTGAGTGAAAGAGGGTGTTGTTTTTTGTCTTTTATTTCAAATAAAGGATTTTTCAGGGTTTGTGTTTATTTACTTTCACTACAGTTTAGTGATGGGGGGTTTCTCATAGACATCTGCCATCACTAAGCTAGGACTAAAGGTAGCTTTACACGCTACGAGATCGCTAAAGCGATCTCATTGGGGTCATGGAATTTGTGACGCACATCCGTCCGCTGTAGCGATCTCGTTGTGTGTGACTCCTATGAGCGATTTTGAATCGTTGCAAAAATGTTCAAAATCGCTCATCGGTGACATGCCCCCCTCTTCCCAATTATCGTTGCTGCTGCAGTAACGATGTTGTTTGTCGTTCCTGCAGCAGCACACATCGCTATGTGTGACGCCGCTGGAACGACAAACATCTCCTTACCTGCGTCCACTGGAAAAGGAGGAAGGAAGGAGGTGGGCGGCAATGTAATACTATTGTATGTTCTGAGGATTTCGATAGCGTTAGGGCAATGACAACCAGAGACGAGTTCTTGGTACAAATATGTTTATAACAGGTAACCACGATAGGTACACAACGGAACAAACACAGTAGAACAATAATACACGAAATACCTTCCCGAAACGGAGCGAAGGGAATTCCCGGGGCCACGCACCGGACTCCCCCAGGGAGACCACCAAGAGCGAACCCCTATACAGGGACTGTCTGGCAATCACCCCGGAAGGCCTAAATGCGCAGCAGCCGGGACACAAGGGGGAAGTGGTAAAGTCCAGAAGTGTCCGTACGGGATGATAGTCCAGAGTGGTTACGAACCGGAAGGTACCGGGCAGAAGTGCTGACCGAAGATGGCAGACGGAGTCCGGGCACAGCTTGAAGAAAACGGGGTACGGTCCAGAGACGGTGTCGGTAGTCTTTCAGGAGGATCCAAAGGCAATCAAGAATTAGGAGCAGCAAAGCAGGAGCACACAGCAAGCAGTATACTCAGGCACTGGACTAGGCTTAGAGGCGGCCTTTTAAGCAGCTGGACAGGAAGTAGGGCAACAGAACAGTAAACTCCATCTTAACCGAGGGCAAGCTCTTTCAAAAGAGAACTGGAAATCCCGGAAACCTGACAGGCATGTTCCGGCTCCTCATCTCCTCCCCTCCTTTTCTATTGGGCAGCAGTTCAGTGATGCTGCTGTGACGTCGCTGTGACACTGAATGAACCGCCCCCTCAGAAAGGAGGTGGTTTGCCGGTCACAGCAACGTCGCTGCACAGGTATGTGTGTGTGACGCTGCCGTAGTGATAATGTTCGCTACGGCAGCGATTACCACATATCGGCCATACGATGGAGGCGGGTGCTATCACGCTCGACATCGCTAGCATCGGCTAGCGATGTCGCAGCGTGTAAAGCCCGCTTTAGTGTCAGCTCTGGGCTGCCATTAACTCCTTATTACCCAAATTGCCACCGCACCGGGATGAGCCGGGTAGAGTCCCGGGACTGTCGCATCTAATGGATGCGGCAATTCCAGATAGCTGCTGGCTGATATTTTTAGGCTAGGGGGCTCCCCATAACATGGGGTTCCCCATCCTGACAATACCAGCCCTCAGCTGTGTGGCTTTACCTTGGCTGGTATGAAAATTGGGGGGGACGCCGTTTTTTTAAAATTAATTATTTATTTATTTTACTACACGATATAGACCCACCCACCGGCGGCTGTGATTGGTTGCAGTGAGACAGCTGTCACTTAGCGTGGACGCTCATCTAACTGCAACCATTTATAGGGGCCGGTGGGCGGGAGAAGCAGTGAATACGAGATGGAATAATGAGCGGTCGGCATTTTCAAAGCAGGAGAAGCCGCCGGAGCAGTTTCCGTTGTTAATACACTGTGTGCAGAATTATTAGGCAAATGAGTATTTTTATCACAGGATAATTTTTATACATGTTGTCCTACACCAAGCTGTATAGGCTTGAGAGCAACTACAAATTAAGTTAATCAGGTGAAGTGCATCTCTGTAATGAGGAGGGCTGTGGTGTAATGACATCAACACCCTATATAAGGTGTGCTTAATTATTAGGCAACTTCCTTTCCTTTGGCAAAATGAGTCAGAAGAGAGATTTGACGGGCTCTTAAAAGTCCAAAATTGTGATGTGATGTCTTGCAGAGGAATGCAGCAGTCTTGAAACTGCCAAACGTTTGAAGCATGATCACCGAACAATCAAGTGTTTCATGGCAAATTGCCAACAGGGTCGCAAGAGGCGTGTTGGCCAAAAAGGCACAAAATAACTGCCCATGAATTGAGGAAAATCAAGCGTGAAGCTGCCAAGATGCCATTTGTCACCAGTTTGGCCATATTCAGAGCTGCAACGTTACTGGAGTATCAAAAAGGACAAGGTGTGCCATACTCAGGGACATGGCCAAGGTAAGGAAGGCTGAAAAATGACCACCTTTGAACAAGAAACGTCAATGTCAAGACTGGGCCAAGAAATATCTTAAGACTTAATTTTCAAAGGTTTTATGGATGATGAAATGAGAGTGACTCTTGATGGGCCAGGTGGATGAGCCAGAGGCTGGATCAGTAAAGGGCAGAGAGCTCTATTCCGACTCAGACGCCAGCAAGGTGGAGGTGGGGTACTGGTATGGGCTGGTATCATCAAAGATG
This sequence comes from Anomaloglossus baeobatrachus, assembly GCF_048569485.1. Taxonomy (NCBI): domain Eukaryota; kingdom Metazoa; phylum Chordata; class Amphibia; order Anura; family Aromobatidae; genus Anomaloglossus; species Anomaloglossus baeobatrachus. The sequence goes on along the minus strand of NC_134356.1, from coordinate 198,669,802 downwards.
AACTTGTGGGACCTTTTCGGGTTGAGGATGGAGTGAAGCTCAACTCTCAGACCTACTGCCAGTTTCTGGAAGACAACTTCTTCAAGCAGTGGGATAGGAAGAAGTCGGTATCATTCAAGAAAAACATGATGTTCATACAGGACAATGCTCCATCAAATGCATCCAACTACTCCACAGCGTGGCTGGCCAGTTAAGGTCTAAAAGATGAAAACATAATGACATGGCTCCCTTGTTCACCTGATCTGAACCCCATAGAGAAGCTGTGGTCCCTCATAGAATGTGAGATCTACAGGGAGGGAAACAGTACACTTATCGGAATAGTGTCTGGGAGGCTGTGGTGGCTGCTGCATGCAATGTGGATCGTAAACAGATCAAGCAACTGACAGAATCTATGGATGGTAGGCTGTTGAGTGTCATCATAAAGAAAGGTGGCTTTATTGGTCACTAATTTTTTTGTTTTGTTTTTGCATGTCAAAAATGTTTATTTCTAAATTTTGTGCAGTTATATTGGTTTACCTGGTGAAAATCAACAAGTGAGATGGGAATATATTTGGTTCTTATTAAGTTGCCTAATAATTCTGCACAGTAAGGCTATGTTCACACGCTGCGTTTTTTTGATGCTGCGTTTTTGTGCGTTTTTGGCCGCTTAAAATGCACAAAAACACACCCGTGGCAAAAAAAGCGGCAGAAAACACATGCGTTTTTACCGCGATTTGGTGCATTTTTTGCTGCGTTTTGCGGCATTTTTGATCTCTGCATTTTTCTGCATTTCTCCAATGCATTGCATGGGGGGAAAATGCAGAAAAACGCAGGAAAGAATTGACATGTCCATTTTTTTTTAAGCTCAAAAACGCAGCTTAAAAAAAAAAGTTGTGTGCGGACAGCAAAAATGAAAACTCATAGACTGTGCTGGGGAAGCAAATTCATGCAGTTCTGAGGCCAAAAATGCACCCGAAAAACGCACCGTGTGAACTTACCCTAATAGTTACCTGCACAAAGAAATATCCATGATAGCCAAATCTAAAAAAACCCCACTCCAACTTCCAAAAATATTAAGCTTTGATATTTATGAGTCTTTTGGGTTGATTGAGAACATAGTTGTTGATCAATAATAAAAAAAATCCTCTAAAATACAGCTTGCCTAATAATTCTGCACACAGTGTACAAGTCTATGGGGAAAAAATTGAAGCTTTGCAGGATTCAGTTGTTTCTGAAAACGACGAATTGTGACTGATGGAAAAAGACAGAAGTGTGAATGTAGCCATAGAGGCCACTTCACACATAACGAGATCGCTAACGACATTGTTGCTACGTCATAGTTTCTGTGACGAAACAACAACTTCACCAGCGATCTCGTTATGTTTGACACGTACCAACAATCCGCCCCCTGCTGTGTGATCATTGGTCGTTGCTGAATGTCCTGGGCCATTTTTGGCTCATTGGAGTCCTGCTGGGCAGGATGGATCTGTATGTTTGACACCTACCAACGATCTCGTTAACGACCTAGATGAGAACTTAAAGTGTGATACGTAGGCGTGTAGTTCCGTCACCTTTTTCGCACCCCCTCTACACTGATTGGTTGGCGCTGAGAACAGTACTGCGTTCTGATTGGGTATCGCTTCATGCTTTGTTCCTTTTTGAGCCTTGCTTTGAGGATAGAACCTGAGACTACACCCGGATTCATTCGTACTTTGTTCTTGATTGCTTGCTTGCTTTTCGGATCGAAGCTGAAGTCGCAGGTTCTATCCTCAAAGCAAGGCTCAAAAAGGGACAAAGGATGAAGCGATACAAAGTTGCTTTCTAGGCCGGCCGCTTAATCAGATCGCAGTATTGTCCACCAATCGGAGCGGAGGGGTGTGGAAAAGGCGACGCATATGCACGCCTACGTGGCTTACAGCGTCAAACACTATGCCCCTATTCGAGGTCGGAATCGTTACATAGTTGCTGTGTGACAGGGTCCGAGCGACCAACAAGATCATTATACAGGTCGCTGCATCGTTACTAAAGTCGTTGGGAAAATGACTGTGTGACATCTCACCAATGATATAACAATGATCCGGAAACTGTGACGTAGTAACAATCTCGTTAACAATCTCGTTATGTGTGAGTGGACCTTAGGCTATGTGCCCACGGGGACATTGTCCTGCGGATATATCCGCAAGACATTCCGCAGGTGCTCCCAGAAATCCGCAACAGAACTTTCTCTGTTTCAATGCTGCGGATATACAGCGGAATGTCATGCGGATTTGGTGCGGGCATTCTGCATTGAGGATACAGTACCATGGCTTCGGCTCTGCATCCTCAATGCAGAACAAGTGCTGCAGTGATCGGGGTGCTCATACTTACCTCCATCATACAGCACCTCACTTTCCGGAGGCCAGGTCACTGTCAGGCAGCGTCTGGTTCACTGCTGGAGGTGGGCGGGCCTGAACTAGCTCCGGCTGTCACATGACCGGAGCTCGTGCAGGCCCTGCCCACCTCTTCCTTCCTGTACCTGGCTGGATCCACCGCGCTGCTGCCGCTGCCGCTACACCAGACGGAGAAAGTGACTCGGGTCTCTATCAAGACAGGTAAGTACATGGGACCCTGCAGAGAAATCCGCAACAATAATTGACATGCTGCAGATTTTTCCGCACGAAAATCCGCATTCTTTCCGCTGCGGAAAAATCCGCAGCGTGGGCACAGCATTTCCCAAATGCCATAGAAATGGCTGGGAAGTAGCTGTGCTGCAGATTTCTGGAAAATCCGCGGCTTTTCCGCGAGAAATCCGCGGCAAAATCCGCGCATTTTCCGCAGCGTGGGAACATAGCCTTAGAGTACAGAAGAAGTTCAACATAGTGCAAGTGTGCACAGAGTGAAAGGAACAGATAAAGGAAGAAGTAGAGAGGAAAGTGACTATAACCTGTATGAGAAAACCCTTCTGAAGTACAAGTAAAGTTGTGTTTAAGAAAAGAACGTTGATTGTTGTCGTCTCCTTGCTTGAATCTGACTCCAGAGAAGAGACGGGAGCGAAGTATCCTCAGCGGCAAATAAGTGGACGAACCTCAGAAGTTTACTGGGAAGTTTATCTGCCTGTAGCAGGGCCAGGAGGCTGCACTAACATGACATGGACCACGACTACAGCGCCCCCTGTGCCCCTGTGTACAAATGCATGGTCAAAAAGTGCACCAAAAATGCAAGATGTGTTTTTTGGCCACAAGTGGTTACGACAAAACTGCAACATTCAGACATACCCTAATGTTACACAAATTAGTTGATGCTTAATGAATACACATCACATCAAACACAAATATAGTATTTTTTACGACCGCCATTATTTTTTAAGGACAGTGTTAAGTCTTCAAGGCATCAAATGAAGAAGTCAGGAACATATTGCTTGCAACAGCTATCTTTTCCCATTCTTCAAGATTGACCTCTTTAAAAGCATGGATGATGGATGGAATTCATCATAGGTGTTTAACTGGGTACAGATTAGGGAACCGATGATGACCATCAATGACATCAGCTCAGGACTGGCAGCAACCAGTGGGACCCAGCTACACCCATCTAATGTTTACAGAAGTCTGGTCAGAAGTAGTCTTAATGGAAGAATTACAGGAAATAACAAATTTGACATTGAAATAAAGCTAACTGACTCAACTATGTATGAAAACAAGGGTGCAGCAGATGAAAGTTTCATCATGGTTTCTTCCCTTGGAAATAGGAAGATGGCCAACAGTGCCATCAGCTCAGAATTGGCAACAAATAATGAGATTCAGCTACACTCAATCTAATGTTCAGAGAAATCTTACCAGAAGTGGTCTTCATAAAAAATTGTAGGCAAAAAAACCATCTTTAACATGGAAACAAAAGCAAGTGAGTCAACTATCCAAGGGTATATAAACATAAACTGAGGTGCAGAAAAATGACAGCAGGTGTATGTGTTAACTGTGGCATTTGGATTTGGGAGTGCAGATTTTGCTGGATTTCTTTTTTGGGGGTGGGAGCCACAGAGGTTTTTCCAGAGCCTTTGTGTTACCAGTAACGTGTAACGTTGAAGGCCTCTATTTTTCCGTTAATAGAGGACGTACTTGAGTGAAACTTGTGTTTCTGTGGGTTGAGTTGAATGCTATTTGGTGGTGATTTGGGTACAGAACATTTTGGATCAGTCCACATTTATCCTGTGTTCTACGCTGAGCACTTATGTGTCGCCCAGGGTTATGGGGTACTCGGTACCCGGCGGTGTATAACTGGGGAAATGTCACTTGGTGGCTGTTGCCCGGTTACATGACCTGGTTGCTTTTTAAAAGAGGGATATATACATGGAAATTTAAATGAAAGTTTATCACCTGACGCCACTTGCGGGTTGCGGCTATGTGGAATGAGCCGCCGCTGCACAGTTCTCACTACTGGGGCTGGTGTTAGTGGCAGCCTGGATGTTAGACCCTCCGCATGCAGGGCCAGGCCCCGGAGGATAGGTGATGTAGATGGGTGTTGAAAGAAGGTAGGCCACACAAGGGGTTGCAGTGTAACTGGTTCCTTTACTCATGATAAACTGCTAGGGACCCCAATATAGAGATATACCTTGACGAGGTTTTGGGGCTCAGTTACATTGATCAATGTGATTGCTAAATATCTCCTTTTTCCTAATATTCATGGCAGGTATGCAATTCATTATTCACATGTTCAAGTTAGCAAGTAGCATTTTTTCATTGTATTTTCCAATATTTTTTCATATGCTTGAGGCATTATACCATTATCTAAGTTTGATGTGCAGCCTTATCCTTGTATAGTATGTATTTTTTTGGCTTGCACTCAGAATATATATATATTAGTGCTCACTTCAGTTATCCTATTCAGTTACTCCTGTCAGTGCGTCTGCTCACTTCCTCTTTCTGTCACTGACTCCTGCCGACGCCTGTCTGACTGTTCACTGTCTTCCCCTCCCACCTGGTCTTCTAGTGGACTGGATCGGCTCCACCTCTAAGTGGCCATCCATGGGTCCAACCCTAGTCTGGTACCAGTCTTATGTGAAGTTGGGGAAAAACATGGAATATTTTTGCTGTTACCGACACTGGTCTTCTGGGTCCCTGGTGGTAGGCCCTGCATCCTGGTGAGGATGTAGCTCCTCCTTGTAGCTCCCTGATGGCTTCAGGGGCACTACACTTACATCAAGTTTCCATCTACATCTCTTTAATACGTGATTTAGGTGAAACTCCCGATGGATCCATGTACTAATTTGGCATCAGAGTTACTCTGGACTCTGTTTAGCCTCTGTTCAGCGGTGTCTATCTTTTCAAAGGTGAGCAAAACTATTGATGACAGCACTATTATGTACGCCTAAAAAGACGCATAAAAAGATGGACACCGCCGCACTACAGGCCACATGAGAGTGCAAAGTGACTCCCTCTGCCTCATTATGGTGAGTTTTACATCATGAATTTTTTCTGGATCATGATTTTCAGAGCTTTACACGTAATCCCCGGTGTAAGTGCTAAGCATAGAGCGCAGGACACGTGTGTTCTGCGATATTTGTACAGCAGAATAAACACATCAACAGCAGTTGACTTTGCAGTAAAATTAATTAGGCACCTTTATTTCTCTGATCAGTACGATTACAGCGATACCAGATTTATATCTTTTTATAGGTTTGGCTACTATCACACTAAAAACGTTTTTTTACAAAGGAAAGGTTTTTTGCATCACTGAATTTTGAAAGCTATAGTTTTTTTAATCTTCCGCAAACAGAGTCATGTGAGGGCTTGTTTTTTGCGGGATGAGTTGGAGTTTTTATTGCTACCTTTTTGGGCCACATAATATTTTTTGATGGTTTTCTATTCCATTTTTTTGTGAGTAAGAATCAAGAAGAAACAGCAATTCAGGAATTATTTTTTTATGTTCACCTTGCGGTAGAATTAATAAGGCCGGTTTCACACATCCAACTTTTCACCGGTTTGCCGTTTCCGGCGCACGCCAGTACAGTGTATACAGTACAGTGGCAGTGCTGTAACTTCCGGGTCACATGCTCCGGTCACATGACAGCATGTGACCGGAGCTTGTCGCGCTGCCACTGTACTGTATACACTGTATTGGCGTGCGCCGGAACTGGCAAACCAGCAAAAGCCGGATGTGTGAAACTAGCCTAAGACAGCTTTAGGCCCTGTGCGCACTAGATGGAATTTACCGCGGATTTGCTGCATGTTTCGCTGCAGAAAATGTTCAGAACATTTCTGCAGTGATTCACAAGCAAATCCTATGGGAAAAAAAAATGCTGTGCGTACTAGGCGGATTTTGACAGCTGCATGTTTTGCTGTTGGATTCCCGCAGCAAAAAAACTTGCATGTTACTTCTTTTCCGCAGATAGCTGCGGGATTTCACTCCATTGACTGTAATGTAATCGTGAAATCCCGCAGGGAATAACGCAGGTAGCTAATTCTGTGCGGTTCATTGCGTTTTCCTACATTATTCCCTGCGGTATTTCGCGTTTTTCGGGACATAATGTTTATCACTGCCTGTGTTTTGCAAGGAAATTATGTCATTATGACAGGAAGAGGAAACGGAGTAGAGTAAACACACACACACATATCACACTCACACACAGACACAGATATATAAAATGCACATAGAAATCAAACGTACATATTAAAAATAAAAAAACCAAAAAAAAAAACCTGCGGGCTCCGCCATATTTTTACCGTCCAGCCGAGGTAAACACACAGCGGCGGCCCGGTATTCTCAGGCTGGGGAGGGCGAGGGCCATGGTTAATGCCCCCCCCACGCAGCCGAGAATATCAGCTGCCCCGGGACTGTCGCATCCATTATGCGACAGTCCCGGAGTGTCCCCGGCTCTTCCAGATTGCCGTCGTGCGGTGGCAATCCAGGTAATAAGGAGTTAAATGGCAGCGGATCGCTGCCACTAAGTCCAGGCTTAATCATGGCAGAGTCTATGAGACAGCTTTCATGATTAACCCGTAAGGATAGTAAATAAACACACACCGAAAAATCCTTTATTTTAAATAAAACATAAAAAGCCCCCTCTTTCACCACTTTATTAATCCCTCCCAACACACAGCTCCAGCATATTCCACCGAGGTCCCACGACGCTTGCATCCAACCGCGACTGACACATGCTCAATACAGCCTCGTAACGAGCCTACAGAGGTAACCACAGGTCATTTCTCACGGTCGGTAATGTGAACACACTACCGCTTGTGAGAACTGCAGTGTATCCTCACAGGGACTCTATCTATTGATTGATTGATCTGTCCTCTATCAATTGATTATCTATCTATCTATCCTTCTATCTATCTATCTGTCTATCCATCTATCTATCCATTATCTATCTATCTATATCAGAAGGAAATTACCTTTTTTTTCAATATGCTTTGCTTTATTGCATTGAATGCATTAAAACACATGTACCAACCCGCAGAAAAAACGCACCAAAACCACACCAAAACGCAAAAAAACGCATACGGATTTTGGTGCGTTTTTTTGCGGGTTTTTTCCGCGGGTGCGGAAATCTTTCAGAGCCTGCGGAATTTTCTTCAGAAAATTCTATTTTCTAGTGCGCACAGGGCTTTATTCTTCAAGTCAGTACGATTACAGTGATACCACATTTCTATATTTTTTTAATGTTTTGCCACATTTACACCATAAAAAATTTTTTTGTAGAAAAAAAATTGTTTTTGCACTGCTGTATTCTGAAAGCTATAGCTTTTATATTTTTTCGCTGATGGACCTGTATGGTTACTTGTTTTTTTGAGGGACAAGATGATGTTTTCAGAAGTAACATTTTTATTTATACATGAAGCTGTATGATGAAAAGACAGTTCTTGCTACATTATTTTTTTTTATGGTATTCACTGAAGAAGTTAACTAATGGCACAGTTTTATAGATTGGGTTGTTACAAACGCAGCAAAACCAAATATGTGTACTTTGTTTACACAAATATAAGTATTTATTAGAATTTTTTTTTTCTGATTTTTTTTAAATATTTTAACTTATTTTTTACTTAGTCCTTATGGTGCAGGCATAATCACTCAGGCTTTCCATAGTGAGGTGACCTGGAGTTCTTCATGACGACCTCGGGTCACCATAACGACGATCGGGCCCTCGTGATTACATCATAAGGGTCATAATCGAAGGGGGAAGGGAGCGCAATCCCTCTCCCAATTCCTTAATTGCTGTGATTGATACCGATTGCGGCATTTAGGGTGATTAAACAACCAGGGACCGGGGACCATCGTTGGCTGTGAAAGACGGGGCTTGGCTGTTGTCAATGCAGAGTCCCTGACAGAGATTGCCCTGGGCACTGGGTCTATGCACTCACGATCGCCAGGACATTCCTATATGTCCTAGAAGGGAAGTTGTTCCTGACCTAGGAGGTATAGGTATGTCCAAGGTCGAGACAAGGTTGAGAACTATCTTCAAAAAGATAGTAAAAAAGAACACAGATGCCTAGAAGTGATTGAATGGTCCCCAAAGAGCCCTGATCTCAACACTATTGAGTCTCATTGGGATTACATGAAAAGGTAGACAGATTTGTGAAAACCTACAGTACATCTACAGAAGGTCTACAGTTAGTTCTTCAAGTTGCTTTTAACAACATTTATTTTTCTGATTTTCCCAATTATAAACCATAATGTCTTGGTATTCTCACATAACCAAGGATTTTTCTCCTTACTCAGTATAGCTTAAATAAGGGATAATTAAAGGGAATCTGTCAGTAGCTTTTTGCTGTATAAGCTCAGTAAAGCATGCTACAAGAGTTAAAAAACAAAAAGCAACTGTGCTTCCCTTATCAGTATGGGCAATTGTTTAAGTAAATGAAAGGGTATCCTGTATTTACCATTACTGGACTAGAAACTCACATGCATGGCAGTCTGACATGCCCCCTGCTGTGATTGTGCATTGACTGCTAGGTGTCAATCTCTATTGAAAGCCCCGATGTGTTCCAGAATCTAAAATTCTTTGATTCTTTCAGAACAGCTTCAGCCAATAATTATTTGATACACCATTGGATTCAGAATCTCCTTGCCTACCTTATGTAGCTGTCAGATGAGGTAGCAAAAACCTGCTGACAGCTCGTGATAGATTAAACAATGCCGGATCAACTGAATGCCCTACCAATGTGTTAAAATAAATAATGGCTGACCAACTGAATACTTTCACACTTTGGTATGGCAAACAATGCCCTATACAGTGGATCCTTGGTTAGCGAGAACAATCCGTTCTGGGATTGTGCTTGTTAACCAAGTTACTCGTTCAGCAAAGCAAGATTTCCCATAGGAAACCATTGCAATGCAGACAATTCGTTCCACAACCTGTTAAATGTCCCATCCTGGTCCCCTATTGTGTTATTCCACACATGCACAAACACACACAAACACGTAGAAACACACACAAACTCACACAAACGCACACAAGCACACACAAACTCACACAAACACACACAAGCATACACAAACACGCACGCACACGCACATATTATGCTCACCTAACCTTCCGTTCCATCGCCAGTCTCCTGGGACTTGTTGTTCGCTGGTACGGGCTGTGTATCGGGTTACCATCATTACGAGGGAGGAACTTCCGCACCTAGAGCGCTGACGTCAAAGGCAGGAGCCGCTTCCCTCTGATTGGTCAGCGCGCTGCCTTTGAGTAGCGATGACAGAGGAAGTTCCTGCTTCGTCGCTATGGTTGCCGATGCATACCCTATACCGGCGAACTACAGGACCAAGCAGGCCGGCGATGGAACGGAAGGTACACATATTATGCTCACCTTACCTTCCGTTCCATTGCCGGCCTCCTGGATCTTGTAGTTCGCCGCGAGGATTCCTCCCTTGTCGCGATGTACCGGGGAACTACAAAAACCATGAGGCCGGCGATGGAACGGAAGGTAAGGTGAGCATAATACTGTATGTGTGTGCGTGCATGTTTGTTTGTGTGTGTTTGTGCGTGCTTGTGTGTGTTTGTGCGGACTGCAAGAGCGGGTCAGAGTGCGGTGGATGTACGGAACCGGAACTGTGTGCGGTGAGTATTTTGCTCGTACAGCAAAGCTTTCTCGTAAACCGAGTTACATATTTACAGAAAGCTTTGCTTGTTAGGGCTGCTTCTCACTTGCGAGTTTCTCGCAGTAGAGCAATGCGAGAAAATCTCGCATTGGAATCGGACACATGTTAATGAATGATTCAGCTCTCATCTGCGATTTTTTTCTCAGTCCAAATCGGACTGAGAAAAAAATCACAGCATGCTGCTTTTTTGCGAGTTTCTACTGCGAGTTTCTCCAATGCAAGTCTATGGGAGCGTGTAAAAAATCGGATGTCACGGGACGGCACTCACACCATCCTAGTGACATCCGATTTTCTAAATACATTTCTCGCATGTTTCCTAAAACACTGGAAACGAGCGATGTCTCCCAATGTCTGTCAATCACTATTCTCTGTCAGTCGGTCTCTCCCTCTCGGTCTCTATTCTCTCTCTGTCGGTCCGTCACTATCTCTGTCCCTCTCTCACAGTCTGTCGGTCATTTTCCCCTCCTCTCTCATACTCACTGTTCCCCGATCTCCGGCGCGGCGCTGCACGGCTTTCTCACTGCTGCGGCGGCTTTTACTATTTTGAAAAAGCCGGCCGCTCATTAAACAATCTCGTATTCCCTGCTTTCCCCGCCCACAGGCGCCTATGATTGGTTGCAGTGAGACACGCCCCCACGCTGAGTGACAGGTGTCTCACTGCACCCAATCACAGCAGCCGGTGGGCGGGTCTATACTGTGCAGTGAAATAAATAAATAAATAATTAAAAAAAAATGGCGTGCGGTCCCCCCCAATTTTAATACCAGCCAGATAAAGCCATACAGCTGAAGGCTGGTATTCTCAGGATGGGGAGCTCCACGTTATGGGGAGCCCCCCAGCCTAACAATATCAGTCAGCAGCCGCCCAGAATTGCCGCATACATTATATGCGACAGTTCTGGGACTGTACCCGGCTCTTCCCGATTTGCCCTGGTGCGTTGGCAAATCGGGGTAATAAGGAGTTAATGGCAGCCCATAGCTGCCACTAAATCCTAGATTAATCATGTCAGGCGTCTATGAGACACCCTCCATGATTAATCTGTAAATTACAGTACATAAACACACACACACATGAAAAAATCCTTTATTAGAAATAAAAAACACAAACACATTCCCTCATTACCAATTTAATAAGCCCCAAAAAGCCCTCCATATCCGGCGTACTCCAAGGACCTCCAGCGTCGCTTCCAGCATGAAGGTGACAGGAGCTGCAGAAGACACCGCCGCTCCGGTCACCTCCAAGCAGCAACTGAGGTGAGTAGCGCGATCAGCTGAGCTGTCACTGAGGTTAATCGCGGCCACCGCTGGATCCTCCAACAGTGACAGCTCAGCTGATCGCGCTACTCACCTCAGTTGCTGCTTGGAGGTGACCGGAGCGGCGGTGTCTTCTGTAGCTCCTGTGACCTCCATGCAGCAGAGCTGGAAGCGACGCTGGAGGTCCGTGGAGTACGCCGGATATGGAGGGCTTTTTGGGGCTTATTAAATTGGTAATGAGGGAATGTGTTTGTGTTTTTTATTTCTAATAAAGGATTTTTTCATGTGTGTGTGTGTTTATTTACTGTCACTTACAGATTAATCATGGAGGGTGTCTCATAGACACCTGACATGATTAATCTAGGATTTAGTGGCAGCTATGGGCTGCCATTAACTCCTTATTACCCCGATTTGCCAACGCACCAGGGCAAATCGGGAAGAGCCGGGTACAGTCCCAGAACTGTCGCATATAATGTATGCGGCAATTCTGGGCGGCTGCTGACTGATATTGTTAGGCTGGGGGGCTCCCCATAACGTGGAGCTCCCCATCCTGAGAATACCAGCCTTCAGCCGTATGGCTTTATCTGGCGGGTATTAATATTGGGGGGACCGCACGCCATTTTTTTTAATTATTTATTTATTTATTTCACTGCACAGTATAGACCCGCCCACCGGCTGCTGTGATTGGGTGCAGTGAGACACCTGTCACTCAGCGTGGGGGCGTGTCTCACTGCAACCAATCATAGGCGCCTGTGGGCGGGGAAAGCAAGGAATACGAGATTGTTTAATGAGCGGCCGGCTTTTTCAAAACAGTAAAAGCCGCCGCAGCAGTGTGAACGCCGTGCAGCGCAGCGCCGCGCCGGGGATCGGTGAGTATGAGAGAGGGCTGCTAACTTCAGTCACTCGGGGGATTAGTGGTCACCGGTGAGCCCTTCACTGGTGACCGCTAATCAGGACGCGGCACAGACAGAGCCGCAGCATGACAATGAAGTCGGGTTAAGTTCACCCGAGTTCATTCTGATTGTGCGGCTCTGTCTGTGTCTGCTGTCATCTGCCATTCAGCTCTGCTACATGGCTGTCTGTGTCTGCTGTCAGCGGCCATGTAGCAGTGCTGAATGGCAGATGACATAGTAAAAAATACGCATTACACACGCATTACACACGCTAGTAAAATCATTAATTTATTCAGAAATAGCATCGCACTTGCGTTGCACTCGCACCTAACGTGAACTAAAATCAGCCGAGTTTTTTTCAGCCCAGTCGGACCGATTTTACTCGCATAGATGTGTTTCCACCCTTAAAGTGAAATACTCGTTAACTGGGTTACTTGTTAAGCGAGGTTCCACTGTAATTTCAACTGCCCTCTGCTTTCTTTCATGAACTCACGTAATCATGTTAAGTTTCATTAATGAATCCAGCTTTTTTGTTCAGAATAGACACTATTTTTAAAGTAATAAATTTTTTTTTCCCAGAAATGATTTGATCTAGTTGCCCTTTTTTCAAAAAATGTTTTACGGTTTTCACATATGTCTTGCATTGGTTGCCTAAAGCCTGCTTTACACGATACGACCTATTGTGCGATAGCACGATCGATTGTACCCGCCCCCGTCATTGTTGCGTCATGGGCAATTAGTTGCCCGTGGCGCACAAACTCGTTTAACCCCCATCACACGCACTTACCTTCCGGACGACCTCGCTGTGGGCGACGAACATCCACTTTCTGGAGTAGAAGATACGTTCGGCGTCACAGCGACGTCACATGGCAGCCAGCCAATAGAAGCGGAGGGGCGGAGATCAGCGGGATGTAAACATCCCGCCCACCTCCTTCCTTCCATTAAGCCGTCGGGTGCCGCGGGAGGCAGGTAAAGCTGCTGTTCATCGTTCCCAGAGTGTCACACGGAGCAACGTGTGATGCCACGTAAACGATGAACAACCGCCGCCATTTTAATTAAACAATTTTAAGAAACCTAGCGACGAGTACACGACTCACGATTTGTGAGCGATACTGCGTCACTAGGAGGTGTTACACGAGACGCCGTCGTGTACGATGCCAGATGTGCGTCACAAAAACCGTGACCCCGACGATGCATCGCACGATCAGTAGTCTCGTGTAAAGCCCGTTTAACACGTTGTATTGTTTATGCTTGCAAAGTGGAAGCAAAGCTGTCTTTAGGATCCTGAAAAAACACACAACAAGAATGAAACAAAAATGCAATAAGGCTATGTGCGCACTTTGCAGTTCAATTCTGCAGCGTGTAAGTCACTGCGTGTGCGTCTCAGAACGCAGCCGAAAAAGCTGCGTTCTTTCTGAGACGCATTTGGCAGAATGCAAATTGCGGACATTCCTGGAGAGAATTTATGTGCTCTGGGTGCTTTCTCTGCCATAGACAGAGTGGGAAAAGCATCCAAAACGCACATTTTTCTCAGTACGCACCAACTCAGCTCTGCAGCATCCCCATAGACTTTCAGCAGAGCCGAGTGGGACCGCACTGTCACTGTCATGGCTGGCTGCAGGACAGTGGCGTGCGATCATAATGAACTCGGATGAACTTCACCCAACTTCATTGTGATCGCGCGGTTCTGTGCGTGTGCAGCGGCTTGATTTGCGGTCACATGTGAAGGACTCACCTGTGATCGCAAATCCCCTGAATGACTGCAGTGAGCCACGCGATCAGCTGTGCTTTCACTCAGGTTACTCGCGGCCACAGCTGCAGTCCTCCACCTGAGAGCGGTGGCCGCGAGTAACCTCAGTGACAGCACAGCTGATCTAGTGACTCACTTCAGTTGCTGCATGGAGCTCACAGGAGCAGCGGTGTTCTACTGCCACTCCTGTCAGCTTCTGATGTTGCAGAGCTGGAAGCGTCGTGGGACCTTGCGTGGATTACGTCGGACCTGGAGGTGTTTTTGAGGGATTATTAAAGTGGTGAAAGAGGGTGTTTTTTTTGTCTTTCATTACAAATAAAGGATTTTTTGGATGTGTGTGTTTATTTACTTTAACTTACAGGTTCATCATGGAAGGTATCTCGGGGAGACGCCTGCCATGATTAACATAGGACTTAGTGGCAGCTATGGCTGCCATTAACTCCTTATTACCCCGTTTGCCACTGCACCAGGGCAATTTGGGATGAGCTGGTAAAGTCCTGGGACTGTTGTATCTAATGGATGCGGCAATTCCGGGTGGCTGCTGGCTGATATTGTTACGCTGGGGGGCTCCCCATAACGTGGAGCTCCCCATCCTGAAAATACCAGCCTCCAGCCGTATGGCTTTACCCTGTCTGGTATCCAAATGGGGGGGACCGCACGTCGTTTTTTTTTCATTTATTTATTTATTTTTTTTACTGCTCGATATAGACACGCCCACCGGCTGTGATTGGTTGCAGTGAGACAGCTGTCACTCAGCGTGGTGGCGTGTCTGACTGCAACCAATCATAGGTGCCGGTGGGCGGCGGAAGCAGGGAATACGTGATGGATTAATGAGCGGCCAGCATTTTCAAAAGAGAAGCCGCCACAGTGTGAACGCCGTGCAGCAATTGTCAATTGTCAAACAATTGACATGCTGCTTCTTTGAACGCAGAGTTTTTGCCCAAAATTATGCAAATTAAACGCAGCGTTTGGAAACGCAAAGTGGGGACAAGAAATTCACATTTTCCATAGACTTTGCTGGAAAATCAAAACGCATGCCTTTTGGCATGAAAACGCTGCAGTTCAAAACGGACCAGAGACCCTGTGCGCACTGGAAAACTGAATTTTCTTAAGAAAATTCCGCAGGGTCTGAAAGATTACCGCACCAGTGGTAAAAAAACGCGGCAAACCGCACCCGAAAACCGCATGCGGTTTGCCGCGGTTTTACCGCGGTATTTTTCGCGGTATTGACGCGGTTTTGCCGCATGCGGGTTGGTACATGTGCTTTAATGCATTCAATGCAATAAAGCACATTGAAAAAAAAAAAAAGTAATTTCCTTCTGAGATAGATAGCAGACAGATAAATAGACAGATAGAAGAATAGAAGACAGATAGAAGAATAGATAGAGGGATAGATAGATGGGGTCCCTGAGAGCACAAGGTGCATTTCTCCCGAGCGGTAATATGTGTTCACATTACCGGCTGTAGGAAATGCCCTGTAATTACCTCTCTTTCAGTCTGTCTTGTTGCGAGGCTGCATTCATTCAGCGCTGTGTGTCAGTCGCGGCTGAATACAAGCATTGCAGGATGTGGATTACGCCGGAGCTGTGTGTTTCGGGGGGGTTAATAAAATGGTGAAAGCGGGGGCTTTTTTGTGTTTTATTTAAAATAAAGGATTTTTCGGTGTGTGTGTTTTTTCACTTTACTTACGGGTTGATCATGTCAGCTGTCTCATAGACGCTGCCATGATCAAGCCTGGACTTAGTGGCGGTGATCCGCCATCATTAACTTCTTATATTACCCTGATTTGCCACCGCATCACGGCAACAGGAAGATATAATAAATAATGCATGCGACAGTCCCGGGGCAGCTGCGGGCTGATATTCTCGGCTGCGGGAGGGAGGGGGACATTAACCCTGGCCCTCGCCCTCCCCAGCCTGAGAATACCGGCCGCTGCTGTGTGCTTACCTCGGCTGGACGGTAAAAATACGGCGGAGCCCACGTGTTTTTTTTTCTATATGTCCGTTTGATTTGTATGTGTTTTCTATATGTCTGTGTCTGTGTGTGTGATCTGTGTGAATTCTATGTCCGTGTCTGTGATGTGTGTGTGTGTGTTTACTCTCTGCTCCGCTTCCTCTTCCTGTCATAATGACATCACTTCCCTGCAAACCGCAGGGCAGCGATGAACATTACCGCAGGTAAACCGCGAAATACCGGAGGGAATAACGCAGGAAAACGCAATGAACCACACAGTATTTGCTGCCTGCGTTATTCCCTGCGGGATTTCACGATTACATTGCAGTCAATGGAGTGAAATCCCGCGAAGTGACATGCAATTGTTATTGGAGCGGGAATCCCGCAGCAAAACATGCAGCTGTCAAAATCCGCATAGTGCGCACAGCATTTTTTTTTCCCATAGGTTTTGCTGGTGAATCACTTCAGAGATGTTATGAACATAACATGCAGCGAAACATGCAGCAAAACCGCAGGAAATCCGCGGCAAAAACCGGCAAGTGCGTACAGGGCCTAAAATGCCGCTGAAAAGCAGGTGGAAACGGAAAGTGCGGACATAGCCTTACAAAAGCAGCAAATGAGTCAGGAAATGCTGCGTTTTGTCTGCAGCTTTTTTTTTTTAGCTGCCAAGATAGCAGGTTTTGGCTGCAGAAAAAAGCAACATGTGAAAATAGCCTAAATCTTCAGATACATCTTTGCACACATGCCTAAATCTGTTGCACAGTACTATACATATATATATATATATATATATATATATATATATACACACACAGTATATATATATATATATATATATATATATATATATATATATAGTGGAACCTTGGATTACGAGCATAATTGGTTACAGGACTGTGCTCTTAAACCAAGTTACTCTTATATCAAAGCAAATTTTCCCATAGGAAATAATTGAAACGCAGATAATTCGTTCCACAACCAAAAAATATTTACTGTAGTTATACAAACATATTGCAGTAATACAATATAATGCACTGTATTCATATAAAATTATTACAGTACACTAATACAAAATACTGTACAGTACAGTAAAAGCATATAAAACAGCTTAAACTGTACATTAGTGTGACGCCCCTGGACTATCAAGTCGTCACAGGGTACTGAACAAGCTGCCCTTCCGTGCAGTATTCCGCCTCCCTCTGGGTTCTGGGTCCCTAACTATATGGTGTTGCCTCCAACAGCAAATCAAATCCTAGATACACCCTGCACCACACCCACCAGACACACCAGTGGACGGCTTGAGTGGAATAGAGTCGCCCACCTGGGGGGGGGTCAGGGAGGGGAGGTGAGGAGTGTAGTCAGAGAGTGTGTAGAGGAGTGTAGAGAGAGAGAGGTTGGGAAGTAGCCCTTTAGCTGTGAAGAGCTTAGAGGAAGTCGTAAGTGGTGACTCCTGAAGTACTGTCTAGGTTGCAGACGGTAATCCAAAAATCCAATCCAAAACGGTCCAGAAAATCCCAAGCGTGAGCCCTGAGAGCAAGCTCCCATACTTAGCCATAGTAGGGAGCGGGGCCCCGCTAGTTCCAAGCTACCGGACCCACAAGTTGAAGTCAAACTAAGTGCCAGGAAGCAGATCACGGATCACCATGCAGCACCATTGGGGACGGGACCCGGACGAGCTCCCCTCAGTGGAGGCATTAACCAGAGACTTGGTTTATCCGGTTGTCGGTGTCTGCTTATGAACTGAGTGAGTACGAGAGTGACCCCTGCACCCCACGGCACCCCTCACCGAGTCCTGGGGTATTCCCCCTACCTGTGGAGGGTTACAACACCTTGCTGCCCCACTCCATCACCCCGGGTACTCCCAGCGGCAGAGGCGGTACTCCCCAATTTACTGTACACCACGAGTGGCGTCACGAACTATACATCAACTACCTTGTAAATACCCCCTTTTTATTCAAGTGGCCGCACGACCCCCGAGTCCGGAGACCCTCGAGCCACAGTGAACCCGGATCCGAGCAGCTCGGCTGCTTCCACGGGGGCGATACATTAGCTTACAATAGAATTGTTGGTGTGCAGGAGGTACAATACAATCTGTGTGCTGTACTGGTTATCAATGAGAAAGTACAGTACTGTATCCACAAATGCAAATTGATAGATATGCTATATAGTATATACTGTACTGTATTTAATATTATTATTATTATTATTAGTAATATGTATTTATAGAGCAGCATTGATTCCATAGTGCTGTACTGTACAATGGTATACTGTGTACAGTATACAGTACATTTATACAGAAATGTACCTTCAGAGCCAGTCAGAGCGTGGTGAAAGGACCGAACCGGAAGTGTGCATGGTGAGTATTTATTCTTATTGCAAAGCCCTGCTCTTAAACCAAGTTACAAAATTTTAGAAAGCCTTATTTGTCTTGCAAAACACTCTCAAACCAAGTTACTCTTAATCCAAGGTTCCACTGTATATATATATATATGTATATACAGTGCCTACAAGTAGTATTCAACCCCCTGCAGATTTAGCAGGTTTACACATTCGGAATTAACTTGGCATTGTGACATTTGGACTGTAGATCAGCCTGGAAGTGTGAAATGCACTGCAGCAAAAAAGAATGTTATTTCTTTTTTTTTTTTTTTTTAAATTGTGAAAAGTTTATTCAGAGGGTCATTTATTATTCAACCCCTCAAACCACCAGAATTCTGTTTGGTTCCCCTAAAGTATTAAGAAGAATTCAAAGCAAGAAGGCCTGCGGAGACACCATCACATGTTTCTCAACGCTGGCAGTAAACTAGCCAGGTCTTTCACCGGGAAGGAACAACCACGGGAAGGGCAGTCTCCAGTCAAGGAGACCACCTATGCCAAACATGGTATCCATCCACAGACAGCCGTTTCGGGGTATTTGCCCCTCATCAGTGTGGAGTAGGAATCTGGCTAGTGGGAGCATTGCCTAGTAAAAGACTATGTGAGCAAGGATGGTTGACCTTAGGGAGATCAACATCCACCACTGCGGAGACACCATCACGTGTTTCTCAACGCAGTGATTCTAGAGCAATGCCCCCTGGGAAATATTCAAAGCAAGAAGGCCTGCGGAGACACCATCACATGTTTCTCAACGCTGGCAGGAAACTAGCCAGGTCTTTCACCGGGAAGGAACAACCACGGGAAGGGCAGTCTCCAGTCAAGGAGACCACCTATGCCAAACATGGTATCCATCCACAGACAGCCGTTTCGGGGTATTTGCCCCTCATCAGTGTGGAGTAGGAATCTGGCTAGTGGGAGCATTGCCTAGTAAAAGACTATGTGAGCAAGGATGGTTGACCTTAGGGAGATCAACATCCACCACTGCGGAGACACCATCACGTGTTTCTCAACGCAGTGATTCAAGAGCAATGCCCCCTGGGAAATATTCAAAGCAAGAAGGCCTGCGGAGACACCATCACATGTTTCTCAACGCTGGCAGGAAACTAGCCAGGTCTTTCACCGGGAAGGAACAACCACGGGAAGGGCAGTCTCCAGTCAAGGAGACCACCTATGCCAAACATGGTATCCATCCACAGACAGCCGTTTCAGGGTATTTGCCCCTCATCAGTGTGGAGTAGGAATCTGGCTAGTGGGAGCATTGCCTAGTAAAAGACTATGTGAGCAAGGATGGTTGACCTTAGGGAGATCAACATCCACCACTGCGGAGACACCATCACGTGTTTCTCAACGCAGTGATTCTAGAGCAATGCCCCCTGGGAAATATTCAAAGCAAGAAGGCCTGCGGAGACACCATCACATCCATCCACAGACAGCCGTTTCGGGGTATTTGCCCCCTTGATCTCCCTAAGGTCAACCATCCTTGCTCACATAGTCTTTTACTAGGCAATGCTCCCACTAGCCAGATTCCTACTCCACACTGATGAGGGGCAAATACCCCGAAACGGCTGTCTGTGGATGGATACCATGTTTGGCATAGGTGGTCTCCTTGACTTGAGACTGCCCTTCCCGTGGTTGTTCCTTCCCGGTGAAAGACCTGGCTAGTTTCCTGCCAGCGTTGAGAAACATGTGATGGTGTCTCCGCAGGCCTTCTTGCTTTGAATATTTCCCAGGGGGCATTGCTCTAGAATCACTGCGTTGAGAAACACGTGATGGTGTCTCCGCAGTGGTGGATGTTGATCTCCCTAAGGTCAACCATCCTTGCTCACATAGTCTTTTACTAGGCAATGCTCCCACTAGCCAGATTCCTACTCCACACTGATGAGGGGCAAATACCCCGAAACGGCTGTCTGTGGATGGATACCATGTTTGGCATAGGTGGTCTCCTTGACTGGAGACTGCCCTTCCCGTGGTTGTTCCTTCCCGGTGAAAGACCTGGCTAGTTTCCTGCCAGCGTTGAGAAACATGTGATGGTGTCTCCGCAGGCCTTCTTGCTTTGAATATTTCCCAGGGGGCATTGCTCTAGAATCACTGCATTGAGAAACACGTGATGGTGTCTCCGCAGTGGTGGATGTTGATCTCCCTAAGGTCACCCATCCTTGCTCATAAAGTATTAAGAAGGGACAAAGAACAATGAGCTTCACATGTTTGGATTAATTATCTCTTTTTCCAGCCTTTTCTGACTAATTAAGACCCTCCCCAAACTTGTGAACAGCACTTATACTTGGTCAACATGGGAAAGACAAAGGAGCATTCCAAGGCCATCAGAGACAAGATCGTGG
Organism: Anomaloglossus baeobatrachus; assembly: GCF_048569485.1. Classification (NCBI taxonomy): domain Eukaryota; kingdom Metazoa; phylum Chordata; class Amphibia; order Anura; family Aromobatidae; genus Anomaloglossus; species Anomaloglossus baeobatrachus. The sequence continues at coordinate 198,649,187 of NC_134356.1, read as the reverse complement.
AGGGTCACAAGGCTGTCAAGGGGTACAAAACCCTTTCCAAGGAGTTGGGCCTACCTGTCTCCACTGTTGGGAGCATCATCCGGAAGTGGAAGGCTTATGGAACTACTGTTAGCCTTCCACGGCCTGGACAGGCTTTGAAAGTTTCCACCCGTGCCGAGGCCAGGCTTGTCCGAAGAGTCAAGGCTAACCCAAGGACAACAAGGAAGGAGCTCCGGGAAGATCTCATGGCAGTGGGGACATTGGTTTCAGTCAATACCATAAGTAACGTACTCCACCGCAATGGTCTCCGTTCCAGACGAGCCCGTAAGGTACCTTTACTTTCAAAGCGTCATGTCAAGGCTCGTCTACAGTTTGCTCATGATCACTTGGAGGACTCTGAGACACACTGGTTCAAGGTTCTCTGGTCTGATGAGACCAAGATCGAGATCTTTGGTGCCAACCACACACGTGACATTTGGAGACTGGATGGCACTGCATACGACCCCAAGAATACCATCCCTACAGTCAAGCATGGTGGTGGCAGCATCATGCTGTGGGGCTGTTTCTCAGCCAAGGGGCCTGGCCATCTGGTCCGCATCCATGGGAAGATGGATAGCACGCCCTACCTGGAGATTTTGGCCCAGAACCTCCGCTCCTCCATCAAGGATCTTAAGATGGGTCGTCATTTCATCTTCCAACAAGACAACAACCCAAAGCACACAGCCAAGAAAACCAAGGCCTGGTTCAAGAGGGAAAAAATCAAGGTGTTGCAGTGGCCTAGTCAGTCTCCTGACCTTAACCCAATTGAAAACTTGTGGAAGGAGCTCAAGATTAAAGTCCACATGAGACACCCAAAGAACCTAGATAACTTGGAGAAGATCTGCATGGAGGGGTGGGCCAAGATAACTCCAGAGACCTGTGCCGGCCTGATCAGGTCTTATAAAAGACGATTATTAGCTGTAATTGCAAACAAGGGTTATTCCACAAAATAGTAAACCTAGGGGTTGAATAATAATTGACCCACACATTTATGTTGAAAATTTATTAAAATTTAACTGAGCAACATAACTTGTTGGTTTGTAAGATTTATGCATCTGTTAATAAATCCTGCTCTTGTTTGAAGTTTGCAGGCTCTAACTTATTTGCATCTTGTCAAACCTGCTAAATCTGCAGGGGGTTGAATACTACTTGTAGGCACTGTATATATACAGTTAGGTCCAGAAATATTTGGACAGTGACACAATTTTCGCGAGTTGGGCTCTGCATGCCACCACATTGGATTTGAAATGAAACCTCTACAACAGAATTCAAGTGCAGATTGTAACGTTTAATTTGAAGGTTTGAACAAAAATATCTGATAGAAATTGTAGGAATTGTACACATTTCTTTACAAACACTCCACATTTTAGAAGGTCAAAAGTAATTGGACAAATAAACCAAACCCAAACAAAATATTTTTATTTTCAATATTTTGTTGCGAATCCTTTGGAGGCAATCACTGCCTTAAGTCTGGAACCCATGGACATCACCAAACGCTGGGTTTCCTCCTTCTTAATGCTTTGCCAGGCCTTTACAGCCACAGCCTTCAGGTCTTGCTTGTTTGTGGGTCTTTCCGTCTTAAGTCTGGATTTGAGCAAGTGAAATGCATGCTCAATTGGGTTAAGATCTGGTGATTGACTTGGCCATTGCAGAATGTTCCACTTTTTTGCACTCATGAACTCCTGGGTAGCTTTGGCTGTATGCTTGGGGTCATTGTCCATCTGTACTATGAAGCGCCGTCCGATCAACTTTGCGGCATTTGGCTGAATCTGGGCTGAAAGTATATCCCGGTACACTTCAGAATTCATCCGGCTACTCTTGTACACAAAACATGTGTCACTGTCCAAATATTTCTGGACCTAACTGTATATATATATATATATATATATACAGTTAGGTCCAGAAATATTTGGACAGTGACACAAATTTTGTTATTTTAGCTGTTTACAAAAACATGTTCAGAAATACAATTATATATATAATATGGGCTGAAAGTGCACACTCCCAGCTGCAATATGAGTGTTTTCACATCCGAATCGGAGAAAGGGTTTAGGAATCATAGCTCTGTAATGTATAGCCTCCACTTTTTCAAGGGACCAAAAGTAATTGGACAAGGGACTCTAAGGGCTGCAATTAACTCTGAAGGTGTCTCCCTCGTTAACCTGTAATCAATGAAGTAGTTAAAAGGTCTGGGGTTGATTACAGGTGTGTGGTTTTGCATTTGGAAGCTGTTGCTGTGCCCAGACAACATGCGGTCTAAGGAACTCTCAATTGAGGTGAAGCAGAACATCCTGAGGCTGAAAAAAAAGAAAAAATCCATCAGAGAGATAGCAGACATGCTTGGAGTAGCAAAATCAACAGTCGGGTACATTCTGAGAAAAAAGGAATTGACTGGTGAGCTTGGGAACTCAAAAAGGCCTGGGCGTCCACGGATGACAACAGTGGTGGATGATCGCCGCATACTTTCTTTGGTGAAGAAGAACCCGTTCACAACATCAACTGAAGTCCAGAACACTCTCAGTGAAGTAGGTGTATCTGTCTCTAAGTCAACAGTAAAGAGAAGACTCCATGAAAGTAAATACAAAGGGTTCACATCTAGATGCAAACCATTCATCAATTCCAAAAATAGACAGGCCAGAGTTAAATTTGCTGAAAAACACCTCATGAAGCCAGCTCAGTTCTGGAAAAGTATTCTATGGACAGATGAGACAAAGATCAACCTGTACCAGAATGATGGGAAGAAAAAAGTTTGGAGAAGAAAGGGAACGGCACATGATCCAAGGCACACCACATCCTCTGTAAAACATGGTGGAGGCAACGTGATGGCATGGACATGCATGGCTTTCAATGGCACTGGGTTACTTGTGTTTATTGATGAGATAACAGCAGACAAGAGTAGCCGGGTGAATTCTGAAGTGTACCGGGATATACTTTCAGTCCAGATTCAGCCAAATGCCGCAAAGTTGATCGGACGGCGCTTCATAGTACAGATGGATAATGACCCCAAGCATACAGCCAAAGCTACCCAGGAGTTCATGAGTGCAAAAAAGTGGAACCTTCTGCAATGGCCAAGTCAATAACCAGATCTTAACCCAATTGAGCATGCATTTCACTTTCTCAAATCCAGACTTAAGACGGAAAGACCCACAAACAAGCAAGACCTGAAGGCTGCGGCTGTAAAGGCCTGGCAAAGCATTATGAAGGAGGAAACCCAGCGTTTGGGGATGTCCATGGGTTCCAGACTTAAGGCAGTGATTGCCTCCAAAGGATTCGCAACAAAATATTGAAAATAAAAATATTTTGTTTGGGTTTGGTTTATTTGTCCAATTACTTTTGACCTCCTAAAATGTGGAGTGTTTGTAAAGAAATGTGTACAATTCCTACAATTTCTATCAGATATTTTTGTTCAAACCTTCAAATTAAACGTTACAATCTGCACTTGAATTCTGTTGTCGAGATTTCATTTCAAATCCAATGTGGTGGCATGCAGAGCCCAACTCGCGAAAATTGTGTCACTGTCCAAATATTTCTGGACCTAACTGTATACACACCACTCACAAAAAATCAGGGATATTTTGCTTTTGGATGAAATTTCAGGGGATGATGCAATGTTTCAGTACTTTGTGAACAACTTGCTGTTCTCTAAGAGAGCTTAATGGCAAAATTCACAACAGCTGTTTGATCTGTGAATCACCCAATACATTTCGGGGTTCAATTAGAATTGGTATTTACAGTCCTCCTCATCGTGCTGTTCACATTTTGACATCATGAGACCAAGACGACACCTAACAATTCATCAACAGTACCTCACCATTGCAAGGCTTCAAGCAGGATGTTCTCAGACAGAAGTGGCCACGGAGCTTATAGTGTCACAGAATGTCATCATCAGGTTGCAACAGAAATACAGAGAGACTGGTAGAGTCACAGAAAGGCAGACAAGTGGACGTCACATCTCACGCTGATGACCGTTCATTGTGAACAATGCCTTCCGGAACCATATGATGAAGGCCACCCAACTCCAGGCATATTTAAGGGAGGTGAGAGGCACCCAAGTGTCATCTCAAACCATTCAAAACCATTTACATCAATGTGGTCTGCAAGCTAGATGACCTGCAAGGGTATCTGACCACACTACCAAGCACAGACATCATCGTCTTGCTGGACGAGGGACCAGTGGGTATCAGTGCTATTTACTGATAAAAATCAATTCACTCTGAACAGAAATGATGGCTGCCAATGATGTTGGAGATGTCAAGGAGAGCACTATACATTAGCCACTGTTCTCACCAGATGAGCCTTGATGGTCATGGTGTTAAAATGTGGGCAGGTATGTCTAGTCAATACAGAACTGCCCAACACTTTGTGAATGGTACAGGGACAAGCCGCTACTACTTGAATAACATAATTAATCCAGTTATTGTGCCTCTGCATGAACAACACAGGGTTAATTTCATCTTCATGGATGACAATGCTCCAGCTCATTGAGGTTGCATCATTAGGGAATGGCTGCAGGTGCTTGGGGTACCTCAAATGGAGTGGCCTGTACTTTCTCTAGACCTGAATCCCATAGAAACCTATGTGATCAGCTGAGTCGTGGTGTAGAGGCTCATAACTCTCTACCCCAGAACCTGAATGACCTGGAGCCGCCTTTCAATTAGACTGGGATGCCATGCCTCAGCAGACAATTGCTCCACTTGTGAACACCATGGAATGTCATTGTCAAGCTGTAATTGATGCTCAAGGCTACATGAGAAGTTATTGAGACACTGACTTTTTTTTTTGTGGGGAGGGGGGAGGTATACCCACCATTGTTGTTGGCTTTTGTTTGAATAAGTTTTTAAGATAAGAATGGAAATCACCAATGCCCTACGTTCATGATAAAATATCACTGTATCATGAACCTTTTACGTTTTACATAAATTTCATCTGAAAGCTAAATATTCCTAACTTTTTGTGAGTAGTGTATATACACTCACACATATTTCTTATTAGATAGTTTAATAATGTTAGTCATACCTTTTTACTTCAGCACTTCAAATACTTTATAAATAACCTTTAAAAAAATTATAATTGCAGGTCTGTTTTGTTCATATTTCCCTTTTGGCCTGAAGTGCTATTGCTTGGCAACTAGAAAACGTTGTGAGCCATATATACACAGAGCAAGAAGATTGTGTTCTCAGATTTCGCTTTCTGCAATGCCGGAGAACCAGTCTTAGGACCTGTAAGCCAGAACACTTCTAAGTATATGAATTGTACCTCACTAACATCACCTTAATTACATGTAAGGGTAAGTTCACATAGTGCATTTTTCGCGGCGTTTTTGCGCAGTGTTCGGGTGCGTTTTTGCTCAGAAAACTGCATGACTTTGCTTCCCCAGCAAAGTCTATGAGTTTTCATTTTTGCTGTCGGCACGCAGCGTTTTTTTCAGCTGCGTTTTTGTGGTGCCACAAAAACGCAGCATGTCAATTATTCCCGCGTTTTTCATTGTGCTTTTCATCCATTGAGTGCAATGGGATGTTGAAAGACGCAATGAGAAACGCAAATCGGTGCGTTTTGGTGTGTTTCTAAGACCAAAAACGCAGCTATAAACGCAGGAGGTGAGTAGTAAAGTGACATGTACAGGAAGAGGATTCCTTCTGTCAGTAAACACAAAAGCGTGAATCCTCCCGGTACCGTCACCACCGCTTCCACCTCCAGTCCTGTGCATGTATGCTGCCGTGCGGCGTCATGTACGGGCAGGAGGTGGAAGCGGCTGCAAAATCAAAAGTGAAGAGTAGAAAAAAAAAAGTTATACTCACCTGTCTGCAGACTCCCGGTGCCATGCCCGCTCCCATCTCCTCCCGGTACCATCGCTCCGGGTGTGTGCAGTCTCCCCGGGTACGTATGCCTGCAGGATGCAGGACCTGGCGATGGATCACCTAATGCAGTCACCTGACGCGTCAGCTGATCGTAAGTCTCGGGCTGACGCCAGCGGCTGGCCGGTTTAACCTATCAGCGGATGCGTCAGGAGACTTCATCCCTGATTACCGGCAGCTCCTGCAGCGATCAGACGGGATCAGACTCGCTCTAGGAGCTGCCGGTAATCAGCACATAAGTATTTTTTTTTTGCACCGATGCATCTGCTGATTGTATAAACGGCTTTTATACAATCAGCTGATGTGTGATGTGATTCAGGCACTTAATCCTGACACATCGTCTGATCGCTTTGCCGTCCAGCAAATCCATCAGATGATATTGGATCCGGATTGGATGGCGCTGGACCCTTGACCCAGGATTACTGCGGAGGGGGGTTCTTTATTTCAATAAAGCTGGAGTCACTAATTGTGTTGTGTTTTATTTCTAATAAAAATATTTTTCTGTGTGTTGTGTTTTTTAGCTTTATTAGAAATTCATGGTGGCCATGTCTAATATTGGCGTGACACCATGAATTTCGGGCTTAGGGCCAGCTGATAATATACAGCTAGCCCTATCTCCATTATTACCCAGTGAGCCACCCGGCATCAGGGCAGCTGGAAGAGTTGGATACAGCGCCATTTTCTGGGGTGGCTGCGGACTGCAATTCGCAGCGGGGGTGCCCAGAAAGCATGGGCACCCTGCACTGTGGATTCCAATCCCCAGCTGCCTAGTTGTACCCGGCTGGACACAAAAATTAGACGAAGCTGAGTTGCGCGATCAGCTGTGCCCTCACTCAGGTGACCTGCAGACATAGCTCTCGGGTGGAGGACTGCAGCTGTGGCCGCGGGTCACCTGAGTGACGGCACAGCTGATCGCATGGCTCACTGCGGTTACTCAGGAGATTTGCGGTTACCTCTCTCTCATCCTGACCGCAAATCTCCTTTTCCCGGCGAAACATTATTTATTTCAAAACACATTTCAATCATTGTCTGCATATGTATTCATTATTAACCCATAGAATATTTTACAAAAAAATTAAGAATGCTGAAAAGTGGTATGTTACAAACGGTCAGAATTCTGCAGCCTAGATATACACACACAAATTATAGAGAAAGTTCAGACAACTCCTTTAAGGTGATGGTTCACAGTTCGTGCAGCAGTTGTAACAATGTAAATAATCCACTATCACGCATCCTAAATCTTTGTAATTTATGAGGGGCTGCTGATAAGTCTTTGGCTTTGTATTTTTTTTTGTTTCCATGGTACCAAATGTTACATCCCATGAAAGCCTTATATGTTTTCAAAAGTTTGTGTTTGTTGCTTATGGCAACAGTGTTCTACACATGTGGGAAAACATGCAATATTCACAGCAACTGAGAGCAGAGGAGTGATAAAATTCTTGTTTCTGCAAGGAAAGTCCACAAACGATCTTCATGGTGATATGTTGCAGACATTGGGGGATCAATGCCCTTCATATTCCACAGTTAAGAACTGGGTTGCCAAATTTAAAACGGGCCACTTCAGCACCAATGATGAGGAACGTCCTTGACAACAAAGAGTGGTTGTTGTTCCAGAGATCATTGATGCTGTGCACAACCTCATACTGGAGAATCAACAAATTTCAGCTAAAGCAATAGCAGACATCATGGGGATTTCCCGTGAACATGTTTGTGTCATTATTTATGGACATTTGGACATGAGGAAGCTATCTGCAAAGTGGGTCCCCAAATATTTGACAACAGATCAGAGACGCATGTGAGTGAAAACTTCCCGGTCCATTTGTCAGCATTTCCGGATTGATAAGAACTTCTTGGATCGACTGGTCACTATGGATGAGACCTGGATTTATTTGTCTGACCCTGAAAACAAGGAGCGGTCAAAAGAGTGGAGGCACAGTGGTTCTCCTCATCCAAAGAAGTTCAGGGTGAAAAATAATAGGATAAGGATAAGGAGGGTGTGCTGCTACTGGACTACCTTCAAAAGGGTTCCCTCAATAATGCAAGGTATTACACGGAACTTTTGGATAAATTTAAGGTAGCTCTGAAGGCCAAAAGGCGCAGCAAGCTGTCCAAAGGAATCTTGTTCCTGCAAGACAACGCCTCTGCTCACACTGCACTGCACAAGTGACCACGGCAAAACTGGCAGAGGTGGGCTTCCAGCTGGTTGATCACCCACCTTTTTTTTACCAGATCTAGCTCCCTCCGACTATCATCTGTTTCCAAACCTGAAGAAACACCTCAAGGGTACTAAATTTCACACCATTTCTGATGCCATGGCTGCTATGGATGCCTGGTTTGGGGCACAACCGAAATCCTTCTTTTTGCTAGGCTTACAGAACTTTGAATACCGATATAAGACATGTGTTGATATCAGTGGAGAGTATGTGGAATAAATGTAAAGTTTCATCATCCTATCTCATTTCCTTCTGGGTAAGGACAAAGACTTATCAGCAGCCCCTCGTAGCCATCCATTTATTGCCCTTAGAAATAAAAATCACATTTTTAGGGATACATAAACTCCCTCGTCTCGTCTCAATGGAGATCTCACAATAGTTGCAGAAGTTTCTCATCAGTTTGGACTTATAAAACCTTCCAAGTACTAGGATACCATATGGCTCTGTTGACATCAGATCATTTTTATCATGCCTTCAGGACCACATTTTAGTCAGCTGCACACAAGAGCATTTAGCAAGATAAAGACTCAGGCCATGAGCAAAGTTCGGAAAGGAGTGAACTTTTGGCTGTCTCAAATAATATGGATACTGACCAAATGCTGATCTCCCAATAAAGAAATCCTATAAATTGCAAGATTGAGTGCCATAGCTTTCTACTACATATTCAACAGACCTTTGGCCTACTAAAGAGCAACAAAACAGTGACACGAGTGAGACAGTGCTATACATGATAAGAAAGGAAATTATGTTATCTAATATATAAAGCTGAATGTGTGTGTGTGTGTGTCTCTGTGTGTGTGTGTGTGTATGTGTATGTCCGGGATTGGAATCTGCACCGTCGCAGCTACAGCCACAAAATTTTGCACACTCACACTTCTGGACCCCGAGAGCGTCATAGGCTATATTTTGAGGGGAAATTTTTAACCCCGCTCTTTACAGTTATTCACCAGAGACAGACACAGACAAAGAGACAGAGACAGACACAGGGAAACAGACAGACAGGGAAAGAGATGGAAAGAGACAGACAGGGTAAGGGACAGACAAAGATAGGTAAAGAGGCAGACAAAGAGACAGACACAGGGAAAGAGACAGACAGGGAAAGAGAGGGAAAGAGACAGACAGAGAAAGAGAGGGAAAGAGACAGACAGGGAAAGAGACAGACAGACAAAGAGATAGAGAGAGAGACAGAGAGATATATACAGAGGGGGAGACAGACAGAGAATGGGAGCGAAACAGAGAGACAGTTACTATCCCGGGCAGCGCCGGGTGCTATGTTGTGAGGCGTAATTTTAACCCCGCGCGTTCCAATTTACCAATCAATTTTGCCCCAGAGAGATATCTACAGAGGGGGAGACAGACAGAGAATGGGAGAGAAACAGAGAGACAGTTACTATCCTGGGCAGCACCGGGTGCTATGTTGTGAGGCGAAATCTTAACCCCGCGCGTTCCAATTTACCAATCAATTTTGCCCCTATCTACATAATGGGGAAAAAGTGAAACAAAAAGTGTTGGGGGCAAATTGACAGCTGCCAGTATATACCGTACAGTTGCGAATGTGGGGCCCCGACATGGGATACTCACCACACTCAGGGATGTGAACACACACACAAAATGTGCCACACACTACCACGTACTTGAACACATATACCACCCTCAGCACACATTTCACCACACATACACCAACCTCGCCACATAATCACCCTAAAACACACCTATTTGTTTTGTGTTTTTTGTGTGCAGAATACATTTTTGTTAATACATTCCATTTTGTTAACAGTAGTTATTAACCCGGGCAAAGCCGGGTAGTACAGCTAGTATATATATATATATATATATATATATATATATATATACTTAAGCTGCAATGCCCTGCACATGAGACATGAGGTAAGAGACATGGCTTTATCGGGTGAACTATACTACATTTCTAATGGTAACATTTGGGGTTCATACGGAACACTGGTTGTCTGGGTCTTGAACACAAACTTTTACCGGTATGTCCAGTTTCTCTTCGTGTTTGTCATACAAATAAAGCTTGTTGAGAGGCTGCAGAGCAGCCAATCAGCAAGCTTTTCCAATGTGGGCACTTCCAGCTCCATCACAGCCATGTCAAGTATTGGTATGACTGTGATTGGCTGGTGCACCACTGGAAAAAAAAAGAAATAGCGTACGTTTCAGCCCTATTATTGATAATAAGTGCAAGTAAAACAGACAGCTACGGGCTGCAACCCCCCGCAGTCTTCTTTACCTTGGCTGGTTATCAAAGGTAGAAGGGATCTCACTCTTGTTTTTTTAAAATTATTTAATTAAATAAGTTATAAAAACAGTGTGGGGTCCACCTCATTTTCGATAACCATCCAAGGTAAATCAGACCACTGGGGGCTAGTATTATAAGGGTGGAAAGGGCCATGGTTATTTGGCCTTCCCCAGCCTAAAAATAGCAGTCCGCAGCCTTTCCAGAAGTGGTACATCCATTAGATGCACCAAATCTGGCGCTTTACCCAGCTCTTCCTGATTGCCCTGGTGGGATGGCAATTGGGGTAATAGTTAATGGAGTTGAAGTTAGCTGTGAATTGACAATCCTGAACTAAACCCAGCAAACCTGTACAGCCACACGTCTGCTCATCTCTAACTGTAAAGTTGGCACCATAGTGTCCTATAAAGAATAAAGTTAGCAGCACTTCACACAATATCTAGGACATGCTTTCCACATCAAATAAAAGATGACAGGCTCTGGAGATTTGACTGGCCCTCTGTTTTCTGTCACCTGCACAAGCCATCCACACCTTGTCTATAACATTGCAGCATTGGACCTCCATCCAGCTCTCTAGAGTGGGACATAGAAAGGTTACGCAAGCATATTTTTATTATATGTTTCAACATTTCTAGCACATAATTATCAAGAAACATCCTAATATTTTCCACGTTACGTGCCTGAACAACAGTTTTATTAAATTAATAATTCTACTTCACTTGTACTGATTTTTCCAGCTTTAGATATGAATAACATTTTTTTTATCTCGGTATAAGGCGATAATGAGAATGCCTTACATTTCATAATTCTCTGATGGATTCTGCATATTCAAAAGACTTCATCTACGTTTCTGATCCCTTAGGAAATGTCGCCAAGTAGCATGAACATGGAGCTAGCCCTACATTTCCAGATGTAATTTTGTTTCCCTGGGATAACATTGAAAACACACAGGTTTGAATAATAAAAAAAAATATTACTAAAAACATAAGTGCACTTTCAAAATTCGTGCATGGACTCTAATACTATGACACATGGAACATAATGTTTGGCATGTTATGGAGCAAGCATATTTTGGCAGGCTCTAGGCACCAAGTTGTGAAAACAGCGTAGCCGTAATATCTGTGCCAGTTTCTGTCCCTTCTTTGGCTTCTAGGTGGCACTATGTCATTGATTCAGGTGTTGTGTGTGGCAGTTCCATTTAATTCCTGGTACTTTTGCAGCTTACTCCTTCCTGATAGCTCTAGGTGAGTCTTTCTGCTGTTGAAACCTCTGAACCTCTGACAGTCAGTAAATTTAGCCTAACTGGTCTATAGGCATAGTCCTTGATTCTATTGTGTTTCCTGATTTATCCAAATTTCAATCTTGGTTTGCATTTTGACCATCTGCGTACTTTCTGGTTTTGTCTCTTATGTGACCTCTTGGTACAGACCCTACGTGACAACTTTTCTTGCTGCACTAGTCAGTGGACAACTTAATCGCCTCAGCTCAGGGGTCACTTTGTAAGTCAAAATCCTTGTACAGTGTGTGATGACATGGACACTCACTGCCTAGCATGGGTTAACTTTCTTAAAATTCAGCCAGACATGAAGACAGTTTGTTTATAGATGGGGAATAATCCCTCATTGTTCTACAAGACTCTTGGGAGTTTAGTATTGAAGTTTTTGTTGACTCATGAAATTGTTTTGGCCACTGAAGGCCAGACACCCAGATAACTCAATTATGCGAACTTCCCATTGTATTACTAAGTGAATTCCTAGATGTGATGTAACTTAGGGCTGGTTCACACTAAGCGACAGCGACAACGAGGTCGCTGTTACGTCACCATTTTCTGTGACGTAACAGCGACCTTGTAAGTCGCTGTTATGATCGCTGCTTAGCTGTCAAACACAGCAGCCGAAGCAGCGATCATAACCGCGAGAGCAGGGAGCCGCGCACACTGCTTAGCGCTGGCTCCTTGCTCTCCTAGCTACAGTACACATCGGGTTAATTAACCCGATGTGTACTGCAGCTACATGTGCAGAGAGCGGGGAGCCGCACACACTGCTTAGCGCTGGCTCCTTGCTCTCCTAGCTACAGTACACATCGGGTTAATTAACCCGATGTGTACTGCAGCTACATGTGCAGAGAGCCGGAGCCGGCAGCACAGGCAGCGTGAGAGCTGCGGAGGCTGGTAACTAAGGTAAATATCGGGTAACCACCTTGGTTACTCGATGTTTACCCTGGTTACAGCTTACCGCAGCTGCCAGACACCGGCTCCTGCTCCCTGCTCGCTTCATTTCGTCGCTCTCTCGCTGTCACACACAGCGATCTGTGTGTCACAGCGGGAGAGCGCCTTTGAAGAAAACGAACCAGGGCTGTGTGTAACGAGCAGCGATCTCGCAGCAGGGGCCAGATCGCTGCTCAGTGTCACACACAGCGAGATCGCTAATGAGGTCACTGTTGCGTCACCAAAACCGTGCCGTAGCAGCGATTTCGGTAGCGATCTCGCTATGTGTGAAGCACCCCTTACCGGTCTCACCCTTGTCTCTGGATACTTGAATACAGCTTGAAATTCATCCAATAAGAGAAGCAACCTTGTACAACCAATCGTGAAGACCCCAATAATCTGAATGGAGATCTCAGGGGTATAAGAAGTACTGTCCATTGCCCAGAGAGATGCTTGCTACATGCTACCGATCTAGGACCTGCAGATCCGATTGGCAAGCCTGGATTATAATACTATATGGACTTCAACACTGAATGCAAGGATTTGGCTTTGATATCAAGGACTACCTAAGGAAGAAACCCAGGTTGGGACAATTTGGTCACCTGGCTACAGACTTTGTGGACCTCTGCCAGCTTCCTAAATCTGGCATTATTCCATTCTCGGTGGATGCCCACCAAAAGCGGGGTGCTGCTGGATTTGAGTAAGTAGCCCTGGAAGCTCTGAAGCATGGACATTCTAAATCCCTGGTGAGCCAGTGGAAGGGTGAGACTCTGTTGCCTGTTACATTTGTGTGTTTTGCTGGTTATGTGTTATGTGCCGTTAATTGTTTGGGGATCCAATAAAGTCTTAATATTGTGACTCCCTCACCCTGTGTTGTCTGAATAGTGTTCCGCCCACGGTTAAGGAGGCCGGCGTTCAGTTGGGATGAGCCCTGGGCCACGCTGTCTTTCTAAAGGTGGCTGGACCAGTGGACGAGAGCACCCACTGACCTTGTGTCTCCACACAGGGGTTAAATGGTGAAGGTCAGCAGAACCACTGTCCCAATTTGGGGGCTCACTCCCACAGTTCACTGCTTTTGTCCAGTTCCTCCTCTCAGTTCAGTGAATAAATTAACTCAAGAGAAGCAGTGAATAAGTTAGATTCTCGTCTGCTCTGGTTTCACAAAACAGGACTAGAGTGCTTTGTCCATAGGCAGCAGCTCTACCATTGAACCATTGCCTGTAGTGAAACAAATACAGTAGAAGGATTTGGTCATTTTGACCTGTATTGCAGGTAGAGAAGCCAGAAACAGAATATTCAGTTACATAGAGATATAGATAGATATATTCTGCATTTTTATGTAGGTGAAGGAAGAAGTCAGATTCTTTTGTTCCTATAAAACTACTATAAAGAAATGAGAAAAAAATGTCAAAAACTTAATTTTCTCCCCCCTCATTGAAAACAAACCAGCACTTTTCAAACACATTACAGCAGCCCTAGCAGTTGAGCCACAGGCTCTGCTGACATCAGCAAGAGGATTTTAGATAGATGAACCTGCATTGCAGCTGCTGACTCCACAGCAGATTAACCTGGACATAGAGATTGATTGTACAGAGCAGTACATCTCTATGTCCTGTATTCTAGAGGGAGAATAAAAGATTGTTTTTTCTTAAAATTACTTAAAATAATTTAAAAAATAGAATAATGTAATTTTTATTGTACTTTTTTAAAAATAATAAATATTGCAAATTAGCAAATAACATGGACATATTTGGGGGTCTGTGTAATCGTAACGATCCAAACAACACAGCGATTAGAATATTTATGAGGAATGATAAATGGCGAAAAAATGGTGCAAATGCTGCGTTTTTTTCTGCAGCTGTCTGCACCACGCAACGCAATAACAATCTTCTCTGATTATTGCATGTTTGCTGCGTTTTTTATGTGTTTTCCCTGATATTTCCTACATGATTGTTGCAAATGGGAATCCGGATTTTTAATGCATTTTAATACTACAGAAAAGCTTTGATTCTGCATTTAAAAATGCAACAGCACTTCTTTTGCTTCCTTTTTTTTCAGCCTCCACAAAGAAGCCTATGGAGAAAAAACCCACCAAAATTGCAGAGTTCAGCAGCGTCTTTATATGCACCGAGATTTCATGACGTCTCATCCACTCTGCTTGGACATTTAGTCCGTATTCACATGTAGCGTAAATGCTGGGTTTTTTTGCACAAAAATTCTGCTGTGTTTATCTGTCCAAGCAAAGTGGATGTGATTCCATGAAAAGACGCAGCTGAACTGCGGTTTTGGTGCTTTTTTTCTCTAGAGGCTTCTATGTGGAGCTTAAAGGAAACACATGGAGAAAAACTGCAGTTACTTTTTTAAGTGCAGAATCAAAGTTTTTCTGTACATAAAAACACTTAAAAACACAGATTCACATCTGCACCAAAAACGCATGAAATGATGGGGAAAAGTCATAAAAAATGCAGCAAAAATGGAATAATCAGAGAAGATTTTTATTGTGTAGTTTAGTGCAGACACTTGCAGAAAAAACCCCCACAGTATTTATGCAATGTGTGAACACGGCCTTACAGGCACAAAAAAGCAATATGTCATATAGTGAAGCTTATATAAACCTGAGAAAGTTCTGGTTGAAACAACTGTGAATGATTGAATGGTCCAGGGCATCTGCTGAACATCCCTCACTGTCAAATGGGTGGGGTGTGGCTAGGGGCATGGTCAAAATGTGTCAAGCATACTTTCTCCCTCTTTCTGTTCTTCAAAAGTTGGGAGGTATGAGAATGGCTTGCACTAAGCATGTCTGTGGAACCTCTTTTAACAAACAGAGCAACTATAACGGTACCTCTGTCACCCCAGCACCATGTCCAGTTATTATAGTCGGGATAGAGGTGGAGATGAGAGTTTTGCAATAAAAAGGTAATTGGCTGTTATGACCAACTATTTCATTGGTAGAATTTGAGTTTTCATTGAGACATCTGTTTTTTTTTTTATTTTTGCTTACGATATAAAACTGATCTTTTTAATCAGTGTGCTGGATTTATTTTAAAACCCGAATCTACAGATAAGTTAAATATACCTCCGTTTGTATTTGTGGCGCTCCAGGACCTGGTCGCCACAACAGCATTGCCCTCTCAAAGGGTTAATGCTGAGCCTGGAGGTAATTGGGAGATCTATTGGCCAGTAAGTTTAACATCCAACGCAGTTCTCCCTTCGGCCAGCAGGGGGAGCTCTGAACCTGGAATTCCAGGGAGCATTCCTTAAGTCTGACCTGAGGGAGGAAGTAGTGTTCAGTCTGTATAAAGGAAGCAAAGAGAACAGACGCAGAGTAGTGCTGCCTTGTGGAACTGGGGCCTAGAGCTGGAATAGCTTGGCCCAGTGAAGCAAGAAGTGCAGAGAGGCACAGAAGAGACTCGGACATTGGAGTCTGTGGTTGCCAGGGTATAAAATCCTTCCCTGGTGGCCGAATCCGGAGGGCAGGAGAGCTGCAAGCCCCCTGGCCCAGAAGCAATCTGAAGGTACAGCTGCATCCCAAGGGCCCGGTGTGGACTCCAGCAGAGAAGCACCAGAGAGGGCCTGCGCAGTCTACCACACAGATAAAGGGACGAACCACTGGTCCCAGCAGCAGGAGGGCCTTTGCTAAATTCAGAGTGCAGGGTCCTATAATAGTAAAGAAAAGAAAGATTAGGGAGTAGGCCTCATACTCAACTGGCCAAAGATCACCCCCAGGCACTTCCAGGCCGGCCGGACCATCTTTACCATCTGTGACGGTCTCCCTGGACTAAACTGCTGCCGAGTAAAAGAGGAGAAGGTAAAGAGACTACTGTTTGTGCCTGTTTCTTTCACTGCCTGTCGGCTCTGCACCGTGTTATTCACACCATAGACTCTCATGAACACCAACTGTTGCCCCGGGGTACCGCTCCACCTGTGGGGAGCAGGACCATCCTAGCTGCCATTCCAACAGCCCCGGAGGCCCCATACAGCAGCGGCGGCTTAATAGCCACATACCACAGGTGGCGTCACGAACACAAACTTTATTCAAACCCCAAGTCACCAGCCATATTTAAACTGACACCCACCAGGGCCACAGAGCCGGGCCCCGCCACCACTGACGACCCCCGGACTAGTCCGGCCCGGCACCGGGTGTCCCATAGCCCTGGGGTGGGCGAGTCAACTTTGGCGCTGTGAACAGGATTTCGTGCCCGGCGCCCACCGGGTACTGTGCGCCTTTGAAAAGACTGTGTGTTTACTGTTTGAAGACTGCCGCCGCCATTAGCTTCTCTGAGTGCAGGAAGAAGGGGGGCGTGCCCGAAAAAGAGCGCGAAGGGAGCGCGCCATCAGAGCGGATGGTCGTTAACCCCGCGCTACCCGGAAGAGATTGTAAAAAGAAAGCGGAGCCTGGTAAGGTTCACTAAGGGGGAGGAAGATGTCCGACACCGAGGGTGAGCCGGTGGCTGTAGTAGTTCAAGACGCATCAGCGCCGGCCGATGTAATCCCAGTCGCCGTCGCCCCAGCCCCCGCGGTAGCGCCGGTAATGCCGATCACAATGCCGTACATCCCGGGAGCAGAATGGCTGCCGCAGTACTCCGGGGAGTCCCATACCCTGAGCGACTTCAGAGAAAGGCTGCATAGCTTGTTCCGGGTGTATCCGCTGACTGAGAGCCAGAAGGTGGGCATATTAATGGGGCAGCTAGCCGGCGCGGCCCAGCGTGAAGTGAAGTCCTGGCCTGATACAGATAAAGGGACAGCAACCCAGATACTGGCCAAGTTAAAGAGTACTTTCGACACCCGCACCGCAGCAGAAATAAAGATGAGATTCTTTGGGTGCAAACAACGGGCCACAGACAGCATAAGGGACTATGCCTTAAACTTGCAGGAGGCCCTGAAAGCAATTAAACAGGTGGACCCAGAGAGTGTACGTGAAGAAGACAAACTCCTAACTGAGCAGTTCATAGAAGGGCTCCTGTCAGATGCCCACAGGACCCAGCTGCGTATCATGGTCCTGCAGAACCCTGCTCTGGACTTTACCAAGTTTAAGGACCAGGCCATCCGGGTACTGAGAGAATCTACACCGAATGACCCAGTACCCCTCTGGCCTCTTGCTATCACGTACCTCAGGGTGGTGCCTGCAACACGAGCCGCTGCAGGGGCTGAGGCGCAGTCCCTGGATAAGGATCCCGCTGCAGAGCTCAGACAGCAGGTCCAGGAGCTGACCAAGACTGTAGCTGCCCTTGCCAAGACCGTGCAGTCTCTACAAGTGACCCCATCGCCTGCAAGAATCGAGTTGGCCTCCAGCCCAGATGACGTCCCATGGATGCGACAGAGGAGGATTCCGCCGACCCGAGGAAAAGACACAGACCGGTATGATTCAACGGGACAACCGATCTGCCGCCGCTGCAGCCAGGCGGGCCATATTGCAAGACACTGTCCTTTAAATGGGCCGAGCCTGGGGCCAGGAGCCGACCCCCAGGTGTAAGGAAGCCCGGCTCAACCCCCAGTCGCAGCAAGTATGTGGGAGGACGCCCGGTCCTTCCTATTGTGCTGGATGGGATCCCTTTGAATGCCCTCCTGGATACGGGGTCCCAGGTAACAACCATCCCTTATAAACTGTACAAAAGATATTGGGCTGATTCAGACATTGACCATGGCCCAGATGATGATTTAACAATTGTGGCCAGTAATGGTCAGCCCTTACCTCAAATTGGGTATAAAGAAGTAACCATTAAAGTGGGGCGGGTAGAATTGCCATGTCAGGGGATGATAATTGTAGATATTGATCGCAAAGAATCTGACCCACTGCTAACCATTGGTACAAATGTGATAG
Source organism: Anomaloglossus baeobatrachus (assembly GCF_048569485.1). Lineage (NCBI taxonomy): Eukaryota > Metazoa > Chordata > Amphibia > Anura > Aromobatidae > Anomaloglossus > Anomaloglossus baeobatrachus. Next base: position 198,630,820 of record NC_134356.1, on the reverse strand, counting down.
AAAATTGTATTGCCGAAGTGATCATTTTGTTGCAACAGGCGTCTGAAACTGCCAGCTCCGGGCAGCAGCGTGCCCTACAGAGGGAGATCAGAGCCCTGATGAGGAGGCAGCAGGTAGAGCTGGCCAGAGGAGAAATTGGCAGTGTGAGGGTAAGTGACCCCCTCCCCATTGCAATACCCCCAAGAAGCGAAATGTTGATATGGTGTCGGGCAGCAATATGCCTCAAGGGTCAGGATTACCAGGCCTTGGTAGAACCGGTGTATTCAGACAGTAGGCCTGGAGTCCTGATAGCCAGAGGGGTAGCAGACGTCCGCAAGGGGAGAGTGCCCGTCCGTGTCCTGAATTGTGGGGAGGAGGAAGCCAAATTGCCCCGGTACGCCACTGTAGCAAAACTGTACACTGTCAGTAACAATACCATCAAAGCAGTGGAACCCTTGATCCCGTCCGACCAGGCGGAAGACAATGGCTCCAAGGGGCAGCTGGAAGACTGGTGCCAAAAATTACATGTGGGCACCGACTCCACCCCCTCACACCAAAAGCATGGGGTTTACCGGGTGGTACAGGAGTACGAGCGGGTCTTCAGCAAACACCCCCTAGATTTTGGGCAGGTAAAAGCGGTTAAACATCAAATCCCCACGGGTGATCATCATCCCATCAAAGAGAGATACCGCCCTGTACCCCCAGCACAGTATCAGCGTGCCAAAGAAATGTTACAGGAAATGAAGGAGGCTGGGGTTATCAGAGCTAGCTGTAGCCCTTGGGCAGCTCCACTAGTGCTTGTAAAGAAAAAAGATGGTACAATGAGAATGTGCGTAGATTACAGACAAATTAACCGCATTACACATAAAGATGCTTATCCACTACCCAGAATAGAGGAGTCACTAACAGCCTTAAAATCAGCTAATTATTTCTCCACCCTGGATCTCACCAGTGGGTATTGGCAGGTTCCCGTGGCAGAGGCGGACAAAGAGAAGACTGCATTCACGACACCAATTGGTCTCTGTGAGTTCAATTGTATGCCGTTCGGGCTCTGCAATGCCCCAGGGACATTTCAGAGATTGATGGAGTGCTGCTTGGGCCATCACAACTTTGAAACCGTGCTATTGTACCTGGATGACGTCATAGTCTACTCCAAGACCTACGAAGATCACCTGAGGCACTTAGCAGAAGTGTTTGAGTCCCTGTCGGAGTATGGCCTGAAGATTAAGCCGTCCAAATGTCAGCTCTTGAAGCCAAAGGTACAGTACCTGGGTCATGTGGTCAGCGCAGAAGGTGTGGCACCTGATCCGGAGAAAGTCACCGTAATCAAGGACTGGCCAAGACCCACCACGGTAAAGGAGGTGCGGCAGTTCCTTGGGCTGGTGGGCTACTACCGAAGGTTCATTGATGGTTTCACAAAGATAGCAGCGCCTCTTCAAGATCTCCTGGTGGGCCAGCCAAAGTAGGCTAAGAAGCAGAGCCCTCCATTTGAATGGAACAGCCAAATAGAAACATCTTTTGTCCGGCTGAAAGGGGCTCTCACGGGAGAAGAAATTCTGGCCTACCCTGACTACAGCCAGCCGTTTGTACTGTATACAGACGCCAGCAACGTGGGACTCGGAGCAGTTCTGTCCCAGGTGCAGGGAGGCAGAGAGAAGGTGATAGCTTACGCCAGTAGGAAGCTTCGGCCCACAGAAAGGAATCCAGAAAACTACAGTTCCTTCAAGCTAGAGTTCCTCGCTATTGTTTGGGCAGTGACTGAACACTTCAAGCACTATCTGGCATCGGCCAAGTTCACCATCTTCACGGACAACAATCCGTTGACACATCTGGCAACAGCCAAGTTAGGTGCGTTGGAACAGCGATGGATGGCCCGGCTGTCTAACTTTGACTTTACCATCAAGTACCGGGCTGGCAAGAAGAATAACAATGCTGATGCGCTGTCCAGAATGCCTCACTTACCCGAGTCTGGAGAATACCTGGATGAACTCGAAGAGATAGAGTTACCGGCTTTCCATCACCAAGGTGTTTCCCAGTGTGAGCATGCTGTAGGAGTGAAGCGCTCGAGCCAGCACGAGGTCTCGGTCAACCCATTACTCCACCATAATTGGGAAGAGACACAGAACGGTGACCCGGCCGTGCGATTGGTCAAAGAAAAGCTAGCACAAGCTGAGAACCATCTCGGTCCAAACGCTCCACAAGAAGCCCAGCAGTTGTGGAAGGAGAGGGGACGACTGTTCACCTACCAAGGCAAGCTCTGCAAGAGATATGTCAACTGGCGAACGAATGAACTCGTCTGGCAGATAGTGGTCCCACAGAGGGATGCTCCAATGGTCCTAGCAGCTTACCATGATAAAGCAGGACACTTCGGGTGGAAGAAGTTGGAGACCCTACTCCGCGATCGGTACTACTGGGTGCACATGAGAAAGACGATCGAGAAGTGGTGCCGAGACTGTGGTCCTTGTAACCTGAGGCGGAAGGATGATGCCAGCCAGAGGTCTCCCCTACAGCCAATTGTCACGAAGCAGCCCCTGGAGTTGGTGGCCCTGGACCACGTGAAGTTAACACCAAGCCGGTCAGGCTATGTGTACGCCCTCACCATTGTGGACCATTACTCTCGTTTCCTGGTAGTAGTGCCTGTGAAGGACCAGACAGCCAGAACAGCAGCTAGAGCATTCCAGGCATACTTTTGTCGGCCTCACGGTTATCCGGAAAGGGTACTGACTGATCAAGGTCCTGCATTCGAGGCCGAAGTGTTCCAAGAGTTCTGTAACATGTACGGCTGTAAGAAAATCCGAACAACACCGTATCACCCCCAAACCAATGGATTGTGCAAGAAGATGAACCATGTGGTTATTGATATGCTGAAGACTCTACCTCTGGAAGAAAGAAACCAATGGCCAGAGAAGTTACCAGATCTGGTAGACCTGTACAACCATATCCCAGTAAATTCGACCAACTGCAGCCCTGCTTACCTGATGCGAGCAAGACCTGGCAAGTTACCTGTAGACTTTGAGATGGGGACTGTGTCACCTGAAGCGGTTCAGGAGATAGAAGATTGGGATACAGAGCGACAACAGCAGTACCGCAAAGTCCAGGAATGCGTAGAAAGGAGCCTGTCCCAAGCAAGAACGAGACAAGAGCAGAACTACAATCAAACAGCCCCAGCAACTCCCTTAGCACCTGGAGAACAGGTCCTCAAGAAAAAGCGGAGGGCGCATAAATTAGATGATCAGTGGGAGAATGAACCCTACACCATTATTCCCTCCAACTTTGACAATAGTAATGAAGCGATGGCCGAGAGGACCACCGCAGTGCAGAGTAGTACACAGTACACAAGACGAGTAGTACACAAGACGAGGTGCGAACAACAAGGGTGTATTTATTAACAGGCGGGGGAAGATGTGGAGAAGGCAGGTTCAGGCACGGGGTATACAGTGGCAAAACGTGATTTAACAACACTTTTGTATTCTCTAGCTGGTCCGCTCAATAGCACGGTGCTCCAACTATTACAGGTTCAAGAAACACAAAAACAGTCAGGTACAATGCTACTCTACACGTAACCTCTCTGGCCTCTGCTAAACGGGCCACACGGATGCCGTGTTCTACCTACTGAAGCCTACTTTAGCCCCTAGTATGTGCACAATATTCAACTCACAGTGATGCTGGGGACGTGGATCCAGTCCCGGGGGCCCCCCAACAACAGTCTCATCTATAGGTGCGCACTTCTCCTGGGCCGGGTTAAGGAGATCAAAATCTTCTTCTTGCTTCAGATTCCTCGCTGGATCCCTGTTATCTGCAAGTCTCTCTCTCGATTCAGAAGAAAAACTCCAATCCTCCGAGACACACCGGCTGTGTGTTCCTTCACACGCATCCAAAGGAAAACAGAAACTCCCTTCTCTTCTTACACTCGAGCTGTCCATTAGCACACTTTCTGCAGGGGGAGCAGAACATTCCATTACCCCTCAACACGGGGAGGTTTCTGTCTCTTAAAGTGGCAGCATGTTTCTTATTGTCCATAGCAGTAGCACCCCCCAATATGCCTCCCCACTTAATGATGGTCGTCCTCGGCCATCACAGCTTCGAGCCCACTGTGTTTTGAAGGAAGGTTCAAACCTGTAGAGGAGACAACAATGGCAGTACAGCAGACCTAGTACATTGTTCAACATATCGGATTGGTGGAATCCCTGCAGTAGACCTCTGAGATCTTCTAAGATCTTGACTATCAGGCCCGGCTTGACTAGCTTCCGGTGGAACACTTGCTGTGGGAGCTGCAGTGGAATCTTGGCTGGTCTCTTCTTCCCGTGGCGGTAGTGGCTCATCCATGTGATCTCCGTTTCCGGGAGGCTGAGGATCCCCCCCTGCATCGGGGGCTGTCCACCAGTCATCATCGACTTCACACACAGATGACGTATGTTCAGGGAGTGGGGCAGAGACTGCAGGAGATCTTGGCGTAGAAAGAGCTTCAGACCGGTATGGTCGCAACATATTTCTGTGTAGTACTCTAGGGCCGGATGCTCCATTCTCAATTTGCACCTTGTAGACCGGGCCGTCAGCATACACCCGTTCGATTACTCTGTAGGGTTGAACTTCCCATCTTTCACTCAGTTTACCCTTGGGGCGTTTCTCTCTGACTAACACTCGATCTCCATGTTGAAGTGTATCTCTTGAATCGGTTTAGGGCTCATATGTTCTTTCTTCTGTAGCTGTTGACAAGCCAACCGACGTATCGTCTGTAATCGTTGTCGATGTTCTTTCACCCACAAAGTGACAGTTCGTTCCATGAAATCCTCTGACTGCTCCAAATTCAGCTCGATGATTTCTCGCCCAACTCTTCCAAACAGCAGTAGATATGGGGTGTAACCTGTAGTGGAGTGAACTCGGTTATTGTAGGCCCAGACCAGTTCTGCCAGGTAATCCGGCCAACATGCCTTCTTATCTTTTTCTAATGTTCTCAGCGTTTGAAGTAGAGTTCGGTTGAAGCGTTCACATGCTCCATTGCCTTGGGGATAGTAAGGTGTAGTCCGAGATCGCTCGATGTCATACATACGACATAATTCCTCCATCACCTTGCCTTGAAAACATGCACCTTGATCGGAGTGGATCCGCTTCGGGCATCCATACACCCGGATGAAGTCTTGGCAGATGGCCCGTGCCTCCGACTCAGCAGTCTGATCTCTAGTCGGGGTGACTACAGCGAACTTGGAGAAATGGTCGGTCATAACCAAACAGTATTGTAGTCCCCGAGTGGAGTGTCCCACGAGGAGATAATCAATCATCAACAGTTCTAGCGGTTCTTTGGTCTGTATGGTCTGAACGGGTGACATTTGTTTGGTGCTTTTAACGAGGTCGCATACTCGACATTGCCGGCAAACCTCTTCCACCACAGACTCCAACCTGGGGCAATACACGTACTGCTGTAACCATTGGTAGGTCTTTGCAGGTCCAAAGTGAGCGCCAAACTCGTGAGCTTCCTTAGCTACCTCTTGAGCCATTTTTCCGGGGATGACCACCTGCCATCTTGCTTCTATATCTTTTGGCTGTTGTCTCTTACGATATAACACTGATCCTCGAACTTCCAGTCTATCCCAATGGTGTAAGACACTCTTCATCTCGGCGTCCAGGTTAGCCCTTTCTTGTTTGTCTGGCTTCTGCTTCTCAGTTACCCAGTGTTTCATCTGTTGCAGCCCTTCGTCTGCATCTTGAGCACGTCCCCATTCTTCATTGGTTCTCCCCAGGGACCGGGGCAGTGTGCAAGCCTGCCTACTCAACTGGGACGCAACCACCGAGGGCCCAAACTTGCTAAAGTCTAGCGTTTCTTCCTCCTCTAATCGTTCATCGAGATCCCCCACTGGGGTCTCCACCGTCACTCTTGACAGCCCATCCGCATTTGTGTTTTCGGTAGCAGGGCGATAACAGATGGTAAAGTCAAACTTTGCAAGGCGAGCCACCCACCGTTGTTCCAAGGCTCCCAATTTGGTATTCTCAAGGTGGGCCAGAGGATTATTGTCTGTCCGGACCTGGATCTTGGTTCCTGTCAGGAAGCCAGCAAATTTCTCTGTCATGGCCCACACTAGGGCCAGGAGCTCTTGTCGAAAGGAGCTGTAATTGTGGGGGTTTCTTTCGCTGTCCCGCAGGGACCTACTGGCGTAGCCAATGACTCTCTCATGTCCATTTTGCATCTGAGACAATACGGCACCGAGTCCATGAAGGCTACCATCTGTGTACAGCAGGAATGGTCGGTCGAAGTCCGCATAGGCCAGGATCGAGGCTGAAGTAAGGGCATTCTTCAAAGCCTGAAAAGCCTCATCTTGTCTTTGAGCCCAAGAGATGCCCTGGTTCTTCGACACTCCAGCCGTCCCCCTCAGCAGCTCGTTCAAAGGACCCGCCACCTTTGCGAAGTCTTTGACGAACCGGCGGTAATACCCGGCGAGTCCAAGAAATGCCTTGAGTTCCCTCACCGTTCGAGGGACTGGCCACTTCTGAATGGCCGCCACCTTTTCTGCGGAGGGTAGGACTCCATCTTGTGACACTGTGTGGCCCAGGTACTCGATCTCTCTCTTGAAGAGGTGGCATTTTTTTGGCTTTACCTTCAGGTTATGAGCCTGCAGTCTCCCGAGTACCTGTCCAAGCCGGTCAAGGTGTTCTTTGAACGTGGCCGAGAACACGATGATGTCATACAGATAGATCAGGGTCGCTTAAAAATTTAGGTCTCCCAAGCACTTTTCCATCAACCGTTGAAACGTGCCCGGAGCATTGGAGAGTCCGAAGGGCATCCGGTTAAACTCAAACAATCCCATCGGGAGGATGAACGCGGTCTTGGCTTTGTCTTTTTCCGCCACAGGTACTTGCCAGTACCCGCTTGCTAAATCCAAGGTGGAGAAGTACTTGGCCTTCCCCAAGGCCGTCAAGGATTCTTCGATTCGTGGTAATGGGTACGAGTCCCGAACGGTACAAGCGTTGAGTTTTCTGTAGTCTACACAGAACCGGATGGTTCCATCCTTTTTCTTGACGAGTACCACCGGGGCCGCCCAAGGGCTCTGGCTGCCCTGCACTATTCCTGAGTCCAGCATCTGCTTCAGTAACGTCTTTACCTCTTGGTACATCTTGGGAGGGATCTGTCGCTACCGTTCTCGAATCGGGCGAGCTTCCCCGGTCGGTATCTCATGCATGATGGCTTCAGTGCAGCCGAAATCTTCAGCGTGGCGAGCGAATGCGGCCTGGTTCTCCCACAGCATAGCTTCTACTGCTTGCACACGCTCAGGGCCCAGCAAATTCACATCCACTTCCATCTGATCGAGGATGGCCTTTCCACTCCACTCTGGGGATGGCATCTCTTTGGCCCTCGCAGAGACTGCTAGGGTCCACCCCACACCTTCTATCGGCGATAAGGATATCTCTTTATGACTCATTACCTCGCCTTTATGTACTTACACCAGGGCCAGATCCGTCCCTCGAGGCAAGGTGGCCTCACCGGGGCCCACATTCAAGGCTCTGATAGGGACGCATCCTTGTTGGACCACAGCTACCGTACGAGCTATCATAACTTCTTGGTCCACTCTTCCGGTTGCTACAGGCTGAACAATCACTTCTATCCCGTCGAGATTGCGATAGGTTCCCACTGGGAGGTGTAATATACTTTCTCGGCCGGGAGGCAGGATTATAGGTTCCTTCCCAGGAGCCCTGATGACCCCTACCGTCTGATGAGATGGCACACTCTTCTGCGTCCCACAGACGTGGATCAGCCGTTGAAGTGCTTCCTGTGTAGGCTTATGTGTAGTAGCTTGCTTCCAGTATCCGGGTCCCCGTTTGGTGAACATAATCTGATCTAATTCACGTAGGACATTCATCCCCAATATTACAGGTACATCTTCGTTGATGGGCTCGGGGACTAGTAGGATCCCTTTTTTCCCCACTTCTTGCCCACAGATTCGAACATTCATCCACACAACTCCTGTGACCGGGATCGGTTGTTGATTAGCAGCAATCACCCGGATCAGGGTCTCTTTCTCTGGCCTGGCCAGTGTCTGGAAATGTTGATTGAAATATGCTTCTGGCATCGTCGTCACTTGTGACCCAGTATCTATCAAGCAATTCACTGGGACACTCTCGAATTCAGCACGTAGGATGGGACAACCAGCGATCAAATGTTCGTTATGATACGGAGTGGCCTCCCTTCTCGCCTCCCCCGCAGAGTGCCGCACTACTGCGGGGGTTGGTAGTTTAACGATGGCTTCCGTTGGCTTTGAGTGTTATTCCGGCACCCCCTGGCAATATGCCCCCGATCTCCACATCCCCAGCAGTGGATGTCTTCTCCTCGCTGGGGAATACCTCGTGCCTCTGGTGGCTGACGAGAGGAAGCCTGCAGCCTCCAGTCCCCCATTGGTAGAGCCGAGGAATTATATCGTGAGTATGATGGGCCAGGTTGGAAGGAGGAGGATGCAGCTGGGTAGGGATGTTCACCAGACAAGTCCCTCATTCTTTGCTCCATCTGGGTCAGCTTCTCCTGTACGTTGAGAACGGATTTCTGTAAATCTTGCACCACCTGGACCAGTCCCACCTGGTAGTTTGGGTCCACTCTGGAGGTGGCGGTTTGGACGCGCACCACTCCAGATGCGTAACTTTCTTCTTTACTTCGGGCTACTGCTTCTGCTAGGATTTGACGAAAAGTAAGAGCCGGATTCGCTCGGACCCGTTCTGCCAGGGCTCGCCGCAAGGATACGCTATGCAATCCCAGAATAAACTGTTCCCGGAGTATCCGGTCGGTAGAGCCTATGCCGCCGAGTCCATCTGAGTCCTTTCTCTGGACCTCCGCTAACACTTCTTGTAGTGCTGTTGCATACTGAGAGATCCCTTCTTCTTCCCGCTGCAGCCTCGAAAAATAATTGGCGTGAAGATGTCCCGCGCTAGCAGTCTCGCCATAGATCCCTTCCAAGAATCCAACTAACTCTTTCAGGGTACTACGGGTGGGTTCTGGTTGTAGACAGACATTTCTACGTGCTTCTCCCTCTAGGGCAGTCAAAGCGATGTCCACCTCAAGCTTTGGGCCGATGTTATACACTTTCAGGGTGCTCTGCAGCCGGGACACCCAGTCGCACAGTGCCATCTTATTGCCATCGAATTTTGGTAGCACACTAACTATGGTGCCCATTGGAAGTGTCCTTGCAAGGGTTCCACCATTGCCCACAGCACCCCCATTAATATTAGCTTTCCCGCCGTTGCTGTCTGCTGCCTCCATCTTGGTGACCGTACCCTGCTCGCAGCGCCACTTGAAGCGATGGCCGAGAGGACCACCGCAGTGCAGAGTAGGTTACAGTACACAAGAAGAGGTGCGAACAACAAGGGTGTATTTATTAACAGGCGGGGGAAGATGTGGAGAAGGCAGGTTCAGGCACGGGGTATACAGTGGCAAAACGTGATTTAACAACACTTTTGTATTCTCTAGCTGGTCCGCTCAATAGCACGGTGCTCCAACTATTACAGGTTCAAGAAACACAAAAACAGTCAGGTACAATGCTACTCTACACGTAACCTCTCTGGCCTCTGCTAAACGGGCCACACGGATGCCGTGTTCTACCTACTGAAGCCTACTTTAGCCCCTAGTATGTGCACAATATTCAACTCACAGTGATGCTGGGGACGTGGATCCAGTCCCGGGGGCGCCCCAACAACAGTCTCATCTGGAGGTGCGCACTTCTCCTGGGCCGGGTTAAGGAGATCAAAATCTTCTTCTTGCTTCAGATTCCTCGCTGGATCCCTGTTATCTGCAAGTCTCTCTCTCGATTCAGAAGAAAAACTCCAATCCTCCGAGACACACCGGCTGTGTGTTCCTTCACACGCATCCAAAGGAAAACAGAAACTCCCTTCTCTTCTTACACTCGAGCTGTCCATTAGCACACTTTCTGCAGGGGGAGCAGAACATTCCATTACCCCTCAACACGGGGAGGTTTCTGTCTCTTAAAGTGGCAGCGTGTTTCTTATTGTCCATAGCAGTAGCACCCCCCAATAGTAAGGTATGCCTCATAAGCAAAGATGAAGGCAAGACCTATCAAGCAGTTTCTCGAGACCGCCTGAAAGCGTGCCCTGAACGGTGCAGAATCCAAAAAGAAGTAGAAGAAGTACAAGAAAGTCCCCAAAGTCAAGAAAAAGAGGAAGAGATGATCCAAACAATCCTTGGAAAATTCCCCAAAACTTGGACCCGAATAAACAATGCCATAGTGGTACCAGTCTTGACGTTCCCGCAGTTGGTCGAGCCAGAAACAGAAGAGGTTCCAGATCCACCTAAAGAACCGTCCGCTCCAACACAAGATGACACGCCAGCAGTAGAACAGGAGGCTCAACCTCCTGCCAGTGGTGAACCTGCTGTACCCTTGGCGAATCTGAGACCCCCTAGGCAACCAACATGCATCCCTGTCAGGGTTAGGCCTACCAATAACATGGGGGGTGCAGACACTCCAAGTAGTCAGGGACAAACCCCAGAGCTACGCCGGTCCCAACGTAGCACTCGGGGACAGCCCCCTCCAAGGTATAGAACGTAGAAAGTAAAATACCTAACAGAGTGTACATAGTTATGTGAAAATGTCTTGTATGTAATGTTTTGTTTTAGGTGGTTAAGTAAATGGACAATTGGGCCACTGGACAATGGGTGGCCAACACTCTAATTGTACATAGTTAGCACCAGCGTGCTCAACACCCCTGAAGAAAAACCCGTCCGGCGTGCATAGAGTGGGGTCATCAATGCTCTGATGCACGCCCAGAGCCTACGTTGGGGGTTTGATCGCAGCGGGTCCCCCATGGAGCAGTGTAATGGACACCCGGCAGGGAGCCACACTGGACTCTTATAGTAGTGTTTAAGTTTGTAACGTTTAAGTAATGCGCCTCCCATAATGGGATGAAATGTTCTAACATGTTATGTTTGTTTCTACAGTCCGGGAGTACTGAATTTAACTAAGGGGGAGTGTGGCGCCCCAGGACCTGGTCGCCACAACAGCATTGCCCTCCCAAAGGGTTAATGCTGAGCCTGGAGGTAATTGGGAGATCTATTGGCTAGTAAGTTTAACATCCAACGCAGTTCTCCCTCCGGCCAGCAGGGGGAGCTCTGAACCTGGAATTCCAGGGAGCATTCCTTAAGTCTGACCTAGGGAGGAAGAAGTGTTCAGTCTGTAGAAAGGAAGCAAAGAGAACAGACGCAGAGTAGTGCTGCCTTGTGGAACTGGGGCCTAGAGCTGGAATAGCTTGGCCCAGTGAAGCAAGAAGTGCAGAGAGGCACAGAAGAGACTCGGACATTGGAGTCTGTGGTTGCCAGGGTATAAAATCCTTCCCTGGTGGCCGAATCCGGAGGGCAGGAGAGCTGCAAGCCCCCTGGCCCAGAAGCAATCTGAAGGTACAGCTGCATCCCAAGGGCCCGGTGTGGACTCCAGCAGAGAAGCACCAGAGAGGGCCTGCGCAGTCTACCACACAGATAAAGGCATGAACCACTGGTCCCAGCCGCAGGAGGGCCTTTGCTAAATTCAGAATGCAGGGTCCTATAATAGTAAAGAAAAGAAAGATTAGGGAGTAGGCCTCATACTCAACTGGCCAAAGATCACCTCCAGGCACTTCCAGGCCGGCCAGACCATCTTTACCATCTGTGACGGTCTCCCTGGACTAAACTGCTGCCGAGTAAAAGAGGAGAAGGTAAAGAGACTACTGTTTGTGCCTGTTTCTTTCACTGCCTGTCGGCTCTGCACCGTGTTATTCACACCATAGACTCTCATGAACACCAACTGTTGCCCCGGGGTACCGCTCCACCTGTGGGGAGCAGGACCATCCTAGCTGCCATTCCAACAGCCCCGGAGGCCCCATACAGCAGCGGCGGCTTAATAGCCGCATACCACAGGTGGCGTCACGAACACAAACTTTATTCAAACCCCAAGTCACCAGCCATATTTAAACTGACACCCACCAGGGCCACGGAGCCGGGCCCCGCCACCACTGACGACCCCCGGACTAGTCCGGCCCGGCACCGGGTGTCTCATAGCGCTGGGGTGGGCGAGTCATATTCAATCTTTAGATCCACCCCAAAAGGAAGTGCCAAGGTTATTGTTTCACATGTTAATATTGGGTTATGATGTAGCAGAATAATATGGCGATGCAATATGGTACATTCTTTGATCATAGAGGAAGTAAAAATCATGGTTTTAGCTTTAAAGGAGATGTCCTCCACTTTTTTTTATTTATAAAATTCATCCATGGTAGTCTAAGAAAAAATCAAAATGTACTACCCTAACAGACCCACACCACTACCCAAGGTATTCCATCTAATGATCCAGATCCGGCACTCAGGTAACAAAAAAAATAAAGCAAGTGGTGCTATACTTACTGAGCCTCCGGCGTGTCTGTAACTGTACCCGTAACCACTCATTGTTCTTCCGGGTCACTCATTAGGCTCATGCATATTTACTGCTTTCCCAACCCATCTGTGTCTGTGATTGCTTGCAGTCAGATGCACCCCTAACACACTAGCTGTCTGACGCTTTCAATCACAGGCCCTGTCTGCGGGTCTCTATTATACAGTAAAAATAAATTAAACAAATTGGCACTGGGTCCCCGCGTATTATGATACCAGCACAAATAAAGCATATGGCTACAGGACTGCAGCCCCCAGTCATGCACTTATCTTGGCTGTGTATCAAACTAAGAGGAATCAAATGGTTTTTTTTTTAATAATTATTGAAATATATCATTTTAAAAAATTCAGTGTGGTCCCCCCAATTTTGATACTTAGCCATGATAAAGCGCGACAGCTGGGGGCTAGTATTCTCAGCCTGGGGAGACCCATGGTTATTGAAAGTCCCCCAGCCTAAAAATAGCAGCCTGCAGCCCCCCAGGATTGTTGCAGCCATTACATGCAACAATCCCAGAACTTTACCCGGCTCCTCCCGATTGCCCTGGTGTGGTTGGCAATGGGGGTAATATAAAGGGTTAATGGCAGCCCACAGCTGCCACTATGCTCTAGATTAGTAATGGGGAGGGTCTATGAGACCCCTCCCATCACTAATCTGTAAGTGAAAGTAAATAAACACAAACACCGAAAAAATCCTTTATTTGGCATAATAGACAAAAAACACCCTCTTTCATCACTTTATTAAGCTTCAAAACACCCCTGCAGGTCTGATGTACTCCATACAAGGTACCATGACGATTCACTTCTGCTACATATGAAATTACAGAGCACGATCATTGAACATGTCTGCACGCTGTAACTGCAGGCAGAGACTGAGCCGCAATGAGCGGTGACGTTACTCAGGTAAGTTGCGGTCCCAGCTGGGAGGTTCCCACAATCCTCTACCTGTGACCACAGGTAACCTGACCTCAGGTGGAGTCACTGAGTTTAATGAAGTACCCTGACGTCAGGTTACCTGTGGACACAGGTGGAGGACCGTAGGAACTTCCCAGCTGTGTCCATAACTATCTTTGCTCTACTTACTTCATAACATGCTGCCTACAGGACAGGAGAGCATGTTCAATGTGACATGCATTATACATAAAATATTTGTTTTTAAGCACAATGAAATACAACTGATTACAAATCACGTAATTAGAATTTAGAAAAAATATTGTTTAAAAAATATTTTCTTATATTATGTAAACAAAATATAGTATTTTAACTACTGACTATCAGTAAACCATAGTCTTCATCTAGCGCATTGAAAGAAAATATACAGTATAGTGTGTCACACATCATTGCAGTAAATAATTGGAATTCAATATATAAATGCTGTTAAATATAGCAGCCGCTCTGAAAGCATAGGAAGTGACTCAGTCTGTTACCTTATATACTGCTGGAATCAAAGAACGTATGCAGGCGAACAAAATAAAAAGCCCCCCAAAACACTTATGCAATCACAATGTACTGTATCCTATGCCGCCAATCAGTATAACATATAAATAAACACAACAAAGAATAGCTATTCACATTGTCATAGCTCCAGATAATAAAAATGTTCAGGATTTTTTTTAAAGGCATGGAATCAAGGCTACAGCTAATTGTGGACGTCACGACTTCCGGTCTCCCTGGAAACCAAGCCTTCTATTCAGATACTGTTATTGCATATACACACTTGTTTCCATTCGAATTAGTAACAGACTAATGGAGCGCTCGTACGGAAGCATTGAATCTGTCACTTAGTCAATATATAGCACTTACATAGCACTCAAGTAAAAGTGTTAGGCCTGACACAGAAATTAGAAAAGGCAACTGCATATTTTCAATTAGCTTTTTTCCCCCCACAGCATACTTACATGTAAGGCCATGTGCACACATTGAGTATCTGGTCAGTTTTTTACCTCAGTATTTGTAAGCCAAAACCAGGAGGGGGTAATAAATACAGAAGTGGTGCTCGTGTTTCTATTATACTTTTGCCTCTGACTGTTCCACTCCTGGTTTTGGCTTACAAATATTAAGGTAAAAACTAACCAAATACTTGTGTGCATGTTTGGTGGAGACTCGAGATTCAGTGGTGCACTTATCTGATGGCCTGGCTGTCTTTAGAAAGACCGCATGGACCAGAGCTCATCCCACTGAATGCCCTCACTCCTTCCCCATTGGCATAACACTACGCTGACAACACAGGATAAAGGTACCACACTCCGGTTAGACTTTATTGGGTTCCCAACAGACAATAGCACATAGTACATTCCCAGCAAGAACACAAGATGGTACAAGCGATAGTCTCACCCTTCCGCTAGCCCATCAGGCATTAGTATCTTCATGTCTTCAGAGCATCCAGAGCTAAGTATCCAAGCTAGCAGAACCTTGCTTTTGGTGGTCACTGACAGAGGGGATAGCGTCAAGCTTAGGAAACTCATCGGCCAATCGGGCTGTTTGTGTGGCGCCCCTGACCTGGTCAGGCACCACTGAGTACTGCACCCATGCTGGGGACAGTACAATACAGGTAATCCAGAAGGCTGACTGGGGTGTGGTACACAGGCGCATAGTGATCAGGTCTCACACATGTACCCATGAGGGGACCCCTGGGGATCCCAGGAGGGGGCAAAGCCTATACCTCCACTGAAATAGTGGCAGGGGGTCAAAAGCCTCCATCTCCTCTCAAGGGGTGTGGTGGAGAGTCTGGTTGCTAGGTGGCGTAGGCAAGAACAGGAGAGGAGGGGCAGTGAGTCAGTTAGAGGAGAACTCCAGAGGGCTCAGTGAGGAGCAGACCTGTGGGGTTGATGCTGTCTAACAGCGCCCGCGCAGTGGCTATTGACGGGGGAGAACGGTCAACTAGGAGTGCTGCCTGAAAGCCAGCTTCAGCTAGAGAGAAAGCACGGAGTGGGAAGTAAGGAGACTGCTAGAGAGCACCAGGCCCAACCGGGCGGCAGATCCCGGAGCGAAGATAGATCCAGCTTTCTTCTGCTAAACCTGCCGGTGTGGGGCTCTCAAAGCCCACACCACAACACCACAAAAGCCGCAGCCACGTAACCGCAGTGAGGGCCCATAGGTCACAGGAGGCAAGAAGCTGGAGTGGCCTGGTCCGGGGAACAAGCAAACGGCAAACAAAAGGGGGAGAGAGGCTGCAGCATCTTCCCTGGGCGACCCCCATAGGGACTAAAAGTCGGGGTCACCCCAAACCACCAAGGGCTAAGGAAGGCGAGTCAGTAGTCACCCTCATAAAGTCAGCCTGAAGGATACCTGGTTCCCATCTGGTTCATCTCAGCTACGCCCGGGCTACTCACCCTGCCATCAAATGTGAGTAAAGCCCTTGAAAGACAATTCTGCCTGTGTGGAGTTATTCTGCGCCTTGTGGTACTACAAACCTACACCGGGCCCTGGGGCTTGCCTCACTCTCAGGAGGCTATTCCAACTAACTGCACACACCATCAGCCCCAGGCGTCCCCTAACCTGCAGTGGCGGTCCCCACTGACCGCAATACTGAGAGTGGCGTCACGATCAAAACCGAAGATTTCCTACCTGTGACCAGATCCAGCTGAGTGGAGCCCCTGAAGGTAATGCACCGACACAGCGTTTGCGGGGCTTCACATCTGGCGTCACGAACAGGATAAGGACTAGACCTGTCCAGACAGGTGACCATGTGCCTGGGCGGTCCGCTTGAAAAATTGGAAGCGCCGCCATATTGCCACCATGAAAAGCGCGCTGAAAAACAACAGCAGCCCGCGCTGGGAGAAGTTACCGCCCACGAAGAGGTGTGGCTACCCAGAGATCCCCTGCAGAGTTCGGAGCTTGCCAGCAAAGAGAGCGGAAGCGTCCGGAGACGGCGGAGCAGAAGAGAAGCCAGCAGCTTGCTAATGAAAATGGCGTCTGAGTGCAGAGACCCAGAGCCAGGCTCCGCTGCCTGGTGGTGTCGGGAGCTTGCCGAGTTCTGCGATCAACTGGAAGCCAGGGTCGGAAGGCTGATCAGAGAGGGACGCGAGGAGTTCCTATGGATGACCGCGGCGGTTCGGGCCTACGAGGAGAGAGCCGCGCACCGAGTGCCAGATCGGGCGGTGACAACTCAGACCCCGATGCTGCCAACGATGGGTGAGTCGAGTGATGCCCCGGCTAGCGCAAGTGCCCCGACTCCTACTGCCACGCCCGCGGTCCCTGAAGAGGCGCCCGGCGCGGCGACGCTGAGCCAGGCCGCAGCCACGCCAGGTGCGGCCTGCCAAGACCCGGCCGCCGCAGCGATGCCCTGCTCGGCCCGCCAAGACCCGGTCCCTGCAGCGATGCCCAGCCCAGCCTGCACAGACCCCATCGCAGCTGCGACGCCGATCCAGGCCGCCGCCATGCCAGGCGCGGCCCGCCAAGACCAGGCCGCCGCCATGCCAGGCGCGGCCCGCCAAGACCAGGCCGCCGCCATGCCAGGCGCGGCCCGCCAAGACAAGGCTGACGTACCATTTACCCCGGCCTGCAAGGCCAGAGCAGACAAGGCTCCCCAGGTTCAGGAAGTCCCTGCTAGGCAATCCCTGGTAGGTGAGGACTCCGCATACTGGCAGCTAAAAGCCGACCTGGAAGCTAAGTTCCCACGGGAGATGGTGGAGTGGTACATGCTCCCTCCGCACACCCCGAAGAGTATCCCGACAGCTCCTGCAGCAACCACGGCAAAGAGTTCCCCACCTGGGCCGGCAGAAAGAAGTCCATCCCCAGCACTGCTACCCAAGGAGTGCCAAGAAGAACTAAGGGGGAGAGGAGGCCAGGAGGTTGAGGGGCTGACTCCAGAGCCATACCCAGAGCCAGAGATGCTGCCCTATTCTCGCTGGGATGAGGAAGACCTGACACCATCTGCAGAAGAAGAACTGCCCAAAAGCCTTACCTGGGAGTTTGTGAGCTGCACCCTACAGAATCCAGCCCGTAAGACACACCGCAACAGAACGCAACTATCCCCTGCACCGTCATCTCCAGAGCAGAGAGAAGTCACCGTCAGAGACCTGCAAGAAAAACGAGCCCTGAGAAGGTCCAAAGCCCAGGCCAGAGGACCCCTTTTCAGAGGAGTAGTGGAGGATTTTAATCTGAGAAGTGGATACGGATTCATCGTAGCACCTGGTATCAAAGAAGGGATATTTGTCAACAGAAGAGATGTGAGAGCTCATCTGCCTCGAGGACACCCTGGCAGAAATCTAAAGATGGGAGATTCAGTCCAGTTTACTATGCATCAAGGTGAAAGAGGATTGTATGCCCTGGACGTAACACAAAGTCCTAAAGAAAGAGAAGGAAGACAAAGCAGAGAAAAAGAACCTACGGATGAGACGACCACAGACGACGATAAAGAGCAGGAAAGCAGCAGGTGCCGCAGCCATACAGGCTCAAGCCCTGGTAAAGAGGAGTAAAGTAAAGTAAAGTAAGAAGTACAGAAGTTAAAGTTTTGAAAAGTTTTGTTTTGCAACGTTCTCAAGTTCAAGCATGTGCCCACAAAAACTATTGTGAGAAATAAACCTTAAGGCTATGAACTGGCTATAGCCACAAACTCTCGCAGTGTAAATAGTTACACCAGAGGGCACCACCGCCACCAGAGTCAGCCTGTTTAGGGGCTTGGCTCGTCTGCAACCAGGAGGAGCCCGTCCGTATATAGGGCCTTGGCTCACCTGCAACCAGAGAGCACGCCTGTTTATGGGGCCTTGGCTCACCACCACAAGGAGGGTACCTGGTCAGCACCAACTGTGGAGGCCGCCTCTACATCCTGCCAGAAGAGGCTGAAGGCGCGGATCCACCAGGCCAGGTATACCCTGAAGACCACCAGACCATGAAAGCCGCCTCTACATCCTGCCAGAAGTGGCTGAAGTCGCGGCCAACGTGAAAGGGTTTTGGGTGGGTTAACGGACTTGTGGGTGGAGGGTGGTGATGTATGGTACCTGGTGCTTTTAAAAATGTTTTACATGTTTTAATGTTTTATGCATTTTAAAATGTTGTCTTGCAGCCCGAGGACGTGCTGGTGATAACTAAGGGGGAATGTGGCGCCCCTGACCTGGTCAGGCACCACTGAGTACTGCACCCATGCTGGGGACAGTACAATACAGGTAATCCAGAAGGCTGACTGGGGTGTGGTACACAGGCGCATAGTGATCAGGTCTCACACATGTACCCATGAGGGGACCCCTGGGGATCCCAGGAGGGGGCAAAGCCTATACCTCCACTGGAATAGTGGCAGGGGGTCAAAAGCCTCCATCTCCTCTCAAGGGGTGTGGTGGAGAGTCTGGTTGCTAGGTGGCGTAGGCAAGAACAGGAGAGGAGGGGCAGTGAGTCAGTTAGAGGAGAACTCCAGAGGGCTCAGTGAGGAGCAGACCTGTGGGGTTGATGCTGTCTAACAGCGCCCGCGCAGTGGCTATTGACGGGGGAGAACGGTCAACTAGGAGTGCTGCCTGAAAGCCAGCTTCAGCTAGAGAGAAAGCACGGAGTGGGAAGTAAGGAGACTGCTAGAGAGCACCAGGCCCAACCGGGCGGCAGATCCCGGAGCGAAGATAGATCCAGCTTTCTTCTGCTAAACCTGCCGGTGTGGGGCTCTCAAAGCCCACACCACAACACCACAAAAGCCGCAGCCACGTAACCGCAGTGAGGGCCCATAGGTCACAGGAGGCAAGAAGCTGGAGTGGCCTGGTCCGGGGAACAAGCAAACGGCAAACAAAAGGGGGAGAGAGGCTGCAGCATCTTCCCTGGGCGACCCCCATAGGGACTAAAAGTCGGGGTCACCCCAAACCACCAAGGGCTAAGGAAGGCGAGTCAGTAGTCACCCTCATAAAGTCAGCCTGAAGGATACCTGGTTCCCATCTGGTTCATCTCAGCTACGCCCGGGCTACTCACCCTGCCATCAAATGTGAGTAAAGCCCTTGAAAGACAATTCTGCCTGTGTGGAGTTATTCTGCGCCTTGTGGTACTACAAACCTACACCGGGCCCTGGGGCTTGCCTCACTCTCAGGAGGCTATTCCAACTAACTGCACACACCATCAGCCCCAGGCGTCCCCTAACCTGCAGTGGCGGTCCCCACTGACCGCAATACTGAGAGTGGCGTCACGATCAAAACCGAAGATTTCCTACCTGTGACCAGATCCAGCTGAGTGGAGCCCCTGAAGGTAATGCACCGACACAGCGTTTGCGGGGCTTCACATTTGCTCTGGGGTGTTGGGCTTCTGGTTGGTTACCCACTCTCGCATTTCTGGGGATAGCTTCTCAATAAGTTACTTAAGCACAATCATGCCCCGGAGGGCAGCAGCTGAGTGGGCAGCCCGACCATCAAGCCAGTGGTCACAGTGCCATCGGATTTGATTGTCCAATACTACACGGTAGACTCCTTGGCAAGACAAAGTCGGGAACTTGGTCCCTCAAGTGTGATGGTAAAAAGGGCCAGCAGGCTGTTCTTAATAGTCGCATAGTCCATGCAGTCCTGAGGCCCAAGTAATCAGACAGAATTCTGGGCTCGGCCAGAGGAGATGATTTCATTGGTGGTAGACCATCATGGAGGTAGAGCATGGCGCTGGTGAGGAACTGGAACTCCCAAAAACTCATTCCATAACAGAAGCCCTCTCCTAATTTGAGGATTTGAGCCAAGAGACAGCCAGCTGCTTGGGATTGGGTTATTGATTCCAGACTGCCACTGGATTCTTGATTTGGCATACAGTTTAATTCCTCTGGGTTAACCTCGGTAAGGTTTTCTTTATCCTCCACTATGTTCTGTGAATCCCAACAGACCAATTCCTGGATCAATTTCGGGTGTCGGTGGCCTGGAATTTAATCTGTCGAAGCTAGGACAGCTCTTGTAGTTGTTGTTTCTTATTGTGGCTGTGTATCCACTCCGGTCCTTTTTGAAGGCCGAGCTGGGGGAGGGGGGTTATACATTGGGGTGTCCGCCACCTGCTGTGTATGCCTCACCTATGGTTTTCTGTGTATGGTTATAAGCCTCACTGGTTATATAGCCCTCGGACGGTATCCACAAATACCAGTCTCATGCAAGTCCACCGGATCACCCGAGCTGAGTACTATCCCGCTGCTGCAACCAGTTGTGGAGACACGAGGGTCAGTGGGTGCTCTCGTCTGCTGGCCTAGCTATCTTTAGAAAGACCGCATGGACCAGGGTTCATCCCACTGAGAGCTTGTACTCCTTCCCTGTGAGCATAACACTACACAGACAACAAAGGGTAGAGGTCCCACACTTCGGTTAAACTGTATTGCGTTCTCAACAGCCAATAGCACATAGTACATTCCCAGCAACAACAAAAGATGGTACAAATGACAGTCTCACCCTTCCACTGGCCCGCCAGGGATAAGAATCTTTGTAACTTTAGGGCATCCTGGGCCAGCAGCGCCCTACTTTTGGGAGGCAACCACTGAGAGGAGATAGAGGCAAGCTTAAGAAGCTGACTGAGCACAGCAAGGTATGTAGCCAGGTGACTGGATTGTCCCAAATTGGGTTCTCCAAGTGAATTCATAGGCTTATTGTTGGGCAGTAGAGCAACCCTGCAATCCTCTAGATGGATCTATGGACTCTAGGCTGAAGACCTGTAGGATGATGCTGGTAACAGAAGCAAGGTCTTTTTCTATCCCTCAGATACCATTTCAGGGTATTGTGTCTTGTAGGATTAGTGGGAGATGGCTGTTCCCTCATTGGTTGCTAGTTCATCCATTCCTGACTACATAATTGTCCTCTGAATGATGTAGTCCAAGGGGGCTGTGACAATCCACAATTAGCAGGCATTCAACATATTAGTAGACAAATGGGAGCTCTAAACAGTATAACATGAAACAATTGCTACCATCTTTTGAATATGTATGGCATAATTAAAAATGTTTTACACTCGCACAGGTGGTCAGACTGACGCTGACTCGTCACATGTGGCCTTAAACACATTAAAAACATGCATTTCACCAGTAATTATCTCTCAGACACATGAATAGTGCCTTTTATACATTTTCTTTCTTGCGGCATATTACAAGTGCATACTGACATGTGCAATCACACCAATTCCAAAAAAATACTATGACATCCAGAAAACATTGTGGACTCCAAGGTCACATGTGTAGCGGGCGGAAGAGGGGACGCTGCGCTCTCCCACTGCTCGGGTCCGGCCGCTGCTGCTGCGACTGCCGCTGCTGCTCGGTGGTGGCTCGAGAGGTGGGCCGGATCCCGGGGACTCGAGCGGCGCTCCTCGCCCGTGAGTGAAAAGGGGATTTTGATGGTGGGGGTTTTGATTATTGTCCGTGACGCCACCCACGGTTGTGGTGATATTGGTGACACCACCGCTGCTCCAGACGGGGATCCCGGGAGCGGTGACAGGGAGCAGCTTGGTTGTTAGTTCTCCCCTCCGTGGGTAGGGGGTTGGTTGTCCCGGGGCCCGATGATGGGGTAGGGATGGATGGCAGTCGGGTTACGGAGCCTGGCGAGGTGCAGGGTTGCGGGGGCAGCGCTGTGCCGCATGGCACGGTGGTACTCACTCAGCCAATGATGAGGACACAGTCCTCGGTAAAAAACACGGCTGGATGGACGGGTCCCACAGACGGCTGCGGTGTTGTTTTCTCCCGGCAGGTTGATGGTGACTGCCTTTCCCTGCACCTAGATACGGTAGATGGTTCCAATGGGTTCCCACCGGTAACCCGCTCCCCAGCTTGGATATGAGCCGGAGGATCCCCTTTTGCCCGCAGGCTCTGGCCCTGAGAAACGGTTGCCTTGGCGGTGGCGGTGTCTCCCTCACTTTGGTTGGACTGTTTCCTTCTGTCGGGACTTGGCTGTTGGGAAACCCAGGAGGTTTCCTTCACTAACGAATTTGGCAAATTCACGTGGTGCTGGCTTCTCTTTGCATACCGGTCCAGTCCCGCCGGGTCACCGCCCGTCCACGGTCCTTACAGTAGACTCCAATCAGCCACTCCTGCAGACGGTCACCATCGTCTGCCAACCTTGCTGTACCGCCCGGGCCACACACCCGGACGCCGTCAGTTAGTTGCTCCACTACTACTTCTCTTCCTTCCAACTTCACCTCCAAAACTAAACTGTTTGTTTTCCCGCCTCCAGGACTGTGAACTCCTCGGTGGGCGGGACTAACCACCTGGCCCACCCCCTGGTATGAACATCAGCCCCTGGAGGAAGGCAACAAGGCTTTTATGTCTGACTTCGGTGTGCCTACTGGGAGTGTGGGGTGTGTGGATGTTGTGCTCTGTGGCCCCTGGCTTGTCAGGGCGCCACATTTCCCCTTAGTTAAATGCAGACCGTCCGCGGGCTGCCCGTCCATCACCGGTTTTATTTTTACAAACTGGAAAATATAGAAAAACGGTAAAACACAGATTACATTTATAATAACATCTTCCCACATTGGGAGGTACTCTTACTTAAACGTTGCGTAACGGTTACGGCTTCCGCTCTCTCCCACCCAAGCAACCTGGCCCTGATGCTGCCCCTAAGCAAACAGGCAGCACCCCTTGACCCCAGTCCAGCACAAGTTGCCCGAGCGGGTTCTGTCCTTTTCAGGGGACCCACGTCCATGGGGAGCCCCTGAAACCCCCAGAGGATCGCCACCGGTTCCGGTGGTGGCTGGGCCCCAGCCTGCTCCACTGTGGGCCCTTCCTCCAATCTGCCTCTCCGGAGGCGGTAACGGTAGAAGCCACAACAACATATTTATTTACATGCCACAAGTTTGTTGTTGCCCTGCTAGTTCTCGGGCCTGTTCATAAGGAGTCGCTTATGCAAAATGGTGAAGTGGGTCCCAACGGGGACCAGTTGCCGGCAACGACCGGTTCAATCAAGCAGCAAATCAGGTGAACTTTCACGGTAAATCATTCTTTTATCATTTTTCAAAACTGTTAACAGCACTCTTGTGGTCCCAACGGGGGACAATTGCAACGGTACTCTGCTGCCATCACTCCGACTCTTCTGATGAGGCGGCCCCATCCTCCGCCACCAGCATATCAAACATGCGGTGACATGCCTGCTGTGACAGGGGTGCCCGGTATCCGTTCCCACCATTGCGCGCGGTGTAATAAACTACCGGTTCTCCCACGTAGCGGAGACGCTCACTTGTCTCCTCACTTTCAAGGGTGGGCTCAGCACCGGAGCTGGAGTCACTGGAGTCACTCTCACTTGTCTCTGCATCAGGCGGGTTGCCGCCAGCTGCCGCAGCCTCCCAGCTCCCAGTATACAGCACATCAGACTCTTCTGCGGTAGTGTGGGGCAGTAAGTCAGGTGGGTTCACGTTGAGGCACCTCATAAGTAATAGTAAGGGCGACGCGTGAGTCGAGACTGGGCCGGGCCCCTCAGCCGCAGTGGCCGGTTCTGTTAGGACATAGGGACGTGGGTCACCTGTTGGCTCCGTCACATCTATTCCCATCCCGTACACCGGGGCAGTCGCAATCAGCATCTCCACCTCATTGGCCCACTGCTCCATCATAAGGCATATCTGGTTCTTCTGGCGTTGGTTAAACTCAATTTTTCTGGCCTTCATCCACTCCACGGTCCTGGGCTCGGGCACAGCGCCTGGTGCCATCCTGGCCAGGGCCTCCGTTACATCTTCACTAAGGGGCTGCGATCATGGCGGTTCCCACAGGGGTGATTCAGGCCGGCTCCGCGTGTCTGCAGCCAGTCGGTCTGCCGAGGTGGATTGGCAGGGTATCGCTACCGGTTGAATAGGTAGCGGGCCTAGTGGCGGGGCGGCAGCAGCTAACACGGGTAGTTGGGGAGGAGGCAGGGCGAGCGGGGATGGACCGGGTCCCTCAGCCGCGATGACCGACCCGCTAGGGGTACAGGGGCGTGGGTCACTCACCCTCCCTTCCAAATCCTCATCCACCTCACGTCTCCGCATAGCCGCCACCACGTCCGCCATGTCGGTCTCCCACTCCTCCAGGAGGAGCTCCATGTGGGCTTGCAGACGGTTGTTCAGCGGGGCGGTCCGGTCTCTCAGCCATATCGCCGTGCCGGGTGCGGGGGCGTCCTCATTGGTGGTCGGACTGTGCATTTTGGCAATAAAGTCTTCCAGGAACCCAGTATCGCTGCAGAGTCCTGGCGTTTCTGTCTTTATAGCTGCGCTCACATGCGACCAGTCGCCATTTCGTCCCCCTTAGTCTCTTTCCGGCTCCTCCTCTCTAGGGGTGGGGTTTTGGCCTTCGCGCTTTCACTACTCGAGGAGACGCTCGAGTGAGAATTTTTCGCGCCCAAGATGGCGGCTTTTCAAATTTTCCGGCCGGACACCTCCGGCGGTCACACAAGGCGCACTTCCACTAGTCAGTAGAACGGTAGGATCCTGTTCGTGACGCCAAGTTGTCACGGGCGGAGGAGGGGACTCTGCGCTCTCCCACTGCTCGGCTCCGGCCGCTGCTGCTGCGGCTGCCGCTGCTGCTCGGTGGTGGCTCGAGCGGTGGGCCGGATCCCGGGGACTCGAGCGGCGCTCCTCGCCCGTGAGTGAAAAGGGGATTTTGATGGTGGGGGTTTTGATTATTGTCCGTGACGCCACCCACGGTTGTGGTGATATTGGTGACACCACCACTGCTCCAGACGGGGATCCCGGGAGCAGTGACAGGGAGCAGCTTGGTTGTTAGTTCTCCTCTCCGTGGGTAGGGGGTTGGTTGTCCCAGGCACGATGATGGGGTAGGGATGGATGGCAGGCGGGTTACGGAGCCTGGCGAGGTGCAGGGTCGCGGGGGCAGCGCTGTGCCACACGGCACGGTGGTACTCACTCAGCCAATGATGAGGACACAGTTCTCGGTAAAACACACGGCTGGATGGACAGGTCCCACAGACGGCTGCGGTGTTGTTTTCTCCCGGCAGGTTGATGGTGACTGCTTTTCCCTGCACCTAGATACGGTAGATGGTTCCAATGGGTTCCCACCGGTAACCCGCTCCCCAGCTTGGATATGAGCCGGAGGAGCCCCTTTTGCCCGCAGGCTCTGGCCCTGAGATACGGTTGCCTTGGCGGTGGCAGTGTCTCCCTCACTTTGGTTGGACTGTTGCCTTCTGTCGGGACTTGGCTTTTGGGAAACCCAGGAGGTTCCCTTCACTAACGAATTTGGCAAATTCACGGCGACTCCTAGCCTTGCCGGGGTCTGTAAGCCCCTGCCAGATGGTGCTGGCTTCTCTTTGCGTACCGGTCCGGTACCGCCGGGCCACCGCCCGTTCACGGTCCTTACGGTAGACTCCAATCAGCCACTCCTGCAGACGGTCACCACCGTCTGCCAACCTTGCTGTACCACCCGGGCCACACACCCGGACGCCGTCATTTAGTTGCTCCACTACTACTTCTCTTCCTTCCACCTTCACCTCCAAAACTAAACTGTTTGTTTTCCCACCTCCAGGACTGTGAACTCCTCGGTGGGTGGGACCAACCGCCTGGCCCACCCCCTGGTGTGAACATCAGCCCCTGGAGGAAGGCAACAAGGGTTTTATGTCTGACTTCGGTGTGCCTGCTGGGAGTGTGGGGTGTGTGGATGTTGTGCTCTGTGGCCCCTGGCTTGTCCAGGGCGCCACACATGCATGTGTTGAGTTTTTGGGAACTTTTTTACCTCAGTATTTGCAGTCCAAAACCAGGAGTGGAACAATTAAAGGAAAACTATAATAGAAACACGTCACCATTTCTGTATTTATCACCGACTCCTGGTTTTGACTTACAAATAATGAGGTAAAAAAAAACCTCACCAAATACTCAATGTGTGCACGTGACCCAAAGGGCTTGTCATTGATTTCACCACTTTCATAAATTCTGAATTAAGAAATGATTAATAAGAGCCATGGGGAGGAGTTAAGGAGAGGCATACCAGTGGTGATCAAAGTCCTTTTTCATTGCAATGATAAGTTTATCTGGTTCAACAATGGTATGTGTGTACATGTGTTTCAGTCCCCTACCCAGAGTAGTTGGTGATTTCATAGCCATTACAAAATTACAAATTCCCTTGAAGGCTCATTCACATGACCGTATAAACCGCACTGTTGCTATCCGATTTTTTTTGGGATAGCACACTGACCCATACTATTAATTAAAGATTGCAGCATGCTGCCATTTTCTCTGAAACTGGATGGGACTCACCCAATCAAGTCAATGGGTACAAGAAAAAAAAAATGAATGCCACACAGAGCCACAGTATGGCATCTGATTTTTACAAATACATTGCAATTCTGTAACATAGGAAACTATAAATAATCCTGTAAATGCCCATTGTAATGTAAAGATTAATAGCTTCTACTATTAAAAAAAGGATTGCACACAGATGACAAGTAAGAAAAAAATCGTACCACTTCTATGGATGAATCTTATCAACTCAGAACTTGCAAGGTGTCAGTTACCCAAACTACTCAATTATTATATGGCTCAGTTACACATCTGGACTTTTCACTGCTTTCATTATGCTGGTCCTATCCAGTTTTCCCTGTTATCTAAAGACACTAATGGACACAGATTGTTAGCAATATGTCACAAGGAATATCCTTCATTTCAGAATCATTTCAGAATCAGAAGATACGATAGACTGACATATTTCATGAACAAACTGTAACATTTTGAATATTTCTTAACTGAAAATTTTCGGTACCAGAACTTAAAACACACACACACACACACACACACACACACACACACACACACACACACACACACACACACACACACACACACACACATAGATGTACAGATATACACTGACAATCAAAAGGGTAACAATGTTTTGAACTTTTGACTTTCAGGCTCTATATCCACCATCCAGCTTTGAGCGACAGACTGCCTTCATTTTATAGACAATTATCTTGGCTATCACATACATAAATTTGATTTGCAACTATTTAGCATATGATTAGTTATACAGATTCTTTTCATGTCACTCCATTGTTCTTGATTTAATCCTAGTGGTGGAAAAAATCTTTTGCTTCTTGTATACTACAAATTACAACCTGTTCTCACATTTCTTAATAGATCAGTGTGTGTCCCATGTGAAAGGTTGATTCCCATGCAAAAGATCACTTGTTCAAATTGAGTAGCAGCCACAAAGAACATTTCCCAAAAAAAGAGAAAAAGTGTAGTAATGGGCGAACCCCAACGATGTTCAGGATTGGGAGCCTCCCTTGTGGCCGGCCGTGCTGGCTGCAGTGCGGCCGGCCGTGCAGGCTGCTATGTGGCCGCCTGTGCTGGCGGCTGTGTGGTTGGCCCTGCTGGCTGCTGTGTGGCCGACCGTGCTGGCTGCTGTGTGGCCGGCCTTGCTGGCTGCTGTGTGGCCGGCCGTGCTGCCTGTGTGGAGCAGGGCAGTGCGGGGGTGAGATGCTCTGTCAGTGGTGCAATTTTCAAATAATGCCGCCCGGAAAGCTCTCGACTCAATGACAATCCGAGAGCTACATCTGCATATGCACCGACTCCTGGCAGCCAGCACAGCCCTGCACCGCCGACAGTGCATCTTACCCACCGCAGCCAGCACAGCCTCGCACTGCCCACAGAGCATCTCACCCGCTGCAGCCAGTACAGCCCCGCACCACCGACAGACCATCTCACCCGCCGTAGCTAGCACAGCCTTACACCACCGACAGAACATCTCACCCCCCCAAAGCCAGCACAGCCCTGCATTGCCAACAGGGCATCTCACCCGCCGCACTGCCCTGCTCCACACAACGCCCACAGCAGTCAGCATAGCGTCCATTCTCCACCTCCCGGTAAGCTACATTCGGATTTTAAGATGCTTTCCTCATTTTCCTCCCAAATTTTAGGGAACAAAAGTGCATGTTATAATCTGAAAAATACGGTACTTTGTACACTTGAGTACTATATGTATGAAAAAAAAGCTGGTGGATGTTAAAGACCTTGCGCTCCTCCACCATCCATTTGAAGATGCCCCACAGATGCATAACATGGTTTAGGTCTTGAGACATGTTTGACCAGTCCAGCACCTCTACCCTCAGTTTCTTTAGCAAGACAGTGGTTGTCTTGGAGGTGTGTTTGGGGTTGTTATCATGTTGAAATACTTCCCTGCGGCCCAGTTCTCAAAAGATGGGTATCATGCTATGCTTAAGTTTGTCACAGTACATGTTAGCATACATGGTTCTCTCAATGAACTGTAGCTCCCCATACAAGGGAGCACTCATGTAGCCCCAAATCATGACACTGCCACCCCCATGCTTATCTGTAGGCAATACAAACTTGTGTTTGTACGCCTCACCTGGTTGCCAACACACACGCTTAACACCACCTGAGCCAACAAAGTTTATCCTATCCCGTTAGACTGCAGGACATGGTTCCAGTAATCCATGACCTTAGTCCAATTGTCTTCAGCAAACTGTTTGCAATCTTTTTTTGCATCATCTTTAGAAGAGGCTTTTTTTCTGGGATGACAGCCATACAAACCAGTTTCATGCAGTGCATAGCGTATGGTCTGAGAATTTAAAGGCTGACCCCCAACCCCTTTAATCTCTGCAGTAATGTTGGCAACACACCTACATCTATTTTGTGTAGACAACCCCTGGATATGACGCTGAGCACGTCCTCTCAAGTTCTTTCGTCGACCATGGCAAATCCTGTACTGAGCGGAACCTGTCTAGTTAAACAGCTGTATGGTCTTGGCCACCATGCTGCAGCTCAGTTTCAGGGTGTTGGAAAACTTCTTATAGCCTAGGCCATCTTTATGTAGAACAACAATTCTTTTTTTCAGATCCTCAGAGAATTATTTTCCATGAGGTGCCATGTTGAACTTTCAGTGACCAGTATGAGACAATGTATGAGTGATAACACTAAATTTAACACACCATTTCCCTATTCACACCAGAGACATTGTAACACTTAATGTCACTTGGGAGGTAAAATGGATAACTGGGCACAATTTGTCCATTTTCACTTAGGGGTGTACTCACTTTGTTGCCATCAGTTTAGACATTAATAGCTGTGTGTTGTTATTTAAAGGGCACACCAAATTTGCACTGTTATGCAAGCTGTTCACTATTTTATTTTGTATAAAGTGTCATATATTCAGTGTTGTGCCATGAAAATATTTAATCAAATATTTGCAAAAATGTAAGGGGTGTACTCACTTTAGTTTTATACTTTATACTGTATTGCCAACTGCAGCAGTAATATCTAGCTGTCATTAGCTTTCCCTGACTTCATGGACTTTAGTTCCAAACTCGTGGTAATCAGGTGATCACCAAAACACAAGTAGATTTTCATTGAAAAAGTTGTGCATATAGGATTGGCTTCTATGAATTCATACTTTGTATCAAAGTATCACAATATAATTTCTAGTACAAACATAAGCACCCTTGATTCCAAACTTTTGCAGTGTGTACATTACCAAAACCTATCTCTGATGACTGTTTATTTTGTGATTGACAAGATCAATCTTTACTACGTAAAGGTCTGAATTTAGATGTGTGCAGTTCATCAAAATTGAGTTATTTCTGTTCTTTTATGTGTAGGAAATCTGGTGATCCCCTGACAAGACGCACAGTGATCTACGAGCACCCAAGTGTCAAAGGTGCGTTGGCTCTTGACTTGAGGAGCTATGTGCCATTTGTAACCCGCTACCGCTCTTAGACCTAGAGTTTCAAAGGACAATGATTTATGGGAGGAAGTTCTGAACTTTCCTCAGGAATTCAGTTCGACTATTGAAATATTAGAATGTGTTTTGCTTTTCTATTCAATGACTATAATTAGCCAGTTAAATGTTCTATATAGTTATCTTGGAATTGTTACTATTTTGGCTGTTTGCCAATTGCTTTTAGTGTGACATATATAACTACTACAAGACATATCCGTTTTGGAACCTGAATGCCTATCTGTGCATGGTGCTGTAATGTGTAAATTCTTTTAAGTGTCAACAGCAAGTGAAAAGTGTTCTAAGGATGGATTGATGGCGGAACCAGTGCTCCTCCTGGGTTAGGATTTTATTGGTGACCGCTTACATTTAAAGGGAACCTGTCATCAGAAATTTACCTGTAAACCTAAATGTTTCCCCCTCTGCAGCTCCTGGGCTGCATTCTAGCAAGGTTCATATAGTTTTTGTGGCCCCTTTTATACCAAAATTAATACTTTATAAACTTGTACCTTTTCGTATGCAAATTTTGAAAATTATACATGGGGGCAGGCTCTCTGGTGTCCGTTGTTGTCCCACTGCAGATTTACGCCGCCCCCGAACGCTGAATTTCAAACCTCAGGACGCCGCCCCTGGGTGCCCGTGGTCCCGCGCATGCGCTGTGCGACTGTAGCGGTGCCGTGCACTGTGTGCACGTGTGACCGCTGGTGACACTTTGCGCGGGCACGAGGTTATGGGCGGCGCTGTGAGTGTCATCAGCAAGTGCCACCCATAACCTCGTGACCGCACTTTCCCCTTTGCCTCCTGGGTTCTGCGCAAGCATCTCCTCGTAACCTGTGGTGGCCTGATCCGCTCCTCCCATCTATTTCCTGCTGCAGGGCAAGATGGGAAAGGTGACGTCGGATCATTTGGCCAGCGCTTGCGCAGAACGCAGGAGGCAAAGGGGAGAGCGCGGCCACGGTATTATGGGCGGGCACTTGTGATGCATTCACAGCGCCGCCCATAATATCGTGCCTGCGACCACATCACCAGCAGTCCTCGCGTGCACGGGACCTCGGGCGCAGTGGGCGGCGTCCTGATCTATGAAATGAAGCAATGGGGGACGGCGTAAACCAGAAGGAGGGACAGTAACGGACGCAAGAGAGCCCGCCCCCAGGGATAATTTACTAGAATTGCAGACAAAAAGGTACAACTTTATAAAGTGTTTAATTTGGTTTAAAAGGGGGCACAAAAAGTACAGGAACCTTGCTAGAATGCAGCCCACGAGCTCAATTTCTAATGACAGGTTCCCTTTAAGTTTATACATTCATTGCTTCTTTTCTCATCATTTAGTTTCCTTGCTAGTAAAGTTTCATCCATAAAATCAATCCAACAAGTTTGGTGTGCCCTCTAAATATCTCAATGTCTAAATCACTGGCAACAAAAGTGAGTACACCCCTAAGTGATAATAGACAAATTGTGCATAAACTGTCAATATTTTGTGTGGCCACCATTATTTTCAAGCACTCTCTTAACTCTCTTGGGCGGAGGCCTCCTTACGAAACTACATATGCTCTACCTTCAGGACGTCCTGCTGTTGTGCCTTTTTTTGCAGGCGGGTTGCTATTGTTCCATTGCACACCTCAATTAGCATGTGTTAGACCCTATACAATTACATCCACACTTTGCACTACTATAATATCCTTGATAAAGGCTCTTGCCAGAGCCAAAACGTTAGATTGAATTCATGTCTTTGAGTATACACCACAATAAAAGAGCAATCTATATGAAGAATATCTCCTTTTTCATTTCTTTATTTTTTTGACTTAGAGCACTGCAATGTACATTGGAGCCAGACCTGACTCATTTGCAGTCTCACTGTTTATAGAGAGAGCCTGGTGTGGACGAGGGCAGCTCTCTCAGCTCTGCTGTGTAGCACCCCTGCGGTACCAGGTGCCACAAATGTAACCCGTGGAAACCCAAACCCTGAATATCCGTGCCAGTCAACAAACTAGCACTTTCAGGCCACATACACAACACCAACACCAAACTGGGAGACTGCCTAGTAACAGGAAAAAGGGGGGGCACCGATTGGATGTAGCCACCCAGCCTGTAGGGAGAGACCCAGTGAGGGGGAGGGGCCAGTGGTCGGTTGAGAAGTTGGCGGGAGGAAGTGTGTAGTGCGTTCTGAGAAGGAGTGAGTCTAGTGAGGAGTTAGTTGAGAAAGGAGACCTGAAGAAACAATGGAGAGCCGTAAAAGGAGTGAGAACTGTGGAGTACAGAACCAGAACTCCAGGCACCGTGGGTTACCTGTGGAAGCGTCAGATTCCAGAAACCACGGGATGCCTGTGGAAGTCCGGAGCCAAAGCTCACAGGACTCAGCACAAGGCAGGGTGCAGACCCAAGGACAGTGGGACACTTTATGGTCTGTTGTTAACTCTGCTGGGCGAGAAGATCTCCAGGGTCAATTGCCAACCTAAAAAGCCTGAAACACAAGCAGCAAAGAGGAGACCAGGGACTCAACCCCTTAAATAGTCCAGGCTGCCTGCATTAGGGCCCAGACTGAAGAGGATGGACTTCCAAGTAACTTCAGGCCACGGGAGTCCAACCACAACGAGTGTGCATGGAGGACAGCCATCCCAGGTCCAGCTGGCATGGAGAATAAGGGGAGCGGGTACACCTGGAACAAGCACCCGTGGTTCAAGTACCAAAGTAAACAAGGCAAGTTAAAACGGCAATACTGGTGTGGACTGTTTCCTTCACGGCGTGCACTCACACAGACTGTTCCCCACTACTACCCCCATCATTCAGTGCTGGGTCCTGTCCCTGCTTGTGGAGGGCTCTAACCATCCAGGCTGCATCACTCCATCAGCCCCAGCAGAAACCTGCAGTGGCGGCCCCCCTATAACCTGGCTGTATACCGCAAGTGGCGTAGTTGAAAAACTTTCTTTTATTATTTTCTTTTATTTTCCCTCTTTTCTTTCCTGAGGGACGGCACTTCAAGGGCCACAGTACCGGGCCGCGGCCATGACTGACCCCACTGCGCACTACAGAGCCCGGTACCTAGTACCCTACAGCCCTGGGGCGTTACAGCTGCATTGCTAATTCTAAAAACTTTGATTGTGTTAAGTGATACATTGTTGGATTCACAGCCTCTCAGGCTAAATAATTTTGCTCTCAGATGAGGTAGCAAAAACCTCCTGGAAGATTCCCTTAAATGGCTGTCTGTTGAGTTATTTACAGGGCAACAAATTTACACTATTATTTAAGCTGGACACTGACTACTTTACATTGTATCAAAGCATCATATCTTCAGTGTTGTCCCATGAAAACATATAATAAAATATTTACAAATACAAGTATGTGAAAGGTGTAGGATGGTCCCTAACTCTTGTAGTTCACCTTGCTATGTGCCAGCGCGCCTCAAAATAGATGGGAGCAGTACACCTGCCTGTGGAAACTCAATGTAGACAAGGTGTACAGCCCAAAAAGGGTCCCAGTACCCCCATATCAAAAAATGGTAATGTTACTCAACATGCCCGGAAAACAATATGGCATATGGTGGTTTTATAAGCTGTCATAATTGTAAATTTTGGTAATAGTTTATGGTTTACTTGGCATTGATAGATCTAGATGAGAGATGACTACATTTATTCTAGTGGAATCGAACTCTACTCGAATATACAAAAAAATCCACCTTTTTAAGAACATGGATTCTTGTCAATTCGTGTTTTACGGATTCCGTAAAATGAGGCACGGTAATCATTGCATTTTTGTTTTCTTGACATTCTACACCATCCCAACTGTTTTGGAATTGGCGTTGTATTATTATTGGAATCTATGAGACTAGTTTTCCTGGTTATTTCTAATCTCAGTGTTGCCCGTGAGAAGTAAGCAGTATGTTGTAATTCATTAGACTATCTTTCTAAACCAAGAACACATACCACAATCCTTGCTTTGTTTATATATACATCATTTAATTGAACCGTGTTTTATTTGGTTACTCCCTTCTGAGATGAAAGATGAAACAGTACTAGTCTTTCTACCCCGAGATGACACAGAGGAGACATCTCGTACCTTATTTCATATGCATTATTTGTGTTTGTTCACACCTATTTGTAATCCATTTCCAAGGCTACCTTCCAACTCTTCAGTTTATTTCTAGACAACTGAGCCAAAAATCACAGACAACCCAACATTTTTACAGACACATGCACTATTCCTTTATTTTTTGTTATCATACCTCCAAACCCAAAGGATATATAATAAATGTCTGCAAGGTTAGAATATAACCTCTGAGACGCACCTATTTCTAAATACCTGTTCCACCTGAGGTACCAGTGTTCTTAAAATATGTGCATGACTCTGATTTAGCAAAAATGTATCACATGACCGGAGTGAGTCATAAATGATTAAAGGGAGCATGTTAGTTACCAGGCTCTTTCCAGCTAATCTGAGAGCAGCATTATATAGAAGCAGAGACCTAATTCCAGTGATGGGTCTCTTTCACAAAACCACTGTTTTATCAGCAGTAGATTATCCGTAGAAAACTAGTAAATCTGTTGCCATGTAGTCCTCTATATTTATAAGCTCCTTATAATTCCACCCCATCACTGATTGATATGTGTCTACCTATTCACAGTGTACACACAAAGCTGCCAATCAGTGGTGTGGGTGGGGTTATATAGAGAGCTCAGCATTCAGAGAACTGGTAGATCTGCAGCTGATAAAACAGTAAAGCAAGCAGTTCAGTAAGTGATACATCTCTGAAACCAGGCATTTGCACCATATTATGCTATTCTCAAATGGGGTAGCAAAAACATGATGACAGATACCAATTATGAATGGAATATCTCCTTAATTAAGACTTTAATTAAGGACTCTTTCACACGTCCTTGAAAAACACGCACGTTTTTCACGGACGTGTCAGACCTGCGTATTGTCCTCGGTGTGCTGTGTGCATGGCCTACGTGTATTCTCCGTGTGTTATCCGTGATAACACACGGAAAACGGGAACTTTCTGCTCACCTGTCCCTGGCGTCGCTGAACTTCGGTCTCCGGTCCTGTAGACTCCCCGCTGCTTCCAGCCGCAGTGAGGTGAATAATCAATTAGCATATTGGGCGGCGGGCGGCAGCAAGAGACAGGAGGGCGGGAGAAGGTGAGTAATGTTTTTTTTTCTTTCTCGCAGACACATGTCTTTTCTCCGGTGCGTCTCACACGGCACACATCCGTGTAGTCCGTGTGTGTTACATGTGAAACGTTTGCGTTCTGTGTGACACCCGTGATGCCGGAGAAAAACGGACATGTCGGTGGGAGAAACAAACGGACACACGTAAGTACGGAATGGACACACGTTCCGTGCGAAAATACTTACGTGTGCCCGAAACTATAGGAAAACATATGTCAATGTGTGCCCGTGTCTCCGGTACGTGAGAAAAATGCCAAACACGTACCGGAGGCACGTATGTGTGAAAGAGGCCTTAGACAGAGTCTAAAGAGACAAACCCCAGCTCTCAATTTAAAATATCCAAGCTTTAAATTCAATACAGACCACAATGATGAATAGAGACAGTCATGACTTGAAAATAGAGAATACATATAGAAAATGTAAAAGTGTTGTTCAATGCTTTATCTGAACACAGAACCACCGTAGTCTGAAAATAATTGTGAAAAATTTATTCACCTACCGATTCTCCAACTGCCCCTTGTACTGCTGCCAAAGTCTAATCGGTCTCCTTCGCTTCTTATTCCAGTGTATGACTGCTGTGACAAGGACATGGGCAGCATTGACCAATACTTTTCTATGGTCAGTGATTGGCTGCAGTGGTCATGTACAATCTTCTCTGGAAGAGTGAGCAAGGAGATTAGCAAGGGGCCCAGGCATGGAACAGAAGAGCATCAAGAGATCGGTAGGCAGGTGTTTTTTTTCTTACTTTATTTACACTTCGGCTCATTTTTAAAATGAAAAACAAGTAGATAACACAATTAAGGCTGGAAAAGCAAAATTACTTTGACCATCAGACCATCATTGACGGCCAAATGTCTCAGTATGGGGATGCAACATAACAACACGACTACGGTTGAAGTGTGACCACATTTCTGAGATCGTGGCAAGAAGCCTACCCGATTTATTTTCTTGCAACTTAAAACGAATCTGCCAGCATGACTTCACACCCTAAACTAATTGCACATGAAGTTCTTTAAAAGACAGGTCCAACAATACCTTTACATGGCTGTTTGTGATTTACACAGCCTTGTATGGGTAATTTTGATCTGCGACTCAGATTAAAAATGAAGATGTCTACTTGACTTTTTTGAGCCCTAACCAATTTTGAATCACCTCAGAGCTGAACTATCCTAGCAGTTAGTGAAAATTCTTTATTCTCTATTTTCTGTATTTCACAGCATTATAAAAAGATCTCTCATTTTCACAGCATTCATGTGCTCTCCAGAGGCGTATCTAGGGCGGGGATTGGCGGGGCATCTCCCCCAGGTGCCACTGTCAGGGGGGGGGGCGCTCTCGGGCTGCCTTATGCGGTGCTGTAAAAGTCTCCATGGCAGATGCGTTTGCCGCCCGGTAGTGGGAGCCATTTTCTGAGCCCAGCTGTCACGCTGACAGCCGAACTCATAGAAACTAGAGTGCACGTCTCTCACTGATCAATTGTCCTTGTATGTTTCAGACGCGAGGACAATTGAAGCGGTGCCCGCCTGCGCTGACTTCTGGGTCAGAGCGACGGCTGTACTGTGATCAGGTCAGCTGATCCCACTGCTGACCCGGAAGTCAGCGCCGCAGTGCAGAGGTGGCAGAGAGCACTGGTGATAAGTGCTCCAGTGTGGAGATGAAGACAGTGACACCAAAGAGACACATTATGGGGTGGTGGGGTATCTATAGACACAGATTGCGGGGACAGAGGAAGGGGAGAGGGAACTATCAGTGAACACAGTATGAGGGGACAGAGGGTGGGGAGGGGGCAGTATCTATAGACACAGTATGGAGGAGAGAGGATGGGGAAGGGGCAGTATCTATAAACACAGTATGGAGGAGAGAGGATGGGGAGGGGGTAGTATCTATAGACACAGTATGAGGCAACAGAGGGTGGGGAGGGGGCAGTATCTATAGACACAGTATGGAGGAGAGAGTATGGGGAGAGGGAACTATCTTTGGACACAGTATGGGGTGAGAGAGGATGAGGGGTGATGTATAGGGAAAAAGAGGATGAGGGGTGATTTATAGAGAGAGAGGATGATGGGTGATGTATGGGGACAGAGAGGGTTAGGGGTGATGTATACAGACATAGTATGTGGAGCGATTGGGGAAATGTATATGGACATGGTATGGGGAGCAAACGAGAGAAATTTTAAGGACACAGAATAAAGAGTGACATGGTATGAGTAGCAAGTGGGCAGAAGGCGAGCAAGGTGGAAAAGTATATGGACACACAGGAGGTAGTGAGGAGACAGTAAAGAATGAGAAAAATGTGAGGGAGCACAGAATAGAGACTGGTTAGTGGAGGGGGGCAGTATAGAGAGGGGGCAGAATGGGAGGATAGTGTGAGGCCATAGTGAGGAGGGGTGTAATGGGAGAGTAAAGTATAAAAACTAGGTAGTATAAGGGGACACAGTGTAAAGGACAATGTGAAAAGGCTCAGTATGGAAAGGAGAGGGCAATGTGGAGGGCATGTACCATATGAGGGACAGTGTGGGGTCATATTTCGTGCAGAGAAAACAGAGAGGGGTCATTATTTATTCAGGGGCACAGTGTAGGGCAGATATTTTTAAATAGGAGTATTCTAATCATTCTGCTATTTTTAGGGGCATCATGTCGGGATGTGCCGCAGAAGTCGGGAGGAGATGGAAATCTGCAGAGACGAGATGTGAATGTGAAAAGTCATCATGGCGTCAGGACAAGGTAAACAATAGAAAGAAACGACTAGGGACAACTTTATCTATAGGGTACCTGAATGTAAATGTTTATTTGTGATACTATGTCTCATCATTAGGCCTTTGTCCCAATTGCGCATTGCTTCTGATGTGAGCGCAATGGGACCCACACTGATCAGCTGTTCTTGGTGCAGATGGCTGGAAATGCTTATTTCTGGATCTGCTTCGTCCTCTGATAGTGTACTGCTAATCCCCCTCATTGATTTTAATAGGCGGCTGCTGCTGTGGCGCCCCTGAGTGTCAGGTGCCACAGGGTACTACATCTAACCTCGGATTCCTGGAAGACCAGTGCTGGTAACTAACACAACACGCACACACACAAATCCCTGCCCTTTTCACCAGACTCGGTAACAGGCTAGAGATGGGCCTGACGGGTGGTCATCTGTTGGCTGGGACGCATCCAATCCATTCGTCAGAAACCTGGGAGGAGGAGGGGCTAGTCAGTGAAGTGGACGGATGACAGACATTTTGTCAGAAGTGATAGTGGAAAGTCAGACAGAAAGTCAGTGAGAAGTTGACATGCTGACAGGAAAGTGTAAAGTGACCACTGAGTAAAAGGGAGTACGTTGCCAGGGAGAGTACATTGCAAGCACTCACTGGACCGAGCACCAAAGGGGTACAGAGCCCTAGTTCAGGAAGATGCTTCAGGCTCACTTGATAACAATCTGCCCGGTGAGGGGATCATCAAGGACCTTACCAACGTTAGTGACCGGGGCACAGCAGTAGAGATGAGCGATATTCGAAGCGAACCGTTCTCCAATTTCAAATTCGAGTTGTTTTGGGCGATGTTCGAGTCGTTCGACGAACTTGAACGATTTGCTTAACGTTCGACTGTTCGAATTACCGTTCGATAACGGTTTGATCACCAAAAGCGTAGCTAGTTACTCTAGCTGGCTTTTCACTGTAATACTGTTAGTCACTGTTACTAATGATATTATCAAAATTCAGCGTATAGTGTGCGGGGGGGACGGGGTTTAGATCAATGCTGCTGAGTGCTGAAAGAATGGCCATTTTTTTCCCGTAACTGCGCGTACAGTGGGGCGGGCCAGGCTGTCAGCCAATCACAGACACACACACAGCAAAGTGGATTTTTTCCAGACAAGCAAGGGCCTGTTTCATTGGCTGTGCATGTCACATGTCCTTGCCCTATAAGACCCGGACATTTTCCCCATCGTCGCCATTATCTCAGAGCTGCAGGTGTGTGTCAGTCACCGCTCCCGCTGCTGCTGCTTTGGGCGCTATACACTTATACAGTGCAATCTGCACATTGGTTAGGGATTAGGGAATACTTGTAATTTCAGCCCTTTTCAGGGCTAGAATAAGGCCGCTTTAGTGCGATCTTAGCCTTAGGATTCTCCCATGCCAGTGGCAAGAGAGGAGGATCATGTGAGCACAATTATGCCAAGTACTGCACGTCCGCCTCATTGATTAGCATGGGAACAGATCTACAGTACCTGGCCACGGCCACTATCAGAAGACAGAGCAGATCTGGAATTGAGCCTTTTAGCCGTCTGCTGCTGCCGTCGATATTTAAAGGGAAACTGTCAGGTGTAATATGCACACAGAACCACGGGCAGTTCTGGGTGCATATTGCTAATCCCTGCCTAACCGTCCCTGTATACACTAGCATAGATAAAGGAATCTATAGAAAAAGTATTTCTAAAGATGTTTTATCGTATGCGATGCTGCTATCGCCACCTGACGCTGGATTTCGTCTCAGTGCGCATAATGCCGGAGTTTTAGTCATGTGCACTATGAAGTCGGATGTACGCTCCTGGCTTCAAACTGAAGTAGTGCACATGAACGAACCTGAGGGGTCATGCGCACTTAGCCGAGATCCAGCGTCGGGCGGCAACAGCAGCGGAGAGGTGAGTGACATCATCCTCTAATGCTTCGTATTCATTAGCATGATAGCACGCCCACAGAGGCCCACACGGGTGTATTAACATGCCAATGAGGCTGACTAGCAAGGGAAGTAACGCCCTTGGGACTAGTCCACTCTCTCATTAGCATACAATATAAGATCTTTAGAAATACGTTTTCTATAGATCTCTTTATCTATGCTAGTGTATACATGGACTGACAGGAAGGGATTAGCAATATGCACCCAGAACTGCTCGTGGTCCTGGACGCATATTGCACCTGACAGGTTCCCTTAAAAACAGCCAATTGGCGAAAGTGCCAGGTGCCGGACCCCGGCTGATCAGACACACTGGCCGTATACCGCACACAGCCATGATACACTGACTGTATACCACACATAGCCATGATACTGTGGCGCCCCTGACCTGGTCAGGCACCACTGAGTACTGCACCCATGCTGGGGACAGTACAAAACAGGTAATCCAGAAGGCTGACAGGGGTGTGGAACACAGGCGCATAGTGATCAGGTCTCACACATGTACCCATGAGAGGACCCCTGGGGATCCCAGGAGGGGGCAAGCCTTCACCTTCACTGGAATAGTGGAGGGGGTAGAGCCTCCATCTCCTCTCAAGGGGTGTGGTAAGAGAATCTGGTTGCTAGGTGGCGTAGGCAAGAACAGGAGAGGAGGAGCAGTGAGTCAGTTAGAGCAGAGAACTCCATAGGGCTCAGTGAGGAGCAGACCTGTGGGGCTGTTGCTGTCTAACAGCGCCCGCGCAGTGGCTACAGACGGGGGAGAACGGTCAACTAGGAGTGCTGCCTGAAAGCCAGCTTCAACTAGAGAGTGCACGGAGTGGGAAGTAAGGAGACTGCTAGAGAGAACCAGGCCCAACCGGGCGGCAGATCCCGAAGCAAAGATAGATTCAACTTTCTTCTGCTAAACCTGCCGGTGTGGGGCTCTTAAAGCCCACACCACAACACTACAAAAGCCGCAGCCACGTAACCGCAAGTTAGGGCCCATAGGTCATAGGAGGCAAGAGGCTGGAGTGGCCTGGTCCGGGGAACAAGCAAACGGCAAACGAAGGGGAGAGAGGCTTCAGCATCTTCCCTGGGTGACCCCCATAGGGACTCAAAGTCGGGGTCACCCCAAACCACCAAGGGCTAAGGAAGGCGAGTCGGTAGTCACCCTCATAAAGTCAGCCTGAAGGATACCTGGTTCCCATCTGGTTCATCCCAGCTACGCCCGGGCTACTCACCCTGCCATCAAATGTGAGTAAAGCCCTTGAAAGACATTCCTGCCTGTGTGGTTATTCTGCGACTTGTGGTACTACAAACCTACATCGGGCCCTGGGGCTTGCCTCACTCTCAGGGGGCTATTCCAACTAACTGCACATCCCATCAGCCTCAGGCGTCCCCTAACCTGCAGTGGCGGTCCCCACTGACCGCAATACTGAGAGTGGCGTCACGATCAAAACAAGAAGATTTCCTACCAGTGACGGAGATCCAGCAACGTGGAGTCCCTGAAGGTAATGCACCGACACAACACCGGCGGGGCTTCACATCTGGCGTCACGAACAGGATAAGGACTAGACCTGTTCAGACAGGTGACCATGTGCCTAGGCGGTCCGCTTGAAAAATTGGAAGCGCCGCCATATTGCCACCATGAAAAGCGCGCTGAAAAACAACAGCAGCCCGCGCTAGAAGAAGTTACCGCCCACGAAGGGGTGTGGCTACCCAGAGATCCCCTGCAGAGGTCTGACCTTGCCGGCTATGAAAGCGGAAGCGTCCAGAGACGGCGGAGCAGAAGGGAAGCCAGCAGCTTGTTAGAGAAAATGGAGTCCAGACGTGGATACCCAGAGCCAGGCTCTGCTGCCTGGTGGTGCCGGGAGCTTGCCCTCTTCTGTGAACAGCTGGAGGCCAGGATTGTGCGACAGCTTAGGGAAGAACGCACGGAGCTCCTGGAGATGGCTGCAGCGGTCCGGACCTATGAGGAGAGAGCCGCGCGGAGCCTGCCGGATCGAGCGGCGACGACGATTCAGACCCCGATGGGTGAGTCCGGTGTTGCCCCGGCTAGAACAAGAGCCCCGACCCTAGCTGCTACGAACGCGGTCCCAGAGGAGGCGCCCGGTGCGGCGATGCTGAGTGAGGCCGCAGCCACGCTAGGTGCGGCCCGTCAAGCCCAGGCCGCTGCAGCGATGCCCCGCCTGTCCCGCAGGGCTCCGACCACCACGGCAGTGCTCATACGTGCTGCAGGTGTGACGCTGACCCAGGCTGCCACCCTGCTAAACCCGGTCCGCCAA
The DNA here is from genome assembly GCF_048569485.1 of Anomaloglossus baeobatrachus. Classification (NCBI taxonomy): domain Eukaryota; kingdom Metazoa; phylum Chordata; class Amphibia; order Anura; family Aromobatidae; genus Anomaloglossus; species Anomaloglossus baeobatrachus. The sequence continues at coordinate 198,588,817 of NC_134356.1, read as the reverse complement.
GACCCCAACGCAGCAGCGACGCTCGTCCGCGCCGCAAGTGATATGCTGAACCAGGCCGCAGCCCCGCCGGGTGCGGCCCGCCAAGCTCCGATCACTGCAGCGACGCCCGGCTCAGCCTGCACGGACCCCATCGAGGCTGCGACGCCAAGTGAGACCGCGGCTGCAGTGTCCAGTCCGGCCCGCCAGGAACCGGCCGCGACAGAAACGCCAATCCAGGCCGCCGCCATACAGGGCGTGGCCCGCCAAGACCAGGCCGCCGCCATGCCGGGCGCGGCCCGCCAAGACCAGGCCGCCGCCATACAGGGCGCGGCCCGCCAAGAGATTGCATCACTATTTTCCCCGGCCTGCAAGGCCAGAGCAGACACCGCTCCCCGGTCTGAGGAAGTCCCTACTAGGAAATCCCTGATAGGTGAAGACTCCGCATACTGGCAGCTGAAGGCTGACCTGGAGGCTAAGTTCCCACAAGAGATGGTGGATCGGTACCTGCTCCCTCCGCATACCCCCAAGGAGATTCAGGCAACCCCTGCAGCCGCGCCAGAGAGTCCACCACCCAGACCAGCTGAAGAAGGAAGTCCATCCCCAGCACTGCTACCCAAGGAGTGCCAGGAAGAACTAAGGGGGAGAGGAGACCATGAAGCAGAAGGGCTGACTCCGACGCCCACCGCAGCAGACCCATACCCAGAGCCAGAGATGCTGCCCTATTCTCGCTGGGATGAGGAAGACCTAACCCCGTCTGCAGATGAAGATCAACCTAAAGACCTCACCTGGAAGCCCACAGGCATGAATCCAGCCCGCAAGGCACGGCGCAGCAGAACACAGGTTGCTCCAACACCGCAGTCTCCAGAGCAGAGGGAAGTCACGGTCAGAGACCTGGAGGAGAAAAGGTGCCTAAGAAGGTCCAAAGCCCAGGCTAGAGGACCCCTTTACAGAGGAATAGTAGAGGACTTCAACCTGAAAAGCGGATACGGCTTTATTGTAGTAAAAGGAATAAAAGAGGGCATATTTGTAAATCGGAGAGATGTTCAAGCCCACCTGCCCAGAGGACATTCAGGCAGAAATTTGAAAATTGGGGATTTAGTACAGTTCACCTTGCATCAAGGAGAAAGGGGCTACTATGCCTTAGACGTAGCACCATGTCCAAGACAAGAAAGACAAGAAAGACAAGAAAGACAAGAAAGACAAGAAAGACAAGAAAGACAAGAAAGAAAAGACAGAGATAAAGAAACAGATACAGAAAAGGAAACAGACGAAGACCAAGAACGGAAAGATAAAGATCCTACAGATGAAACAACCATAGACAAAGATCCTACAGATGAAACAACCACGGACGACGACGGAGAGCAAGAAAGTCACAGGTGCCGGTGCCCTACATGCCCACGCCCTGGTGAAATGGAGGAGTAAAAGTAAAGTAAGAAGAGAAGTTACCAGTTTGAAAAGTTTGTTTTGCAACGTTCACGTTTAAGCATGTGCCCACAAAAACTATTGTGAGAAATAAACTTTAAGGCTATGAACTTGCTATAGCCACAAACTCTCGCAGTGTAAATAGTTACACCAGTGGCACCACCACCAGGGCCAGCCTGTTTAGGGGCTTGGCTCGTCTGCAACCAGGGGGGCCCGTCCGTAGAAAAGGGCCTTGGCTCACCTGCGACCAGAGAGCACGCCTGTTTATGGGGCCTTGGCTCACCACCACAAAGAGGGTACCTGGTCAGCACCAACTGTGGAGGCCGCCTCTGCATCCTGCCGGAAGAGGCTGACGGCGCGGATCCACCAGGCCAGGTATACCCTGAAACCACCAGCCCATGAAAGCCGCCTCTACATCCTGCCAGAAGTGGCTGAAGTCGCGGCCAACGGGAGAGGAAGATTGGAGGAAAGGTCTGGGGAAACGGATGGCCCAGACCTGGTTACCAACAGGACCGGTGACCTGCCTCCTGAGAGGGTTTTGGGTGGGTTAGCGGACTTGTGGGTGGAGGGTGGTGATGTCTGACACCTGGTGCTTTTAAATGTTTTACATGTTTTAATGTTTTATGCATTTTAAAATGTTGTCTTGCAGCCCGAGGACGTGCTGGTGATAACTAAGGGGGAATGTGGCGCCCCTGACCTGGTCAGGCACCACTGAGTACTGCACCCATGCTGGGGACAGTACAAAACAGGTAATCCAGAAGGCTGACAGGGGTGTGGAACACAGGCGCATAGTGATCAGGTCTCACACATGTACCCATGAGAGGACCCCTGGGGATCCCAGGAGGGGGCAAGCCTTCACCTTCACTGGAATAGTGGAGGGGGTAGAGCCTCCATCTCCTCTCAAGGGGTGTGGTAAGAGAATCTGGTTGCTAGGTGGCGTAGGCAAGAACAGGAGAGGAGGAGCAGTGAGTCAGTTAGAGCAGAGAACTCCATAGGGCTCAGTGAGGAGCAGACCTGTGGGGCTGTTGCTGTCTAACAGCGCCCGCGCAGTGGCTACAGACGGGGGAGAACGGTCAACTAGGAGTGCTGCCTGAAAGCCAGCTTCAGCTAGAGAGTGCACGGAGTGGGAAGTAAGGAGACTGCTAGAGAGAACCAGGCCCAACCGGGCGGCAGATCCCGAAGCAAAGATAGATTCAACTTTCTTCTGCTAAACCTGCCGGTGTGGGGCTCTTAAAGCCCACACCACAACACTACAAAAGCCGCAGCCACGTAACCGCAAGTTAGGGCCCATAGGTCATAGGAGGCAAGAGGCTGGAGTGGCCTGGTCCGGGGAACAAGCAAACGGCAAACGAAGGGGAGAGAGGCTTCAGCATCTTCCCTGGGTGACCCCCATAGGGACTCAAAGTCGGGGTCACCCCAAACCACCAAGGGCTAAGGAAGGCGAGTCGGTAGTCACCCTCATAAAGTCAGCCTGAAGGATACCTGGTTCCCATCTGGTTCATCCCAGCTACGCCCGGGCTACTCACCCTGCCATCAAATGTGAGTAAAGCCCTTGAAAGACATTCCTGCCTGTGTGGTTATTCTGCGACTTGTGGTACTACAAACCTACATCGGGCCCTGGGGCTTGCCTCACTCTCAGGGGGCTATTCCAACTAACTGCACATCCCATCAGCCTCAGGCGTCCCCTAACCTGCAGTGGCGGTCCCCACTGACCGCAATACTGAGAGTGGCGTCACGATCAAAACAAGAAGATTTCCTACCAGTGACGGAGATCCAGCAACGTGGAGTCCCTGAAGGTAATGCACCGACACCGACACAACACCGGCGGGGCTTCACAATACACTGACCGTATACCGCACACAGCCATGACACACTGACCATATACTGCACACAGTCATGATACACTGACTGTATATCACTCACAGCCATGATACACTGACCGTATACCGCACACAGCCATGACACACTGACCGTATACTACGCACAGCCATGATACACTGACTGTATACCACACACAGCCATGACACACTGACCGTATACTACACACAGCCATGACACACCGACCATATACTGCACACAGTCTTGACACACTGGTCATATTGTCTACTGCACACGACACACACTGGCCATATACAGTACACATGCATTGGACATACTGTATACCGTACACAGCACTCACACCCTGTACACAGCACTAACACGCGACACGCTGTATACAGCACTCACACCCTGTACACAGCACTCACATGCGACACGCTGTATACAGCACTCACATATTGTATACAGCACTCACATATCGTATACAGCACTCACACATGCGGCATGCTGTATACAGCACTCAAATACTGTATACAGAACTTACACGCCGTACACAGCACTCACATGCGACATGCTGTATACAGCACTCACATACCATATACAGCATTCACACGCCTTACACAGCACTCACACAAGCGACACACTGTATACAGCACTCACATACTGTATACAGCACTCACAACCGGTATACAGCATTCACACATGCCATACACAGCACTCACACCCTGTATACAGCATTCACACACGCCATATACAGCACTCACACAAGCCATACACAGCACTCACATTGTGCATACAGCACTCACACCTTCTATACAGCACTCACACATTCTATACAGCACTCACACCTTCTATACAGCACTCACACCTTCTATACAGCACTCACACCTTTTATACAGCACTCACACACTGGACATATACAGCACACATACACTGAACATTGAAGTCACTAATACATTATATATAAGGTGATATATACTGTATTAAACATAAACACACTTAGCTCAGATATAAATACCTGCTGCTTAGTTGCCCCTGTAAGCTCAGGTGCAGCACAATTTACTACCTAACGCCCTCCTTCTGTAAGATGGAGGCAGCAGCCGGACACTACGGGGTTAATGTGTGGCCAATCAGCGCTAGTTTAATTCTCCTCTTCTGTCTCCTCTGCGGTGCTAGAGCCGAGCACACAGGCCTGGGTGCACAGGACGGGAGAGTGAGAGGCCGAGCGCATGGCACTATGCAGCACTGCCGTGCGGGCCCCTCCCCCATCACTCTGCAATCTGACAGGAGATGTGCAGGAGCCAGAAGCAGGAGGAAACCCCCCCCAGTGATGTCTGCCGACCGGCGCCCTGTGTTAATGCACAGGTTGCACGAAGCTACCGCCGGCCATGCAAATGATCCCAGGAAGCCGCACGCCACACTTTCTCTAACTCCGGCTGTCAGCTTGATGGCTGGACTCAGAGAATAGCCGTCTCCCACTACAGAGGGCGGTAACACACAGCCGCTGGGGAGACTCCCGTAGCGCTGCATCAGGCAGCCTGACAGTGCCCCCCTAACAGCTGCACCCGGGGTAGATGCCCCGCCAGCCCCCCTACATACGCCTCTGCATAATGTCACACTCGCATTTAAAAAAAAATGTTGTGGGGTTCCCCCTATTTTTGATAACCAGTTAGGGTAAAGCAGACGGCTGCAGCCTGCAGACTGCAGCTAGCAGCTTCACCTTGGCTGGTAATCCAAAACTGAGGGCATCCCACGCTGTTATTTTAAATTAAATAAATAATTAAAAAAAAACAAAAAACACGTGGCGGTCCCCCCAAAATTGGATCACCAGCCAAGGTAAAATGGACAGTTGTGGTTTGATATTCTCAGACTAGGGAGGTCCATGGTTATTGGACTCTCCCAGCCTAAAAATAGCAGGCCGCAGCCGCCCCAGAAGTGGCGCATTCATTAGATGCGCCAATCCTGGTGCTTCTCCCCAGCTCATCCCGTTGCCCTGGTGCGGTGGCAAACGGGGTAATATATGGGGTTAATACCAGATGTGTAATGTCACCTGGCATCAAGCCCTGGGGTCGTGATGTCAGGCGTCTATCAGATACCCGACATCACCAACCCAGTCAGTAATAAAAAAAAAATACACTACAAACACATTTTTATTTGAAAGAACACTCCCCAAAACATTCCCTCGTTCACCAATTTATTAGAAAGAAAAACAAATCCAGGTCTGGTGTAATCCAAGGGGGTCCCATGACTATCCTTAGCATAGTCAATGTCCCAGTCAATGAAGAACAGAATGTTCAATATTGGCTGGGAGAGCAATGCAGTGACCTGAGCTAACATCAAAAGGTCAGACCAGGTCACTGCAGGGCATGACAAGTGCTGCTGTCAGGAGGATAGCGAGGTACATTACCTGCGGTGATCGCTGCACTCCTGATAGCAGAGCTGTCACTGCAGGGCATGACAAGTGCTGCTGTCAGGAGGATAGCGAGGTACATTACCTGCGGTGAACGCTGCACTCCTGATAGCAGAGCTGTCATTGACTTCAATGACCGCCGCCTTCACAACCAAATATCGTGGGTGCCTGTGACGTCACCGCTAGTCACAGTCTCGGGTCGGCAGCGAGAGGAGATGTGACAAGCGGCGGCTATGGAGGACAGTGAGGCGGCCATGGAGGACGGAAGTGCTTCTGTGTGGCTTTCGGGGATTTTTGCACACTTAGCCAGGGTAAACATCGGGTTACTAAGCAAAGTGCTTTGCTTGGATATCCGATATGTACCCTGGTTACCAGCTTACCGCAGGCTGCCAGCGAAGGCTCCCTGCACACATAGCTGTAAAAAGCCACACTTTTGGTGATTGAACCGTTCTCGAACGTAACTCGAACTGTCAAGCTTTTAGCAAAAAGCTCGAGTTCATCCTATGTCTCTCGAACACACCCCAAAATCACTCGAACATGAAATTGGCGAACCTCGAGCCTCGAACATCGCTCATCTCTACTCAGCAGTGCCACAGGCTGATCTCCATGCCACGCCGCATTGATGCAGTAATTCATGCAAAAGGAGCACCGACCAAGTTTTGAGTACATTTACTGTACAGACTTTTCAGTAGGTGCCAACATTTCTGAGTTTAAAATCATTTTTTCAGTTGGTCTTATATAATAATCTAATTTTTTGAGATAATGACTTTTGGGTTTTCATTGGCTGTAAGCCATAATCATCAATCATCAACATTAACAGATAAACACATGAAATAGATCACTCTGTGTGTAATGACTCTATATAATATATGTGCTTCCTTTTTTGTATTGAATTACTGAAATAAATTAACTTTTTGATGATTTTCTAATTTATTGAGATGCCCTTGTATCATGGATCTTTACTAGTGTTGGTCTTGTCATTGGTGCAAAAAGTACTTTAGGGCTCTGCTTGTCTTCAGGGCCGAAGTTCTACTTCAATCCCTGCACCCACTATAGCTATAGCTATGCATTCATTTTATTTATTATACAATTACGGTAAATTATGCAGTCTTTGGAGTATGATCAGAAAAGACTTCACTGTTCCAAAGGTTTCTGCACTTGATAATCAGGTCAATATATATACAGTATATCAATTGGGTTATTTCTGAAGCAGGTGAGGATGTTCTGCAATGTTCATTTGGATGAATGGAAGAGTTTCAAAGATTTCGGAAAAAGTTTGTTGCAAATGAATACCCTCATCCTACTACTCTGTTGTATAGCACTCAGAAGGTTAATAAATCATTTGTGTGACTCGCTTTGTGCGCCACAGCCTAATTACGCACAGATCAGTTGCCACCTACATTCTTCTTGTACATCATGTTTGCTTCTATTCTAATATGCTGTTATTGTAAATGTCCCACTCTTTCTTATTAATCTGTCAGGGCAAAACACAGGATGCTCAAGGTCTCAGGTCGGCAAAGGAACAAATGCTTTGCTACGAAAGGAAGCAAGATCCTTACATGAAGATCTAAGTGTACACCCTAAAGAAACCTACTGAACTGGCCTTGACTTGTGAGGAATCCAAGCTGTTTCCTGCCTCTTATTCCCCTCTTCAGAGTCTTTTGGCTATGAATCTTGTTTGTATCCATACTTATGGACACTCATCTGCCAATGACAAGTTCAATCATTCTTTGAACCCCTTCCTTTAGAGAAGATAAGAGGGAAAGGATGTAAAGTAAATGTCATACAGAGCTAATTACCGTAAAATGCATAAAACAGCTAAGATCAGGATACAGCTACTTAGTGACATGTGTTTAGGAAGTTAAGAATTTACAACGCAAATACAAAGTCTTTAATATAAATAAATACTTTAATCTGGGCCCATTATCAAACATTGTCATATATCCTGATATTATTGCCAAAGTACATTTGGCAAACCATCAAGCTGACCATTCCTATGATTAAGGACTCTTCAGGGTTCGAAACGCGTAAGCCAGGCATACATGCATTTCACTCCCCATACGGTTTTTAGAACTATTTTATTGAGATAGAAGTTTCATAAATTATCTGATTTTTACCTTTTCTGCAACTTTTTTTTCTACTTGATTTTCGATATTACTATTCATGTTAACAATCAAATTGAATTTTTAACTTTATAGTACTATTTATGGTTGCCATTACAATTGCAAAATACACCTGGTGCAACGGCAGGATTTGTAACCATGGCAACCAATTACATCATTGTCCCTTTTTAATCAAGCATCCTAATAATAAAATAATATTAAAATTCATGTGAGACTGGGATGCAATGTTTCTATCTGTGTTTGGCTTTGGGAAACCACAATATTCACAAAGACCTTATTTTTAGCAAAAAAAAAGTATTCAATTATTAGTATTATGCCACAAATATAAATACATTGCAACAATGGAAATAAAGTGCACAAAACCACATTCGAGAAGTTAATTAACCCTTTAGATGCTTCACATGAATTAAAGCAATGCGGAATGAATAAAATGAACATGTTACTTTTTCCCCACAAAAATATTGCTTTAGCCTCAAATTTTGGAGAAAATAAACCATTTAATTTGATGTGCAATATCTGCTGAGTACACCGATACCCCATATGGGTTCGGAAGCCACAGATTTGGCGCACGACAGACAAGGAGCACCATTGGACTTTGGGTGCAAAAAAACCAAAACAAAACAGGGGTGAGTTGGTCAGCTTATCGTTCAATGTGTCTTTTCAGTCCGAGTGATGCATAGGAATGTTGAGACCCTTGTACCGCACGTAGAGGGGTAGAGAATCCCGTCTTCAACAATTAAAAGAAACCAACAAGGGAGAATCCAGCGGAAATAGTAAGGTGTCTCGTGCTCAAAAATATTTAAAAAATAGCTTTATTAATCCACTTTAAAAATCCATTCCAATTTTCTAGGCAGAGCAATTAGGAAGATCTATACAATCTAGCAGCGACTACGCATTTCGGCTCTATCTGTGTGCCTTCATCATGGTCTTATTGTGCCATTATGAAGGCTATTTTTTAAATATTTTTGAGCACGAGACACCTTACTATTTACACTGGAATCTGCTTTGCTGGTTTCTTTTACTTATTGGACTTTTGAAGCGCAAAATTGGCTGTAGTGGAAAGTGGATGTCTTGTTGCATTTGCCCTTGATGTGACAAAATAGAGGAAACCCCCAATTGACCCCATTTGGGAAATTACACAGGTGCTTCACAGAATTTTTTAATGTTAAGCCATGAAAATGAAAAGATACATTTTTTCCTAGAAACAGGTTGCTTTTGCCCAAAATTTTTAATTTCCATAAAGGTAACATGAAAAAATGGGCCATACAATTTGTTGTGCTATTTCTGCTGTGTACACCGATACCCTTATGTGGTGTAAAAGTAATTTTTGGGTGCATGACAGAGTTTAAAAGGGAAAGAGTGCTATTTGAATTTTGGAGTGCCATTTTGGTTGGATTAGATTGCAGATGCCATGTCATCTCATATTTGAGGAGCCCATGATGTGCAAAAACAGCAGAAAGCCCCACAAGTGACCCCATTTTGGAAACTACACCTCTCAAGGTATTTATCTAGAGGTGTAGTGTAGCGTTCACCCTCAGGCGATTAACAGAATTGTAACATATTGGGCTGAGTAAATTAAAATTTCCCATTTTTTTCTACTAAAATGTTGTTTTTGTCCCCAAGTTTTTAATTTTTAAAAGGGATAAGATAAAAAAAATTGTACAATTTCTTACTCGATTTATCCTGTGCATACCAGTATCCCATAAGTGGTCGAAAACGACTTTTCAAGCTCAGTGCAAAGCTTAGAAAGGAAAGAGCGCGATATTGAAGTGCAGATGTTACTGGAATAGTTTGAGGGTGCTATGTCAAATTGGTCCCTAAGGTGCTAAAAAGCAGACCCTTCATAAGTGACCACATTTTAGAAACTGCACCCCTCAATAAATTAATTTAGGCGTGCAGTGAGTATGTTGACGCCACATATGCCTCACATAATTTTATACCATTCAGTGGTGATGAAAAAATAATTCCATTTTTACCACTAAATGTTGTTTTAGCTCCAAGTTTTTAATTTTTATGATGGTTAACGGGAAAAAAATTGACAGTTTGTTGTGCAATTTCTCCTGAGTGCCAATACCCTACATGTAATCAGGAACTACTTTCCAGGCATAGTGGAAAGATCAGAAGGGAAGGAATGCCACATTATGGTCTTGAGTTTGATGTTCTTGTTTGTGGATACCATAAAACATTAGCAAAGTCCATGAGGTGACAGAACAGCAGAACCACCCCATAAGTGACCTCATTTTACAAACTACACTTCTCAATGAATTAATCTAGGGATGCAGTGATATTAACACCAAAGGTATGACGCAGAATTTGATATCATTTGGCAAGACAAAAAATGATTATATTTTTAACACAAAAATTTTGTTTTAGCCTCAGGTTTTACATTTTCTCACAGAAAATTGGGTAATAATACCACCAAAATGTGTCACACAATTTTAGCTGAATGTGGCAATACCCCATATATGGCTGTACAGTACTGCTTAGTACTGTAGAAATAAAACAAAAAAAAAACATTTAGAGACTCCATCTTTATTATAAAAAATCCTTAGTCCAACAAAATCCACAGGGACAGCAATGTCAGCTCTGCTTCATCACTCTGTACAGACATAGTCTATACAAAGTGAGAAGCAGAAAGAGCCATGTCAGCTCTGCTACATCTCTCTCTATACAGAGCGAGAAGCAGGCTGACAGTGAGGTTATGATTGCACCACCCCCCAAAGCCTGACGCCCTTAGGACAGGAGTGCCTCAGCTGCATGGAAATACATGAAGCTGATCGCTCCTGTCAGGAAATTGTGCACCATGCACAGTGACAATCAAATTTCCGTTAACAGGACCTTGATGACGTCATAGTCATGTGACCAGTTTGTAAGCCATTGTCTGTACAACATTCACACCAGACTGGTCAAATGGCTATGACGTCATGCAAGGTCCTTTAGGCAGTGGTGCATACCAGGGGGCACAGCAATGATTGGACGCGGAAACAGAAGCGGCCAGGAGACAGAGTCTGCAGGACGCGTCGCGGGACCTGTAAGTATAATCATAATGTTTTTTTAATAATGTGGGGTTTTTTTTACAGCCCCTGGACACAATCTGGACCCAATCTGTAACATGAGCTTCTCAGGAAAGCTCGTGATCAGGATCGTGTACATGTGATTGGCACTATATGTGATTGGTACTATCCCTAATCTTTATAGTTCGGGATCGCCCATCACTAGTGCTGATGTCTCTGCCGCTGGGTTGGCACTTGCTTCCAGGTCCGTGGTGCAGTGAATATGCATGAGCATAATGAGCGGGCCCTGAAGCAAGTGACAGCAGCATGGAAGACAGCATCGCTGGAGACAGGTGAAGATAGAAATTAATTTTATTTCAAAGACGTGTTTTTTCCGATACATGTCACACGGATCAAACCACTGTGTGGTTTTTGTGACATCAGTGCTGCTGGCCAAAAACGGACTTGTCTCCGTGCAGAACACACGGACACGCGTGTCTGACACACAGACACATGGTCTGTGAGAAATCATTGATGTGTGCGCAGACCTATTGATTTTAATGGGTCTGCATATGTTTGTGATTCCGGTATGTATAAAAACGGCTTAGTATGTACCGGAATTACCGGAATTACTGACTTGTGAAGGGGGTCTAAGAAGTAAAAAAAACAACACCCTGCATTCTAAAGATAACAATTACAGGTACACAAGAGCAGATATAAATTTGATCATGCCAAGTTTATTAAGTGTTATAAAAAACACATACAAAGTGTTAAAGAATACTTTAAATATAGGCAACACAGATGAGGAATAGGGGGAAAATCGCACTACTTAGAGTAGCTGTCTGAGACAAGTATGATCCGCAATCACATATATTCCGGCTAGTGTACATAAAATATGATTTACAGTTAGGTCCAGAAATATTTGGACAGTGACACAATTTTCGCGAGTTGGGCTCTGCATGCCACCACATTGGATTTGAAATGAAACCTCTACAACAGAATTCAAGTGCAGATTGTAACGTTTAATTTGAAGGTTTGAACAAAAATATCTGATAGAAATTGTAGGAATTGTACACATTTCTTTACAAACACTCCACATTTTAGGAGGTCAAAAGTAATTGGACAAATAAACCAAACCCAAACAAAATATTTTTATTTTCAATATTTTGTTGCGAATCCTTTGGAGGCAATCACTGCCTTAAGTCTGGAACCTATGGACATGACCAAACGCTGGGTTTCCTCCTTCTTAATGCTTTTCCAGGCCTTTACAGCCGCAGCCTTCAGGTCTTGCTTGTTTGTGGGTCTTTCCGTCTTAAGTCTGGATTTGAGCAAGTGAAATGCATGCTCAATTGGGTTAAGATCTGGTGATTGACTTGGCCATTGCAGAATGTTCCACTTTTTTGCGCTCATGAACTCCTGGGTAGCTTTGGCTGTATGCTTGGGGTCATTGTCCATCTGTACTATGAAGCGCCGTCCGATCAACTTTGCGGCATTTGGCTGAATCTGGGCTGAAAGTATATCCCTGTACACTTCAGAATTCATCCGGCTACTCTTGTCTGCTGTTATGTCATCAATAAACACGTGACCCAGTGCCATTGAAAGCCATGCATGCCCATGCCATCACGTTGCCTCCACCATGTTTTACAGAGGATGTTGTGTGCCTTGGATCATGTGCCGTTCCCTTTCTTCTCCAAACTTTTTCTTCCCATCATTCTGGTACAGGTTGATCTTTGTCTCATCTGTCCATAGAATACTTTTCCAGAACTGAGCTGGCTTCATGAGGTGTTTTTCAGCAAATTTAACTCTGGCCTGTCTATTTTTGGAATTGATGAATGGTTTGCATCTAGATGTGAACCCTTTGTATTTACTTTCATGGAGTCTTCTCTTTACTGTTGACTTAGAGACAGATACACCTACTTCACTGAGAGTGTTCTGGACTTCAGTTGATGTTGTGAACGGGTTCTTCTTCACCAAAGAAAGTATGTGGCGATCATCCACCACTGTTGTCATCCGTGGACGCCCAGGCCTTTTTGAGTTCCCAAACTCACCAGTCAATTCCTTTTTTCTCAGAATGTACCCGACTGTTTATGTTGCTACTCCAAGCATGTCCGCTATCTCTCTGATGGATTTTTTCTTTTTTTTCAGCCTCAGGATGTTCTGCTTCACCTCAATTGAGAGTTCCTTAGACCGCATGTTGTCTGGTCACAGCAACAGCTTCCAAATGCAAAACCACACACCTGTAATCAACCCCAGACCTTTTAACTACTTCATTGATTACAGGTTAACAAGGGAGACGCCTTCAGAGTTAATTGCAGCCCTTAGAGTCCCTTGTCCAATTACTTTTGGTCCCTTTAAAAAGAGGAGGCTATGCATTACAGAGCTATGATTCCTAAACCCTTTCTCCGATTTGGATGTGAAAACTCTCATATTGCAGCTGGGAGTGTGCACTTTCAGCCCATATTATATATATAATTGTATTTCTGAACATGTTTTTGTAAACAGCTAAAATAACAAAACTTGTGTCACTGTCCAAATATTTCTGGACCTAACTGTATATATATGTCTAGTTCATATAGCATATAGACTATGGTCACAAATGAGACATATGGATGCTGCTAGGGTGCAGTTGCCAACAGAGTGTTGGAAAATACCAACACCTCTAATTATTATAAGGATAAGGACAGTCTATTCCCATGCAGCAGTTGCTCCCACACTTAATTATCTCATAAAATGCCAACACTATGAACCATATTCATATAGCGTATGGACTGTGGTCCTAAATGTGAGATATGAATGTTGCTGGGATGCAGTTGCCAGCAGAGTGTTGAAAAATACCAGCACCTCTACATATATATTAAAGTCAGTATGCTCCCATGCAGCAGTCGCTCCCACACTAAATTATCTCATAACATGTCAGCACTATGAACCAGGAACTTTATAGTGAATTACCTGCAGCCATGTATATAGTGATCGGCACCCGCTCAGACAGCCACTCCCACCTCGACGCGCGTTTCACCGCTTCCGGTTTCGTCAGGAGGCATAATGGGGATGTAGTGTGTGCCTTCATATAGTATGTGGAATCCGTAACAGCTGGTAACAGACTGCCGGTATCGGGCGCTACGAGCATCATGATGTGCGTCCAATGGGTGAGTCGCACTGCGAGCACGTCATCAGGTCACATGACCGTGTGTCACGCGGTATGTATCCCTGTGGCGTAGAGTGTCCATGGAGACCGGACCAAAGTCCCGCCCCCCTGTCACTCGCTCTGTTGGCGCGTCACCCATAGAAACTGCACAGAGCATGATCTCAGAGCGACCCCCGGATAGATATACAAAGCTGTATACCACAAAGATGCTTGATTACATCATAAAGGTACATGCGTCAACATGATTTAAGAACAATATACAAGTTTTTTGAGCACATAAGCCACATGGAATGTATGAATATATAACTTGGAATCAATAGCTGCAACCATTTATATATGTTCGATAAGAGATCTTAATTTTATACATATAGCTACCATGGTACAGCTACCCAATGTGGGGCATTCTGCATATGCAGTCCATAGGCCATGTGTATCACTCAGTATGTGACACCATAGGCCCATACTGTAAAATATATGATTTCTGTAGTCCAAAATGTGCACATACCCAAATAGGCAGAAATTACCCTGCAAATGTGTAGGCCTACATCGATGCATATCCTAGCACCCATATAGCAAGAAAAATTTGGGCATATACACATGTGGGACAACCACAAGTAGACAGCACAATACATCAGCCAATATTCCAGAGCTTGTCAGGCTCCAGAATTTACATCAAGGGACATATATAATATGCATGCCGGCCTCCCTAATTCAATCAACCAGTTGTACCCCTCAGCATACAAATCATATGATGTAACGGAATTTTAAAAAACTTTTAAATACAGTAGCCCCATATGGTGCATAATGAAAACGTGGAATAAAGACCACATATCAGCTGAGCCTAGGCAAATTCCCAGGCATAGGCACATGTATACTCCACGCTTCCACCACCACATCTAACCCCACTGTACTCTAACATGCCCATCCTCACACCAGTGCTCACATAAATTAAATATATACGTAGGGTACAACACATATAAAGGCTGCTGACACTCGATTCCATCGTTGTTTTGATTGTTGTCTATTGGAAATCCAGGTGTAATATCGAATTAAATCCATTTCATGTTCATATCGATTCCACGTAGTGTCATATTACGTTCCAAACCTGACGCTACAATAAAAAGGCACAAAGAGAGTATAGAAAAAAGAAGAAAAATTAGGAAGAGAATTAAAATATAATAAAGTATTCGTGACCTAAAATTCGCGCTAAGTTGGTAAAAAGGGTTTGAAACTCAAGGCCTCATTGAGGCCATTGGGCATCACGGTGTCAATGACCACCATCCATTTTGTCTCCTTTTTTAGGAGTTCTGTTTTGTAGTCACCCCCTCTCGCACCCAGGCTTACATGATCTATACCCTTCACTCTCAGGCCCTTGGGGTTGCATTTGTGGTGTATAAAGAAATGCCGTGGTATGGTTTTTAACTCATTGGTATCTTTGCACCCTTGGGCATTTACAATGTCTCGAACATGTTCCAATGTTCTTACCCGTAGTTGTCTAGTGGTCATCCCTATATAGATTTTTTTACAGGGACAACTAGCATAGTAAATTACCATATCAGTTTTACATGTTATGTTATACGTGATGGAAAAGCATTTTGACTCTGCACTGTTTGTGAATGTGGTACTTCTATTTATGTACTTACATGCAGTACAGTTTCCACATTGAAAGCAGCCCCACTTGGGTCCCTTCTGGGTGAAAGGATTTTGAGTGGGCCGGATATAATGGCTACGAGTAAGCAAATCTTTTAGATTCTTTGACCTGCGCCAAGTGATGGATGGGTGGACTGCGGTTTCCTACGTACCTGCATAGCCGGACGCAAGTTTTCCCCCCCCATGGCCTCAGTCCGAATGTTGATATTTTTGTAAAATTAGTTAAAAAAGAGCTATTGACTATTTCAGAGAAAACAAGAAATCATAATCTAACATTCCAGGAGAGAAGAGCCATTAAAGAACTAAGAGATATGAAAGATGTAGTCATAAAATCGGCCGATAAGGGGGGGAATCTTGTTGTCTGGCCTGCAGATATGTATGAGGGCGAAGCGTTCCGACAACTTAATGTTACCAACTGCTACCAAAAACTAAGTAACAACCCCACAATACAATATAAAAAAATATTGGATGGAATTATTGAAACTGGATTTAGGAGGGGAGTCATCACTGAAAAAATGAGAGATGGACTTCTTACGAGATGTCCAAGAGTCCCGACCTTTTATTTAACACCAAAAATTCATAAGGACAAGGACAACCCCCCCGGGATGACCTATTGTATCGGGTATAGGGGGGTTGAATGAAAAGATTTGCAGATTTATCGATTTTTACCTCCAGGGATGTGTTGGGACCCTGCCATCATACATCAGAGACTCAACTGATATACTCAGGCGGCTACACAATATTCATCTAGAGCCAGATATGATGTTGGTAACATGTGACGTGGAGTCGCTGTACACGTCTATTGCACATAGCCATGGTACCAATGCATCGAGAGCTTACCTACAAATGACCAACATGGATAGTGACCTCATTGATTTTGTTATGGAACTTTTAGATTTCATATTGAGACACAATTATTTCTTATTTAAGGACCGCTATTACCTACAGCTCCAGGGAGTGGCAATGGGGGCGACTTGTGTGCCTTCATATGCCAATCTTTTCCTGGGGCTGTGGGAGCGGGAGGTTGTACAATCCTTAGTGGGCTTCGATGCAGTGGTAGCATGGTATAGATATATATAGATGATGTCCTGTTTATATGGCAGGGCTCTGAGGCATCCCTGGTAACGTTCCTACAGCAACTGAACAACAATCATCTGAACATAAAACTTACATCCAAATATGACTATGATAAGGCGGAATTCTTGGACATCTCAATAGTAAGAGGGGTTGACGGCAGTTTGGTGACCGATGTATTTCGAAAAAGCACAGCAACAAATTCACTCTTGCATGCATCCTTCTCCCACCACCCACAAACAATCAAGGCAGTACCAACTGGACAATTCCTGCGCATGCGCAGGACTTGTTCAAGAGAGGTGGACTTTGAAGCCCAAGCTAATCGACTCAGTGCTAGTCTTAAAAAGAGAGGATATAAACCCCAAAATATCAAACAAGGTTATACTCGAGCGCTAAATAGCAAACGAGAGACACTGTTAATGTCATATAAGAAAAACAATGGCCTACAACCTGATAGATTTATATCAAACTTTAACACTAAATGGCACAACATTAGAAACATTTTTCAAAAACATTGGGGAATCTTGTTGGCTGATCAAGATCTGGCCAAACACCTTACAGTCCACCCATCCATCACTTGGCGCAGGTCAAAGAATCTAAATGATTTGCTTACTCGTAGCCATTATATCCCGCCAACTCAAAATCCTTTCACCCAGAAGGGACCCAAGTGGGGCTGCTTTCAATGTGGAAACTGTACTGCATGTAAGTACATAGATAGAAGTACCACATTCACAAACAGTGCAGAGTCAAAATGCTTTTCCATCACGTATAACATAACATGTAAAACTGATATGGTAATTTACTATGCTAGTTGTCCCTGTAAAAAAATCTATATAGGGATGACCACTAGACAACTACGGGTAAGAACATTGGAACATGTTCGAGACATTGTAAATGCCCAAGGGTGCAAAGATACCAATGAGTTAAAAACCATACCACGGCATTTCTTTATACACCACAAATGCAACCCCAAGGGCCTGAGAGTGAAGGGTATAGATCATGTAAGCCTGGGTGCGAGAGGGGGTGACTACAAAACAGAACTCCTAAAAAAGGAGACAAAATGGATGGTGGTCCTTGACACCGTGATGCCCAATGGCCTCAATGAGGCCTTGAGTTTCAAACCCTTTTTACCAACTTAGCGCGAATTTTAGGTCACGAATACTTTATTATATTTTAATTCTCTTCCTAATTTTTCTTCTTTTTTCTATACTCTCTTTGTGCCTTTTTATTGTAGCGTCAGGTTTGGAACATAATATGACACTACGTGGAATGGATATGAACATGAAATGGATTTAATTCGATATTACACCTGGATTTCCAATAGACAACAATCAAAACAACGATGGAATCGAGTGTCAGCAGCCTTTATATGTGTTGTACCCTACGTATATATTTAATTTATGTGAGCACTGGTGTGAGGATGGGCATGTTAGAGTACAGTGGGGTTAGATGTGGTGGTGGAAGCGTGGAGTATACATGTGCCTATGCCTGGGAATTTGCCTAGGCTCAGCTGATATGTGGTCTTTATTCCACGTTTTCATTATGCACCATATGGGGCTACTGTATTTAAAAGTTTTTTAAAATTCCGTTACATCATATGATTTGTATGCTGAGGGGTACAACTGGTTGATAGAATTAGGGAGGCCGGCATGCATATTATATATGTCCCTTGATGTAAATTCTGGAGCCTGACAAGCTCTGGAATATTGGCTGATGTATTGTGCTGTCTACTTGTGGTTGTCCCACATGTGTATATGCCCAAATTTTTCTTGCTATATGGGTGCTAGGATATGCATCGATGTAGGCCTACACATTTGCAGGGTAATTTCTGCCTATTTGGGTATGTGCACATTTTGGACTACAGAAATCATATATTTTACAGTATGGGCCTATGGTGTCACATACTGAGTGATACACATGGCCTATACTGGACTGCATATGCAGAATGCCCCACATTGGGTAGCTGTACCATGGTAGCTATATGTATAAAATTAAGATCTCTTATCGAACATATATAAATGGTTGCAGCTATTGATTCCAAGTTATATATTCATACATTTCATGTGGCTTATGTGCTCAAAAAACTTGTATATTGTTCTTAAATCATGTTGACGCATGTACCTTTATGATGTAATCAAGCATCTTTGTGGTATACAGCTTTGTATATCTATCCGGGGGTCGCTCTGAGATCATGCGCTGTGCAGTTTCTATGGGTGACGCGCCAACAGAGCGAGTGACAGGGGGGCGGGACTTTGGTCCGGTCTCCATGGACACTCTACGCCACAGGGATACATACCGCGTGACACGCGGTCATGTGACCTGATGACGTGCTCGCAGTGCGACTCACCCATTGGACGCACATCATGATGCTCTTGGCGCCCGATACCGGCAGTCTGTTACCAGCTGTTACGGATTCCACATACTATATGAAGGCACACACTACATCCCCATTATGCCTCCTGACGAAACCGGAAGCGGTGAAACGTGCGTCGAGGTGGGAGTGGCTGTCTGAGCGGGTGCCGATCGCTATACACATGGCTGCAGGTAATTCACTATAAAGTTCCTGGTTCATAGTGCTGACATGTTATGAGATAATTTAGTGTGGGAGCGACTGCTGCATGGGAGCATACTGACTTTAATATATATGTAGAGGTGCTGGTATTTTCCAACACTCTGCTGGCAACTGCATCCCAGCAACATTCATATCTCACATTTAGGACCACAGTCCATACGCTATATGAATATGGTTCATAGTGTTGGCATTTTATGAGATAATTAAGTGTGGGAGCAACTGCTGCATGGGAATAGACTGTCCTTATAATAATTAGAGGTGTTGGTATTTTCCAACACTCTGTTGGCAACTGCACCCTAGCAGCATCCATATGTCTCATTTGGGACCATAGTCTATATGCTATATGAACTAGACATATATATAAATCATATTTTATGTACACTAGCCGGAATATATGTGATTGCGGATCATACTTGTCTCAGACAGCTACTCTAAGTAGTGCGATTTTCCCCCTATTCCTCATCTGTGTTGCCTATATTTAAAGTATTCTTTAACACTTTGTATGTGTTTTTTATAACACTTAATAAACTTGGCATGATCAAATTAATATCTGCTCTTGTGTACCTGTAATTGTTATCTATAGGATCTCCCATTTCCAGGGACACTTTGTTTTTTAATATTTGAGGCTAACTATAGGTTGTACCCTGCATTCTAAAGTGTGCCCCATTTATTTTTCCCTCTACCATCAACTTCAATCTGAAAGTATTGTCAACTCCCATTTAGTACATTTCTTTCAACATTATTACAAGCAGAAACCCTTTTAATGCCCTAATCTGATGCTGGCATATGATAACATTGAAAAACAGTTCCTATGAGCAGATTTTTTAACTTGTCATTTTCTATTATTGTACATAGATCTCTGCCCACCCAACACCCACCATGTAAATAGCTAATGCGGTTTTCTAGCCTGCATAAACAAGGCAAGATTCACATACAGTTCCATCGTTGGAAGTCTGCCTAATTCTGTGAAACCGTAAAATTTATTTTAAAATAAGCAGTGAAAGATTCCATTATCCAGAAGAAAGAGTGAAAGGGAATGAGAAAAGAAAGATACGGGGGAGAGAAAAGTCGTTTTCCTAAAATGCATTCTTGTAGAAGTCTGCAAATTGTTTATTGTAAATTGGTAAAACAAGCACTTTCTCAATAGATCCATCTACATATATAATTGCCTTATTCTGTCTGTCTGTCTGTCTGTCTTGCTCCAAAATTGTGTCCTTACGGTGACACAAAGCTGATTGGCCGCTGGGCTCGCCATGGCCCCGCCCCCCCACACGGATTGGCCGCTCGCCCAGGCCGCGCCCCCACACGGATTGGCTGGCCGCTCGCCCAGGCTCCGCCTCCCCCACAGATTAGCCTCTCGCCCCGGCACCCTGCAGGCATTGGCAACTCGGCCACGCCCCGCCCCCCTCACGCAATGCACGCTAGCTCTGGCCCCGCCCCCCCCACGCATTCCTTGAACCGACACGGTCACGGAGCCACGACTCCCAGGTGAGTACTGTACCCCCGGGAGCCCACATTAGCGTACGCCGCAAACCCAGCCGACACATACCCTCGCATTGCTGGGGCTGGCCGGCGTATGCTGGTGTGGGCTCCCGTGCGAGCGGGGGACGGGATACGCTGGTATCCATGGTAGCATAGTTACCAGCGCATCAAGGTCCTGCAGCGGCGAAACATACACACATGCACACACATAACAACACACACACACATCAGATCACACTCACTCTCACACACACCTCACATCGCATCCACACACTCACAACATCCTGGGATATCGCTTGCTTCTCGGCGCCGATACTGTGCTGTGAGCTTCCAGGACCTGCCGGAGGATCACATGGCCAGAAGCATGTGGTATCTCCGGATGTTGTGAGTGTGAGCGCGTATGTGCAATATCGTCAATGTGTGTGTGCGTGCGTGAGTGTATGCGATCGTGTGTGTGCGTGTATGCGATCGGGTGTGTGTGAGTGTATGCGATCGGGTGTGTATGCGATCGGGTGTGTGTGAGTGTATGCGATCGGGTGTGTGTGTGTGTGTGTGTGTGTGAGTGTATGCGATCAGATCTGTGAGTGTCGGCAGAGGAGCACGGCGTGCTGGAGGAGGCTGGGAGGAGAGAGGCTGATCCTGGGGAAGGCTGGGAGGGGGAGGGGGGAGGCTGAGAGAAGAGAGGCTGATGCTGGGGGAGGCTGAGGCTGGGGTAGGCTAGGCTGATCCTGGGGAAGGCTGGGAGGGGGGAGGCTGAGAGAAGAGAGGCTGGGGGAGGCTGAGGCTGGGGTAGGCTGGAAGGAGAGAGGCTGATGCTGGGAACAGAAAAGGCTGATGCTGGGAGGAGAGAGGCTGATCCTGGGGAAGGCTGGGAGGTGGAGGGGGGAGGCAGAGAGAAGAGAGGCTGATGCTGGGGGAGGCTGAGGCTAGGGTAGGCTAGGCTGATCCTGGGGAAGGCTGGGAGGGGGAGGCTGGGAGGGGGGAGGCTGAGAGAAGAGAGGCTGGGGGAGGCTGAGGCTGGGGTAGGCTGGAAGGAGAGAGGCTGATGCTGGGGACAGAAAAGGCTGATGCTGGGAGGAGAGAGGCTGATGCTGGGAGGAGAGAGGCTGATGCTGGGAGGAGAGAGGCTGATGCTGGTGCAGCATGGGGGATGGGGCACGATGGGGGGTGCGCAGCATGGGGGATGGAGCATGATGGGGGGTGCGCAGCTTGGGGGATGGAGCACGATGGGGAGTGCGCAGCATGGGGGATGGACCACGTTTGGGAGTGCGCAGCATGGGGGATGGAGCACATTTGGGAGTGCGCAGCATGGTGGATGAACCACGTTTGGGAGTGGGCAGCATGGCGGATGGAGCACGTTTGGGAGTGCGCAGCATGGCGGATGGACCACGTTTGGGAGTGCGCAGCATGGCGGATGGAGCACGTTTGGGAGTGCGCAGCATGGCGGATGGAGCACGTTTGGGAGTGCGCAGCATAGCGGATGGACCACGTTTGTGAGTGCGCAGCATGGCGGATGGAGCACGTTTGGGAGTGCGCAGCATGGTGGATGGAGCACATTTGGGAGTGCGCAGCATGGCGGATGGAGCACGTTTGGGAGTGCGCAGCATGGCGGATGGAGCACGTTTGGGAGTGCGCAGCATGGCGGATGGACCATGTTTGGAAGTGCGCAGCATGGCGGATGGAGCACGTTTGGGAGTGCGCAGCATGGCGGATGGAGCACATTTGGAAGTGCGCAGTATGGCGGATGGAGCACGTTTGGGAGTGCGCAACATGGCGGATGGAGCACGATGGGGGGTGCGCAGCATAGGGGATGGAGCACGATGGGGAGTGCGCAGCTTGGGGGATGGAGCACGATGGGGGGTGCGCAGCATGGGGGATGGAGCACGATGGGAGGTGCACACCTCCCCCCAACACACACACACACACGCACTGCACACCACACCACACACACACACTGGGAACCACAAACACCGCCCTACACAGACACCCACACACACAGACAACGCCGCACACACACAACACCCAACACACAAACACCGCGGCATACATAAATATACACACATACCGCACAACACACACATTGCACAAAAATACCTCCCCAAAACACACCACACACACACAAACCGCGGAACACACACACAACGCTCCACAAACAACGCAACACACATACAACACCGCTCTCACCTCCCGCCACACCCAGACAACACCCAGAACATGTACAGCCCCTACACAAACACTTGGCAACTACACACAACAACATCTAATATATATAACAAAAATTATACATTAACTACACAATAAATTCTAGATTACCTGATGCTTTAGAATCGGGCCACCTTCTAGTAATAGATATATTTGTGGTATTTCTGAAAAGAGGACATTTGAATATAGCTGTTGAATTTGAGCGTCAAAGGATTCATTACATTGTGGAATTTTCTACACTGATATAGGTAAAGTTTTAACAAGTATATGAAAATATTTTTTTAAAATTGTACAATTGATTATTAGCTGTGTCTATTTTTGAAAGGATTTTTTAAAAAAAAGTATTTAAAAACAAAAAAGGGAATAAAAATGAGAAAAAAAGTGCACTGGTGCTTCACTGTATTTAAAGGGAACCTGTCACCAGTTTTTTCACTATGAAACCAAAAGTTTCACCTTCTGCAGCTCCTGGGCTGTATTCTATGAAGGTGAACCTTGTGCCTTGGCTCCCCTTGCAGACCCCGAATATATATAAAACCTGACCATTAGGTATGCTAATGACTTGTGGAGCTCAGATGGGCGTGCTCATTTTCGTCTCCTGCCCCTCCTTGTGGCCTTCTTCTCCTTCCTCCTTTCATGATTGACGTGATGACGCCACCGTCATCATGGATGCTGCTCGGCCAAATTTTGCGTCTGTGCAGTCATTCCCCCAACTCGCGCAGTCGCAGTTCGCCCTCGCGCAAGCCGGTGCTGTGTTTGCGCATGCGCGAGATTATGGTCGCAGGGTACATCATGCACATTGCTGACCATAATCTCGCGCATGTGTGAAGCCCCTCACCTGCAGCGGTTGCCTCTGGGACTTCAGGGACTTCTCTCTCCACCTCCAGAGACCTGTTTCTCTGTGCGGGCCTAGTCTCCTCAAAAGTCCCCGTACTCGACTGCCTTGCTGCTTCCTGAGGTGTCTTTCAGGCTGACTACTTGATAGCCGTTCTTCCCCGCCGACAGCCAGTACACGTGTGCCAATCCACATTATACGCATATATAGCCTGGGTCTCAGCGTCCCATACACGG
Organism: Anomaloglossus baeobatrachus; assembly: GCF_048569485.1. Classification (NCBI taxonomy): domain Eukaryota; kingdom Metazoa; phylum Chordata; class Amphibia; order Anura; family Aromobatidae; genus Anomaloglossus; species Anomaloglossus baeobatrachus. Next base: position 198,564,879 of record NC_134356.1, on the reverse strand, counting down.
TAAGTTTTTTAACTGCATGAGAGGACACACACAAGCTAGGGACCCCAACGTAGAGAAATACTTTGGCGTAGTGTTGGGGCTCTTCTGCATTGATCAATTCAGTAGCTAAATTTCTCTTTATTCATATATTCATGGCAGTAATGCAGGTTCCATTTTTCACATTTCATTCTTACAAATAGCTATTGAATTTTTCATGTCAGTATTCACACAGCAGTTTCTGCTATTCCATGTATTCCCCTTCCATAGTCACTGGTGTGCATACCTTATCTCCCCATAGTGATGTTTTTTAGGTTTTTTGCACCCAGTTCAGACATAGAATGGAGTTCCAAACGTTATTCCTTAATGTTAGTAGTTTTTCGTTTGTGAACCCTCCCCATACACACCTATTGCCAATCCACATTATACGCATATATAGCCTGGGTCTCAGCGTCCCATACACGGTAAGTTTTTTAACTGCATGAGAGGACACACACAAGCTAGGGACCCCAACGTAGAGAAATACTTTGGCGTAGTGTTGGGGCTCTTCTGCATTGATCAATTCAGTAGCTAAATTTCTCTTTATTCATATATTCATGGCAGTAATGCAGGTTCCATTTTTCACATTTCATTCTTACAAATAGCTATTGAATTTTTCATGTCAGTATTCACACAGCAGTTTCTGCTATTCCATGTATTCCCCTTCCATAGTCACTGGTGTGCATACCTTATCTCCCCATAGTGATGTTTTTTAGGTTTTTTGCACCCAGTTCAGACATAGAATGGAGTTCCAAACGTTATTCCTTAAAGTACACGTACAGTGTCTGACTAGTGACACTGCGCACGTCCTCCTTCTGCGACTGCACACTGCACTTCCTTTCTTCAGACTCCGCTCACTACTGCCTCCCCTCTGTGCCTGCCTCTGCAGCCTAGCAACCAGCTTCTCTACCGCACCCCATGAATGGAGGTGGAGGACACGCCCCCTCCTGGGTCTGCCCAGAGGTCCCTTCAATGGTATGTGTGAGACCTGGCTACTATGTGTCTGTGTGTTCACAGGACCTCATATAACAGCCCTCATAAGTGATTATAAAAAAAAGGAGATACATCTGAACATCAGCTGTCCAGAGGAGACTGGAAGAGCAAGCATTTGTGATTGGGAAAAGGTAAAAGGCATTCTGTCATCAGGTTTTTGCTACCTAATCTGAGAGAAGCATAACATAGGGGCAGAGATCATAATTCCAGTGATGTTTAACTTACTGGGCTGCTTAGTGTAGCTTTGATAAAATCACTGTTTAATCAGCAGTAGATTATCATTAGAGGACTACTTGGCCTGCTGCCAGGTAGTCCAGCATATGCATGAGCTCTGTATAACTGCTAGATATGCAGCAGAGAAAACAGTGATTTTATGAAAATGGCAGCAAACAGCTCAGTAAGTGACACATCTCTGGAATCAGGGTCTCTGTCTCTACATTATGCTGCTCTCAGATGAGGTAGCAAAAATCTGGTGACAGATTCCCTTTAAGGATAAGGTAAGAATAATAAAATAGTTACAGTTGAAACCAGAATTTTACATACACTATCTAAAAAGACACATGATTTTTTTTTCTCACTGACATGAAATCAGAATAAACCTTTCCCATTTTAAATCAATTAGGATTACCAACATTATTTATATTTGCCAAATGCCAGAATAAAAATAGAGAGAGAATATTTTAAGGCATTTTTATTACTTTCTACAAAGTGAAAAGTTACATATATTAAAGGGGGCTTTACACGGTAGCGATATCGCTAGCAATTTCTAGCGATAGCGAGCGTGTAAGTACCCGCCCCCGTCGCGCATGCGATTGTTTGTGATCGCTGCCGTAGCGAACATTATCGCTACGCAGCGTCACACATACTTACCTGGTGGGCGTCGTCGCTGTGACTGCCGAACAATCCCTCCTGCAAGGGGGAGGGACGTTCGGCATCACAGCGACGTCACCGCAACGTCACTAAGCGGCCGGCCAATGAAAGCGGAGGGGCGGAGCTGAGCGTGATGTAAACATCCCGCCCACCTCTTCCTTCTGCATTGCGGCCGGCGGCAGGTAAGGAGACGTTCCTAACAATGTGACCCCGACGATAAAACATTAACGATATCGTAGCGTGTAAAGCCCCCTTTAGAGTAGTATGCCTTTAAACAATATGGAACAGCTCATATGATGATATCATGTCTTTGGATGCTTCTGATAGGTTATTGGCAACATGTGAGTTAATTAGAGAAACACCTGTGGATGTATTTTAATGCACACCTGAAACACACTGCTTATTTGTGCAGCATCATGGGAAAGTCAAAAGAAATCAGCCAAGATCTCAGGAAGAGAATTGTGGACCTACACAAGTCTGGTTCATCCTTGGGTGCAATTTCCAGATCCTGAAGGAGCCGTGTTCATCTTTACACACAATTATATGCAAATACAAACAAGATCGGAGTGTCCAGCCATCATATCGCTGAGGAAGGAATCAGGTTCGTTGTACCAGAGATGAATGCTCTTTGGTCAGACATGTGCATATCAACCCAAGAACAAAAGCAAAAACCTTGTGAAGATGCTGGAAGTAGCTAGAAGGATTATCCACATTGAAACAAGTACTTTATCAACATGGGCTGAAAGGCCAGTCTGCCAGGAAGAAACCATTACTCCTAAAGAAACATAAAAAAGCCAGATTAATGTTTGAAAATTTACACAGGAACAAAGGCCTTCATTTTTGGGGACATGTCCTGTGGTTGGACAAAGCTAGAATTGAACTGTTTGGCCTCAATGACTATCGTTATATTTGGAGGAAAAAGGGAGAAGCTTTGAAGCCTAATAAAACCATCCCAACTGTGAAACACGAGGCTGGCAGCATCATTTTGTGGGGTTGTTTTGCTGCAGGAGGGACTGGTGCACTTTATTAAATAGATGGCATCATGAGGAAAGAAGATTATGTGGTAATACTGAAGCAACATCACAAGACATCAGCCAGGAACTTAAAGCTTGGGCATAAATGGGTCTTCCAAATGGACAATGACCCAAAGCATTATGCCAAACTGGCTACAAAGTGGCTTAAGGATAACAAAGTGGCTTAAGCATAACAAAGTCAATGTTATGGAGTGGCCATCACAAAGCCTTGGTCTCAATCCTATTGAAAGTTTATGAGCAAAGCTGAAAAAACAGGTGTGAGCAAGGCGACCTGCAAACGTGGCTCAGTTACACCAGTTCTATCAGGAGGAATGGGCCCAAATTCCTACCAACTATTGTGAGAAGCTTGTGGAAGGATATAAAAAATGTTTGACCCACGTCTTACAGCTTAGCTTGGGCAATGTTACCAAATATTAATGGAATGTATTTAAACTTTTGACTTTGCAGAAAGTAATAAAAATGCCTTAAAACATTCTCTCTCATTATTCAGGCATTTGGAAATACATATAATTTTGGTAATCCTAATTGACCTAAAACAGGAAAGGTTTATTTTGATTTCATGTCAGATAGTGAGAAAAAACACAATACTTGTTAGAAATTTGGGCCCATTCCTCCTGACAGAACTGGTATAACTGAGCCATGTTTGTATGTCACCTTAATCTTACCTGCCTTTTTAGCTTTGCTCATAAATTTTCAATAGGATAATAGGATTGAGATCAGAGATTTGTGATGGCCACTCCAAAACATTAACTTTGTTATACTTGAGAAATAAATGAGACCCAAGGCCTCAAAATATCATCTGTGGAGGAATAAGGCTGAAGCAATCTTGGGTTCTAGGTGGGTCTGCCTACCTGCAGAATCTCCAAAATCATGAGTCTGCGAACGCTGCTGCTGAACAGCTAACTTAAGGTCTGCTACCTCCAGGGACAGAACCTGAAGCCACTGAGTCCGAACAGTGACGGGATCCATGGGAAAACATACAACACCAAAAACCCCCCACAATATCCCCCCTTAAAAAACAAACAAAAAACACAAGTGCCAATTTTATCTTTTTTGTAATCCTGGTGATGCTGTCCCACTAGATACTGGGGAGTACCCAGCATAATGGAAGAAAAGGGACACCGTGTCTAGGGAAGGGGGAGATGGTGACCCCTGACCAAACCTATTGCTGGGTCATGGGTTCCCTCACCACTCTAGATAGGTACTGCACCTATGCACCGAGCAGGATACCTGACCCTGAATCTGGGCCCTAGGTAGGGAGTGAATGGGACGAGCTCTTTGTCAACCCCACTGAGCACTAAAGAACACACAGGGATAACAAACAAGGGAATAAAACAACAACTTATCTCCAGATGCCTCAGAAAGAGGAACTGAAACAACAACCAGGTTACACCAGAAGAATGCGAGCCGACTGCTTGCACTGAAGACTTGTTAAGAGTAGAGGACTTATCACCAGCACTAAGTATGGGAAAATGATGATATATATAGACATCAAGGAAGTGTTGAAGAAAAGCAGCTGAAAGGGTGAGGAACTCTGCAGGGTCCTAAAGGTAAAGGGATGAAAACAAAGCAAAGGAGATACATAGGGTACTAAATACATCAAGTAGGAGCGATAAAAGATCAGGAAGCAGTTTGTGCAGCTATGAAGTTCTATTGACAGACACCACATGACTGTCTGTCACCCGTAACACACACGTGACACCAGCGGGAATTATCAGTGTGGGAAGGGCCCACAGCAGAAAAGCTTGCTGATTGGCTGCCTTTACTCTGATGAGAAACCCAAACAGGAACCAGACATACAGTTAAAAGTCTTGTGTTCGAGTCTGAGATTTGAACACCTGGTGTTTAGTATGAACCCCGAACTTTACAGTTCTGTCTTGCTCATCCCTAATCACTGTTAATCTTTGAATTGCCTATATTTAAGACATTATATTCACAGCCTCTCTGTAGAAAGTCATTGGTAATCACTGTTTTACCTGTACACTATTCATTATATAAAGAGCTCCTGTGTATAATGTCACTGGTGATCATTGTACAATGACAAGCAAAAGGATAACAATGTTTTGACCTTTTCACTTTCAGGCTCCATATCTCACCATCTACTACAGCTTTCAGCGTGAGACTATTTTCATTTTTTCAACAATTATCTTGGAGATCTCATACATAAATTTGACTTTCAATTATTTTTCATATAGTTAATTATGCAGATTCTTGTCATGTCACTGTTTTGCGCCTCAAAATCTACATTTTAATTTTTATTATTTTGTTAGTATTTTGTAAATCCAGCTTTGGTTTTCTACACTGCTTGAATGCTTCTGGACATGCTCTCGATCAGATTCAAACATGTGTCGACCGAAATCTGTTTTCACGTCTCTTTTACACGTTCCCAATGTTGGTGCCTACTGGTTGACCCACTTGGGTATATATACATATATACACAACTTTTTCTTCAACTCTACCCACAAGTGATCGATTGCGCTTAGGTCTGGTGGCTGGCTGTGGGGGCCAATCCAGCACCTTTACGTCATTGTTATTGAACCATTTCTTTGCCAATCTTTACGAATGCTTCGAGTCGTTGTCCTGCTGGAACACTATGTTGTCTTTTTTCATACCCATAGTATTCGAGTAAGAAATAGGAAAGAAGTCCAGCTCACCAATCAGCTGATTGCTGTTAGATATAAATGTCCTGCGCACGGAATTGTCTGGCCACCAAGTAGAAAGTTAGAAAGAAAAAATTACAGCGCTGTCCAATAAAAATACTCCACTTTATTAGAAATTTCTTAAAATCCAGCATAACAGCTCATGATATAGATCTCAGTGAGAACTATGCTTTTCAACGTTAGGTCTTGGTCATGTTCTGCAGAACTTGACTAAGACCTAGCATTGAAACGCGTAGTTCTCACTGAGATCTATATCATGAGCTGTTATGCTGGATTTTAAGAATTTTCTAATAAAGTGGAGTATTTTTATTGGACAGCATAGTATTCGAGTGTACGAAGTAACTCATCTTGTAGGATATTCACATATAGCACAGCATTGAGACCAACATTGGTCCTGGTCAAGTATCCAATGCCTTTGGCTGTGAAGCACCCCTATATTATCAGTCTTCCTTCACCAAACTTGACAATTGCTTTAATTTCTCTATCCATTAGCCACTTTGTACCTTGTTTCTTCCAGACCCATTTGCACAGTGCTTGCAAGGCTGTCTTCCATCTCAGTATTATGATGCATAGAAATAATAAATGGGACAGAAATTTTCAACAAGTTGAGTTTCAAGGGTCATTGTTTGTAAAAATTGCACTGATGAAACAAAGCAAATTGCCGACTGTTGCATACTGTTAATACTATAGTCCCTGGCAGAAGTTCTGACTTTAAATTCATCCATTGGTTTCATAAATTACTCTTTTGAAAGCTGAAACCCTCCCAAATTTGGTTTAGGTTATAAAAATAAAGTTGCTGCAAAGCTGAAATATTGATCAATTAATGAACACAGAAGGGTCAGATTTTGGCAAGACAAAAGTTTTGTCACCTTGTTATATAATGCACCCAATCCTAGTTTACATCCTCATCTGTGCTCATTAAATGATCGGTTAATTAGTGGGTGTGTATGAAAAGAAACCCAGCACCCCAGACCTTCACTTGAATTGCAACTTGACCTCTGACAACATGCCAAAAATCTACCCTGCGACCAAAGATTATCAAGAGGCTGAAGACCAGATGCACTGCAGAGGTGGCTGGCACCTTTAATGTGTCTCAGCATCAAGTACAAATAATAAAAAAAGATCTGTAGAGACTGGAGATGTTTTTGACAAGCCCAGGTTCGGCAGACACCGCAAGACAACTGCTCAGGAGGAACGTTTGTTGGTTAGAAAATCCAAAGCCAGCCCCTCTTCCACTGCAGCAGAGCTCCAAAAGGCCTGGTCACCTCAAGTAACTGTATCAACTAGAACAGTTTGTAGGATTCTGTCTCGAAATGGTCTCCATGGTCGAATCAGTGCCCAGAAGCCAGCACTAAACAAAAGGCAATTAAAAAACCGTGTGGCATTTGCCAAGTCCCACAGCCTGCTAAACAGATGGAAGCTGGAAAAGTGGCAGAATGGGGATTTCTCTGATGAATCTTCAGTTGAATTACTCTACAGCCGCCGGAAATACTGCAGAAGACCTACTGGAGCCCGTATAGATCCAGAAAACAGTTAAGTTTGGTGGTGGAAAGATCATGGTCTGGGGTTACATTCAGTATGGGGGTGTGCAAAACATTTGCAAGGTGGAAGTCAATATCAATAACCTAAAATATCAATAGGTATTAGCTACCTCTTACATTCCCAATCATAAAAGGGGTCAATTTCTGCAGCAGGATGGTGCTCCATCTCATACATTCATCTCTACAACAAAGTTCCTCCTGGCAAAGATCAAGGTGCTCAAAGACTGGCCAGCCCAGTCACCAGACATGAACATCATTGAGCATGTTTGGGGTAGGATGAAAGAGGAAGCTTGGAAGACAAAACCAAAGAATCTAGATGAACTGTGGGAGGCATGTAAGACTGCATTCTTTGCTATTCCTGATGACTTCATCAATAAATTGTATGAATCATTGTTGAACCGCAAGGATGCAGTCCTTCAAGCTCATGGAAGTCACACAAAATATTAAATATGGCTCTAATAGCACCACAACTTCATTCACCAATGTTATGCAACATATCTTTGTATTAGAAGTTAATTATTTGTTTGAATTTCACATTACTTTCTGTGGGCGACAAAACTTTTGACTTGCCAAAATCTGACCTTTCTGTGTTCATTAAATCATCAATATTTCAGCTTTGCAGCAACTTTATTTTCATAACCTAAACCAAATTTGGGAGGGTTTCAGCTTTCAAAAGAGTAATTTCTGAAATCAATGGATGAATTTAAAGTCAGGTTCTAAGCTTTTATTTACATAACATGGATAAGCGACAGAACTTCTGTCAGGGACTGTATGAGCACCACATATGCCTGTTGGATGTTTAAGGGAATAAAATACCCCCTTGTAATGTCAAGTTACTCGTACAATAATAATTCTATGTAAAATTAACACTTTGTGTTTAACTTTAAATGTGAGCATAATGTTAAGAATTAATACAAGACTAAAATGGCAGGATAGCAAAAGAATAGAGTTTTAAAGATTCTGGATGAGACTAACAAATTGGTAAATAATCAGTAGTTTCAATGGGAAACCTATAACACAAATAAAGTATAAGCCAATCCTTATTTTGTGTTTTGGCATGAAGTATTGCTACAGCGGAAACATGATTTTTATCGAATACTAAAACAGTAGAGAAAGGGTTCCCAGAAACTTGAGAGGAGAACAGGAAAAGTGAGGTGATAATGAGGGGAGCCAAAATGGCTTCTCCTATCACTTTTCAGTTACTTTAGGGACACTTCTTTCTTCACATATTGTTGTGCGCACTTCCCATGGTTCTGCATCTTGACATATATCATTAAAATAACAGTAAATGTAAAAATGCTCTTTTCTATTCTCCAAAATCTATTATAAAGAAAAATATTACTGCCTCCAAAACTTACATCGTAACATAATTTTGGAGCAAATTATGAAAGGCAGTTGAAACAATTGTTTAAAAGACATATCATGTAGAAACTCGGCCTTAAAAGCTTCCTGTACAAGCAATAAGGAATATGGAATACATACAAAATTGGAACAAGGAGCTATTTACACATGTAATGGGACTCTTCAGGCCAGAGTATGAGCTTGTGAGAAGAACTACGTTTTCAGCTAGCATTAAAGGTTTGTAGAGTGATGTAAAGGAGTGGTGAAGCTGTGGACACCCCCTTGAAGTTTTAATTGTTATATAATGCATTGTCATAGTTTAAATGTGTTTTATTTATTTAGGTGGCCTGCAGCACTAAGGGGTACTTCACACACAGCGAGATTGCTCCTGAGATCGCTGCTGAGTCACGTTTTTTTGTGACCTCATTAGCGATCTCGCTGTGTGTGACACTGAGCAGCGATCTGGCCCCTGCTGTGAGATCGCTGCTCGTTACACACAGCCCTGGTTCGTTTTTTTATTGTTGCTCTCCCGCTGATAAGCACACATCGCTGTGGGTGACAGCGAGAGAGCAACAATCCTGAATGTGCAGGGAGCAGGAGCCGGCGTCTGACAGCCTGCGGTAAGCTGTAACCAAGGTAAACATCGGGTAACCAAGGTGGTTACCCGATATTTACCTTCGTTACCAGCCTCCGCAGCTCTCACGCTGCCAGTGCCGGCTCCTGCTCCCTGCACACGCTAAGCTAAGTGGTGTGCGCTGGTAACTAAGGTAAACATCAGGTAACCATACCCGATGTTTACCTTAGTTACCAGTGTCCGCAGCTTCCAGACGCCGGCTCCGTGCAAGCGCAGCATCGCTTGCACGTCGCTGCTGGCTGGGGGCTGGTCACTGGTCGCTGGTGAGATCTGCCTGTTTGACAGCTCACCAGCGACCATGTAGCAACGCAGCAGAGATCCTGACCAGGTCAGATCGCTGGTGGGATCGAGGCTGCGTCGCTAAAGTGTGACGGTACCCTTAGTTAGCTGGAGACAGGCTTAACTATTGGGGCCAGCTAAAGGTGGGAAGAGTTATATTGGCATTGAAAGTTGCTTCCTGTTTGTTACAAAGATGCTCTTTCCTTTTCCCCAAGTGGTGCCCGCCCCCAGGTGGTTGTCCTAGTGACCGGGAAAGTCCCATTCTTCGTGATGGCCATCTTCTATCTACCTTAGGCCAACCCCGGTGGAAAAGCACCTAACTGTGTGAGGTTTGTGAATGTGAGAAACACCAGCGATTAACCTCTTCCTTACCCGGGATGAGTACTGTACCTTAAATGAGATGCAGTACCGTGTGGCGACTGAAGCTTCAGGAGCGTCACATATTTTATTATAACTGTGCTTTTTGGAGTAATGTAAAGTATAACCTGTTATGTGTGTTTAATGTTCTAACTGTGAAATGAAAATGGTAATGTTAAGTTGGAATGTTAGCCAGATAGCTATTAGATTAAGAGAAGGTTGTAATATGTACAGTGGGTTAGATACTTCCTGGTTGCAGAGTAAATAAGAGCCACGTTAGGAGGAGTGTCAGAAAGCAGAGGGTTGGCTGGTGACACATGCCAGGAAGAGAGTTAGTTCTGCAAAAAGGTTCCAGGTGTGCTGACTGGTTTGGTAACTTGGACCCATCAGGGAACTAGGAGGTATCCTTCATTGTGTCCGGATCCTACGGCTCACTTCATGATGGGCATAGTATAGTTGTCTGAGGCAGTGATTGGACATGGGAAGCCATGGAGACAACAAATGGGGCAAAGTAAAAGTTTAAAATAGACTGCTGGGAGGCTAATGCCCAGAAAAGTGCCAAAAATAACAGCGGCAGCAGAACAGAATTGAAATGGCCATGTCTGTCCAGAAAGTTGAAAAAACGAATAAACCAGTTGTTGTTTTTTTGTAAAAAGACTCTGCGTGATGTGTTGCCCTGCTCCATCAGCAATAGTGACTGGCTTCGGGGAGGTGGAAGCACCCCTGAAGACTGAAGTGTCACACTGCCTATGCAGGGTGGAACCCAAACATAGGTTCAGTCTGTTGAAGTAGAGCGGAGCCTTTCTAGCCATCCGTTGGTTCCCCTCTACACCAGCAAATGGGGTTTACAGCAAACACTATGTACACTCCCTGACAGAAGTTATGTCGCTTATCCATGTTATGTAAATAAAAGCTTATAACCTGACTTTAAATTCATCATTTGGTTTCATAAGTTACTCTTTTGAAAGCTGAAACCCTCCAAAATTGAGTTTAGGTTATGAAAGTAACGTTGCTGCAAAGCTGAAATATTGATCATTTAATGAACACAGAAAGGTCAGATTTTGGCAAGAAAAAAGTTTTGTCCCCTTGTCATATAATGCACCCAATCCTAGTTTACATCCTCACCTGTGCTCACTAAATGATTGGTTAATTAGTGGGTGTGTATAAAAAGAAACCCAGCACCCCAGACCTTCAGTTGAACTGCAACTTGACCTCTGTCAACATGCCAAAAATCCACCCTGCGACCAAAGCCTTGATTATCAAGAGGCTTAACAACAGAAACACTGCAGAGGTGGCTGGCACCTTTAATGTGTCTCAACCTAAAGTACAAAGAATTAAAGAAAGATTTGAAGAGACTGGAGATGTTTTTGACAAGCCCAGGTGCGGCAGACCCCACAGGACAACTGCTCAGGAGGAATGTTTGTTGGTTAGAAAATCCAAAGCCAGCCCCTCTTCCACTGCAGCAGAGCTCCAAAAGGCCTGGTCACCTCAAGTCCCTGTGTCAACTAGAACAGTTTGTAGGATTCTGTCTCGAAATGACTTCCATGGTCGAATCAGTGCCCAGAAGCCAGCACTAAACAAAAGGCAATTAAAAAACTGAGTGGCATTTGCCAAGTCCCACAGCCTGCTAAACAGATGGAAGCTGGAAAAGTGGCAGAAGGTGGATTTCTCAGATGAGTCTTCAGTTGAATTACACCACAGCCACCGGAAATACTGCAGGAGACGTATTGGAGCCCGTATGGATCCAGAAAACAGTTGAGTTTGGAGGTGGAAAGATCATGGTCTGGGGTTACATTCAGTATGTAGGTGTGCGAAATATTTGCAAGGTGGAAGGCAATATCAATAGCCTAAAATATCAAGAAGTATTAGCTACCTGTTACATTCCCAATCATAAAAATGGTCAAATTCTGCAGCATGATGGTGCTCCATCTCATACATCCATCTCTACAACAAAGTTCCTCATGGCAAAGAAGATCAAGTTGCTCAAGAACTGGCCAGCCCAGTCACCAGACATGAACATCATTGAGCATGTTTGGGGTAGGATGAAAGAGGAAGCTTTGGAACACACAACCAAAGAATCTAGATGAACTCTGGAAGGCATCTAAAGCCCACTTTACACGTTGCAATTAGTTGTACAATCGCATTTGCGATGTGACACGCCCAGGTTGCATACGAGATCTATGAGATTTCACGTTGGTCGTTCATTTGCTGTCACACGAGCGTTAGTAGTCTATGTTAAATTGGTCAATTTTGTGTGCGATCCTTTAGATCATGTATTCTGTGACGTATGCATTGAGCACCTTTTTTTTTTTTATTTATTGACTTGCCAAGCGTGTGTAATGTGTAGGGATGCGTTTTTACTATGTCATCTGCCATTCAGCTCTGCTACATGGCCGCTAACAGCAGACACAGACAGCCATGTAGCAGAGCTGAATGGCAGATGACAGCAGACACAGACAGAGCCGCACTGTCAGAATGAACTCGGGTGAACTTCACCCGACTTCATTGTGATGCTGCGGCTCTGTCTGTGTCGCGTCCTGATTAGCGGTCACCAGTGAAGACTCACCGGTGACCGCTAATCTCCTGAGTAACTGAAGTTAGCAGCCCTCTCTCATATACTCACCAATCCCCGATCCCCGACGCTGCACGGCTTTCTCACTGCTCCGGCGGCTTTTACTGTTTTGAAAAAGCCGGCCGCCCATTAAACAATTTCGTATTCCCTGCTTTCCCCGCCCACCAGCGCCTATGATTGGTTACAGTGAGACACGCCCCCACTCTGAGTGACAGGTGTCACACTGCACCCAATCACAGCAGCCGGTGGGCGTGTCTATACTGTGTAGTGAAATAAATAATTAAATAATTAAAAAAAACGGCGTGCGGTTCCCCCCATTTTTAAAACCAGCCAGATAAAGCCATACGGCTGAAGGCTGGTATTCTCAGGATGGGGAGCTCCACGTTATGGGGAGCCCCCCACCCTAACAATATCAGCCAACAGCCGCCCAGAATTGCCGCATACATTAGATGCGACAGTTCTGGGACTGTACCCGGCTCTTCCCGATTTACCCTGGTGCGTTGGCAAATCGGGGTAATAAGGAGTTATTGGCAGCCCATAGCTGCCAATAAGTCCTAGATTAATCATGTCAGGCGTCTATGAGACACCCTCCATGATTAATCTGTAAGTTACAGTAAATAAACACACACACCAGAAAAAAATCCTTTATTAGAAATAAAAACACACACATATACCCTGGTTCACCACTTTAATCAGCCCCAAAAAGCCCTCCTTGTCCGGCGTAATCCAGGATGATCCAGCGTCGCATCCAGCGCTGCTGCATGGAGGTGACCGGAGCTGCAGCACACACAGCCGCTCCGGTCACCTCCACACAGCAAATGAACACAGCCGCGCGATCAGCTGCTGTCACTGAGGTTACCCGCGGCCACCGCTGCATCCACCGGTGGCCGCGGGTAACCTCAGTGACAGCAGCTGATCGCACGGCTGTCTTCATTTGCTGCATGGAGGTGACCGGAGCGGCTGTGTCTGCTGCGGCTCCGGTCACCTCCATGCTGCTGCGGTGGAAGCGACGCTGGATCATCCTGGATTACGCCGGACAAGGAGGGCTTTTTGGGGCTGATTAAAGTGGTGAACCAGGGTATATGTGTGTGTTTTTATTTCTAATAAAGGATTTTTTCGGGTGTGTGTTTATTTACTGTAACACAGATTAATCATGGAGGGTGTCTCATAGACGCCTGACATGATTAATCTAGGACTTATTGGCAGCTATGGGCTGCCAATAACTCCTTATTACCCCGATTTGCCAACGCACCAGGGTAAATCAGGAAGAGCCGGGTACAGCCCCAGAACTGTCGCATATAATGTATGCGGCAATTCTGGGCGGCTGTTGGCTGATATTGTTAGGGAGGGGGGCTCCCCATAACGTGGAGCTCCCCATCCTGAGAATACCAGCCTTCAGCCGTATGGCTTTATCTGGCTGGTTTTAAAAATGGGGGGAACCGCACGCCGTTTTTTTTAATTATTTAATTATTTATTTCACTACACAGTATAGACACGCCCACCGGCTGCTGTGATTGGGTGCAGTGTGACACCTGTCACTCAGAGTGGGGGCGTGTCTCACTGTAACCAATCATAGGCGCTGGTGGGCGGGGAAAGCAGGGAATACGAAATTGTTTAATGGGCGGCCGGCTTTTTCAAAACAGTAAAAGCCGCCGGAGCAGTGTGAATGCCGTGCAGCGCCAGGGATCGGGGATCGGTGAGTATATGAGAGAGGGGGATAGACTGACATGGACTGAGAGTGAGGGACAGAGATAGTGACGGACTGACAGAGATTAGTGCATGACAGACATTGTGAGGCGCTTCAGAACGCAGCTTTTCAGCTGCTCTCTGAAGCAGACCTTTTTTAAGCTGCGGTGCAGAGCGCACACCTGCGCACATAGCATCAGACAACAAAATCGTATGAGGGATGTCACACGTTACAATTGACTAGGTTCGTGCAACAAAACGCTCAATTCTAGAGAATGATACGATGTGGTTGCGATCAACGGTTTTGCGTTCAATCCTGATCGCATGTAGCTGTCACACGCAGATACCTCACAAACGATGCCGGATGTGCGTCACTTACAACTTGACCCCAACGACGGATTGTGAGATATATTGAAGCGTGTGTAGCGGGCTTAAGACTGCGTTCTTTGCTATTCCCGATGACTTCATCAATAAATTGCATGAATCATTGTTGAACCGCATGGATGCAGTCCTTCAAGCTCATGGAAGTCACACAAAATATTAAATATGGCTCTAATAGCACCACAACTTCATTCACCAATGTTATGCAACATATCTTTGTATTAGAAGTTAATTACTTGTTTGAATTTCACATTACTTTCTGTGGGCGACCCAACTTTTGTCTTGCCAAAATCTGACCTTTCTGTGTTTATTAAATGATCAATATTTCAGCTTTGCAGAAACATTATGTTCATAACCTAAACAAAATTTGGGAGGGTTTTAGCATTCAAAAGAGTAATTTATGAAACCAATGGATGAATTTAAAGTCAGGTTATAAGCTTTTATTTACATCAAATGTATAAGTGACAGAACTTCTATCAGGGACTGTATACTAGATAAGAAGTGAAGTGTAGCAGGGCCTGAGGGTCATACAGGAGATGTCCCAGCAAGAACATATATTCTCCTTAAGGAAACTGCAGATGCAGAGGCACAGCAAACCACATGTACCCCATCTGAAATGAACTTTGAGAATAATAATGAGGAATCATAGAGACGCACCTCAGCAAGTGAGGTCCTCACAAATCAATTGAAAGCTGAGAATACTTGTGAGGGGCCAGAGCGACACACATTGATCAGCGCGACCCTCCCAGGGGAAGGAGATTGCAATACTTTACTCCGATGGATACAATCAATAGAGATTGTAATGAATAAAATACCAGTTTTATTGAAACCTTTCTCATAATAAAGTATATCAATCTGATCAGCACCTTCTGCTTTACACCATTCTGCCTACAGATCAGATAACCATTTTCAAGATGACAGATTCTCTTTAAGTGGTTGAAAAGAAGTTGCCATTTTCAGAGAATTGATTGCTTGTGATCAGCGCTTTTTTTGTAAAAAAATATTTGCCGGTACGCATCTCTGAAGCGAGGAGCGGGGGAGGTGCTGTCAGGCGCCGGCGGCCAAGATTGAGGAGCGGGGGGATCTATCAGCAAGCGGCCAAGATTGAGTAGCGGGGAGGGGGTGCTGTCGGGCGGCATGGGAGATCCTGTGTATGGTTTGCCTGTTGAGGCACTGGGCGGCGGAAAACGTCAGTCCCCATACAGCTCCGCCCCCCGGCCGCATTGCCTCCCCCCTGAATATAGTGACGCCTGAGCAAACTGCTCAACTTGTCCAATGGACGGTGCAGCCCTGTTTCTCATTATTCAGTTTTGTAGTCTGTACGCTAATTTCAATAAAAAACTATGTAGTTCAGATTTCAAAATAAAAATAAAAAATGACTAATACTGTATAATCGTTTTTTTTCACTTGCAAAATATGGTTTTCAACTTACCTAGGCTGTATTCTATAAGAAATTTCAACCAAATTCATAAGGATCATTAACACTAGCTGATGCAGGTTCCATAGTTGAAGAACCGGTGGCCACGTTCTGCTCTATCATCTGATTTGTTTCTGTCTCCATGTCTGTTCGGGGTCGTTTGCGTGCAGGAGCCGCACCAACCGAGAAATAGTGCATAATTTTATTCATCTAACACAAGTTTGACGAAACAAAACTCAATGAACCCTGCTCCCTCCATTCTCCATCCCCTGGTCTCTCCATCCCCCTGCTCCTTCCATCTTCAATCCCCCTGATCTCTCCATCCTTCATCCCCCTCGTCTCTCAATTCTCCATACCTCTGATCTCACTCTATCCCCCCTGCATCCTTCTTCCTCCTGCACAGCCTGCCGTCCTCTGCACCCCTCTCTCACATACCCTGCACTCCTCCATCTTCTCCAGCTTCTTTCCCGCTGGGCAAAACTCTATGGCTCCGCCCACTTGAGTCACATGTACGTGACATCATCGCGGGTCCTGCAGCTTCAGTAGCTGCTCTGCTTGTGCTTCCGCTCCACATATGGCTAATTTGTATAATTTACAAATTAGCCATGTGGACAGAGCCAGAGGTGCTGGCCCTCAGCGCTCTTCAGATTTTCCGGTACGCCGTACCAGCACGTACTGCCACAAAAAAGCACTGCTTGTGATATATGTAAATTAGATAAAAACTGTAGCTTGCATGGATTATAATTGGTTTGCGCTTTGTGATATTAGAATAAAGATTTTAAAACATTTTTGATGATGTAAATCCACCTGTGGGACCCCCAATAATCTGGATTCTATTTGCCGACTTAAGCCAAATGTTTTCCCAATTCTAGAGGAGATTGAGTTCTATGTAAGCTACAGAAAGAGCCGTACAACCCAGTACCTTTGGATTGCTAATCTCTCAGAAGGTCATCAATAAATGCCCCATCACCAACGAAAACAACAGTGTTGCAGCCATTGGGTATTATTTTTTGCACTATATTGTACTGGGCTTACCAAAAATATAAAGAATTGAAAATGGAACATACTCGTAGCTTGTCTTTTCCTCTGAACATATCACAAATGTCCAGAACTGAACTCGGAAATGAAATCCAAGGAAAGTATTGGTTATCTTTTTAGAAGATTAGAAGTCGTCACTGGTAGAAGACAACAGTGAAGATTTGGGTTCCGTTAGTTTTAGTTTAAAATTTGGTTATATTATATTAGTCTAAACATAATATTAACACCTGACCTATCAAAGCAGCCATTTTTTGAGCTGATTAAATAGTTGTTATGATAATTATAGTCCCTGATAAGTTCCTCATTTAGGGTACCTTCACACTTAGCGATGCAGCAGCGATCCGACCAGCGATCTGACCTGGTCAGGATCGCTGCTGCATCGCTACATGGTCGCTGGTGAGCTGTCAAACAGGCAGATCTTACCAGCGACCAGTGAACAGCCCCCAGCCAGCAGCGACGTGCAAGCGACGCTGCGCTTGCACGGAGCCGCCGTCTGGAAGCTGCGGAGACTGGTAACTAAGGTAAACATCGGGTATGGTTACCCGATGTTTACATTAGTTACCAGCGCACACCGCTTAGCTGTGTGCAGGGAGCAGGGAGCCGCGCACACTGAGCGCTGGCTCCTT
Source organism: Anomaloglossus baeobatrachus (assembly GCF_048569485.1). NCBI lineage: Eukaryota > Metazoa > Chordata > Amphibia > Anura > Aromobatidae > Anomaloglossus > Anomaloglossus baeobatrachus. The sequence goes on along the minus strand of NC_134356.1, from coordinate 198,547,435 downwards.
GCTCTCCTAGCTACAGTACACATTGGGTTAATTAACCCGATGTGTAATGCAGCTACATGTGCAGAGAGCAGGGAGCCACGCACACTGCTTAGCGCTGGCTCCTTGCTCTCCTAGCTGCTGTACACATCGGGTTAATTAACCCGATGTGTACAGCAGCTACATGTGCAGAGAGCCGGAGCCGGAGCCGGCAGCACAGGCAGCGTGAGAGCTGCAGAGGCTGGTAACTAAGGTAAATATCGGGTAACCACCTTGGTTACCCGATGTTTATCTTGGTTACAAGCTTACCTCAGCTGTCAGACGCCGGCTCCTGCTCCCTGCTCGCTTCATTTGTCGCTCTCTCGCTGTCACACACAGCGATCTGTGTGTCACAGCGGGAGAGCGGCTTTGAAGAAAACGAACCAGGGCTGTGTGTAACGAGCAGCGATCTCGCAGCAGGGGCCAGATTGCTGCTCAGTGTCACACACAGCGAGATCGCTAATGAGGTCACTGCTGCGTCACAAAAAGCGTGACTCAGCAGCGATCTCGGCAGTGAGCTCGCTGTGTGTGAAGCACCCCTTAGTGTCCGGTCTCCTCTGGCAGCCATAAAGTAATAAGTTATATAACAGTACCTCCATGGGAGCTGGACCAATGAAAATATATAGTATTTGCGTGTATAAAAGAAAAAGTTGTCACTCCCCTGTGTAATGCCAAAAAAAACCATTACATTTTTAGCTTACAAAACAATTTATGTGAGATTTCAGTCTTAACAAACACACCTTCTTCAGACACACAAAGGGTTCATATAAAAAATGAGCACTGTGAGATATTAATATCAAAATGTGGCAATAAATTATAAACCATGCAAATAAATCCATGAAGGAAAAAACATACAAAATGGTGGTAGTGCCACGGCAAAAACTTGCTAATGCTCAAATATATTGGACAAGTGTCTCAGTCCTTATGATATTGTACTTCTGATGATGAAGACCAAAAATATAAAAAACCTACCAGGTACATTGTACGTAAATGATATCCAGGCGTATGTAATACGACAGAAAGAGATAAATATAGTAATAACCAATGTCTAACCATGATATTACTGGGATGACCATTTATGACTGCACTGAATCATTCCTCATTGATATACCCCTTTATCTCCATCTGTCTCTTTGTAGCTCCCTTCCGATTACTCATAGTACAATTTTTAGACTATACTCTTTTCCCTTTTTATTACTTTTTGTGAGTTTCTGTTTCATCCTTTATATTTATCATGTACAGTATATCTCTCTGTTTCATCTTTTGCCACATGTACACATTGAAATGATAACATCTGTTTCCCTGCCATTTACATCACTACTGAGCATTAAACATTTTACTCTGCATCATAAATTGGAGTGCCAAATTTCTTTTTACATATTGGATCATGAGTTCGAAACCTAAATTTCATGAATACGTGTATAATAATAATAATAATTATTTATTCATTTATATAGCGCTATTAATACCATAGCGCTCTACATACATTGGGAACACTGTCCCCATTGGGGCTCACAATCTAAATTCCCTATCTGTATGTCTTTGGAGTGTGGGAGGAAACCAGAGTACCCGGAGAAAACCCACGCAAACACGGGGACAACATACAAACTCCTTGCAGATGGTGTCCTTGGTGGGAATTGAACCCAGGACCTCAGCGCTGCAAGACTGCAGTGCTAACCACTGAGCCACCATGCCGCCTGTGTATCTAAGCTTGTCAGTCCTTTTTTAGCTTTTCTGTTTATTTCTGACCTGTGCTACTGTACAGGCTTTGGTCCGTTCCTGACAAGCATAATCGAAGCAATGTGTATCAGCTGCTCTTTTATGACCAAATGTAGGGTCAGGACAAGGTATTTCAAGGTCCAAAGCAGACTAGACAAATGATATCCCCAAAATTGTTGCATAGGGGCGGACACAGAGAGAAGAACCAAAGTTCTGTGCAAGACCAAAATATAGGTCCTTTGCAATTTAACAGCTTATCATAATGCACAGTTCTACCTGCTTTGGAGGTGGAAATGACCCCTTTCTTGGCGCCTTTGCACCAATATGTCCACATATTGGAATACAAAATTTTGCTGTGAATTAGGCCTACTGTCAAATGGTGTTTGGCTCTGGGCTTACAAGGTGCCATGACGTCTTCTGACTCTGTTCACACTGCAGAGTCTGACATGCCACCTAGTGCGCTATGAGTTGCTCAGTTACAGACAGGTGTCGACCACTTTTGAGCTTACTTGTGGTCGGTCTAGCAGGAGTTAATTCCTGCTGGCCTGTGAATTGCTGCCTGGGTCACGGGTTTTGGAGACCTATCATGGCCGCCTCCGCCCTTTAAAAGATGGTGCAACCTGCTCTTGTATACCCCTGTGAGTGTTAGCTGTGAGTTTGAGTATTGGTTTCTCCCTGTCTGTCTTTTGTGTGGAAATAACCACTCTAGTCTGGTTGTTCTTTTGGGTTGGGGGTGAGGGGTATTAGACCAGGTTTATACAGGAGTTAGGGCTACACTGGTGGTCCAGACCTCACCACCTTCTTCAGGCGTACCTCTGGGATAAGGGACAGTTAGGGACTCCCCTTGCCTGAGGGTCAGTTTAGGAGTCCCATTCCCAGTTCTACGTCATCCATCGTGACACCTACCCAGGCAAATAAAAGCTGAAAAACATTGTGGGAGAAAGTCCTCTTTTCTTTTTTTATATTTAAGCTTCTCATATTCATTGTTTTTTTTCTTGCATTCATAGTATGGACAGTACGGTGACTCGGAGTTCAAAAAATTAAGGTTGACTCTTAAGTCACATCTAGAAAAGTGTATGATCCCAAGATAAAAAGAGATTCCTACTCTTGTTTATTTTCCACTGATTGAAATAGCATACAATAATATAGTAATGGACTACTCATTTACTTTTATTAATTTAATCATTATATAAGAAGAGCCAAAACTGAAAGAAATAAAAAGTTAAATTATTACAACAAAGGAATCAATGAAAAAGTTTTCAGATTCCCCAGAATTTCTCATATATCAAACATTTAATAAACATCAACTCAAGTCACTTATTAGAGTAAGAAAACAAAATATAAAAGGGACTTGGATGATTACACCAATAATTCTGTTTCTAAACGGAAACAAAAGTGTCATGAAATTATACAGTGGCAAGTCAATACTGAAAAAGAGAAACAAGAATTCGGGAAAATGAGCTTCACATATTTGGAAGCCAAAATGCTTGAATCAGGAAATCAATCTGAATCTATTTTACAATGTCCGTATTGGACATATAAAAACGACAAAGGGGTGAGAGAAAGTGGAAAAAACTTAAATTATTACACAGAAGAAAAGAGATAATGTAGGAGACATGCTGAAAAGTGTGCTTATTTTAAAACCACTTAAGGGATTGGTATATGCACACAGCATCTTTTAGACATCGGCGTACCCTCCAAGTTTTGCTTCCGGAAGACACTTCAGCACATACGCTAAAAAGTTTTATCCAAATGCTTGAACTTTGCAACAACTAGAAACTTTGATTTATTCAGGACTATCCTTGATATCAATACGTTTATACACTTTCTTACAGTAAAAAGGCATTTCCTTTATGAAGGTCTTAAAATGGAGAAGGAACATAAATATGTAGCATATATCAATGAATATATGGGACTATCACAGATTGCATTGAAAATGTTACAAGACCTCAACAAGGAGGATTCACTAAACAGCCAGATCAATTTAGAAAATGTTGAATTTAGAGTCTCTAACCCCACTTTGTATCCCTCAAAGGCATGTGCTGATTGTTTGGACAATTTCCAGCATTTAGTGGAGAAAGATTTAAAAGCTTTCTATGATTGTGTTTGCATTGTCTTTTCTGTCAGCCTTTCTGATTCTAAATTAACTAATTTTGTGCATTCAAAATGTTGTTGAGGAACAACATTATCATCAACAGAAAAGTTGATTAAGGAGCACGGTTGTGATCGTAGATTCAACTCTCGATTGGAAACAGGTTTAAAATATTTTAAATAATCCCTCAGTATGTACTGTAAAGTGAATCAAAATCCCACCAATATATTCAAAATCAATAAAATCTTGAAAGGGTTTGGAAAAAGCCTTTGTATTGGGGCAGGGGATGTAGACCTCTGGCTTGCGGGCTGTTGCAATGACCTTTTCTGTGGCCCCCGGGCAGATTTCCAGGGACCGTAGCACTCAGTCAGCAGCTGCATCTTGCTGGCTACTTCCCCTTTAAACCTCACGTGAGCTGCGAGCATGCGATAACTACTGAATGCTGCGTTTGTATACACTGAAGAACTAATTTGCGTGAGGACTTACTTTATGGGTGGAGTTAGTGCGCAATGCACTCCCATCCCACAGAAGAAGAAGAATGGTAGTGCTCAGTGCTGTGTGTGCCCTCCCAATGCTGTCTCTGCCTTCCAGTGTTATTTTTGCCTCCTAGTGATGTCTGTGCCCCACAGTGATGTGGTCTGTGCTTTCCCAGTGATGCATATACCCCTCAGTGATGTCTGTGTCCCACAGAGATGCATATACCCCTAGTGTTGTTTGTGCCCCACAGCCATGTCTATGACTCCCAGTGCTGTATACACCCCCAATTATATATAACCCCAGTGATGTATATACCTCCCAGTGATGTCTATGCTCCCCAGCCTCCCCAGTTATGTATGTGCCCCAACTCCTCCTGTGATGTATATGCCCCAGCATCTCCTATGATATATATACCCCAGTGTCTCCTGTGATTTCTATACCCAGCGTCTTCTGTAATGTTTAAGCCCTTAGCATCTCCTGTCATGTATAAGCCTTCAGTCCCTCCTGTGATGTATATTATCCAACCACTCCTGTGATGTAGATGCCCCAGCCCCTCCTGTACTATATATACACCAGCTTCTCCTGTGATGTATATATGCCTCCAGCCCCTTCAGTAATGTATATGCCCCAGCCCCTCCTGTGATATATATGCTCAAGCCCCTACTCTGATGTATATTCCCTAGCCACTCCTGTGATCTATATTCTCTCATCCCTTCCTGTAATGTATATGCCCCAGCCCCTCCTGTGATATATATGTCCCATCCACTCCTAGGATGTATATGCCCACAGCCTCTCCTGTGAGTTATGTGCCCCAGTTCCTCTTGTAATGTATATATGCCCTTAGCCCCTTCTGTGATGTATATGCCCCAGCCCCTCCTGTGATGTATATGCTCCCAGACCCTTCTGTGATGTATATACCCCCAGCACCTCCTGTGATGTATGTGCCCCCAGCCCCTTCTGTGATGTATATACCTCCAGCCCCCCCTGTGATGTATGTATCCCAGTCCCTCCTGTGATGTACATGCCCCCGGTCCCTTCTGTGATGTATGTGCCCCAGCCCATCCTGTGATGTATGTGCCCTCAGCGACGCCTCTGATATATATACAGCAGTCCCAGCATCTCCTATGTGATGTATATGATGTACAAAAGTTATCACAGAAAATTGAATGTGCTTCAGGTCAAGACAAACCTGGAAAAGCAGTTGTGAGATGCAGCAACATCAATACATCACAGTCGTACCAAAGTAGGGATGAGTTAATTAATTGTTTGACCAAATATAGCAGAATTATTTTCAAGTTGATAAGTTTGTGAGGCTCCCAAATGTTGGTAGAAATTTCCCATTGACCCTTGCCAGAAAAAAGGTTACCCACCACTGATTTAAAGGATGGTGTAGCTGGAAAGAAAATTAATACAAGTCTATATAAGAAACCACAAGTGCTTGAAACAAGTGAAGCACACTCACATTGTACCATTAGAGCCATATCTAATGGGAGTTTATTAGGATTAGGAGAGCATGTAGTCAAGAGAACAAATTATATAAAACAGGCAATTGTAGCCAAAGGAACATTGTAGTATAGAAGTTATCCTGATAACATTTTGCAAAATGCCAAGAGATTAGTATACAATAAGACACAAAATAGCCTCCTGCATAACGAGTGTAGAGCTAGAACAAAATCACCCCCCAAAAAAGCGCAAAAGTGTAGTATTTTTGAACAACATACAGTAATAAATACCATAATGTTGAAAAATATAGTTATGATATATATATATATATATATATATATATATATAAAATATAAATATATATATATGTATATATTTGTGTGTGTATATATGTATGTATATATATATATATATATATATATATATATACATATATATATATATATATATATATATACACAAAGGAAAAATAGAAACGCACTATTTTGCCACTGCACATAATGGTGATTTAATATATTACCATATTTTGAGCTTTTTGAGATTAAGAGAGTTAAAAAGCCTTTCAGAGGGACTAGTTGGACCAGATGTGTTCTTACTAGTGAAGCTTTCTGGAGCCTATGTCTAGCAGTCAAAACACCATATGGTTTGAACTACAAAAATGATCTTTTGTATATTTATTAGAGAGTTATAGTATAACAAATGGCCAAAAAATACCTCTTTCTATTATTTTAATGTCAAGTTTGTTTCTTTCCAATCAATCTATTGTCATTCTGTATATTTGTTATATTCAGCATTCATATTGCAGCCAAAGAGTTAATAGTGGATGCTCATTTTAGAGACTTGTCTATATTTTAAATTGCAATGACAGTCTTATATGTTGATTATAAGAACTTGTTTGTTTGAAACGCGTTGGTAAGTCCACACCACCATGATGCTGTTTGGCCTTTTAGGACACATTTTTAAATTGCATTTATTAAAGATTATATTTTTTAAGAAGTGATGGAACTCTAAAGATCTCTACACCCACTGGCATACTCTTTGTACTTTGATAATATAGCACAAGCACACAACCATATGGAATGTTGAGAAACAAATCGCTTTTTCTTTTTAACCCTGTCTCAAGACAGGACCTATACCATTTTCTTCAACCACCCCCTTCCTATAGTGAAAGTGGGCTAATGCCCAGTTATGAATATGTCACAAACCACCGGGGGGGTCACTCAGAAATCCCCCGCGCTGGCTACCAGTACGTCACAATCGGGGGGTAACAAGTGGGGGTCACCCCTCCTTTATACCTCCCGACTGACAGACAGAGCACGTGACGCGCTCTCTAGCGCCCCTCTTATAGTCAGGCCAATTATGGAATTGCCCGACAATAAGCAAGGAGGCCGCTATACTACTTATGCCGATTATTGAAGGGTCCCCGGTGAGAGTAGGGTATATATTCCCCCGACCTCCGCGGGCGGAATATATCTAAACCTCCCAGAATCTCACTGGCCTCCCCACAATAATCCTTGGCACAACTCGCTGCCACCAACCGCTTCACGGTAACTATTAGCCGAACACACAGACGTGGGATTCAAGATCGAGATAACAGAACAGCCCAAGATTAATTATATAATTTAATCAGCCTAAAGCACACTAGAAACTACAATATATACAATAGGGAATCTACAGAATATACATATGTCAGAGTACAGTTACAGATAAAGCATGGTTTACAAACAGGTATGCAAATTCAATCAGTTACCTTGTGCGTCTGGCCACAGGGGGGCGCTGTAGACCAGGTTTCCAGGAACTCCCACAGATGTTTCTCACACGTGACCCCCAGCGAAAGAACACTGGAAAATGGCCGAAGTAGGGTTATCAACCTGGACAAATCCAGGTCCCCTCCTACCTTCGTGACCTCAGAGGGAGCACTGCTCCACCCCTGGCTGGAGTTATGGACAAAATCCACAACATGGAATATGGCCATAACTTGGCCTGGGAGCGTCGTAGGCGGACGCCAATGCTCTCATTGTGACAGTTATGAATTTAGCTACAGAATGAGAGGTTTCATGACTTGTCTACTAGTTCCACATTGGCTGATATCACGCCTGGGGTATTTCCCAAGCTCCCGCTCCCATAAAAAAGGTATGCCAGCATCGTCCGCATGCGAAAACACCATTTTTATGGTTGCCGTATTTATCGGAAATATGGCTTGCGAGATATGAACCATTTTTTACTGGAGTCGTTCTGTCTGGCTAGTTCCAGAGCCTTATAATGAGATACAACTCTTGTTACAGGGTGACGGCAGGGAGTCATCCTGTGTCCTTTGTTCCCACATCACCTAATTTCCATATCACAGGAGATGGCCATGGGATGGGTTGCTAAACAAGTTGTGTGAAGGAAAGGGGGGGTGACACCAGGAGAGGGCTTCCTGACATAACTTGAATATCATGATTTATCGTCATATCTCCGGATTTACCTCACACCTCCCCCCTTTTGAGGGCGCTAGGGGGCAGCACACTCCGGTGTTCCCCCGTGCGCCCGTCCGCGACCTCTCCTTGTCGGGACAGCCCGTCTGCGTTACCGTGGTCACGGCCCCTTTTGTGGCGAATGGTGAAGTTGTATTGCTGGAGCGCAAGGCTCCATCGCAACAGTCGCCCATTCGTCCCAGAGACGGTGTGCAACCAGCTGAGGGGGTTGTGGTCCGTCTCCACGATGAAGTGGCGCCCGTATAGATAGGGTTGCAGACGCTGCAGGGCCCACACTATGGCCAGGCACTCCTTCTCCATTGTGGAATAGGCCACTTCCCTCGGTAACAGCTTCCTGCTCAGGTACAAGACTGGGTGCTCTTGGCTCGCAGAGTCCACCCGGCTGAGCACCGCACCGAGGCCGAAGTCACTGGCGTCGGTCTGTACTACAAACGGCCGCGTGAAGTCGGCTGCCTGTAGCACGGGCGGGCTGGACAGGGCGTCCTTTAGGGCCCGGAAGGCTGTCTCGCAGTCCATTGTCCAATCGACTGCAGAGGGCAGCTTCTTCTTGGTGAGGTCCGTCAGGGGCTTTGCCAGGCTACTATAGCATGGAACAAACCTCCTATAGTACCCAGCGGTCCCCAAGAAGGACATCACCTGCTTCTTGGTCCTGGGGGTGGGCCAGGATGCGATGGCCTCCACTTTCTCAGGCTCGGGCTTCAGTGTTCTCCCGCCTACCCGGTGACCGAGGTACTGGACCTCGCTCATGGCCAGCTGACACTTGCCCGGCTTGATGGTCAAACCTGCCCGGTGGACCCGCCTGAGCACCTGTGCTAGATGCTCTAGGTGATCTTCCCAGGTGGGACTGAAGACGGCAATGTCATCCAGGTACGCGGCCGCGTACCCTTCAAGTCCCTTGAGCAGGGTGTTGACCATCCGCTGGAAAGTGGCAGGGGCATTCCTCATCCCGAATGGCATCACCGTGGACTCGTACAGTCCAAATGGGGTAATAAAGGCAGAGCGTTCCCTGGCCTTGCGAGTCAGGGGGATCTGCCAATATCCCCGGCTCAGATCCATGATGGTCAGGTACTGAGCCCCGGCCAACTGATCGAGCAGGTCATCGATGCGTGGCATTGGGTACGCATCGGCGACCGTGACCGCATTGAGCCCCCTGTAGTCCACGCAGAACCGCGTGGTTCGGTCCTTCTTAGGGACGAGGACTACAGGCGAGGCCCAAGCGCTGTTGGATGCCTGGATCACCCCCAGCTTCAGCATCTCGTCAATCTCCTGGCGCATGTGTTGCTGCACCTCCAGGGAGACCCGATATGCTGAACGCCGGATCGGGGGATGATCCCCAGTGTCCACGTGATGGACAGCCAAGTCAGCCCTTCCGGGCTGGTTGGTAAACAACCCCCGGAAGGGGAGGAGGGTGGCCCACAGCTGGGACCGTTGGTCCTCCAAGAGCTGGTGGCCAACCTCCACATCCTCAATGGATCCGCCTGCCCTAACCTGGGCTAGCATATCCAAGAGGGTTTCCGCTTCTCCCTCCTCGGGCAGGTTGCACACGGGGAGCGCACATGCCTCCCGCTCATGATGTGCCTTCATCATGTTCACATGGAAGGGCTTCCGCCTTCCACGGGCAGGGTCCAGGGTGACCAGGTACGTCACAGGGTTGAGCTGCTGGTACACGAGGTATGGGCCTTCCCAGGCTGCCTGAAGCTTGTCCTGCGGTACGGGGACCAGTACCCACACCTTTTGACCCACTTGGTAGGTCCTCTCACAAGCGTTCTGGTCGTACCAACGCTTCTGATCGGCCTGGGCTTGAGCCATATTGTCGTGTACCAGTTGCGTCAAGGCCTGCATTTTGTCCCGGAAGCGCATGACATACTCGATAACCGACACTCCAGGGGTGGCCAAATCCCCTTCCCAAGCCTCTTTCACCAGAGCCAGGGGGCCCCGCACACGACGCCCGTACAGGAGCTCAAACGGTGAGAATCCTGTTGAGGCCTGTGGAACCTCCGGGTAAGCAAATAACAGGTGTGGGAGATACCGCTCCCAGTCACGCCCATGGGAGTCGACCAACATCTTAAGCATCTGCTTTAAGGTGCCATTGAACCGCTCGCACAGGCCATTAGTCTGTGGATGGTACGGGCTGGCCACCAGATGTCGCACCTGGACCTGCTTACAGAGGGCCTCCATCAGCTGGTACATGAATTGGGTCCCCCGGTCAGTGAGCATTTCCTGGGGAAAACCCACTCGGGAGAAAATCTCCAGCAATGCGGTGGCCACCTTGTCAGCCCGAATGGACGACAAGGCCACTGCTTCTGGGTACCGGGTGGCATAGTCCACTACCGTCAGTATGAAGCGTTTCCCGGAGCAGCTGGGGATGGCCAGCGGGCCGACCAGATCCACAGCCACCCTCCTGAAAGGCTCATCGATGATTGGCAGAGATACTAGTGGGGCTTTGGGGTGTGGCCCCGCCTTCCCCACTCTCTGACAGGTTTCACACGAACGGCAGTAGGCAGCCACATCGGCCCCCATTTTTGGCCAGTAGAAATGCTGGTTTAACCTGGCCTTGGTCTTAGCGATCCCTAGGTGTCCGGCCATCGGAATCTCATGTGCGATCCGCAACAACTCCGTCCGGAACGGATAGGGTACCACCAACTGTCGGTCCCTGGGCCACGCCTCCGGTGAACCCTGCTGGACCGTGGCCCGGTACAGCCGTCCTTGGTCCCAGACCACTCGCTCCGGGTCCGAGTCCGAGGGAGGCTGTGCCGCCTGCTCCTTAAGAGCTTTCAGGCTGTCGTCAGCTTCTAACGCTGCCTGAAACCCCTGACTAGATGTGGCCAGAATCGACGAGACTGTCACATCTTCAGTCAGTACCCCGGGACCTGTGTCCTGGCCTCCACCTGACTCGGCTGCCACTTGGTCAGAAGGGGAAGAGCTATCGGACCTCCGGGAGGCCCCTTGGCTTCCAGCACTCCCACTGCGGGTGACAGCGGCCACAGCCGCTGCGACCGTGGGTCGTGCCTGCTCCTCCTCCGTTCCTGACCAAGTCGCCGGTTCAGGCAGACCTACCTGGCTTCCTGACACCCCGGTTGTGGGGGAACCATGCACCGAGATCTTACCTGGGAGCACTTCCGCTCCTGGACCGGCCCCAATCTCACCTGCCTGTTCCCCTCCTGCAGCAACAGAACCCCGCTGTGAAATCTCTGGGGACCCCACATTTGCTGTGGTAGCCCCCACCCCACACACTGGTCCTCCCCCTGCAGCACCCTGCTCTCTGCTTATCCCTGCAGAGGGCAACAGATCCCAGCTCACAGGCTGGTTACTTGTAGAGGCATTGTCACACCTTTCTCTGACCCCCTCCCCTGTCACAGCTGCAGCTGAGTGTGTGTCTATGGTGTCTATGCAAGCAGAAATATCAGAGTTCACTCCCTCCTCCCTTACATCATTCATAGATAACACATTAACATTGTTAGGAGTCATGTCAGTACGGGCTGAAGGTTCAGCCCTTGGGGGGGGCCCAAACTGGGAGGTTATCTGCCCCAAATCTGTCCCAAGTAGCACGTTTGCAGGGATCCGATCAGTTACCCCCACCTCCCTCACCCCCCGCCCTGCGCCCCAGTCCACATAAATGTCAGCAACAGGCAGCGCCGGGTCAGTGCCTCCAATCCCGGAGACAGCGAGGGTTTTTCCAGGGATCAAGTCTTGGGGGGACACCATCTCAGGCCGCACCAGAGTCACCTCCGAGGCGCTGTCTCGCAGTCCTATGGTCACAGACCGGCCGACGGTGACAGGTTGGAAGCTGTCCAGGGACCTACCACCACCCCCACCCACACAATACACCTTGGGCGGCCCTTGGGACGGGGACGGAGCCGGGGCCTTGGGACGCTGAGGGCACATGGCCTTGAAGTGTCCAGGTAGGTTGCACTGGTGGCACCGTCTTGGTTCCGCCACGGGCCTGGAGAGGGGAGTTGAGGGGGACACCCCCTGCAGTCTAGGGGCAGGTGGGGCAGTCGCAGAATTCATCTTACCCCCTCTCCAGGTGCTGCTGGTGGCCGCTCTCCTGGCCTCAGGGGCCCGGTTGTTGGTGTAGTCATCGGCCAGGGCAGCTGTAGCCGTGGACCCCTTTGGCTTCTGGTCTCGGATGAACTGGCGGAGATCCTCAGGGCAGTTCCACAAGAGTTGCTCCGTGATGAACAAGTCCAGGATCTCCGGTCCGGTGGAAAGCTGCAGGCCTTGGGTCCAGTGGTCGGCAGCTCGGGCAAGTGCCCGCCTGTGGTCAGCCCAGGAGTCCTTTGGTCCCTTCTGTAGGCTCCGGAACTTCTTGCGGTAGGACTCTGGGGTGAGGTTGTACTGTTGGATCAGGGCCCGCTTGATGGTGTCGTAGCCCTGATCTGCCTCAGCAGGCAAGTCCCCAAGGATATCGAGGGCCTTACCCCTTAAACGGGGGGTCAGGTATTTGGCCCACTGCTCCTTGTCCAGATGGTGCTGCAAGCAAGTCCGTTCAAAAGCAGTCAAGAAAGAGTCCAAGTCTCCATCCTTCTCCAGCACTGGGAAGTCCTCAACACGGACCTTTGGAAGTTTGGTGTCTTGAAGGTCACGTGTGGCTGATGAGGGCTGGAGCTTGGCTAGATGCAGCTGGTAGTCACGGTCTGCCTGTCGCTCCGCAGCCTCACGCTCTGCCTGGCGCTCTTCACGCGCTGCTTGCCGCTCCGCAGCCTCAGCATCACGCGCTGCCTGCCGCTCTGCCCTGCGCTCTGCCAGGAGTTCCTTGTAGCCCTTCTGGTCTCCAGCCTGGAGAAGGGCCATAGCCATTTGAAGAAGGCTATCCGAGCCTCCCAGGCTCGGTGGAATGGCACGTGGTGATCTGCGGCCCGCTGCGGAGCCTGGTGCTTCACTGTCCCTTTCAGAGCGGAGGGCTGGCATCTGGCTCGTTGAGGAACCTTGGGTGAGCTCCTCCTCATCTTGTCCAGCAGTGCCAGGTTGCGCAATGTCCTCGGCAGAACGGTTTTCTGGCGTCGAGCTCCTGGAGGACTCGTGGGCAACCTCCTCATTGCTGTCCACAGCACCGTCCTCCCTCTCTTCGGCTCCTGCCTTAGCATTGGCCAGTTGCATAGCTCTGCTCCTGGTGCCATCAGCCATTCTTGCAGACTTTTGGTCACTGACACAGAACTGACACCTGATGCCTCCACACACCTTACAGTATCTGCACTCTGACACTCTAGTGTTGAGCTAGTCTGAAGACCCCAGCAGCCACAGCTGCTGCAGGCAGTCTTTAGTGTCTGGGAGTATGGGTCTCACACTCACACACACTATTATCTCGATCCCACCGCTATGCCACCAATATGTCACAAACCACCGGGGGGGTCACTCAGAAATCCCCCGCGCTGGCTACCAGTACGTCACAATCGGGGGGTAACAAGTGGGGGTCACCCCTCCTTTATACCTCCCGACTGACAGACAGAGCACGTGACGCGCTCTCTAGCGCCCCTCTTATAGTCAGGCCAATTATGGAATTGCCCGACAATAAGCAAGGAGGCCGCTATACTACTTATGCCGATTATTGAAGGGTCCCCGGTGAGAGTAGGGTATATATTCCCCCGACCTCCGCGGGCGGAATATATCTAAACCTCCCAGAATCTCACTGGCCTCCCCACAATAATCCTTGGCACAACTCGCTGCCACCAACCGCTTCACGGTAACTATTAGCCGAACACACAGACGTGGGATTCAAGATCGAGATAACAGAACAGCCCAAGATTAATTATATAATTTAATCAGCCTAAAGCACACTAGAAACTACAATATATACAATAGGGAATCTACAGAATATACATATGTCAGAGTACAGTTACAGATAAAGCATGGTTTACAAACAGGTATGCAAATTCAATCAGTTACCTTGTGCGTCTGGCCACAGGGGGGCGCTGTAGACCAGGTTTCCAGGAACTCCCACAGATGTTTCTCACACGTGACCCCCAGCGAAAGAACACTGGAAAATGGCCGAAGTAGGGTTATCAACCTGGACAAATCCAGGTCCCCTCCTACCTTCGTGACCTCAGAGGGAGCACTGCTCCACCCCTGGCTGGAGTTATGGACAAAATCCACAACATGGAATATGGCCATAACTTGGCCTGGGAGCGTCGTAGGCGGACGCCAATGCTCTCATTGTGACAGTTATGAATTTAGCTACAGAATGAGAGGTTTCATGACTTGTCTACTAGTTCCACATTGGCTGATATCACGCCTGGGGTATTTCCCAAGCTCCCGCTCCCATAAAAAAGGTGTGCCAGCATCGTCCGCATGCGAAAACACCATTTTTATGGTTGCCGTATTTATCGGAAATATGGCTTGCGAGATATGAACCATTTTTTACTGGAGTCGTTCTGTCTGGCTAGTTCCAGAGCCTTATAATGAGATACAACTCTTGTTACAGGGTGACGGCAGGGAGTCATCCTGTGTCCTTTGTTCCCACATCACCTAATTTCCATATCACAGGAGATGGCCATGGGATGGGTTGCTAAACAAGTTGTGTGAAGGAAAGGGGGGGTGACACCAGGAGAGGGCTTCCTGACATAACTTGAATATCATGATTTATCGTCATATCTCCGGATTTACCTCACAGCTGCATAATATGACCTAAAAATAAAATCTGCATTTCTCAAATCTCTATTTCAATTTTGAGATTTTGCTAAAGGAAGATTGAAAATTTCATGACACATTACAATTATTTTCTTGATATATGCTATTACAACAGGCCAACTTCAATTTAACCAGCATACCTAAAGTTTTTTTAACGGTCTGCACAACCAATTTATATCACTAGACACGAATAAAAGAAATTATCACAAAAAAGGGACAAAGCTAATGTTCTCATTCAGCCCATGGGGATGTAGTGTTTTTAGTGTCAAAATCCACCTGGATTCCAAACGGGCCAGTTTCTGATTAATTTGACCACCCCGTATATTGCCCGTAAAACAATCTATACCACGGAACTTGAGGAGGGCACCATTCGAGTTATGGCAAAGCCTAAAATGTTTAGGTAGAGTCTTGAGTGTAGAGATATCACCAATAGGGCTGAGCGGATCCGAACTGTAAAAAGTCCGGATCCGCACAGCTGCTGGTTGGAATACCAGCTCCCAGCTGGCTTTATCATAGCTGGGGATGAAAATTAGGGGGAGGCCACACGTTGTTTTTTAAACTTATTTATTTAAATAATAATAATAATAATAAAAAAAAAAAAAGACGCATCACCGGCACAGCCACACACACTTCTGACAGAAGTGTTCATGTGTTTCTAGGTACATGCACGCTCATGTTCAGAGAGGAGCAGGCTGTGCCGGCAGATGTCATGTCAGACTTGTACGAGTCTGACAGCGCATCACCAACACAGCTGCACACTTCTGACATGTGTTTCTGTGTACATGCACGCTCATGTTCAGAGAGCGAAGGCTGTGGCGGCTGATTTCATGTCAGACTTGTAAGAGTCTGACAGCTCATCAGCGGCACAGCCGCACACTTCTGACAGGAACGTGCATATGTTTCTGAAAGACATGCATGTTCACCATACTGACCCGCAGACACTTGCACTGCTTTCCCCACCCACCGGCCATCTTGCTGCCTGTGATTGGTTGCAGTCAGCTTCCACGCTACCACTCAGGGTGGGGGTGCGTCTAGCTGCAACTAATTACACGCGCCGGTGGGTGAGCAAAACAATAAATATTGAATTGTTGGCTCCGGAAGGGGAAAGCGTGACCCGGAAGGAGTTTGCCGATATGACACAGCCTCGGGTGGGTACACCGCGCACGCTCCTACCGACGTATCCCTTCCACAAACTTTTTTAATCTCCGGATTCTGGTCCTCAAAGACTTATATGGGCACCGGAATCCGAAGTGGATCCATATTTTTTTTTCAATCCGGCAGGGATCCACTGGTCCCGGATTTTGGTGGATTCAATCAGCCCGAATCACTAATTTCGGAAGCAGCATTGATGACATTATCATACTCCCTCATACGGACTTTTAATTGGCGTGTGGTGAGCCCAATATAAATCTTAGAACAAGGACAAACAGCATAATAGATTAAAGCTGTGGTGGTACATGTAATATATATTTTTTATAGTAAACGTCTTTGACCCAGAAGAATCAATAAGTGTATCAGTTCTCTCAATATTGGGACACGCCACACACCGTCCACATGGGCTACACCCTCGTTTCTGAGAGAAATTATCTAGAAAAGATGATAACACATCACCTTCACTATAATGGCTGGTGACCAAATGGTCACACAGATTTTTCGCTCTTTGAATTGTGATCATAGGTTTTACTGGTAAAATCTTGGATAAAGTCCAATAAGCCAACAGAATAGGCCATGCCCTATCCAGGCATTGTCTCATGAGAGGGAACTGTGAATGATAGTCTGTAATAAATCGAATAGTTCCCGTACTCTTGGGCAACCCCGATGAATAGAGCAAGTTATTACAAGAGGAGTGTTTAGCCCTATTATAGGCTCTTTTAATCATTCACCGGCTATAATCATGTTCGATAAACCTCTCTTTTAAATCAAGGGCCCTACGCTCAAAGTTGGAATCTGTAGAACAGGTCCTGTGAAGACACAGGGAGTGTCCAAAAGGGACCAAATGGATCATATAAGGAGGGTGCGCAGAGGAGGTGTACAGTAACGTGTTGACGAATAAAAGAAACCCTGAGGAATTATGGACACATACAGTATATAAGGAATATTATTTCTGAAGACGCATGAAGGACAATGAACAACAGGCAGAAGAGACCCCTGGAGCCATGGTTAACAGAAAAGACCCTAAAGATTATCAAAGAAAGACTAATAGTAATAACAAAAAGTAACAAGCAGGATGCAGACAACATCAGTAAAAGACTAAAAATAGCCATTTGAGCAGACCAAGAACTTTATTAAAAAACAATATGTACTGTGATAGAAAATGAACACGTGAAGGGGAAGACCAAGAAGGCATTCCAAAACATCAAAGCGATACAACAAAAGATTCAACAAAGAGTGGGAATATTGAAATATGCCAATGGGACTAAAAGATCAGGCAAAGATGGAAAGAATACACGGAGCACCTCTAAAAGAACGATTTAGTGATACAGGAAGAAACTGAGACTGGAAATTATGGCAAACTAAACTTATTGAAATAAAAAGTCGTTGCTGCGATAGAGCTTCTGCCTAAAAACAAAGTATCTGGATGGAAAACTTTTCCAATAGAACTAAAAAAGTCTTCTGAAGCAGCAGTTTATGTCATGACATGCGTGTCAACAGATATGTAAAACTGGAAAATGTCCCAAAGACTGGATAAGATCGGTGTTTATTTCCATTCTGAAGAAGGGATATGCTACTGACTGTGGAAGCTATTGGACTATTGCGCTCAAGCCTCATGCCAAAAAAAGCTACTGAAGATCCTACAAAGATGGCTAAAGTTTAATTTGACAAAGAGCTGCAAGAGGAACAATCAAGAGATATAATTGCTAACATAAGATGGATAATGGAAAGTCCAAATAATACTGGGAGTTCTATTTTTACTTAATCGACTACAGCGACTACAGTGTTAATCATCAGAAACTTTTGAATAACATGAAGGATATGGGTGACCCAAACTACCTGACTACCTGATCAGCCTCATTAGGTTCTTTTACATCAACCAAGACGCAAACGTATGAACAGAACACTGTGACTTGGCATAGTTCAAATTAGAGCAAGCAATCAGACATGGCAGTATCCTGTCATCATTTCTCTTCAATTTATAAGCAGAAACTATTTTCAGGAAGCCTGGACTTGCTGAAAAAGAAGAAGGAATCAAAATTGCTGGAAGAGTCAACAGTCTTAATTATGCAGATGATATAACATTAATAGCAACAAGCGCAGATGGAATGAAGGGCTTATTATGGAGTGTTACACCTCGTGGCTCTCCAGTTGCAAGGAATGAGGTGGTCCCCCATTCCTTGTCTGCCACGAGCCCTCCTGCTCAGCAGCACCAATGGTCTGGGAGACTGTGCAGTTTGCAGGAGCTGCCTCCTCAGAGACGCAGCAGAGGGGTGACACCTAGTGGCTCTCCTGTTGCAAGGAATGGAGTGGTCTCCCATATCTTGCCTGCCATGAGCCCTCCTGCTCAGCATCACAGAGGGTCTGAGAGGTTGCGCAGTGTGCAAAGGATTGATGGTCAGCTGGACTTCCCTTATCTCTGCACATTGTGAAACCGAGGATCCCACCTTTATGACCCAGAGGCAGGAAGATGAGCATGTGCCCCACGTGACGTCTTCTGATTCGCTCACTGATATCACACGGCCCGATAACGAGGCTGGTGATGTGCTGAATCCTGACTGGCCGGGCCAAGACGTCACGAATCCTGATTGGGTCACGCCCATCTCGCGCCCGCCCTTGGGTGGAGCTACGCCTCCTTAAAAGCTCCCCCTGCCTTCATGGCGGCGTGCGACCGTCCTTCTATGTCTGGATGTCTGGCAGCATGCTGCCACGCCACTGCTCAGGCATTATTGTCTTTTGTGGGCTTGGCCCTTGCTGCTTAGGCAGCACCTGGTTTGCAGGCCGTGTTTTGTCACCTGTGGATTTTCTCTAAACGGTTTTCTCTGTTTGAGCGAAATTGTACTATTGGGGATCATGAACTGCTGGCAGTTAAGTAGAATGGCTTAAAGCTTGAAGCTTGAAGAATGGCGACATCTTCTCGAAGAAGTCAGCTCTCCAGTAATAACGAACATGGATCATAAGAATCTAACCTTTCTGCAGTGTACTCTACAGTTAAATGCTTGTCAAGCCAGATTGGCACTCTTCTTCGCCTGATTTGACTTTGAGTTTCCCTTTTGTGTCTGACTCCACAGGGTAAACCAATGTACATTATCGATCAGGCCAAAATTGCTGAAGTGGCTCTTGTTCTTTTAAAGGACGTTCTTCTGGGTAAAATATTTGTTCATTCTGCCAGTTGGAGGAGAATTCTGTTTTGGAGACACAAATCCAAGCTAGCCTGCCATGTGTGCAGACACAAATCTAATGAATTGATTGCTTGTTGCTTCTGATCTCACTGGCTAAGGATGTTGGGGATTTTGTAAATGCCTGTCCTCAGTGTCGAAGAAACAAGTCACTCAGAAACAAGCCTGCTGGTCTTCTTCATCCTCTGCCGGATCCTTCCACCCCCAGGCAACACAAGCCATGAATTTTATAATGGATTTACTCCTCTCTAAGGGTTGTAACACAATCTGGGTCTTGGCGGACTGCTTCTTCAAAATGGCTCATTTCATTGCTCTGGCTGGCCACACTTCCACTCACAAACTCACCGTGTAATTTTTTCAGCATATGTCATGGTCCTCCTTTCTATATTGTCTCTGATAGAGTGGTTCAGATCACATCAAGCTTGTGATTGGTTCAGCTGGACTTCTCTGCATATCATTCTCAGATCAATGGGCAAGTGGAATGAGTCAACCAGCTTCTTGAGAACTCCTTACATCATTTTATTTCTCATCATCAGATAGTACAACTACTCCCCGCAGGCCAAAGGTTACCTACCGCTGGTCTAGGTTATAATTTGTATTGTCTATCCAGTGTTTGACCTGGCTTGTTCTTTAGTTTTGATGTGACCTCTCTGCTCCTGATCTTGGATCTGTATCCGGACCCTGTGGTGCCTGGCCTGATCATGAACTTTTCGACTACGCCTCTGCCTGTAACCTTTGTACCTCGCACTCATGCCCTGACCCATCATTCAGCTGTTGTATGTCCACGGACTGCCCTGTGAGTGGTAGCTGATGACTACCTGCTGACCAGCCAATCCTCCCTATCTGAGGCTCTAGTAAATATCAGGTAGTCACTTAGTCACTCTTCTCCAGGGTAAGCCCGGCCACTGGCGCAGTGGGTCTACATCTAACAGCCGTTACATTAAGACAGACAGATGTACATACTGTCCAGCATGCCTTATGGTTATTAAAGTAGCATGTCCTCCTTTGGCACCCCCTTCCTCTGATTTATAAAGGTGCCCTAGGCAGCAGCCTACTGCCATCATCCCGGCTCTGAGGAAACTTTTCAGTCTTGAAGAATAGGAATATTGTTTGGCAATAAAAAGAGTGACTGGGCAAACCATGCAGTGGGCAGACTGATAAAATAACATATTATTATGTTATTTATTATTAGTAACCAGTCCTAGTAGAGTTTTCAATTGACTGGATATATGCACACTTCACCCAACATACTGCAGAACTAGAAAAAACAGAGAGAAGTTTAGATTTTGTCCCCACTGTTTCCAAACACAATATAGACCAGACCTGGGCAAGGGGCGGCCCGCGGGCCACATCCGGCCCGCCTGCTCTCTGTGACCGGCCCGCCCGTCTTCAGCCGGTGCAGTGGAGCCGGGCTGCAGCGTGCCGAGCAAGGAGAGATCCTGTGCAGGTCCGCACAGTCAGTGCAGGCAGCGGAACGCAGGAGTCTTTCCTCTGTTCCCTGCCGGCACTAATTGTCAGTGACACACGCGCGCGCTCTGACGTTGTCAGTACTGCGCTGCGTGTGTCATTTCAAAAGTTCCCACCCGCCCTGCAGGAGAAGGAGCACAGCAGACGGAATAATTCATCCTGCACTGTAGGACCTGCGATGATGTCACGCCCATGTGACTGTGTGGGAGGAGACACAGGATGCCGGGCAGAAAGCAAGATACTGAATCCTGAAGGAGATGTGGACACATGATGACTGGTAATAAGAAAAGAGGGGACATGAGGGGGAGGGGGGCTGCAGGGTGAGTGCATATGAGGGAAGATGGAGCTGCAGGGTGAGTGGCATATGTGGGAAGATGGAGTTGCAGGGTGAGTGGCATATGAGGGAAGATGGAGTTGCAGGGTGAGTGGCATATGTGGGAAGATGGAGTTGCAGGGTGAGTGGCATATGTGGGAAGATGGAGCTGCAGGGTGAGTGCATATGTGGGAAGATGGAGTTGCAGGGTGAGTGCATATGTGGGAAGATGGAGCTGCAGGGTGAGTGGCATATGTGGGAACATGGAGCTGCAGGGTGAGTGGCATATGTGGGAACATGGAGCTGCAGGGTGAGTGGCATATGTGGGAACATGGAGCTGCAGGGTGAGTGCATATGTGGGAACATGGAGCTGCAGGGTGAGTGGCATATGTGGGAACATGGAGCTGCAGGGTGAGTGCATATGTGGGAACATGGAGCTGCAGGGTCAGTGGCATATGTGGGAACATGGAGCTGCAGGGTGAGTGGCATATGTGGGAACATGGAGCTGCAGGGTGAGTGGCATATGTGGGAACATGGAGTTGCAGGGTGAGTGCATATGTGGGAAGATGGAGCTGCAGGGTGAGTGGCATATGTGGGAACATGGAGCTGCAGGGTGAGTGGCATATGTGGGAAAATGGAGCTGCAGGGTGAGTGGCATATGTGGGAACATGGAGCTGCAGGGTGAGTGGCATATGTGGGAACATGGAGCTGCAGGGTGAGTGGCATATGTGGGAAGATGGAGCTGCAGGGTGAGTGCATATGTGGGAAGATGGAGTTGCAGGGTGAGTGCATATGTGGGAAGATGGAGCTGCAGGGTGAGTGGCATATGTGGGAACATGGAGCTGCAGGGTGAGTGGCATATGTGGGAACATGGAGCTGCAGGGTGAGTGGCATATGTGGGAACATGGAGCTGCAGGGTGAGTGGCATATGTGGGAACATGGAGCTGCAGGGTGAGTGCATATGTGGGAAGATGGAGCTGCAGGGTGAGTGCATATGTGGGAAGATGGAGTTGCAGGGTGAGTGCATATGTGGGAAGATGGAGCTGCAGGGTGAGTGGCATATGTGGGAACATGGAGCTGCAGGGTGAGTGGCATATGTGGGAACATGGAGCTGCAGGGTGAGTGCATATGTGGGAAGATGGAGCTGCAGGGTGAGTGCATATGTGGGAACATGGAGCTGCAGGGTGAGTGCATATGTGGGAACATGGAGCTGCAGGGTGAGTGGCATATGAGGGGAGATGGAGCTGCAGGGTGAGTGGCATATGTGGGAACATGGAGCTGCAGGGTGAGTGCATATGTGGGAACATGGAGCTGCAGGGTGAGTGCATATGTGGGAACATGGAGCTGCAGGGTGAGTGCATATGTGGGAACATGGAGCTGCAGGGTGAGTGCATATGTGGGAACATGGAGCTGCAGGGTGAGTGCATATGTGGGAACATGGAGCTGCAGGGTGAGTGGCATATGTGGGAACATGGAGCTGCAGGGTGAGTGCATATGTGGGAAGATGGAGTTGCAGGGTGAGTGCATATGTGGGAACATGGAGCTGCAGGGTGAGTGCATATGTGGGAACATGGAGCTGCAGGGTGAGTGGCATATGTGGGAACATGGAGCTGCAGGGTGAGTGCATATGTGGGAAGATGGAGTTGCAGGGTGAGTGCATATGTGGGAACATGGAGCTGCAGGGTGAGTGCATATGTGGGAACATGGAGCTGCAGGGTGAGTGCATATGTGGGAACATGGAGCTGCAGGGTGAGTGGCATATGTGGGAACATGGAGCTGCAGGGTGAGTGCATATGAGGGAAGATGGAGCTGCAGGGTGAGTGCATATGTGGGAACATGGAGCTGCAGGGTGAGTGGCATATGTAGGAACATGGAGCTGCAGGGTGAGTGCATATGTGGGAACATGGAGCTGCAGGGTGAGTGCATATGTGGGAACATGGAGCTGCAGGGTGAGTGCATATGTGGGAACATGGAGCTGCAAGGTGAGTGCATATGTGGGAACATGGAGCTGCAGGGTGAGTGCATATGTGGGAACATGGAGCTGCAGGGTGAGTGCATATGAGGGAAGATGGAGCTGCAGGGTGAGTGCATATGTGGGAACATGGAGCTGCAGGGTGAGTGGCATATGTGGGAACATGGAGCTGCAGGGTGAGTGCATATGTGGGAACATGGAGCTGCAGGGTGAGTGCATATGTGGGAACATGGAGCTGCAGGGTGAGTGGCATATGTGGGAACATGGAGCTGCAGGGTGAGTGCATATGTGGGAAGATGGAGTTGCAGGGTGAGTGCATATGTGGGAAGATGGAGCTGCAGGGTGAGTGGCATATGTGGGAACATGGAGCTGCAGGGTGAGTGGCATATGTGGGAACATGGAGCTGCAGGGTGAGTGGCTGAGTGCATATGTGGGAAGATGGAGCTGCAGGGTGAGTGCATATGTGGGAAGATGGAGTTGCAGGGTGAGTGCATATGTGGGAAGATGGAGCTGCAGGGTGAGTGGCATATGTGGGAACATGGAGCTGCAGGGTGAGTGGCATATGTGGGAACATGGAGCTGCAGGGTGAGTGGCTGAGTGGCATATGTGGGAACATGGAGCTGCAGGGTGAGTGCATATGTGGGAACATGGAGCTGCAGGGTGAGTGGCATATGTGGGAACATGGAGCTGCAGGGTGAGTGGCATATGTGGGAACATGGAGCTGCAGGGTGAGTGGCATATGTGGGAACATGGAGCTGCAGGGTGAGTGGCATATGTGGGAACATGGAGTTGCAGGGTGAGTGGCATATGAGGGAACATGGAGCTGCAGGGTGAGTGGCATATGTGGGAACATGGAGCTGCAGGGTGAGTGCATATGTGGGAACATGGAGCTGCAGGGTCAGTGGCATATGTGGGAACATGGAGCTGCAGGGTGAGTGGCATATGTGGGAACATGGAGCTGCAGGGTGAGTGGCATATGTGGGAACATGGAGTTGCAGGGTGAGTGCATATGTGGGAAGATGGAGCTGCAGGGTGAGTGGCATATGTGGGAACATGGAGCTGCAGGGTGAGTGGCATATGTGGGAAAATGGAGCTGCAGGGTGAGTGGCATATGTGGGAACATGGAGCTGCAGGGTGAGTGGCATATGTGGGAACATGGAGCTGCAGGGTGAGTGGCATATGTGGGAACATGGAGCTGCAGGGTGAGTGGCATATGTGGGAACATGGAGCTGCAGGGTGAGTGGCATATGTGGGAACATGGAGCTGCAGGGTGAGTGGCATATTTGGGAACATGGAGCTGCAGGGTGAGTGGCATATGTGGGAACATGGAGCTGCAGGGTGAGTGGCATATGTGGGAACATGGAGCTGCAGGGTGAGTGGCATATGTGGGAACATGGAGCTGCAGGGTGAGTGGCATATGTGGGAACATGGAGCTGCAGGGTGAGTGGCATATGTGGGAACATGGAGCTGCAGGGTGAGTGGCATATGTGGGAACATGGAGCTGCAGGGTGAGTGGCATATGTGGGAACATGGAGCTGCAGGGTGAGTGGCATATGTGGGAACATGGAGCTGCAGGGTGAGTGGCATATGTGGGAACATGGAGCTGCAGGGTGAGTGCATATGTGGGAAGATGGAGCTGCAGGGTGAGTGCATATGTGGGAAGATGGAGTTGCAGGGTGAGTGCATATGAGTGAAGATGGAGTTGCAGGGTGAGTGCATATGAGGGAAGATGGAGCTGCAGGGTGAGTGGCATATGAGGGAAGATGGAGTTGCAGGGTGAGTGGCATATGTGGGAAGATGGAGTTGCAGGGTGAGTGGCATATGAGGGAAGATGGAGTTGCAGGGTGAGTGGCATATGTGGGAAGATGGAGTTGCAGGGTGAGTGGCATATGTGGGAAGATGGAGTTGCAGGGTGAGTGGCATATGTGGGAAGATGGAGTTGCAGGGTGAGTGGCATATGAGGGAAGATGGAGTTGCAGGGTGAGTGCATATGAGGGAAGATGGAGTTGCAGGGTGAGTGCATATGAGGGAAGATGGAGTTGCAGGGTGAGTGGCATATGAGGGAAGATGGAGTTGCAGGGTGAGTGGCATATGAGGGAAGATGGAGTTGCAGGGTGAGTGGCATATGAGGGAAGATGGAGTTGCAGGGTGAGTGGCATATGTGGGAAGATGGAGTTGCAGGGTGAGTGGCATATGTGGGAAGATGGAGTTGCAGGGTGAGTGCATATGAGGGAAGATGGAGTTGCAGGGTAAGTGGCATATGAGGGAAGATGGAGTTGCAGGGTGAGTGGCATATGTGGGAAGATGGAGTTGCAGGGTGAGTGGCATATGAGAGCTGCAGACTGACAGAAGGTCAGTTGTAGTATATTACAGGTGTACTATATGGGGGTGTACTATATTACAGGTGTAGTATATAGGGTGTAGTGATGTAGTATATTGCAGGTGTAGTATATAGGGGTGTAATGATGTAGTATATCGGAGGTGTATTTTATAGTGGTATAGTATAATACAAGTGTATATGGGGGTGTAGTATATTACAGGTATATGGAGGGAGTGTAGTATAATACAGGTGTATATGGGGGGTGTAGTATAATACAGGTGTAGTATATAGGGGTGTAGTGGTGTAGTTTATTACAGGTGTAGTATATGGAGGGGGTGTAGTGATGTAATATATTGGGTAGAACTGAGGTAATTATATTAGTCCGGCCCTCTAAACCAATCCCAATTTCTCATGCGGCCCCATGGGAAAATTAATTGCCCACCCCTGATATAGACTGATGAAATTGGTGCCCAAGTTTATTATTTTAGCAGGATATATCAGTAAACCGTCATTGTTCTGAAATGCATAGTCAATACAACCACTGTTCATTTCCTACACCACCATCGTTTATTTCCACTATCAGCATTTTTAAAGAAGTACAACATTTTATACTGCCCATATAGACACTGTGTGATTTTACTGAATAAGCCATCCTTGCTCATGCATATCTCTGTCCAGTCACTTAGAATTATTAGCCGAGGTGTGGATGGCTTGTGCAGGTGATAGACAGCAGAGCACCAGTGAAATCTCCGGAGCCTGTCATCTTTTATTTCATGTGGAAAGCATGTCCTAGATAGTGTGTGAAGCGCTGCCAACTTTATGATTTCTAGGACAGTATGGTGCCCAAGAATATCTTGGTATGCACAGAAAACATGCCAGTTATGGAAATCAAGAACTATTCATAAATGTGTATAAAGAATGTTTAAGCTCAGATTGCGGTTACGTTGACTAATAATGTAGATTACATAGTAAAAAATGTCTTTAACACAAAAGAAAAAGATGCAAAAACTATATAAAGTATACAATTTATATCATGAGTAGTGATGGGCGGACTTGCAAATACCTGGGATCGACAGGTCCAAGCGGGTTAAAAAAAATCCGGTTCAGTCCCAGAATCGATCCCGGATATCTGACTGGACGTTGGTACCCATATAAGTCTATGGGGACTAGAGATGAGCGAACCCGAGGTTCAGTGTTCGGTTTTGGGACGAAGAACCACTTTGTTAAAAAAAACCAGTGTTCGACTTCAAAGTTCGGAAGCCTTACATACAAACACCACTCGAATGTGAGCATTGTTGTGCTCAGCTATCTCAGTACTCCGCCAATGCGAGCCGCTTGCAGTGTTTGACTTGTTCGCACTGGGGGTAACAACAGCGTGATCAGATGTAGTGTGCAAACCCCCCCAAAAATGGAAAAACACCACCCACCTTTCCCTGGAAGTTTATGCTTATGCCTGGCTGTATGTGGGTGGAAATTCGAATTGCCAATCAGTGACTCTCATTGGGACTCGGGTCAAGTCAAAACTCTTGGAGGTTCAATTCTGCTGCACCCGTCAAACTGAACTTCCACAGGTTGGCTCAACTCTTAAGGGGACTAGAATCCGGTGATTTAAAATGATAGAAGGGATTGGAGCAAGTTTGTTATACTTACCAAGTCTCCATGCGGCTCCAATGCTACTTCCAGGGCCGATCATTTTCCTTCATGCATATTCATTGCTTCCCCTGCCCACCGGCAGTCCTCATGTCCCTAATTGCTTGCAGTCTCCAGTCCTGTGTGACAGCGTGTCTGACTGCAACCAATCAGAGGTGCTATGTGTGCATCTCTATTGCTCTAAAAATAAATAAATAAATAACTTGGCATACGGTACCCCCCATATTATGATACCCAGCTCAGACAAAGCATATGGCTACAGGCTGAAGCCCCCAGGCTTGTGCTTATTTTGGCTGTGTATCAAAATAGGAGGAACCACATGCAGCTTTATGTGTAATTATTAAAATAAATAATTTAAAAAATGGAGTGCGGTCCCATATTTTGATACACAGCCATGATAAAGCCAATAGCTGGGAGCTAGTATTCTCAAGCTGGGGAGAGCAGGCTGGGGAGGCCCATGCTTATTGGGCCCCCCCAGCCTAAAAATAGCAGCCTGCAGCCGCCCAGGATTGTCGCATCCATTAGATGTGACAATTCCCGAACTTTACCCTGCTCATTCATGATTGCTCTGATGCGGTAGCAATCGGGGTAATAAGGGGTTAATAAGAGCTCACAGCTACCACTAAGCTCTAGATTTGTAATGAGAGGAATCTATGAGACCCCCATTACTAATCTGTAAGTGAAAACAAATAAACAGAAACACTGAAAAATCTTTTATTGAAATAAAATACAAAAGATCCACCCTCTTTCACCCTTTATTAACCCCCAACACACCCAGGTCTGACGTAATCCACATGAGGTCCCACGACAATTCCAGCTCTGCTACACCTGAAGTGACAGAGTGTAGCTCTAGAATATGATTGCCCACTGTGGGCTTCAGGCAGAGAATGACTGAGGCACAGTGATGAGCAATGATGTCACTTAGGTTATTTGCGATCACAGCTGGAAGTTCCCATGGTCCTCCACCTGTGATCGCAGGTAACCTAATCTCAGGTGAATTCATTGAACTGAGTGACTTCAGGTAAGGTTACCTTCAATCACAGGTGGAGAACTGTGGAAACCTCCAGCTATGACTAAAAATAACGTGAATAACGTCACCACTCATTACGTGGCTCATTCTCTGTCTGAAGCTCACAGCGGGTGATCATGTTCTATGGCCGTGTGCTGTCACTTCAGATGTAGCAGAGCTGGGATCATCATGGGGCCTTGTGTGGATTACGCTGGACCTGGGTTCTTTTGCTGTTAATAAAGGGGTGAAAAAGGGTGGGGTTTTTTTTTTGTATTTTATTTCTAATAAAGGATTTTTTTGTTGTTTGTGTTTATTTCTTTTAACTTATAGATTAGTAATGGGGGGATCTCATATATGTCTCCCATTACTAATCTAGTGCTTAGTGGCAGCTGTGAGCTGTTATTAACCCCTCATTACCCCAATTGCGACTGTACCAGGGCAATTGGGATGAGCTGGATAAAATTCTGGGATTGTCGCATCTAATGGATGCGACAATGATGGGTTGCTGCAAGCTGCTGCTATATTTATCCTGAGAGGATGCAATAAGCATTGGCCTCCCCAACTTGAGAATACCAGTTTCCAGCTGTCAGCTTTATCATGGCCGGGTATCAAAATAGGGGGCACTGCACACTGTTTTTTAAAATTATGTATTTAAATAGTTTTAAAAAAGCTGCATGCGGTTCCTCTTATTTTGATACACAGCCAAGATAAGTGCACGGCTGGGGGTTGCAACCTATAGGGGGACACTACGCCAATTTTTTAATTTAATTTTACATCACACAGCGCCTCTGATTGGTTGCAGTCATACACGCTGTTACACAGGCTGATGGCATTGTCTGACTCCAACCAATCAAAGATGTCGGAAATGCTGGTGGGCGGGGAAAGCAATGCATATACCTGAAGATAATGAGTGGCTCCAGAACTAAAGTGAGCGGCCTGGAAGCAGTGTTACAGCTCCAATCTATGTAGTACTTTTCAATGGGGTTTAATACAGTGCCACACAAAAAGGTTGGTACACAAAATGAGAATAATCGTAATAGCAGAAAATATGTGTAACTGGGTTAAGAACTACCTCAGTGCAAGAAATGAAGTGTAGTTATTAAGAGAACACACTCAGACTGGGTTGCAGTTAACAATCGGGTACCACTGGGGTTAGCATTGGGCCCTCTTCTTTTTAACATACTTAATAAGAACATAGTAGAGGGCATAGAGAGTAAATTTCAATATTTGCAGGGAAACTAAACTCTGCAAGGTAATCAATTCAAATGAGGATAATTTAATATTACAGAAAGATTTATGTAAACTGGAGGCTAGGGCTGAGAAATGGCAATTGAAGTTTAATGTGGATAAATGTAGGGTCATGCTCTTTGGCAGAAGAAATAGAATGTATAATTGAGTACTTAATTGTAAATTGGTTAAGACTGTCAATGAAAAAGACTTTGGTGTATGGGTGGATGGCAAACTCAACTTTACTGACCAGTGTCAGACAACTGTGCCAAGGTTAATAAAATATTAGGATGCATTAAAAGAGGCATAGATGCTCATGAGAAGAACATAGTTTTACACCTAAACAAGTCACTAGTGTCACCGCTCTTAGAATGCTGTGTACAATTTTGGTCTCTGGTGAATAAGAAGGACATAGCTAAACTAGAGCGGGTGCTGAGAAAAACAACCAAGGTTAATAAGGGAATAGGTGGACTGCAATACCAAGACAGGTTATTAAACTTGGGGTTATTCAGTTTGGAAAAACGAAGGCTTAGGGGCGATCTTATTATAGTGTACAAATATATGAGGGGATCGTTGTAATGGTTGATTCATCACTAAAATTTAAGAAAGACCTGATTGCCTTTCTCGAAAAATATATTACTGGTTATGTGCATTAGATTCTGTGATAGATCCAGGGAACGAGTCTGATTGCTGTATGTGGTGTTGCAAAGGAATTGCTCTCCTAATATGGAGCTTATTCTTTGTCCCATGAGGGTTCTGCCTTCCTCTGCATCAACATTGTAGGGTATATTTTGAATTTGAAGGACTAAAGTCTACCTTCAAATTTAAAAATTATGAAACTAAGTTTAGTAAAGTGATTTTAATGTAAAAGTGTGACATTTAATTATCATCACAAAAAAACATTACAAAAACTTCCACAAAATATTTTGAAATTTAATGGAAACTTGAAAAAGATGCAAGATATCACATGCATTCAGACAAGCCAACCTGTACTGAGGCAGATATGATTTAAAATAACTGTTTAAAATACAAAGAAATATAAAGGTCAGGATTACACTTTATCTTTTTCTTATAAATGGCAAAATAATATAAACACTTTGTGAAGTTTCATTGTTGAGAAACATAGGTTACACAGTTAGTAAATCTAAATTTTAGCATCTTTATTTACAGTATCTTCATTGCTTGTGCTGTTTAGCGTGTGATATTCTGACATGGAGGAATCAGAAAGAAAATGTAATAAAAATGAGTTAGATTTTATTTTGTCCTATTTTGTTTTGCCTGGCTATATAGCCATTTGTATGTATTAGGAGTCCAAGTACAGTTAATCATATTTATGATCTTTACGATGCTCAACTTGCAAATGTGAATGTCTTCAATGTGTATAAATGTGTTTGATCTTCCGGATTAATGAGATGGGGTTAGGACCCCTTTACAAAGTCTTATGTTTGCAGAATTAATTTAGTTTAGATGGAAACTCGTACTTGGGTCCTGCATACTCTGCTCCTAAAATAATAATATATAAAAATGTGTCTTTCAAAATCATTTAGACCCATTTTCAGCATATGACGTGGGGTGTGCCTGCAAGGGTTAATTTAGCGTCTCCCACTCAATCCAGCACTCAACCTCTGTTATAGCCTATAAGGTGAGCATAAATCACACCTAGACATATTCCACACATGCTGGCACCTCCCATCAAACACATGGGGCGATGAGTGTCATGCTAGGAAAGAGAGGACCCCTAGCAAGCGACGCAGCACAAAGGGTACACCAGGGAAACAACATATACAACAGGGGTACAGGGGTACAACAGATAGCCATGGTGCTAGGGAGAGGGGAGTGGGGTCACCTCCTTGCAATTGCTAACATCCCTAGACCGGTCTTTCCCGCCTTGCACCATCACATGCTTAGGCCCTTGCTGGCCCAGAACTCACCCTGACTAGTGCGAAGGCCAGTAAGAAGCTAGTCTCGCCACTACAGTGAAACAACATGAAGAAGGAAAGACAACAGGGGAAAAACACAAAAGAATAGTTCTCCACAGTCACTCAATCAGGAAGCTTCTCAGCTACAACAGAAACAACACCTCAGCTTCTCCAGAGCCTGGCTCCTACAAAATGGTCAGTTATTGAATGAGATATAGCCGGCATACTAGAGAGTGAGAAGTAAGTTTACATAGAGGAAGGGCATACATGCAGCTGAGATTATCAGTTACAAGTCAATATCAGCAGGATAGAAAAGTTGTCAATCCTGAATGGCATGAGGATAGACAGCACGTCACAGTTCCTAACTGTGTAGCTGGGTTATCAATTAGCAATACAGATAACCCAGCAAGCCCCTGCCATCTATTGGACGGGTGAGTTGTCACTGAGTAGGTGACAGATTCGTGACACTGTGCACCTCTCAGGTGATGGTTTGAGCAATTGGTGGGAGTCTCAGGACATGGACTGCCATTGATGTGCTTGTAATTTTAATGGCACTGAAATATGAACTTCTAAAGGGTTAGTCACTTTTATATTAGTTACTTATTTCTCAAAGAGGAGTCAGCATGTGGCTGCATTGCCACTGTTTTTTACAGACTCTAAGCTTGTGAGCATGACCCTCACTCTACCGGTAACTATAGGATTATGTGTAACTCGGTAATGCCTTATTATCTGTACATTTCCCCAATTAATTGTGAAGTGCTGTGGAATATGTTGGCGCTAAAGAAATAAAATTGTTATTATTATTATTATTATTATACCTGACCCCTTTCCTTGGCACAATTGTGCCAAAAAATGTGTCCAAAATTGACCCAAATCATATTCGTTCATATTTACAGATACATTTAAAACAGAACTATACTAATGTCTTTTACGAAACTGTAGAAAAATATCCTTTATTACACATTGCTTTTGGTTGTCTTGTCAGTGCTTTCTTTTTCTAATTTGCTGAAGCAATTCTCAGGCTTATCTTTTCCACTGGGGACTTCCTTTCAGCCTATCTTATTTCTACAGGATGAGGTAATAAAGATAACATAGGGATTCCTTAAGAACTGATACTGCCTGATACTGCCAAAAGGTCAAGTCATCTTGGCACCCACAACAGTTGCTATAAAAATAGATTTATCTTAAGAAGACACTTTGAGACTTTGCTCTAGTTTCCTCAATTGGAAGAAGCAAATTCCTGTAATAACTTCCAATGAAAGGAAGGTAAAACTGTATTAATTGTTCTTATCTAAAAAGCATTTACTCACTATGCTGTTAGGTGTTTTTCCAGTTCAAAAACAAAAATGGTTTGTCATAAAGGCCAAAACTGGTTGCAATACTAAGGGGTTAGGAAATAAATATGGGGCACTCTACAAGAATTCAAGCACTCAGGGGATCTGTTCCCGAAAGGACTTTAACTAGGACTGTGTTTGCCATCATGTGTGTTCTAGGGACTATAACTCTTGTGTTAGGGTCCCGTTACACGTAGCAACGCACCAGCGATCCGACCTGGCAGGGATCGCTGTAACATCGCTACATGGTCGCTGGTGAGCTGTCAATCAGGTAGACCTCCACAGCGATCAGAGATCAGCCTCCAGCCACCAGCGACCCGTGTAACGACGGCTCCCTGCTTACTTAGAACGAGCGCTTGATGGTCTCCCGCCGTCAAACACGCCGATGCGTGCTGGATGGCGGGAGACCAACGAGTAAAAAATGGTCCTGATCGTTTTGTCACAATCAGCGACCTCGCAGCAGGGGCCCGCTCGCTGCTGCTTTTCACAAACGGCAATATCGCTAGCGAGATCGCTGATACGTCACAAAACCTGTGACGTTTCAGCAATCTCGCTAGCGATCTCGCTGTGTGTGACGGGGGCTTTAGAGTATTAGGCACACACAGCTTAGGATATCTTGGATAGTGAGAAAGTAGTGGCATAGCAGCCATAAGGACCCATGGGCAGCACAAATAAATTGCTACACTAAGGGTACCTTCACACTTAGCGATGCAGCAGCGATCCGACCAGCGATCTGACCTGGTCAGGATCGCTGCTGCATCGCTACATGGTCGCTGGTGAGCTGTCAAACAGGCAGATCTCACCAGCGACCAGTGAACAGCCCCCAGCCAGCAGCGACGTGCAAGCGACGCTGCGCTTGCACGGAGCCGCCGTCTGGAAGCTGCGGAGACTGGTAACTAAGGTAAACATCGGGTATGGTTACCCGATGTTTACATTAGTTACCAGTGTGAGCAGGGAGCAGGGAGCCGCGCACACTGAGCGCTGGCTCCTTGCTCTCCTAGCTACAGTACACATCGGGTTAATTAACCCGATGTGTAATGCAGCTACATGTGCAGAGAGCAGGGAGCCGCGCACACTGCTTAGCGCTGGCTCCTTGCTCTCCTAGCTGCTGTACACATCGGGTTAATTAACCCGATGTGTACAGCAGCTACATGTGCAGAGAGCCGGAGCCGGCAGCACAGGCAGCGTGAGAGCTGCAGAGGCTGGTAACTAAGGTAAATATCGGGTAACCACCTTGGTTACCCGATGTTTATCTTGGATACAGCTTACCTCAGCTGTCAGACGCCGGCTCCTGCTCCCTGCTTGCTTCATTTGTCGCTCTCTTGCTGTCACACACAGCGATCTGTGTGTCACAGCAGGAGAGCGGCTTTGAAGAAAACGAACCAGGGCTGTGTGTAACGAGCAGCGATCTCGCAGCAGGGGCCAGATCGCTGCTCAGTGTCACACACAGCGAGATCGCTAATGAGGTCACTGCTGCGTCACAAAAAGCGTGACTCAGCAGCGATCTCGGCAGCGAGCTCGCTGTGTGTGAAGCACCCCTAAGTAACTGGTGTAACCTTGTAATCTGCATAAAGGTGAGGCAACTGAGGCAGGGACTACCTTTTCAAAGCTACACAGTTGATTACTTTAAGACACCACAGCTTTTTGGGGCATCCTATGGAGGGTAAAGTCTTCAAACCAAGTGTTAAGTCTACTAAGAAAGTTTATGTAACTATTACAAGAAGTACTCATTAAGTTTCTTTCTCTGTTACCAGAGAAAACAT
This sequence comes from Anomaloglossus baeobatrachus, assembly GCF_048569485.1. Classification (NCBI taxonomy): domain Eukaryota; kingdom Metazoa; phylum Chordata; class Amphibia; order Anura; family Aromobatidae; genus Anomaloglossus; species Anomaloglossus baeobatrachus. The sequence continues at coordinate 198,513,280 of NC_134356.1, read as the reverse complement.
ATTTGCTAATCTGCAAATATACCATCTGTGTCATCCAGAAGATGAAGAGTCCCTCGTACAAGTTATTAATACACAGTCATATTACCTTTTAAGGCTAATATTTCCTTCAGATATTGGTTGTCTCTCTTTCCTATATCCTTGAGATAAAACAGACTGCAGGATAGCGAGAGATAAAGACTCTTGTGCTGTCCCTCATGCTAGGGGACCCTAGGCTATTCCTAACCTCAGGGTTACCCCTAATGATGGAGATTCCTGAGTCCCATACCTAGCTATTTGTCACGCTCCCCGGGTCCCCTGTCCAGCTCCCCGGCTCCCCTGCCATGCTCCCCGGCTTCCCTGGCTCGCTCCCCGGCTCCCCTGTCCGGCGTCCCCCGCTCCACAGCCTCCAGGCCCCCTCACCTATGATCCCCAGGCGTCCCGGTCCCCGCTCCCAGCGTCCGCCGGCAGCTTCGCTCCAGCCCGGCTCCCCTGCCTCCTGTTCGCCGCTCTCTGCCCTTGCTTCTGGCACCCAGGCCTCGCGCATGCGCATTAGGGCGCGCGCGCGGTCATTGACCCTTTCTTAAAGGGCCAGCGTCCACGGACAGGATATTGAACACACAGGTACAGGGTATAAAGGGGTTTAATGTCCAAGTGGGCGGGGCCTGTTCTTCATGTTTCCTAAGCTAGGAGTCAGGTCTCCTTGTGTCTGCTGGTATACTTACCTATCTCTCTTCTAGAGCCGCTCCTGCCTCGCCATCCGGTCCTGCCGATTCCCGAACCCCGAACGCTGACTATCTGCCATTCCGTCAGTCCGTACCATCTCTGATCCCTGTGGTGATCCGTCCTCTCGCTCCATCGGTTCCGGACTCCGCCTGACAACATCTTGGCCTCCGAACCTGAGCTCCGTCACCCGGACTACCATCAGTGACTCCGTGGTCCCAGGGACTTCTACATTCCACTCTTTTAACGGACTGTCCTGCTACCTGTTGTGCTCCGGCTACTGGACCCCTTGCCTTCAGTAAGGTGTTCGGCCCAGTGGATCCACCTCCTGGGTCTGCCCGTCCACCTGGCCCTAACAGTAAGAACAGGCCATGGATCCCGCCGAAGCACTAGCAGCCTTGCAGGAGGAACTCACACGCCAGTGTGAGACCCAGACCCGCATGCTAAACTTCATGTCTTCTGTGGACGCCCGCCTGAACACGCTACAAGCGTCGGTCACATCTTCAGCATCTCGAGCTTCCACTGTACAATCCACGGCCACAGCTCCCGTGGCAGCCTCCTCGGATGCTTCCAGACTTCGTTTGGCCTCACCACCCCGGTACGCCGGAGATCCCAAGACCTGCAGGGGATTCATCAATCAATGCTCCCTCCATTTCAAGCAGCTGCCGCACTTGTTTGCCTCCGATCAAGCCAAGGTCGCGTTCATGATGTCCCAACTAGAGGGTGAGGCACTGGCCTGGATGAACCCCTTGTGGGAGAAGGAGGACCCTGTGACCACTAACATCCAGGACTTCCTGCAGGCATTTCGTGGCACCTTTGACGAGCCCGGACGCGCCTCCGCGTCTGCCTCATCTCTCCTCCGGCTACGTCAGGGGACTCTGACGGTGGGCCAATATGCCATCCGTTTTCGCACCTTGGCTTCGGAACTCGGGTGGAACAATGAGGCTCTAACCGCCGCCTTCTGGGAAGGTCTCTCGGGTCGTATTAAAGATGAGCTGGCTGGTCGTGACGTGCCGTTCACCCTGGATGCCCTGATTGCCCTAGCGACTCGAGTGGATCTTCGCTTTCAGGAACGATCCAAAGAGGTCTCCCGTGAGAGACGTCCGATACGGCATTCATCTCCTCCGCAGAAGCCCGCCGTACTTCAGTCAACGTCATCTGGTGTCTCCGTCCACGAGCCCATGCAGATCGACCGTTTGCGGCAGTCCGAACAACGCCGAGCAGAACGGCTCGCCAAGGGTCTCTGCTTCTACTGCGGAGAGGGCACACACCTGCTACGCTCCTGTCCAGAGAGGCCGGGAAACTCCAAAGCCTAGGGTTGGTAGGAGAGGCCACCCTAGGTGCTGGGACTCTCTCTGACCCGGTTACGTGGACTGTTCAAGTGACAACGGGAGAGACGCGGTTCACGGCCGAGGCGTACCTCGATTCTGGGGCAGCAGGCAATTTCATCCAGCAGGCCACGGTGGACAAGTACCAGGTGCCTGTTACCCCACTCGACAAACCCCTCGTGATTGCCTCTGTGGATGGGAGACCCCTCTCTGACACCATCTCGTGGATCACCAAGCCGGTGGAACTGCGTATCGGTGCCCTGCACACCGAGAACATCGCTCTCTATGTCCTCCCACACATGTCTCATCAAATCCTGCTGCGACTCCCCTGGTTACGGACACACGAACTGTCAGTCAGCTGGGGTACTGGTGAAATCACCCGATGGGGCTCCTGTTGCCACGAGAACTGTCTGAAGACTATACAGCCCATCCGACGACCTCCGGTTCCAGAGTCCCTACCGGGACTGCCCTCGGCCTATTGGTCCTTCGCGGACGTCTTTGATAAAAAGGAGTCAGAGGTCCTGCCGCCACATCGTCCTTACGATTGTGCCATCGACCTGCTCCCGGGAACTACACCACCTCGAGGACGGATATATCCGCTGTCTCCTGCCGAAACAAGGGCCATGTCTACCTACATCACAGAGAACCAGGCAAGGGGATTCATTCGGAGATCCTCCTCTCCTGCTGGAGCAGGCTTCTTCTTCGTTAAGAAGAAAGAGGGCGACTTATGCCCATGCATTGACTACCGGGGATTGAACCAAATCACTGTGAAAAATAAATACCCCCTGCCGCTCATCCCCGAATTGTTTTATCGGCTTAGAGGAGCTCGTGTGTTTACCAAGTTGGATCTTCGGGGTGCCTACAACCTGGTCCACATCCGCTCTGGGGACGAATGGAAGACCGCGTTCAATACTCGCGATGGGCACTATGAATACTGTGTGATGCCCTTCGGCCTGTGTAACGCACCAGCAGTCTTTCAGGAATTGGTGAACGACGTGTTCCGGGATCTTCTCTACGTCTGTGTGGTGGTGTATCTTGATAACATCCTTGTCTTTTCTCCGTACCTCCAGACCCACAGAGAGAACGTGCAGCTGGTTCTACAAAGACTGAGGGAGAATCGTCTGTACGCCAAGTACGAGAAGTGTGTCTTCGAGCAGTCTTCTCTTCCCTTCCTGGGTTACGTGATCTCCGATACCGGCCTGCAGATGGATCCGGAGAAGGTCTCTTCCATTCTCAACTGGCCTCCTCCTTCTGGACTGAAGGCAATCCAACGCTTTCTGGGATTCGCAAACTATTACCGTCAGTTCATCCCTCACTTTTCTGCTCTGACTGCACCTCTCTCCGCCTTGACCAAGAAGGGGGCTAATCCGAAGGACTGGTCACCTGCGGCCGACGCCGCGTTTGGCTCCCTGAAGCGGGCATTTGCTTCCTCCCCTGTGCTCCACCGTCCGGAGTTAAACCGACAGTTCACCTTGGAGGTGGATGCCTCCTCCTCGGGAGCCGGAGCTGTGCTCATGCAGAAGTCCTCCTCCGGGAAGATGGTGACTTGCGGTTTCTTCTCCAAGAGCTTCTCAGCGCCTGAACGCAACTACACCATCGGTGACCGAGAGCTATTGGCAGTCAAACTGGCTCTGGAGGAATGGCGCTACCTTCTGGAGGGAGCAGTGTACCCCGTGATCATTTATACGGACCACAAGAACCTGGAATACCTGCGGTCCGCTCAGCGACTGAACCCACGGCAAGCCAGGTGGTCCTTGTTCTTTGCCAGGTTCGATTTCCAGCTCCATTTCCGACCCGCGGACAAGAATGTGCGAGCAGATGCCTTGTCCAGGTCATTCATGCCCATGGAACAGGAGGAGGAGACCTCCCAACCCATCATCTGTCCTAGTAAAATCATTCCGGTGGCCCCTGTCACCCTGGCCCAGATACCGCCCGGGAAGACCTATGTCTCTGAGACCGACAGGCAAAAAGTGTTGCACTGGGGCCATGCCTCGAAAACAGCCGGCCATGCTGGTCAGAAGAGAACATGGAGTACAATTGTACGTCACTACTGGTGGCCATCCCTCCGCACGGACGTCGCTTCTTTTGTCTCAGCCTGCTCCTCTTGTGCCAGGAACAAGACGCCCAAACACCTGCCATATGGTCGTCTTCTGCCTCTGCCTATACCCTCTGTTCCGTGGCAACACATTGCAATGGACTTTATTACGGACTTGCGCCTGTCCTCCGGACACACAGTCATATGGGTCGTGGTGGATCGGTTCTCCAAAATGGCTCATTTCGTCCCTATGGCTGGACTGCCCTCAGCCCAGGAACTCGCTGACGCCTACATACAGCACATCTTCCGGTTGCATGGCTTTCCGTCACACATTGTGTCCGACAGAGGAACTCAGTTCACCTCCCGCTTCTGGAGGGCTCTCTGCAAACATCTGGGAGTGACTCTGGACTTTTCTTCAGCCTACCATCCTCAGTCGAATGGCCAAGTGGAACGAGTCAATCAGATCTTGACCTCCTTCTTACGTCACTACGTCAACGCCCATCATGACGACTGGTCCACGCTTCTTCCTTGGGCTGAATTCTCTCATAACCACCACGTCAGTGAATCCTCCTCCAGCTCTCCCTTCCATGTCGTTTACGGACTTCAGCCTTCCGTCCCATTACCTGTATCCTCTTCCTCGGATGTCCCTGCTGCTGATGCTGTAGCCCGTGACTTTGCAACAATTTGGGACTCTGTCAAGACGTCCCTTGGACGTGCTTCCCTGCGGATGAAGAGACACGCAGACAAGAGGCGTCTGGATCCCCCGTGTTTCTCTCCAGGAGATCTCGTCTGGCTTGCTTCCAAGTACGTCCGATTGAAGCTACCGTTATACAAGCTGGGTCCTCGCTACATCGGGCCGTTTAAAGTCCTCAGCAAGATCAATGAGGTCTCCTACAGGCTGCAGCTCCCGGCCACGATGAGGATACCCAACTCCTTCCACGTCTCCCTGCTTAAGCCGGTTGTCCTTGGTCCCTTCTCCGCTGCTGCCAGTTCTGCTCCTCCTCCTATTGCTGATGATGACATCTATGCGGTAAGGGATATCGTGGCCATGAAAACCGTACGGGGCCGGCAGTTGTTCTTGGTGGACTGGGCGGGGTATGGTCCTGAGGATAGGTCCTGGGAACCCCGGGAGAATGTGGGTACTCCTCTGATTCGTGCCTTCCTGTCCCGGTTGCGGGGAGGGGGGCGTGGGGGAGGGGGTACTGTGACGCTCCCCGGGTCCCCTGTCCAGCTCCCCAGCTCCCCTGCCACGCTCCCCGGCTTCCCTGGCTCGCTCCCCGGCTCCTCTGTCCGGCGTCCCCCGCTCCACAGCCTCCAGGCCCCCTCACCTATGATCCCCAGGCGTCCCGGTCCCCGCTCCCAGCGTCCGCCGGCAGCTTCGCTCCAGCCCGGCTCCCCTGCCTCCTGTTCGCCGCTCCCTGCCCTGGCTTCTGGCACCCGGGCCTCGCACATGCGCATTAGGGCGCGCGCGCTGTCATTGACCCTTTCTTAAAGGGCCAGCGTCCACGGACAGGATATTGAACACACAGGTACAGGGTATAAAGGGGTTTAATGTCCAAGTGGGCGGGGCCTGTTCTACGTGTTTCCTAAGCTAGGAGTCAGGTCTCCTTGTGTCTGCTGGTATACTTACCTACAGTTAGGTCCAGAAATATTTGGACAGTGACACAAGTTTTGTTATTTTAGCTGTTTACAAAAACATGTTCAGAAATACAATTATATATATAATATGGGCTGAAAGTGCACACTCCCAGCTGCAATATGAGAGTTTTCACATCCAAATCGGAGAAAGGGTTTAGGAATCATAGCTCTGTAATGCATAGCCTCCTCTTTTTCAAGGGACCAAAAGTAATTGGACAAGGCACTCTAAGGGCTGCAATTAACTCTGAAGGCGTCTCCCTCGTTAACCTGTAATCAATGAAGTAGTTAAAAGGTCTGGGGTTGATTACAGGTGTGTGGTTTTGCATTTGGAAGCTGTTGCTGTGACCAGACAACATGCGGTCTAAGGAACTCTCAATTGAGGTGAAGCAGGATATCCTGAGGCTGAAAAAAAAGAAAAAATCCATCAGAGAGATAGTAGACATGCTTAGAGTAGCAAAATCAACAGTCGGGTACATTCTGAGAAAAAAGGAATTGACTGGTGAGCTTGGGAACTCAAAAAGGCCTGGGCGTCCACGGATGACAACAGTGGTGGATGATCGCCGCATACTTTCTTTGGTGAAGAAGAACCCGTTCACAACATCAACTGAAGTCCAGAACACTCTCAGTGAAGTAGGTGTATCTGTCTCTAAGTCAACAGTAAAGAGAAGACTCCATGAAAGTAAATACAAAGGGTTTACATCTAGATGCAAACCAATCATCAATTCCAAAAATAGACAGGCCAGAGTTAAATTTGCTGAAAAACACCTCATGAAGCCAGCTCAGTTGTGGAAAAGTATTCTATGGACAGATGAGACAAAGATCAACCTGTACCAGAATGATGGGAAGAAAAAAGTTTGGAGAAGAAAGGGAACGGCACATGATCCAAGGCACACCACATCCTCTGTAAAACATGGTGGAGGCAACGTGATGGCATGGGCATGCATGGCTTTCAATGGCACTGGGTCACTTGTGTTTATTGATGACATAACAGCAGACAAGAGTAGCCGGATGAATTCTGAAGTGTACCGGGATATACTTTCAGCCCAGATTCAGCCAAATGCCGCAAAGTTGATCGGACGGCGCTTCATAGTACAGATTGACAATGACCCCAAGCATACAGCCAAAGCTACCCAGGAGTTCATAAGTGCAAAAAAGTGGAACATTCTGCAATGGCCAAGTCAATCACCAGATCTTAACCCAATTGAGCATGCATTTCACTTGCTCAAATCCAGACTTAAGACGGAAAGATCCACAAACAAGCAAGACCTGAAGGCTGCGGCTGTAAAGGCCTGGCAAAGCATTAAGAAGGAGGAAACCCAGCGTTTGGTGATGTCCATGGGTTCCAGACTTAAGGCAGTGATTGCCTCCAAAGGATTCGCAACAAAATATTGAAAATAAAAATATTTTGTTTGGGTTTGGTTTATTTGTCCAATTACTTTTGACCTCCTAAAATGTGGAGTGTTTGTAAAGAAATGTGTACAATTCCTACAATTTCTATCAGATATTTTTGTTCAAACCTTTAAATTAAACGTTACAATCTGCACTTGAATTCTGTTGTAGAGGTTTCATTTCAAATCCAATGTGGTGGCATGCAGAGCCCAACTCGCGAAAATTGTGTCACTGTCCAAATATTTCTGGACCTAACTGTATCTCTCTTCTAGAGCCGCTCCTGCCTCGCCATCCGGTCCTGCCGATTCCCGAACCCCGAACGCTGACTATCTGCCATCCCGTCAGTCCGTACCATCTCTGATCCCTGTGGTGATCCGTCCTCTCGCTCCATCGGTTCCGGACTCCGCCTGACAACATCTCGGCCTCCGAACCTGAGCTCCGTCACCCGGACTACCATCAGTGACTCCGTGGTCCCAGGGACTTCTACATTCCACTCTTTTAACGGACTGTCCTGCTACCTGTTGTGCTCCGGCTACCGGACCCCTTGCCTTCAGTAAGGTGTTCGGCCCAGTGGATCCACCTCCTGGGTCTGCCCATCCACCTGGCCCTAACACTATTCTCCTGACCAGATCTAATCTGTTACCCCCCCTCCCAGGGAAGGAATGGGAAGGAGGATGATGTTAACAGAGATTAAGATAGACAGCAGAAAACCAAAACTCAGACACACTGAAAGCTCACAGAAACAAACATTAAGAGACTAAGGAGAAAAGCAAGAGCAGGAAGGTATCAACAAAAAGACAACAAGGGTTAACACCAAAACCGCTCACAGCAATAATGCACAAGAAGCACCAGTAAATCTGGATCACAACACCTCATCGGACCAGTATAGGTAAACTATAGCTGGCATTAATGAAATCATCCAGCCAGCATATAGGGGAGCAAATGCGATTGGCTACCCCACACCATGTGATCAAAGAGACTAACAAGCAACCCACCTTGCTAGCCTACCTAAGCCTGTGGTTCAATGCCTGCATCTCCCTGTGCTGAAAACAGACCTCAAAGAAGTTAGCAGGCAGAGTGCCAGAATTTGTAGATTCCACAGATCCTGATGCTGCCATGACAGTTGGCAAAGCCTGCAAATATCTCCTTGTGACAAAAACTCATCCTCTTGTTCTCTTGTTTGTGTAGAGATATGTTTGATTGATTTTAAAGGCTTGTAAGAGCATCAAATTTTATCTGTTATCAATGAGTAAATAGGTATTTGTCCATCAGACACGCATCAAAGAAGTAAGGCTTCACCCTAACCTATTATAACTGATTATAATCTATGAATATATTAGACATTTTTTAACACTCTTTAAACAAGAAATTCTACAATTTAGTTTTAGAATGGCATAAATTAAGACTAAAGGGTGCTTTACACGCTGCGACATCGCTAACGATATATCGTCGGGGTTACGTCGTTAGTGACGCACATCCGGCGCCGTTAGCAACATCGCAGCATGTGACACCAAGGAGTGACGATCAACGATCGCAAAAGCGTCAAAAACCGTTAATCGTTGACACGTCGCTCCTTTCCATAATATTGTTGCTGCTGCAGGTACGATGTTGTTCGTCGTTCCTGCGGCAGCACACATCGCTATGTGTGACACCGCAGGAACGGCGAACATCTCCTTACTTGCGTCCACCGGCAATGAGGAAGGCAGTAGGTGGGTGGGATATTCCGGCCGCTCATCTCTGCCCCTCCTCTGCTATTGGGCGGCCGCTTAGTGACGCCGCAGAGACGTCGCTATGACGCCGAACGCACCTCCCCCTTGAAGGAGGGACTGTTCGGCGGTCACAGCGACGTTGCTGCAAAGGTATGTGCGTGTGACACTCCCGTAGCGATAATGTTCGCTACGATAGCAATCACCAAATGTTGCACGAACGACGGGGGCGGGTGCTATCGCGCACGACGTTGCTAGCTATTGCTAGCGATGTCGCAGTGTGTAAAGCGCCCTTTAATCTCTGATGGACAATGAGCTGTGAATGGTTTCAAAGCTGAAAGTCAAAATAAGTATTTAAAGTGAAACTACCATTGTGTAAAGTGAAGTATTACTTTGACACCCTGGCAAAACCAGGTTGTCACAGAGCCTGCACAAATCCACCAAAATGCAGGCCCTTCTCCTCTTTGCCACCAACACAGTCCCCACACAGGTATGCACCAGCCAATCAGGCCTAGTCACCCCCCCAGGACAATGGGAGGGATCGAGAAGCGCTTAGCAAGTGACAGAGAAGAGTTTAGTTTCAGTTTGAGCTGTAGTCAGTGGAGAGCTGACAGGAGGGAGTTGGAGCTCTCTTGAGAGGGTGGTAGTCGGGGTTGGAGCCCCGGACTACTGGACGACTGTACTAGATACGCTGACTAGGTGGCAGTGAGGGCCACAGGTGACGTAGATCTGGTCGCGGTGAACCTGAGGCCGACTGGGGCAGGGTTGTAGCCCACCGGTGCGGAGAGAGGGGATTCGGTCTGGAGGCTGTTCAAGTGGACTAGTCCAGACAAGAGAGACAGACAGAAAGTGCAGAAGAAAGGGCCCCTGGCTGTATATCTGTGTGTGGGACCTGAATGCAACCGCTGGAGGCTACCGGTCACTGGCAACTTGGTTTACAATACAGACTGTGTGTGTTTACTGACTGTCCAAATCAGCACCAGCTCATCCAGCACCACGACAATGAACTGTGAGTTGCCTGCTCCCTGCAATCCCTCAGCATCCTCTGGGCCCAGGACTACACCTCCCCTACCCGTGGAGGGGATCCCACCTTGCTGCCCCGCTCCATCAGCCCCGGGCACCCTCATATCTAGGCAGTGGCGGTGTCACCATCCACCACTGCAACCCACAGGTGGCGTCACTGACAAAGACTCTATCCCCTGTAAATAACCCCTTTTCACTCGTGGGCGACGGCCGGCTGTGCGAGCCTCAGATCCGGCTGCCACTCGAGCCACAGCAACCGCCCGGATCCGAGCACCTCGAGCGGCCCCCTTGTTGTGGTCTGTCCCCCGCCCGTGACATTTTGGCGTCACGAACAGGATACTTACATCATCTACTAACCTGGGCGAAGTGCGCCTTTTTCTGAACTGTAAACCATGAAACGCTCAAAATATTTGGACTGCCGCCATCTTGCCCGCCATATTTGACGCCAAAAACAACAACCTCGCCATCTTCTTCCACGAAAATGGCGCAAAGCCGAAGCCCCGCCCCCAAGAACGCGGGTGGAACCCGATGATCTCCAGAGCAAAGAGGCTGCTACTGGAAAACCAAGGGGGAGGGCACAAAAAGCGGCATGTGACCAGAGAAGATAAAGTGCAGGGACACCAGGACTCTGCAGAAACTCATTCCTGGACACCAACGCAGCAAGATGTCCCAGAAGCCTGGCAAGCAGAGTGCGGAGGAGGACCCAGTAACTGGGACCTCGAGCCTTGCACTCACTACCACCTCGACACCCGTCCCGGCCCCGAACCAGGCCGCAACCCCGATGACATCTTATCCGGCCCCGAACCAGGCCGCAATCCCGATGCCATCTCATCTGGCCCCGAGCCAGGCTGCAACCCCAATGACGTCTCCCCCGAGTCCGGCCACACCGGTGATGACGTCGGCTCCGGCAGTCCGCCTGGCCGCAACGGAGGCGGCACCCGACCTGAAGTCTACCCCAGCTGAGGCACCAACCGCTCCTAAGAATCCTGTCCCGGCTGTGGAGCAGCCGGAGTGCACCTGCAGAGAGGCGTAGCAGGCCACTGATCAGTGGGGCCCATGACAGAATGAAAGGCTGGTCGTAGCCGGCGCCAAGGGCATCCAAGTGGGCCTGGCTCCTGAGCTGGGGGCGGAGCACGGAACCCATGCCCCGTACTGGGAACGGCAGCAGCGGCTGTAAAATGTTGTTCTATGGACTTGGCAGCGGATTCCAGCTACCTCTTTTCCTCAGGACAGTTTTGTAACATTAAAAATGTTTTTTATTTTTTTTGTGGCTTCCTTCCGGGGAATGAAACGTTTTAAAATGGTTTACTTGTTATCTTTTTCAATTGTAGAAGCAGAAAAATAAACGTCAGTGGCCGGACAGCCCGAGGACGGTCTGTATTTTACCAAGGGGGAGTGTGACGCCCTGGCAAAACCAGGTTGTCACAGAGCCTGCACAAATCCACCAAAATGCAGGCCATTCTCCTCTTTGCTACCAACACAGTCCCCACACAGGTATACACCAGCCAATCATGCCTAGTCACCCCCCCTGGACAATGGGAGGGATCGAGAAGAGCTTAGGAAGTGACAGAGAAGAGTTTAGTTTCAGTTTGAGCTGTAGTCAGTGGAGAGCTGACAGGAGAGAGTTGGATATCCCTGGAGAGGGTGGTAGTTGGGGTTGGAGCCCCGAACCACTGAACGACTGAACTAGCCACGCTGACTAGATGGCAGTGAGGACCACAGGTGATGGAGATTCGGTTGCGGGGAACCTGAGGCCGACTGGGGCAGGGTTGTAGCCCGCCGGTGCCGAGAGAAGGGATCCGGTCCGGAGGCCGTTCAAGCAGACTAGTCCAGACAACAGAGACAGACAGAAAGTGCAGAAGAAAGGGCCCCTGGCTGTATATCTGTGTGTGGGACCCGAATGCAACCGCTGGAGGCTACCGGTCACTGGCAACTTGGTTTACAATACAGACTGTGTGTGTTTACTGACTGACCAAATCAGCACCAGCTCATCCAGCACCACGACAATGAACTGTGAGTTGCCTGCTCCCTGCAATCCCTCAGCATCCTCTGGGCCCAGGACTACACCTCCCCTACCCGTGGAGGGGATCCCACCTTGCTGCCCCGCTCCATCAGCCCCGGGCACCCTCATATCTAGGCAGCGGTGGTGTCACCATCCACCACTGCAACCCACAGGTGGCGTCACTGACAAAGACTCTATCCCCTGTAAATAACCCCTTTTCACTTGTGGGCGACGGACGGCTGCGCGAGCCCCGGATCCGGCTGCCACTCGAGCTACAGCAACCGCTCGGATCTGAGCGCCTCGAGCGGCCCCCCTGTTGTGGTCTATTTCCCCGACCGCGACATTACTGCATTTTTCGTTTTATATGACGCACCAGATTATAAGAAGCACCCCAAATTCAGACCAAAAAAAGGTGAGATAAATGGGGTCCGTCTTGTACTCCGGTGGTGTTTTACCGGTGGGGGCAGTAGCGGTGGTGGAGGAGTTGCAGGAAGCCGGGACGGTGGGTGTCCCAGAAACTGTAAGCTGTACTGGTGCAGCGGCGGATGCTTGGGTGGACACTGGGGCTGTTGCAGAGGCTCGTGCAGCGATGGAGGCTCGGGCTGCATGCTGGGGTAGTTGCTGCGGCGGCTGCGGGCGGTGAGGGCTTCAAAGAAATGGAGGCTGGAGTCAGAGCAGATTGACTCAATTGACTCTAGGCTCAATGGCAAGCCGAGATCTCATCTGTGCAAGCGCCACCTCCGGGCGCCATTTTCCTGAAGTCCGCTGGAGGGAGATCAATGGATCGGAGGCAGCACCTGCACAAATGAAAGTTTGAGCCGAGAGCTCCATCTGCACACGCGCTGATTCCGGGCGGCATTATTTGAAGTCCTCATCGCCCGACCCACAGCGCTAGTCAAGCTGCCGGAGACCCCGCACAGCAGCTCTAGCCCCAGCCGCCAGAGAGCCCAGGCAGACACCGCACAGCCGCCCCAGCAATAGCCACCGGAGACCCTACACAGCCACCGCAACATTCCTCCAGCCTCTTACGACCCCTCTGCACCACCCCGGTAAGCTACATTCAGATTATAAGATGCACCCCTCACTTTCCTCCCTAATTTTTGGGAGGAAAAGTGCGTCTTATAAACTGAAAAATACGGTATATTCCAACTTGGTTTACTTTTAGCTATAGACTGCAGATGTAAAATATATTTTTGGAAAATGTTTTTATTACCTTTGGTCTTTTTTAATTGTTTGATCCTATTCTCTGCTAAGAAAATCTGTGAATAAGTAAAAAATTGTTTTATTGTATAATTGTTTCTTTCTACTTGAAGCTCAAAATAGTGTCAGCATGAGCATCTCTGATAATTTGGCACACCTTGAGGCTGTATAGTCTAGTTTTTGCAGTCTAAATAGTGAACAGGGTTAGTTAGCTCTACTGTTTTTTACTTTGCACTGTGAGGCTACAAACTGACATCGCATATCTAAGCAATATTTTTTTATATTTGTATTTGCTCATTCACACATATTATACTTTGGTTAGAACTCTCCTATTATGGTTACATTGATCTTTCAGCCAGAATGCTATTTAAAAAACTTGGCGTCATGTTCATTATGATTCTTGGAAATCAAACCCCACTAAATAAAACACTGGTTTCGATTAATAATAGGTAGGACTGGTCAGTGGGGCATTTCCAAAGGCAACAGGCTACGTGACTGATATGAAATACGGGATCTAGTGAGGCCCAGTGCGGAACGTCTGTTTCTCCAGGGGTGGGAATGAAGTTTTTAATAATAGAATGCCTGTTTGTTTTAGGAAACCACGCCCATTTAAAAAACACAGGAATTTATATATCACAACCCATTTTGCTATACGCACCCATTTTTCTTGCACACTTTCCTAAACCAAAAAATAAAATTAACAGTAATTAAAAGTAAACTACTTTACTCTTCTTACCCTATTTATTTCTTCATTTATAGTCTCAAAGAAGTCCATCACAGAGAGAACAGAAATGTTAGCTGTGACCAAATTATCAGTTTAGTACATTTTGCAAAAAAGTGCACACTGGTGAGCTTGGGAACTCAAAAAGGTCAGGAATTTTATGGAAGACAACAATGGGGGTTGATCGCAGAATCTTTTCCATGGTGAAGGAAACCCAGTTCCACCAAAGTGAAGAACACTCTAGAAATTAGGTGGTTCATTATCTAATTCTGCCATAAAGAGAAGACTTCATGAGAGCAAATACAAAGGGTGCCCACAACGTGAAAAGCATTCATCATCCTTAAAAGTAAAAAGTCCTAATTAGACTTCCCAAAAAAGATCTAAAGAAGCCAGTCCAGTTCTGGAAAAGCATTCTTTGGACAAATGAAACTAAAATCATGCTCACCAGAATATCTGGAAGAAGAAAGTATGGAGAAGGCTTAAAATGACTCATGATCAAAATCACACAACACCAAAACATGGTGGACGCAGTGTCATGGCTTGGACATGCATGGCTTCCAATGGCACTGGGTCACTAGTGTTTATTCATGATGTGACTGAAAATAGGAACAGCCGGATGAATTCTGAAGAGTACAGTGCAATACTTTCTGCTCAGATTCAACCAAATGCAGCAATTTTGATTGAACGCCGAGATAGACAATGACTAGGGATGATCAAATACCCTATTATTTGCTTCAACGAATATCCGACGAATACATCGCCGCTATTTGAGTATTCGCGAATATTCGACCCCCAATGTAAGTCTATGGGAAACCAGAATAATTTTACGTCGGACCTGTCGGGGACCTGTGGTGACTGAGGAAAAGACTGAAATGGATGGGAAACAGCTGAAATAGTATGGGCACAGCCTATAGAAGGTGCCTCACTGCATTTCTGGTGTCTTTAAATAACGTGGTCAGAGCAGCACTCGTCGTTTACGTAGTCGCCAGAACAGCTCTCAAACCAAAGTAAAAGAGGGGAAATTGCTAAGAAACAGTTTCTAGTGCCTAATAACTGTAATAAAATGTAAAATCAAGCCCCGACCTCCCAAAAAAACCCCACTTTTGCATATGTTCACGCGTTTCGTCTTTTACATTTTTCCTTTTTCAATTAGAAAGGGCTGTAACTTATACATTGTATTGGTGTCTGTCTCACACCTCCTTTTTTGGGACATATTTGACAGCACTTTAAAAGGTCAGCTACAATGTGCCCATTGGGATGTTTACCTTGCCCTCCTCTTCCACCAGCACCACCGGCTTCAGTGGCCCTCTAAGGGCCACTGGCTGTCCTCAAATCTCAGACTTCTTAGAGGTCTCAGGTGGGCCTTGTAACATACATTGGGGAGGGATGGCAGTCATTTGTAGTTTTCTGCATCCCCTATATCATTAGTGTGAAAGTTAGAATACGTACTCCATAACACTTTACAGTGCTATTGCCAATGTGGCCATTTGGATGTTGGCCTTGCCCTCCTCCTCCACCAACACCACTGGCTCAAGTGGCCCTCTATTCAAATTCTATTCAAATGATTCAGAAATGTATGTTTTATGGACAAATGAATGTTACACTGGGACATCGAAGTTGATGTCAATGATGATGATTGCATCTGACCAAAAGTAGGTTGGGAGCAGGAGGCATCATTGCCTGCTTCCTAGACCGCAGTTTGTGAAGCATGCAGCACCGTGGAAGTGGCAGTTGTTTCACTCTGGAACACCGAGGATTTCAAAAAATTCCGTTTCCCCAGGAGGAATGGTTCAAAGACCATGTAGCACAGCATCAGAAGGTACTCCCAACAGTTCCCAACAGCTTTTCTTTAAAAATTGGTAGGATAAGCAAAAGGGCATAACACTGCCAAAAGGTCGCGGAAAGCCTCTGTTCCCACAAGCCAATACGGCAACATCTCAAGGGCTATCAATCGTGCAATGTGTGCAGTTATGGTTTCTGCCCTTGGGTGCATAACGGGGAATTTTTGCTTCTTTTCGAAGGTCTGTGGTATGGACAACTGAACAAAAAGCTGGGACATCGAAGCTGATGTTGTTGATGATGACTGAGTTTGGCCAACATCAGGTTGGGAGCAGGAGGCATCATCGCCTACTTCCTAGACCGCAGTTTGTGAAGCATGCAGCATTGTGGAAGTTGCAGTTGTTTCACTCTGTACCTCAGGCTTTATTCCACTAGCTAACACCGAGGATTTAAAAAAATTCCGTTTCCCCAGGGGGAATGGTTCAAAGACCATGTGGCACAGCATCAGAAGGTACTCCCAACAGTTCCCAACAGCGTTTCTTTAAAAAATTGGTAGGATAAGCAAAAGGGCCTAACATGCCAAGGACTTTAATACATTCAGTTCCCCTAGGGTGTAATGGTTCAGACACCCAAAGCATCATAAGGTACTCCCAACAGCTTTTTTTTTTTTTTTTAAAAATGGTAGGATTTGCAACAGAGCATAACATGCCAAGGAGTTTAGTAAATTCAGTTTCCCCAAGGGATAATGGTTCAGACACCATGGAGCACTGTATCAATATGTACTCCCAACAGCTTTTTTTTTTAAAAATTGGTAGGATTTGCAACAGAGCATAACATGCCAAGGATTCAGTTTCTCACACTGCCAAAAGGTCGCGGAAAGCCTCTGTTCCCACAAGCTGATACGGCAACATCTCAAGGGCTATCAATCGTGCAATGTGTGCAGTTATGGTTTCTGCCCTTGGGTGCATAACGGGGAATTTTCGCTTCTTTTCGAAGGTCTGTGGTATGGACTACTGAACGGAAAGCTGGGACATCGAAGCTGATGTCGTTGATGATGACTGAGTTTGGCCAACATCAGGTTGGGAGCAGGAGGCATCATCGCCTGCTTCCTAGACAGCAGTTTGTGAAGCATGCAGCATCGTGGAAGTTGAAGTTGTTTCACTCTGTAGCTCAGGCTTTATTCCACTAGCTAACACCGAGGATTTAAAAAAATTCAGTTTCCCTCAAAGACCATGTAGCACAGCATCAGAAGGTACTCCTAACAGCTTTTTTTTTTTTAAAAAAATTGGTAGGATAAGCAACAGGGCATAACATGCCAAGGAGTTTAATACATTCAGTTTCTGCAGGGAATAATGGTTCAGACATCATGGAGCACTGCATCAGTAGGTACTCCCAACAGCTTTTTTAAAAAAATTGGTAGGATAAGCAACAGAGCATAACATGACAAGGAGTTTAATACTTTCAGTTTCCCCAGAGGATAATGGTTCAGACACCATGGAGCACTGCGTCAAAAGGTACTCCCAACAGCTTATTTTTAAAAATTGGTAGGATTTGCAACAGAGCATAACATGCCAAGGAGTTTAATATATTCAGTTTTGCCAAGGGATAGTGGTTCAGACACCATGGAGCACTGCATCAGTAGGTACTCCCAACAGCTTTTTTTTAAAAAAAATTGATAAGATAAGAAACAGGGCATAACAAGCCAAGGAGCTAAAAAAAAATTCTAATTTTGCAGGGGGCCATGTGTAACACCGTGGAGCACAGCATCAATAAAGAACACAAATAGAGACTGCCTGACCAATTGTTCTAGACAGTGTAGCCTCGACAGTGTTTGTGCCAGTGCATAATGTACAAAGGCTTGAAAAATATTGCTCTGGGTGATTGGGCCAAACAATTACATCACAGCAGTATAACAAGTTAGATTAGTCATGCGTTGTCATTAGATGATCGAAGACAAAATAGTCTTAAATGAGAAATAATTAAACTTATTTGAACTTAAGAAATACAAATTTTGGGGCTACACTTATTATTGGGTCTTGTTAACAGGCGGCCTGAGATACTATGGGGCAATCCATCTATGGTTCATTTTGATCATCGTCAAACTGTCTGCATTTTCCGTGGATAGTCGTGTGCGACTATCTGTTATTATTGACCCCGCTGAGCTGAAAACACGCTCAGACACCACAGTCGCAGTAGGGCAAGCTAGCACTTCCAAAGTGTATAACGCGAGGTCTGGTCAAGTGCTATGCGGGCATCACACGGGACAATAAATCGTGCGATCGCATAAACGATTGCACCCGCCCCTGACGTTTGTGCGTCACGGGCAATTTGTTGCCCGTGGCACACAAAGTCGTTAACCCCTGTCACATGTACTTACCTGCCGGACGACCTCGCTGTTGACGGCGAACATCCACTTCCTGAGGAGGGAGGGACGTTTGGCGTCACAGCGACGTCACACGGCAGCCGGCCAATAGAAGCGGAGGGGCGGAGATGAGCAGGACATAAACATCCCGCCCACCTATTTCCTTCCGCATTGCCGGCGGGACACGTTGTGTTCATCGGCGCTCCCGGAGTGTCACATGGAGCGATGTGTGCTGCATGTGTGCGGTGTCACACAGTACGATATCTCTGACGATACCGGATGTGCGTCACTAACGACGTGACCCTGACGGCATATCGCCAGATATATCATACCGTGTGACGCCCGCATTAAGCTTGGAAACCCAATAGTTAAAGGGAACAGTAGACTCTGAAAGCATGCTGATATGGTCACCTACATAGTCCGTCACCATCTTACTTAACTGTTCCCTCCTTGTCATAGTTCCCCCAACCGTTATCTTATTCGCACTTGATGGTTTGTGGAAAATGGACCAGTTTTGGCACATTATTCCCTGTCTGTGTTGCTCCTACTATGCGTAGCCTTCTCTTGTAATCCTGTTGCGTGAGATGACATGTTACCTCTGACGCCAGCATGATCTGAAGCTAATCGTTTCATCAACTGCTCCACTACAGCCCTCTTGATTGTTTCCGTAGTACAATCCTTATTTGCCTTGACAAGTAGCGATGCGAATTTGTCTTTGTAGCGTGGGCAAGGAAAGTACATAACCAGTATTTGTTGTCTGCCAAAATGTGGACTATCTGACAGTCATGAGAAAGGCAGTGTGACATGAACTGTGCCATGTCTCCCAGACTCCGAACTGGAAACCTTTGTGTGTCACTGCTAAGAATACATTCTGTCTCCCTAAACCTCCTCTCCTCCTCAGTCGCTCTCTCCTCCTCCTGCTCCTCCTCAGGCCATCTATGCTGGACAGCCCTGAAGCTTGGTTTTTCAATCCATTGGTTACCAACTTCAAAGCATTCCTTTTCTTCATCCTCCTCCTCATCCTCATCCTCATGATGCTGAGCAAAGGTGGCCTGAGCTTGTTGGTTGACGTTGTGCGGATTACTAGCAACCATTGTGAAGTCTGGATCCACAGACAACTCGGGCGCATGAACACTTTGGTCAGTCAGACCATCCAGAGAGCGTTTCAATAAACAAATCAGTGGAATGGTAATGCTGATAAAAGCATCATCACTGCTCACAATGTTGGTAAAGTAATCAAAATTCTCCAAGACCTGACAAATGTCTGCAATTCACACCCACTCGGC
Organism: Anomaloglossus baeobatrachus; assembly: GCF_048569485.1. Lineage (NCBI taxonomy): Eukaryota > Metazoa > Chordata > Amphibia > Anura > Aromobatidae > Anomaloglossus > Anomaloglossus baeobatrachus. Next base: position 198,494,112 of record NC_134356.1, on the reverse strand, counting down.
AGTACTTATGTCTGGCAGCTGCGTCTGACGGGCATGTTCCAGCTGGAATTTGGATACTGCCCTTTGCTGCTCATAGATCAAGGTCAACATATCATAGGGTGAATTCCATCTCGTAGGGAGGTCACATATTAGTCTGTGACGAGGCAAGTGTAAGCGCTGCTGAAGCACTGCCAGGCAAGCAAAAGAAGGAGATGACTTGCGGAAATGGGCGCTAATACGTTGTACCTTGGTAAGTAGGTCTGGTATCCCAGGGTATTTCTTCAGAAAGTGCTGAACTACTAAATTTACAACGTGGGCCATACAAGGAACGTGTACAAGCTTTCCAAGCTTTAAAGCCACCACCAGATTACGATTATGTTGCCGCTTAGCTGAGGCAGTGCTGTAGAGATTCCAGCTGGGGAATGAGGTCGATGGTTGGACACCGGCGGATGTTGAGGAGGATGCACAGGAGCCAGATGAAAAGTAGGAGGAGGAGAAGTTATTGCTGTGTAGGAGGCTACTAAAACTGTGATTGAAGTGGGCCCCACTATTCTGGGTGTGGGAACTATATGGAATGTTGCCGGCTCAAACTCTGTACCAGCCGCCACCAGGTTCACCCAGTGTGCCGTCAGTGAGATGTAGCGTCCCTGTCCACTTCCGCTTGTTCACGTGTCTGTGGTTAAGTGGACCTTCCCTGTTATGGCATTGGTGAGAGCCCGTTTGATGTTTACGGACTGTGATTGTGGAGCGCGGGGATGGCACAACAAGAAAAATAGTGGTGGCTAGGCACAGAGTACCGAAGTTCTAATATCGTCAAAAGGTCACGGAAAGCCTCTGTTCCCACAAGCCGATACGGCAACATCTCAAGGGCTATCAATCGTGCAATGTGTGCAGTTATGGTCTCTGCCCTTGGGTGTGTAACGGGGTATTTTTGCTTCCTATAGAAGGTCTGTGATATGGACAACTGAACGGAAAGCTGGGACACCGAAGCGGCTGTGGTCATTGATGATTGAGTTTGGCCAACATCAGGTTGGGAGAAGGAGGCATCAGTGCTACCTTCTTGCACACCAGATTGGGAAGCAGGTAGCCCAGGAGAAGTGGCAGAGTTTTGAGTCTGGAAATCGTGTTTTTCACCTAGAGCTGTCAACCACCTAGTGGTGTGCTTGGCTAACATATGGTTTCTCATGCTGGAGGTGCCCAAGCTGGAAGTATTTCTGTCTCTGCTAAGCTTGGTCTGACAGATTTGACAAATGGTAACCGTTTGGTCCAAAGGACTCTTGCCAAAAAACTCCCACACAATCGCACCACGGACCCTTGGACTCTGAGTTGGCTGAGGTGGTGCACGGACCCTTGGACTCTGAGATGGCACAGGTGGTGGTGTCATGTGCACAGTTGATTGACGTCTGGCAGTGGTTGAAACCCTTTGTCTTACAGCCTTTTTGCGGACTATGGGCACATGCTTCTCTGCATTGCTGCTGTCTCAATCCATGCCACCCATCCATGTTTGATCGGTCACCTCATTATCGACCAGGTCGTCTTCAAATTCCTGAAGGTCAACATCTTCGGGAATGGAGGTTTCAGGCTGACCTGAGGGCAACTGTGTCTCATCATCCTCCAACACTTCCACCTGATTGCCCAGCATGTCACGGCCAACAACATGGATTTCTTCTGGCCTAGGGTGCTCAAAGATCTGTGCATCACTGTACACCACGGCTTCACCTGCGTTAGTGGTGTTGCGCGGTGAGAGGCAAGAAAGGTCAAAGGGTCCCGTAAACAGTTCCTCAGAGTAACCGGCTTTGGGGTCATATGTTTCCTTAGAATACTGATGTTGTGAGGAAGGAGAATAAGGCTGAGGATTCGATAGGCCAGCCTCTGGGCTACTCAAGTCTGTCTGTGTGGACCCTTGGGATTTGCTACTCGACAAATAACTGGAGGCGTTTTCTGCTAGCCTGCTCGTTACCTGTTCGCACTGTGCAGGGTGCAAGAGTGATTTCCCACGTGGATAAGAAAATTGGGATAGGAAGGCAGAGGTAGATAAAGCAGGAACCTTTTTCTTTGGCTCGATCACACTGCTTGGGCGACCACCACTGTCACTACCACCTCGTCCACGGCCCTTACCCCTTCTTTTTCCCATTTTTTTGGTTTGATTATTTGAAGGTGAATACAGTAACATGACCATTTCTACAGGCAGTGGAACAACAGTGATGCCTGGTTGTTAAATTGAGTTTAATAGTTTCCCATGATAGCTGTTTCTGTAAGTCTAAAAACCGCAAGGTATCTTTATTGGACAAACCACCACTTGGAGGAGTCGACAAAGATGTTGTGAATGTCTTTCAGCCCCAAAAGAAAACAGGGTTTAACAACACTTTTATTTTAGTATTGGTTTTTGGCACTCAGACTGTATTTTAGTAAGAGCAGGACATTATGTAGGTTCTGTAAGATGGGAAGACACCACCATCAGGATGCTAGTTTGGTGCTATGAAGGTATTTTGCTTCAGGCACAAGTATTGCCACTGACATCGAGTATTAATAAAAATTTAGTAACACATTGTGTGTTAGTGGCAGCAGAACTATCTAAGTTCTGTAAGATATTAAGATCCCCAAAATTATACTAATTTGCTGATAGGAAGGTACTGGCCTTCAGGCCTTCAGGCACAAGTAGTGCCACTGACACCTAATATTAATAAAAAATTGGTAACACTCAGACTGTGTGTTAGTGGCAGCAGGCCACTATCTAAGTTCTGTAAGATATGAAGATCCCCACAATTAGGCTACCGTATTTTTCGGACCATAAGACGCACTTTTTTTCCCCCAAATGTTGGGGGAAAGTTGGGGGTGCGTCTTATGGTCTGACTATAGGGCTGCGGCTGGGAATGAGGGTGCTGCGGGTCATCGGGGGCACGAGCAGGCAGCAGCAGCGCCTGCTCGTGACCACGTGGGCCCGCTCATTACATATGCACGCCCATCCTCCCGCCCATCTCTCAGCGCTGAAGCCGGCACTGACAGGTGGGCGGAAGGATGAGCGGGGACGCGCGCATAGTAAAGAGCCGGCATGATCACCCCTGGCAATTACAGCCTGGAGTGATCATGTGCGGCTGTATTCACTGCTCCCCGCGCGTCATTACCAGTGCGGGGTGCAGTGAATCAGTACACTCACCCGTCCCCGTGTGTGGAGCCGCCCCCCTGCTGCACGCGATGACTTCCTGTCTGTGCCGGTCAGCTGATCTGTGCTGAGCTGGTCAGCTGATCGGCACAGACAGGAAGACATCGCAATGTTGCAGGGGAACGGCTCCACACACACAGATCAGCGTGCCAGAGAGGAAGATGTGATCGGTGCTGCAGGGAGTGAGGAAAAGGTGAGTATAAACGTTTATTTTTTTCTCTGTGCTATAGGATACAGGCCATATACCAGGATGGTATATGAGCACGATGGGAGTATATGAGCAGGCAGGATGGGGGGGCATGTAAACAGGCTGGATGGGGGGGGCATGTAAACAGGCTGGATGGGGGGGGCATGTGAACAGGCTGGATGGGGGGGCATGTGAACAGGCTGGATGGGGGGGGCATGTGAACAGGCTGGATGGGGGGGGCATGTGAACAGGCTGGATGGGGGGGGCATGTGAACAGGCTGGATGGGGGGGGCATGTGAACAGGCTGGATGGGGGGGGCATGTGAACAGGCTGGATGGGGGGGGCATGTGAACAGGCTGGATGGGGGGGGCATGTGAACAGGCTGGATGGGGGGGGCATGTGAACAGGCTGGATGGGGGGGGCATGTGAACAGGCTGGATGGGGGGGGCATGTGAACAGGCTGGATGGGGGGGGCATGTGAACAGGCTGGATGGGGGGGGCATGTGAACAGGCTGGATGGGGGGGGCATGTGAACAGGCTGGATGGGGGGGGCATGTGAACAGGCTGGATGGGGGGGGCATGTGAACAGGCTGGATGGGGGGGGCATGTGAACAGGCTGGATGGGGGGGCATGTGAACAGGCTGGATGGGGGGGGCATGTGAACAGGCTGGATGGGGGGGGCATGTGAACAGGCTGGATGGGGGGGGCATGTGAACAGGCTGGATGGGGGGGGGCATGTGAACAGGCTGGATGGGGGGGGCATGTGAACAGGCTGGATGGGGGGGGCATGTGAACAGGCTGGATGGGGGGGGCATGTGAACAGGCTGGATGGGGGGGGCATGTGAACAGGCTGGATGGGGGGGCATGTGAACAGGCTGGATGGGGGGGGCATGTGAACAGGCTGGATGGGGGGGCATGTGAACAGGCTGGATGGGGGGGGCATGTGAACAGGCTGGATGGGGGGGGCATGTGAACAGGCTGGATGGGGGGGGCATGTGAACAGGCTGGATGGGGGTTTATAGCAGGATCATATACAAGGCAGGAGGATCATTACCAGGATGGGGTACCTTAGTAGAGAATTTGGGGACATTACCCCCATAACAGTGTCAGCAGCAGATCCTCGCCCTATAACAGTGTGTCATGACCACATTTTTTGCTTAAAGTTTTATTTTCCCATTTTTCTCCTCTAAAACCAGGGTGCGTCTTATAGTCCGGTGCGTCTTATAGTCCGAAAAATACGGTAGTTTGGTGCTATGAAGGTATTTTGCTTCAGGCGCAAGTAGTGACACTGACACCGAGTATTAATAAAAATTTGGTAACACTCACACTGTGTGTTAGTAGCAGCAGGCCACTATCTAAGTTCTGTAAGATATGAAGATCCCCACAATTAGGCTACCGTATTTTTCGGACCATAAGACGCACTTTTTTTCCCCCAAATGTTGGGGGAAAGTTGGGGGTGCGTCTTATGGTCTGACTATAGGGCTGCGGCTGGGAATGAGGGTGCTGCGGGTCATCGGGGGCACGAGCAGGCAGCAGCAGCGCCTGCTCGTGACCACGTGGGCCCGCTCATTACATATGCACGCCCATCCTCTCGCCCATCTCTCAGCGCTGAAGCCGGCACTGACAGGTGGGCGGAAGGATGAGCGGGGACGCGCGCATAGTAAAGAGCCGGCATGATCACCCCTGGCAATTACAGCCTGGAGTGATCATGTGCGGCTGTATTCACTGCTCCCCGCGCGTCATTACCAGCGCGGGGTGCAGTGAATCAGTACACTCACCCGTCCCCGTGTGTGGAGCCGCCCCCCTGCTGCACGCGATGACTTCCTGTCTGTGCCGGTCAGCTGATCTGTGCTGAGCTGGTCAGCTGATCGGCACAGACAGGAAGACATCGCGATGTTGCAGGGGAACGGCTCCACACACACAGATCAGCGTGCCAGAGAGGAAGATGTGATCGGTGCTGCAGGGAGTGAGGAAAAGGTGAGTATAAACGTTTATTTTTTTCTCTGTGCTATAGGATACAGGCCATATACCAGGATGGTATATGAGCACGATGGGAGTATATGAGCAGGCAGGATGGGGGGGGCATGTAAACAGGCTGGATGGGGGGGCATGTAAACAGGCTGGATGGGGGGGCATGTAAACAGGCTGGATGGGGGGGCATGTGAACAGGCTGGATGGGGGGGCATGTGAACAGGCTGGATGGGGGGGCATGTGAACAGGCTGGATGGGGGGGCATGTGAACAGGCTGGATGGGGGGGCATGTGAACAGGCTGGATGGGGGGGGCATGTGAACAGGCTGGATGGGGGGGGCATGTGAACAGGCTGGATGGGGGGGGCATGTGAACAGGCTGGATGGGGGGGGCATGTGAACTGGATGGGGGGGGCATGTGAACAGGCTGGATGGGGGGGCATGTGAACAGGCTGGATGGGGGGGGCATGTGAACAGGCTGGATGGGGGGGGCATGTGAACAGGCTGGATGGGGGGGGCATGTGAACAGGCTGGATGGGGGGGCATGTGAACAGGCTGGATGGGGGGGGGCATGTGAACAGGCTGGATGGGGGGGGGCATGTGAACAGGCTGGATGGGGGGGGGGCATGTGAACAGGCTGGATGGGGGGGGCATGTGAACAGGCTGGATGGGGGGGGCATGTGAACAGGCTGGATGGGGGTTTATAGCAGGATCATATACAAGGCAGGAGGATCATTACCAGGATGGGGTACCTTAGTAGAGAATTTGGGGACATGACCACATTTTTTGCTTAAAGTTTTATTTTCCCATTTTCCTCCTCTAAAACCAGGGTGCGTCTTATAGTCCGGTGCGTCTTATAGTCCGAAAAATACGGTAGTTTGGTGCTATGAAGGTATTTTGCTTCAGGCGCAAGTAGTGACACTGACACCGAGTATTAATAAAAATTTGGTAACACTCACACTGTGTGTTAGTAGCAGCAGGCCACTATCTAAGTTCTGTAAGATATGAAGATCCCCAAAATTAGGCTAGTTTGGTACTATGAAGGTATTTTGCTTCAGGCACAAGTAGTGCCACTAGCACCGAGTATTTATAAAATTTGGTAACACTCAGACCGTGAATTGAGATGGTGGCTGACAGGCACTACACTACAACTGAACCCGTTGTTTTTACAATTTTTGGACCTTTTTTTTGCAAGTTGTAATACCTATTGCTAGTATAACAGACACAAGGGATGTAGCAGTCCTGAGATTGTTGATTATTAACAATTATTAGTTTTATTAGTAGCAGATGTCAGGACAGCTTTAAATCTCTCCCTGCCTGTGAATAAGCTGTCACTATATCACACACTGCAGTAACAGACCGTATGCATCACTAATAAGAGGATTTTTATTTGACCGGTTTAAAACAGGAGCGGCTGTCACCAAAATAAGCAATGCACTAACACTGTCCCTATACCTTGTTATATGATTTTCACAGCTGCTAGCACATAGTGGACACTGTCTTCAGCCCTTACAAGGACTATTTTGGATTGTACAGCAGGAACACTATCTCATAGAACGCACTGCACTGTTCTTATACCTGTTTCTATGATTTACACAGCCGCTAGCAGTTAATGCTAAATATCTTCAGCCCTTAGAAGGACTAGTATTAGTTGACTGGAGAAACGCGGTCCCGCACACAGTACAGTCTAGCTAAACCGGCAGCTCAGGAATTAATGTGTCACGCTCCCCGGGTCCTTGGCTTCCCTCCCCGGGTCCTCTGCTCCGCTCCCCGGGTCCTCAGCCCCGCTCCCCGGCTCACCTGCCACGCTCCCCGCTCTCCAGCCTCCGGTCCCCGTCCTTCCCAGGCCCCCTGGTCCCCGATCGCGGCGCCCGACGGCTTCCCAGGCCCTGGCCGGCTCCCCTGCGTCCTCTTCTCAGCCTCCTTCCCTGGCTTCTGGCACCCGGGCTGCGCGCATGCGCATTAGGGCGCGCGCGCGGTCACTGACCCTTTCTTAAAGGGCCAGCGTCCATTAACAGGTAATGAGGCTAATCAGGTACAGGGTATAAAGGGGTGTATTGTCCAAGGGGGCGGGGCCTGATCTTCGTGTTCCCTAAGCTAGGAGTCAGGTCTCCTGGTGTTTCAGTGCATGTACTCACCTATCTCTCTTTGTAGAGCCGTGCTTGCCTCGCCATCCAGTCTGCCGTATCCTGAACCCCGAACGCTGTCCTTCTGCCATCCTGACAGTCCGCACCATCTCGGATCCCTGCGGTGACCCGTCATCTTGCTCCCAAGGTTCCGGACCCCGCCTGACATCATCTCGGCTTCCGAACCTGAGCTGCGTCACCCGGACCACCACCCATAACTCCGTGGTCCCAGGGACTTCTCCGCTATTCCCGTGTGCAAGGACTGTTCTGCTGTTTCTAGTGTTCCAGCTGCCGGACTCTTTCCTACCATCTAGGAGTTCGGTCCAGTGGATCCACCTCCTGGGCCTGCCCGTACACCTGGCCGTGACAGTAAGATCAGGCCATGGATCCCGCTGCAGCACTAGCGGCCTTGCAAGAGGAACTCCAACGCCAGCGTGAAGTCCAGACCCGCATGCTGAACTTCATGACTTCCGTGGACACCCGCCTGACCATGCTACAAGCGGCAGTCACGTCTACAACATCCCAAGCCGCCACTAGTCAAGCCACGTCCCCCGCTCCCGTGGCCGCTTCTTCGGATGCTTCCAGACTGCGTTTGGCCTCACCACCCCGGTACGCCGGAGATCCCAAGACTTGCAGGGGGTTTATAAACCAATGCTCCCTCCACTTCACGCAGCTGCCACATCTGTTTGCCTCCGACCAAGCCAAGGTCGCCTTCATCATGTCTCACCTGGAGGGCGAGGCACTGGCGTGGATGAACCCGTTGTGGGAGAAGGAGGACCCTATGACCAAGGATCTTCAAGAGTTCCTGCAGGCCTTCCGCAGCACCTTTGACGAGCCGGGACGCGCCTCTGCGTCTGCTTCATCCCTCCTCCGCTTACGTCAAGGAACACTGACGGTGGGCCAATACGCCATCCGTTTCCGCACGTTGGCTTCTGAACTCGGGTGGAATAATGATGCCCTAACAGCCGCCTTCTGGGAAGGACTCTCGAGTCGCATCAAAGATGAGTTGGCGGGTCGTGACGTGCCCTCCACCCTAGATGCCCTGATTGCCCTAGCAACTCGAGTGGACATTCGTTTTCAGGAGCGCTCCAAAGAGCTGTCTCGGGAGAGACGTCCGGTACGACATTCCCCTCCTCCACAGAAGCCCTCCGTATCGCAGTCATCAACAGCTGGGATTCCCGTCCACGAGCCCATGCAGATCGACCGAGTACGGCAATCTGAACAACGTCGAGCAGAGCGGCTCGCCAAGGGCCTCTGCTTTTACTGCGGAGAGGACACTCACCTCCTACGCTCCTGTCCGGAAAGGCCGGGAAACTCCAAAGCCTAGGGTTGGTAGGAGAGGCCACCCTAGGTGCTGGGACTCTCTCAGACCCGGTTATGTGGACTGTGCAAGTGTCAACGGGAGAGACGCGCTTCACGGCTGAGGCATACCTCGACTCTGGAGCAGCAGGCAATTTCATCCAGCAGGCCACGGTGGACAAGTACCAGCTGCCTGTTACTCTACTCGAGAAGCCCCTAGTGATTGCCTCTGTGGATGGGAGACCCCTCTCTGATACCATCTCCTGGGTCACCAGACCGGTCGAACTGCGTATCGGTGCCCTGCACACCGAGAACATCACTCTCTACGTCCTTCCACACATGTCCCACCAGATCCTGCTGGGACTTCCCTGGTTGCGGACACACGAACCATCAGTCAGCTGGGGTACTGGCGAAATCACCCGATGGGGTTCTGCTTGTCATGAGAAGTGTCTGAAGTCCATACAACCTATCCGACGACCTCCGGTTCCAGAGAACCTACCGGAACTGCCCTCGGCCTATTGGTCCTTCGCAGACGTTTTTGACAAGAAGGAGTCTGAGGTACTTCCGCCACACCGTCCCTACGATTGTGCCATCGACCTGCTCCCAGGAACAACACCACCTCGAGGACGGATATATCCGTTGTCTCCGGCCGAAACCAGGGCCATGTCTACCTACATCACAGAGAGCCTGGCAAAAGGATTCATCCGGAGATCCTCCTCTCCTGCGGGAGCAGGCTTCTTCTTCGTGAAGAAGAAAGAGGGTGACCTACGCCCATGCATCGACTACCGGGGTCTAAATCAGATCACCGTCAAAAACAAGTACCCTCTGCCGCTCATCCCCGAATTGTTCGACCGGCTCAGAGGAGCCCGTGTGTTCACCAGGCTGGATCTTCGGGGTGCCTACAACCTAGTTCGTATCCGCTCTGGGGACGAATGGAAGACCGCGTTTAATACTCGCGATGGGCACTATGAATACTGCGTGATGCCCTTCGGCCTGTGTAACGCACCAGCAGTCTTCCAAGAATTGGTGAACGACATATTCCGGGACCTCCTCTACGTCTGTGTCGTAGTTTATCTGGATGACATCCTTATCTTCTCTCCGGACCTCCAGACCCATAGAGAGAACGTACAGCTGGTTCTGCAAAGACTGAGGGAGAATCGTCTTTACGCCAAATATGAGAAGTGCGTCTTTGAGCAGTCTTCTCTCCCTTTCCTGGGATACATCATCTCGGGCACTGGACTGCAGATGGATCCAAAGAAGGTCTCCTCCATACTCAACTGGCCTCCTCCTTCTGGACTGAAGGCAATCCAACGGTTCCTGGGATTCGCCAACTACTACCGCCAGTTTATCCCTCACTTCTCTGCCCTGACTGCTCCTCTCTCCGCTTTGACCAAAAAGGAGGCTAATCCAAAGGACTGGTCACCTGCGGCCGACGCCGCGTTTTGCTCCCTGAAGCGAGCATTTGCCTCCGCTCCTGTACTCCACCGTCCGGAGTTAAACCGCCAGTTCACCTTGGAAGTGGATGCCTCCTCCTCGGGGGCTGGAGCAGTGCTCATGCAGAAATCCTCCTCCGGCAAGATGGTGACTTGCGGTTTCTTCTCCAAGAGCTTCTCCGCGCCGGAACGTAATTACACCATCGGTGACCGAGAACTATTGGCGGTCAAACTGGCTCTGGAGGAGTGGCGCTACCTCCTGGAAGGAGCAGTGTACCCTGTGATTATCTACACGGACCACAAGAACCTGGAATACCTGCGGTCCGCTCAGCGACTGAACCCACGGCAAGCCAGGTGGTCCTTATTCTTTGCCAGGTTTGACTTCCAGCTCCATTTCAGACCCGCGGACAAGAATGTACGTGCTGGTGCCTTGTCTAGGTCTTTCGTGCCCATGGAGCAGGAGGAAGAGACTACCCAACCTATCATCCCTCCTAGCAAGATTATTCCGGTGGCCCCTGTCACTCTGGCCCAGATACCGCCCGGGAAGACCTATGTCTCTGAGACTGACAGGCAAAAAGTGTTACACTGGGGTCATGCCTCCAAAACAGCCGGTCATGCAGGCCAGAAGAGAACATGGGGTGCGATTGTACGCCATTACTGGTGGCCATCCCTTCGCACGGACGTCGCTGCTTATGTCTCTGCCTGCTCCTCTTGTGCCAGGAACAAGACACCCAAACACCTGCCCTATGGCCTTCTTCTGCCTCTGCCTATACCCTCAGTTCCGTGGCAACACATAGCGATGGATTTTATTACGGACTTGCCATTATCCTCCGGACACACAGTCATATGGGTCGTGGTGGACCGGTTCTCCAAAATGGCTCACTTCGTCCCTATGGCCGGACTGCCCTCTGCTCAGGAACTCGCGGAAGCCTATATACATCACATCTTCCGCTTGCATGGCTTTCTATCCCACATCGTGTCCGACAGAGGAACTCAGTTCACCTCCCGCTTCTGGAGGGCGCTCTGCAAGCATCTGGGAGTGACTCTGGACTTTTCTTCTGCTTACCATCCTCAGTCTAATGGCCAAGTGGAGAGGGTCAATCAAATCTTGACATCCTTCTTACGTCACTATGTCAACGCCCATCACGACGACTGGTCCACGCTTCTGCCTTGGGCTGAATTCTCACATAACCACCATATCAGTGAGTCGTCCTCCAAATCTCCCTTCCATGTCGTTTACGGACTTCAGCCCTCCGTTCCATTGCCTATATCCCCTTCTTCGGATATCCCTGCGGCTGATACTGTAGCCCGTGACTTCGCTACCATTTGGGACTCTGTCAAGGCATCCCTTGGACGCGCTTCCCAGCGGATGAAGAAACACGCTGACAAGAGGCGTCTGGACCCTCCGTGTTTCTCTCCTGGTGACCTGGTCTGGCTTGCTTCCCAGTACATCCGATTGAAGATACCTTCCTACAAGCTGGGTCCTCGCTACATCGGGCCGTTTAAGGTCCTCAGCAAGATCAATGAGGTCTCCTACAAGCTACAGCTCCCGGCCACGATGAGGATTCCCAACTCTTTCCACGTCTCCCTGCTCAAGCCGGTCGTCCTTGGTCCCTTCTCCGCTGCTGCCAGTCCGGCTCCTCCACCTATTGCCGATGACGACATCTATGCGGTAAGGGATATCGTGGCCATGAAGACCGTTCGAGGTCGTCAGTTCTTCCTGGTGGACTGGGAGGGGTATGGTCCTGAGGATAGGTCCTGGGAGCCCAGGGAGAACGTGGGCACTCCTCTGATCCGTGCCTTCATGTCCCGGTTGCGGGGAGGGGGGCGTGGGGGGGGGGGTACTGTCACGCTCCCCGGGTCCTTGGCTTCCCTCCCCGGGTCCTCTGCTCCGCTCCCCGGGTCCTCAGCCCCGCTCCCCGGCTCACCTGCCACGCTCCCCGCTCTCCAGCCTCCGGTCCCCGTCCTTCCCAGGCCCCCTGGTCCCCGATCGCGGCGCCCGACGGCTTCCCAGGCCCTGGCCGGCTCCCCTGCGTCCTCTTCTCAGCCTCCTTCCCTGGCTTCTGGCACCCGGGCTGCGCGCATGCGCATTAGGGCGCGCGCGCGGTCACTGACCCTTTCTTAAAGGGCCAGCGTCCATTAACAGGTAATGAGGCTAATCAGGTACAGGGTATAAAGGGGTGTATTGTCCAAGGGGGCGGGGCCTGATCTTCGTGTTCCCTAAGCTAGGAGTCAGGTCTCCTGGTGTTTCAGTGCATTTACTCACCTATCTCTCTTTGTAGAGCCGTGCTTGCCTCGCCATCCAGTCTGCCGTATCCTGAACCCCGAACGCTGTCCTTCTGCCATCCTGACAGTCCGCACCATCTCGGATCCCTGCGGTGACCCGTCATCTTGCTCCCAAGGTTCTGGACCCCGCCTGACATCATCTCGGCTTCCGAACCTGAGCTGCGTCACCCGGACCACCACCCATAACTCCGTGGTCCCAGGGACTTCTCCGCTATTCCCGTGTGCAAGGACTGTTCTGCTGTTTCTAGTGTTCCAGCTGCCGGACTCTTTCCTACCATCTAGGAGTTCGGTCCAGTGGATCCACCTCCTGGGCCTGCCCGTACACCTGGCCGTGACATAATGCGTGTTCACAAAATGGCGGAAACCTTATGTAGCCCCTATGCCGCTGTGCGGCCAAGCCAATCACAGTAACATCACAACAAAGATGGCTGTGGCTTTACTGTGAGGGCAAGTGTGACGCCCTGGCCAGCCAGGTAGTAACAGAAAGAGTTAAACCTCTTTGATACCACCTGATCCCACATTGGTACAGTGAGGCAGCCGCCCCCTCCCCCCAGTGTAACAAAAAGAGCAGGAGGGGAGGAGTTGAGTCAGTCAGTGGAAGGAGAAGGGGAGGAGAGCAGTCAGAGGTTGTGGCTCCTGGGCTGCTGGGGAAGTGGAGAAAGGATTAAGTCGAGTCTTGGAGCTGAAGTAGAGACTAGGCTCAAGGGCACCTGTAGCGGACCGGAGAAGGGTAGTGGCACGCCGGTAGTGTGCACGGGACCCCGGACTTGTGCAAAGAGAGGACTTCCCCCGTCCAAAACAGAGAAGGTGACTCTTAGCTGGAGTGCAGAGGAGAGAGGGCCCTGCTTCGTCTACTGGGTGTGGGATCCGAACACCACCGTACCAAAGGCCTACGGACACCAGCAATTTCTGGTTAAGTACTGGACTCTGTGCTTCCTGACCCTACACATGAAAACAGCCTCATCCAACAACAGGACAACCGAACTGTAAGTGTGCTGAGTGCTGATCTTAGCAATCCTTGCCACCACCACAACTCCCAATTGGGCCCGGGACTACAACTCCCCTACCCGTGGAGGGGATCCCACCTTGCTGCCCCACACCATCAGTCCCGGGCACGGTCCCCAGAGGCAGCGGTGGTGCCACCATCTCATCACCGCAACCCACGGGTGGCGTCAAAGACAATCCCCTTTACATATTCCCCTTTTGTTGTGGAGCCTGGGATCACAGACCGGGTCACACCACCGTGATACCTCTAGAAGCGACCCCATTGGCCTGGCTCTGAGTACCCCCTATCCCTGTGCGACACACAAGCAACGTCAGATGTGTTCATTGGCTGGAAAAAGGCGCCTGGAAGTCCAGAAATGAAAATGAAAGTATCGGAGCGAATCCCATATTAGCCGTCGGATACCGAATACCTCGAATACCGAATGGTGGCAAATCTATTCGCTCATCCCTAACAATGACCCAAAACATACTGCGAAAGCAACCTAGGTGTTTTTTAAGGCCAAGAAGTTGAATATTCGGAAATGACCGAGTCAATCCCCAGATCTCAACCTCATCGATTATGCATTTCACATGCTTAAGACAAAACTTAAGGCAGAAAGACCCACAAACAAGCAACAATTGAAGTCAGCTGCAGGAGGAAACCAGGATTTTGTGAAGTCCATGGCTTCAAAACTTCAGAAAGTCATTGTCTGTAAAGGATTCCCTACAAATTTTAAAAATGAACATTTTACTTATGCTAAAATAAATCTGTCTAATTTCTTTTGATCTCCTAAAATGAGGAGGCTTTTTAGAAAAATTTTTGAAATTCCCAAACGTTTCACAGAATATTTTTTTCAATGCCTTTAATTAAACCTTAAAGGGGTTTTCCCACTAACAAAAATTATTTTAATCAATAGAACTTTGAATAAATATAAGTTCCACATTCAGATGTGTTTAAAAAAAATGTTCCTGTGCTGAGATAATTTTATATATGTGTCCCTGCTATGTACTGTGTAATGGCCGTGTCTGACCGTACAAGGACATGGTCTGATCATACCATATCTTCTTGGCAGGGGAGGAAGTAAAAGAGTACACAGAGATTACAGCATGGGATCTCAAATACGTTTTTTTCTGAGGTAAAAAAATTTTAAAAACAGGCAGGGAAATGTTTTACCTCACAAAAAGAATAAGCTATTATCCTGTGCTTAAATTTCTTTATACTGTCCTACGAACTCCCCTGCCCAGGAGATGTGGTATGATAAGACCCTGTCACTGCATGGTCAGACACGGCCAGTACACAGCACATAGCAGGGACACATTTATAAGATTATGTAAACACAGGAACATTTTTTTAAACACATCTAATTGTGTGAATTATTATTATTCCAAGATTTATTGATTAAAATGAACATGAAAATTAAGTTTGTTCATGGCAAAAACCCCTTTAAAGTCTACACTTCAAGTACATCACCATTTGTTTCGTTTTAAATCAGAAATAGTGGGATGCAGAGCCCAAATCAGAGATTCAGTCACGGTCCAAATATTTTTGCACCTAACTATATACTATGCAATTTGCGTACTTGCAGTCTCGTGCCGACTAAATGTATCTGGTTTCTCTCAATGCATTTTTATTGAGAGGAGCCAAGTTTGTTTAGTCGGCATGTGACTGCAAGTATATAAATTGCATAAATGCAGTCATATGAATGCCCACTTGCTCTCGGATTGTTAGGATGCACGCCGTCACAATTCAAATGCCAGTATAGTGACTGCAACCCTATGTGTCCAACCTGGACGGCCCTTTTAATTACATATCTCTGTCTCTCTCTATATATACAGTACAGACCAAACGTTTTTAACACACCTTCTCATTCAAAGAGTTTTCTTTATTTTCAGGACTCTAAAAATTGTAGATTCACATTGAGGGCATCAAAACTATGAATTAAAACATGTGGAATGAAATACTTAAAAAAGTGTGAAACAACTGAAAATATGTCTTATATTCTAGGTTCTTCAAAGTAGCCACCTTTTGCTTTCATTACTACTTTGCACACTCTTGGCATTCTCTTGATGAGCTTCAAGAGGTAGTCACCGAAAATGGTTTTCCAACAATCTTGAAGGAGTTCCCAGAGATGCTTAGCACTTATTGGCCCTTTTGCCTTCACTCTACGGTTCAGCTCACCCCAAACCATCTTGATTGGGTTCAGGTCTGGTGACTGTGGAGACCAGGTCATCTGGCGTAGCACCCCATCACTCTCCTTCTTAGCCAAATAGCCCTTACACAGCCTGGAGGTGTGTTTGGGGTTATTGTCCTGTTGAAAAATAAATGATGGTCCAACTAAACGCAAACCGAATGGAATAGCACGCCACTGCAAGATGCTGTGGTAGCCATGCTGGTTCTGTATGCCTTCAATTTTGAATAAATCCCCAACAGTGTCACCAGCAAAGCACCCCCACACTGCCACACCTCCTCCTCCATGCTTCACGGTGGGAACCAGCCATATAGAGTCCATCCGTTCACCTTTTCTACAAAGACACGGTGGTTGGATCCAAAGATCTCAAATTTGGACTCATCAGACCAAAGCACAGATTTCCACTGGTCTAATGTCCATTTCTTGTGTTCTTTAGCCCAAACAAGTCTCTTCTGCTTGTTGCCTGTCCTTAGCAGTGGTTTCCTAGCAGTTATTTTACCATGAAGGCCGGCTGCACAAAGTCACCTCTTAACAGTTGTTCTAGAGATGAGAAGGTGTGTCCAAACTTTTGGTCTGTACTGTATATATATATATATCTATATATATATAGATAGATAGATAGATATGTATGCGCAAAATCATTGCTTAACCCTTTCAACCCTGATGATTTTTTGTTTCTTCTTGCTTTCAATCTCTTCTTTCAATATCTACATCTTTTTTACATTTCTATAATCAAAACTATATGAGGGTTTGGTTTATGAGCAATTATGTTTAGTTTTGAATGAAACTATTTATTTTACTAATAAATGGAAAAAAATACAAGGGAGGTAAATGTGAAAAAGTGCAATTCCATCATGTTTTTGGGATTTGTTTTTAAGCTGTTGATTGTACATTATATTTTAACTGGAAAAATGATTCGCCAGTTCAGAATGATTATGAGGAACGCAATTTATAATGATTTTTTTATCTTTTAGTGGTTGAACTTTTTTTTAACTTTGTAAAAAACATTCTTGTCGTGTCGCCATTTTCTGAGAGCAGAAACTTTTTATTTTTGTGTCAGTTGAGCTTTATTAGGGTTTGTTCTTTGTGTGCTGAAATATCATTTTTATTGAAACCTTTTGCACTATTTTAATTGTATTTTGTTGTATTTATTTTTAGAAAGAACAGTTATGAAAAAAGTTGCTAGTTTGATGTTTTAATATTTTTGTTCTCATGATAACCCATGATTCCCTATGAATGTGTTATACGGTGGGTTATTGACGTTGATGCACAAGAGTACCAACTAGCAGGCCATAAAGATGATGCTGTCAGAGATTGGCAGCATTTAAATGGTTAAACCATCTGACATACGGTACCTTAATTTGCGGCAGTTACAGCCAGATACAAAGTGATTAGTACATTGGTCATTTACCAGGTGTGTTGGAGGTTCAGATCCTGGATCCGCTTCATAGATCCTGCACACAGGCTTGTTCTGTTCACCAGGTGAACAGGTGAATCCCCCAATAGGGCCCTGTGCATAAATTGGTCTCCCAGGAAGGGCAACAACCCAAAACATGTGCCTGCAAATAGATATTCTGGTTTAGCTTTTATCCCAAGTCATGGGCAAGCCTTGTAAATCGGTTAATATTAAGATTTCTACTTCAGTAGGTGGCACTAGAATTAAAATCCATGGCCAAAAAGTGTCCTCACACTTGCATGTCAGCCATGTAACGCTCCACAAGGAAAGATGTTACCTCTTAAATTTTGCGGTCATTGGGCATAATTTTGTAATATATATTTATTCCTTTTTCTGAAATTTTATGTAACTATTGAAAATTCTAATAGAACATTTGATGCTATAATCCCTTGATCACATATATTTTGCTTTGAAATGCTGAGTAGTCAGTGATAGCAGTCAGTGATACATCTATTAGCCTATTAGAATTTTATTTTTCAGCATCATTGAATCCATGGTGCTGTACATGAGAAGGGTTTACATAAAAAATACAGATATAAATTATAGTAATTAAACTAACCATGTCAGGATGGTATGGAGGGAAGAGGGCCTTGTAATTTCGGACTTACATTCTATCGGACCTTTGAAAAACATGGAGTCCTTTTGGACCCTAAGCTGTCAAGGTGGTTTAACGCACTCTGCAATCACATTTCTGTGGCACTGTTGATCTGACAAAGGGAGCAAAACTCAGTTCATTACTGTGGCTGCTATTGATTGTGAAATTGGAGGTTCATCTAACCTGACCATTACAGTGGGAATATAACTGTCGATGAGAGCTAAAAGTACTGTCCTGTTGTTTGGTGACAAAATGACCACGGTGTGGTAGAGAGGAGCAAATATATTTAAGGGAAATTGAATTCTACTTAAATTTTACAAATATTCGCATTTGCCAAAATATAGATTCTTTCGTAATTCACTTCCTCATGGATTCAGGAACATGGCATCTGCTGGCCACCATTTTTCTGAACTATGAACTCTCATCAAAAGGTTCTAAAAAAATACTTATACTCATCTTACCACTCAGCTTTCAGCCACTTCAGTTCTCACCGTGACCCATCCAGTCCTCGTCACATCTCCTGATCACCATTGCAAGTGCTGAAATCCCAGATCTTGTTGGCCTTAGCACAGCCAGAAGTCGTGGCTTAAGGCCACTTCACACATAACGAGATCGCTAACAACATCGTTGCTACGTCACATTTTCTGTGATGAAACAACGACTTCCCCAGCGATCTCGTTATGTTTGACACGTACCAACGATCCTCCCCCTGCTGTGAGATTGTTGGTCGTTGCTGAATGTCCTGGACCATTTTTGGCACGTTGGACTCCTGCTGGGCAGGATGGATCTGTATGTTTGACACCTACCAACGATCTTTTTAACGACCTAGATGAGAACTTAAAATTGTGACACGTAGGCGTGTAGTTGCATCACCTTTTCCGCGCCCCCTCTGCATCGATTGGTTGGCGCTGAAAACAGTACTGCTTTCTGATTGGGTATCGCTTCATGCTTTGTTCCTTTTGAGCCTTGCTTTGAGGATAGAACCTGCGACTACACCCGGATTCATTCGTACTTTGTTCCCGATTGCTTGCTTGCAAAGTGACAAAGGATGGAGCGATACAAAGTTGCCTTCTAGGCCGGAGCCTAATCAGAATGCAGTATTGTCCACCAATCGGAGTGGAGGGGTGTGGAAAAGGCGACGCATATGCACGCCTACGTGGCTCACAGCGTCAAACACTATGCCCCTATTCGAGGTCGGAATCGTTACATAGCTGCTGTGTGACAGGGTCCCAACGACCAACGAGATTGTTATACAGGTCGTTGCATCGTTACTAAAGTCGTTGGAAAAATGACTGTGTGACATCTCACCAACGATTTAACAACAATCCGGAAGCTGTGACGTAGTAACGATCTCGTTAACGATATCGTTATGTGTGACTGGACCATTAGTGAGAGAATCCCGGCAATTTTAGAGGTCGTGGTAGAGATAAGAAGAAACAGTAAATACTGGACATGTGTCAATGAGAAATGGAGGGGCCTGAAAGGTCAGTGGTAAGGTGAGTATAATTTGTTTTTTTTATTTTCTATATCTTTTATTTTTTATACTCTGGTATCTGAAAAGACCCAGGAGAACAATACAGTATAAATTTGAAGAAATTTCCCAAGAAAATCCACACAAACAGGTGAATTTGCTTATCTTGCTTCTAGTTATGACGTAAAAGTACATCTGACTGAGGGAAGAGCCTAATCTTCCTGAACAATACAATTTTTTCTTTGTAGACAAAAAAAAGGACTTTTGACTTCTTCACCCTGGTAAAGTCCATTATAATATACTCATTTACTGCTATACTGTAAACAGGTTGATCAATTTTCAAATGAAGGTTGATTATATTCTGCTAATGCAATCTATGACGAAGCACCATAAATAGGATTCTGTGATGTGAGCTAATACATGTGGCAATACAAAGTTACAGCTCTCTCAGGGTCAGATTCATAAAATGTGAACATATGAGTTACCTTGTGCAACTAATGGGCAGTACAGGATGTGTTTTACAATTGATCACTAGGTTTAAGAGATAACTCCAACTAAAGGTTAACTTTTATTATTATGCATTTTTTTTACCTTATAAATCCATGTAATTATTTATGACAAATTAGGCGTAAATGCAGAGGCAATGCATAAAAAATTAAGTACACCTGTAAGGAACTAGATTGGGTACTGTCACGTTGATTCCTTTGAAGAAACAGATCACGTTGTGGCATTGTCATTTAGTGTAATGTGAATTGTGCCCTGCGTCTTTTGTAAATATTGTTTTATGTGAATTGTGATGATAATGTGAAGTATTGTGCTGTGTTCCTGTATAATGTACAGCAAGGTTATATGTAGTAATGTTTCATGAATAATTTATAGCAGTATATAAGTAGTTACCGGACTATAAGGTAAGAGATAGCTAAGTGTTTCGACTAGCCCACAATGGGATGGGGAAAGAGACAGGTTATTCTAGAAGGTTAGTGAAGTTTTAGTGCATGACAGAAATGGACTTATAGTATGTAGGTTGTCAAGGTCGCATGCAGTGGGTGATCTGTGGCAGAACAAAAGGAGAAAGGAGACCATAGTGGAGATAGCATGATCTTAGAGTGTTGATCAAGAAAAAGAACGTAAAACAATGCTGATGCTAGAGACCGGCCTTCTAACGAAAGTGGTCCCAGGCTGAAGGGTCCAGAGGATGGGACTCTAGCAGTAAGGCCCCAAGCCTCAAAGGTTCAAAGGTAACGGGTGGAGATGGACTAGTACATTAGTGCAGTTGGCTATCCTGGTCAGAGTCTTCTTATAAATTCAAGAATGTGCAGTTCTTCTCTGGTACTATTGGCTACCCCTTAACCTTCTCCTGTAAAAGAGACGTGGATACAGAAGCGTCTAGGAGCACAAGGTTCTACTCTAGCAATAAAGGCAAAACTCCAGACATGTAGCCACAGGAAGGGAAAGTGACATTCACAAAATGGACTGTAGTATTAGACTGGGTTCTGCTAGGACTGACAGGACCAGTAAGATCGGAAACAACCCAGTGGAAATTGACAATGTGCCTCAATATGCCTTCTACAATGGGAACAAGCTGGAATGTGCTGGAAGATATGTGCATGCTATCTGGTGTATAAAGTTGTTGATGAATATGAACTGTTGAGTAAGGTACTATTGTTTGAAGTGATTAGTGGTCTGCTTGTGCAAACGAGTCGTCATTTGATTCCGGCCAGACGACGTCAGAGAGAGCATGCTGCCTACACAGGTGAATGGTCCACACAACACAAGTCCACATACCCAGAGAGGACCATGTAGTATGATGGGGTTTCTGGAGGTAGAGTAGGAAGAATTGTTTAACTTAGAGATGTAAAAATAGTTAAGAGTAACTGCACAAAACTATACCTCTCAGGAATTAGAGGAAGACAAAACTTTAAGCTCAAACTCCTGAACCTACTGAAGACTGTACAACCTAACTGTACATGATTCAGGAGCATGGTTAAAGGGATTGTCCGCTTCTTTGACATTGATGGCCTATCATTAGGATAGGTCAATGAGGCGGATGTGCAATACTTGGCCACAGTCGCTATCAGAAGACAGAGCAGCGCCAGAACTGAGCATTTCCGGACGCCTGCTGCCGCCAGGACCGAGATCAGCTGATCGGCGGTGATGCAGTGTGTCAGACCCCAGCTTAACAGACATTGATGACCTATCCTAAGGATACTCCAGCACTGTAAAAGTAGTGGACTACCCCTTTAAGTTTCTATTTAAGATGATGGTACACTTCAGCCTGTACCTAATTATTTTAAAACAGCAAAACTAAGGCTACTTTCACACTTGCGTTGAACGGTATCCGTTGCATTGCGTTGTGTAACGGATGCAACGGATGTGTTGCATATAGTGACACAACGGATGCAACGGATGCTGCAAAACAACGCAATTCGTTTTGATTTTTTTTTTTTTTTTTCCCGGTTTTACCAGCGGCAGACTATAGTGAACGATCAGCTGATCGTTCCCTGCAGCCGGCCGCTGGGTGATCAGCTGATTGCTCCCAGTAGCCGGCCGCCGGGTGATCAGCTGATCGCTCCCGCCCGCCGGGTGATCAGCTGATCGCTCCCGGCTGCCGGGTGATCAGCTGATCGCTCCCGGCTGCCGGCTGCCGGGTGATCAGCTGATCGCTCCCGGCCGCCGGGTGATCAGCTGATCGCTCCCGGCCGCCGGGTGATCAGCTGATCGCTCCCGGCCGCCGGGTGATCAGCTGATCGCTCCCTGCAGCCGGCCGCCGGGTGATCAGCTGATCGCTCCCTGCAGCCGGCCGCCGGGTGATCAGCTGATCGCTCCCTGCAGCCGGCCGCCGGGTGATCAGCTGATCGCTCCCTGCAGCCGGCCGCCGGGTGATCAGCTGATCGCTCCCTGCAGCCGGCCGCCGGGTGATCAGCTGATCGCTCCCTGCAGCCGGCTGCCGGGTGATCAGCTGATCGCTCCCGGCCGCCGGGTGATCAGCTGATCGCTCCCTGCAGCCGGCCGCCGGGTGATCAGCTGATCGCTGTCACTTGCCGGCGCCCGGGCATGCCGGCGGGCGGGCGCTCAGCTGAGCGCTGTGACTTGCCGGCGGCCGGGCATGCTGGTGGCCGGTCATTCAGCTGAGCGCTGTCGCTTGCCGACGGCCGGGCGCTCAGCTGAACGTTCGGCCACCGCGAGCCAAAATAAAGTTTGATTTAAAAAAAAAAAAAAAAAAAAAAAAAAAAAAAGAGCATGCGCAGTGAAATCCAGAGGATTCCGCTGCTCAAAATAACGTTACATGCTGCGTTCCTCCCGCTGGGCGGAAGCAACGGAGCGTCGCCCAGCGGAAGCAACGCAGCTCCTTTTGGTACAATCCGTCAACCATACAAGTCTATGGGAAACAGCGGAATCCGTTAACGGATTCCGCTGTTTCCCAAAAGGGCGGATTGTAACGGAAGGAAAATAACGCAAGTGTGAAAGTACCCTAACTCAGACATACAAAATATTAACTCTTATTTTTTTTACCTTATCTTTCAAAATAGTAATATGGTACAGCTGGTTCTATAGCTGCTGAAACAACTCAATAATAAAAGCAAGAAGTAAAAATTGAAAGGTCCAATAAAATAAATTATTAAATGTTGAAGTACAGCTCGAACTTATCCATCACAAATTACTTCCAGTGATCAGGAAACAAAGCTCAGTCTGCTGTGACCAAATGACGTGAATCCTAAATTTATGTTTGCTATTATGCAAACATTACAGGGTTTTATTTTAAACTAGACTTTAGTTTCTGGGGAATGTGAGTGACTCAAAGCTCGTAGACTTCAGCTGTAGAGGCTTTAGCAGATCCCTGAGATGTGGCGACTGTAAGAACTTTGCTATTTACTAATTACATATTTATTGTCATCTACCTTTAATAATAGCTTTCTATCATCACTATACAGAAGAATAGTGGTGCGTTTACCAATTAAAATCCTAAGAACCCATAAGTTCAAACTAAATGATGCCAAATAGATCTGGAATTCTCAAGGTAGAATTTGTTGCTATTGTTGGACACTAAGATATAAAAGGTATACGCAAGAAGAGGACACCATTTTCCTTCCACGTTTACAGCCTTGATTTAGATTAAATGAGTTGTCCAGTCTAAATCCATAACATAAATGTCAATAATTAATGGCCTATCAACTCAAAGTGAAATTTTTTTTCCTTTTTTGTGGTCTCCAACACACATGCTAATCACAAAATCATTAGGCAATTACAAAAAGTGTTCTATCAAGCCATCCAAAAATGATCCCCTTATTTCTGAAGACAAACAGGGGGCATTGTTTTGAACTTTAAGAAGTTCTGGCTTGTGGACATCAAGTCTTTAAAAAAATTAGCCCTATTTTCAGAGCTATTTCTTGAGGATACAAAAATGGAAGTGTTTCCCCAGCATCAAGTAGTATTATCACACACTATGAAAGACAGTGGGAAGCCAAAAGGTGTGTGGCTGGTCTGGATGTGCAGTGACTATGGCAGAAGCACAGTATTGCGTTAGGATGGGGAGGCAGTGAGATTCTTGGCAGGTTAGGGCCAGCAACGTCAGCCCCGGCATCCAAAGTACTACAGTATAGATCACATGATTGACTGAGAGGAGATGTTCGGTAGAGTGAGGTCCATCGGTCCTGGTGCAAGCAGAATGGTGTAGATGACAGTCAAAGGACATGCAAAGATGGTACAGCTGATTTAATCATTTGCATCTGCTGATGGTGCATGAAAGTCTGCACTGATCCATGGTTTATTCATTTGGACAAATATTAGGTTGTCCCCTATCACAGCTGATAACATGGCCCGATTTGGTGGGATAAATTTACTGGAAATCCAAGGGATCAGTTTTCAGGGTATCTGCTTGAGAAAGGTCATAGTTTAGGTGAGACTGAAACTGGGTGTTTAGGTGGTACAACTCCGTTTACTCATGTATGTATGTTCATCATTTTTTGCACAGGCAGATAGTCCATTTGGTCCACCATGTTGTGTATATATAAATGTATATACTCGGTATATATATATATATATATATATATATATATAGTAATTAGTGCTGCTCCCTCAATTATTTGTTAGAGTGTTAATTTTGTCAAAGAAAATTGCACTTATGGAAAAAGAAGAATTTGGGTTGGAAATTTTTAAACAATTTGACTCTTTTCATTTTCTGATAATTTTTCTCTTTTTGACCTGCTCCAAGCAGTAGCCGGAGACACGGGGGAAGGCTGACACTGCAGGAAGCGCATAGTGGTACCTGGTCATACAGTACATGCGGGTGGCAACCGTCCACTGTGCAAATGCTTCACCAATTAGAGAAAGCCAATTCCTCTGCCTTAAAAATTTGTTAATAATCTGGGGGACAAGTAATTATTTATTGACAGCAAATTTAATTTATGGAATTCAAAGAATTTTGGTTTAATAACCTTAAAAACTATTTTTCTCTTTTTGACCTGTTCTGCACAGAGACTGGACAGAAAAATAAGTGTTGAGTCTATAGGGAACGCATAGTGGTCACCTGATCATACATGTGTTTGGGACCCGTCTACTGTGCAAAAGCTACATCGATTAGGTTCATGACCAGGAACAAATATGTGGTATCAACAGCAGTATGGCCATGGTGTATGGTATGTAGAGTGGATATATAAAACAGGTATTCCAAAAATCAAGAGACTTTTTTTTGTTATATTCAAGTTGAAGAAAAAAAGAAAGTCCTCTGAAAATGTACAATGAAGCACTTGCCACACGTGTAAATTGCCACTGTACTCTGTTGGCAAGAATACACATCTCGTATTAGAGCTGTTTTAAAAGCAGCGACATCGCTATTGATGTCGCTCGTGAAAGCACCCCCCACCCCCGTCGTTTGTGCGTCACGAGCAAATCGCTGCCCGTGGCGCACAATATCGCTAACACCCGTCACACGTACTTACCTTCCTAGCTATGTCGCTGTGGGCGGCGAACAACCTCTTCCTTAAGGGGGAGGTTTGCGCGATGTCACAGCGACGTCACACAGCAGCCGACCAATAGAAGCGGAGGGGCGGTAACCAGCTGCATTAACGACACGCCCACCTCGTAGACGGAGGACGCAGGTAAGCTGTTGTTCGTCATTCCCAGGGTGTCACATGTAGCGATGTCTGCAGCCTCAGGAACGACGAACAACCTACGTCCACAATGACCAACGAGATTTTGAAAATGAACGACGTGTCAACGATCAACGATTAGGTGAGTATGTATTGTTAACACTCGCTTGGAGCTGTTACATGCAACGACGTCGCTAACGACGCCGGATGTGCGTCACGAATTCCGTGACCCCGACAACATAGTGTTTAAAGCCCCTTTAGGACTAATAGGAACAATGAAGAAGGCTCAATGTATCATTTCAAACATCACACACACTTTAGCAAGTGCACCTGTACCGCACCGTGCTCGGCCGCAGCCGAGACGCTCAGATCTGGGCTCGTTGGTGGGTGGCTCGAGCGCCTCCGGACCCGGGGGTCACGACGCTCTGCAAGGGGTTGTTGGCAATCTTGATGGGGGTGGTTAGGTAGGTGTACGGCCGGAGCCGTGTTGAGTTCGTGAGGCCACCCACGGGATGTGGTGAAGGTGTAGACACCACCGCTGCAGTTACGGGGGCACCCGGGGGAGATGATCGTGCAGCAAGATGTTAACCCCTCCGTGGCCAGGGATGGTGGCCCCGGGACCCGTTTGGGGAGAATGGTAATTGGGGCGGTGCAAGGCAGTGCGCGGCCGGATGGCACTGTTGTACTCACGATTATTGACACACGCAAGTCTCTGGTAAACAAAGTTGATGGTGGTCGGTGCCCGCAGCCGGCTGCATCTTGTCCCCCACCCGGGTTGGTGGTCTTGGCCTTTCTCCTGCACCTTGTTATGTTCGTGTAGACTGCCTGTGCCTCAACAACGGGAGTCCACTCCCCGGCTGTGTATGTGTCGGTGGAGTCCGTTTGCTCGCAGGTGCTGGCCCGTGAGATCACTCTGCCTGTGCGGTGGCTTTCTATCCCCCTCGGTAGGCTGTTGCCTTCTTTCGGGACTTGAGATGGGAAAGGACCTAAGGTCCAGACCTCAATCAGTAATTTCGATGTGGTCCAGTGGCTTCTGGGCCTCGTTCTGGGTCTGAGAACCCCCCTGGTGCTCCGGTTTCCAGTCGGTTCCCCGTTTCTGTACCGGCGGGCCACTACCCTGTCCCGGTCCCTTACGGTTCCACCTGGCCGTCTTCCCGGCTCCTTTAGGCCAGGCCGCCTTCCTCCTAGCCAAGGTGTGCGGGCTACGACCCTCACACCTGTCAGTTTCCGCTGCAGACCTGTCACCACAGGCCTGCTGCACTCTCCTCCTATCAACTTCACTGACTGACAACTCCCAACTGACTACCGTTTCTCCTGCCTCAAACCCTCTGGACTCCTCATGGGTGTGCCAACCACCTTGCTCCGCCCCCTGGTGTGTCCATTAAGCCCTGAGGGAGGTGACTAGGTTTTAATGTGGTTGGCTGCTGTTACCTTTTTAGGGGGATAGGTGTTATGCGGGACCTATCTGTGACTACCTGGCTAGTCCAGGGCGTCACACACCCTTGTATATAAGTTTCCGTATTCTGTGGTTTTCTCTCTGAAAATAAATAAATAAATAATAACAATAAGAATAAAAGATAGGAGAAAATCTAATACTGAAACTATCATTGCCATTTTAAGTTGTAACATCATTAGTGAAACACCAGAGTTACATTAGCCCTTTATCTTTCCATATCCTGTGAGCTCTGAGAGCTTCTAAACTCTACAAGCCTAATATGGTGTTCTTTAGCGGTCCCTATGTATTATACTGCCTATGATAGCCCCCATGATTAGCTGTACTACACCATGTGATTGGATTGCTGCGAGCCAAGATAGGGAAACCAACGTTGCCACTCTAGATGCTTTTTGCTTGCTCACTGAGTGTGTAGCATGTGCGAAATGGGCATTTATTTTTAAATTGTAAATCACAAATCTTATCGCAGATTTTTTTACTTTGTGTGAAACTGCAGATTCAACAAATTGATAGATCCACTTGTCTTTAGTCGCCATCCTAAATGTCAGTATTGACCCTTTAACAAGCCTTGAAAATGAGTTAGGATAAAAGCCAAACCAAACACTCTTTTGCAGACATGTTCCGGCATATTTGCCCCTCCTCAGTGCAAATTGAAAGGTCTGATTTGGCTGGATAATTGGCAGGCTCTAAGGGATAACCTCTCTACTTATAGAGACTGGCCAAGCTGGCATAAGAAGACATATAAGTCATGCTTTGATGAGTCAATATTAACTTTTAGGATTGCTACAAATTCAAATCCTCTTCCTCTCTGAAGAGACAATTTGCATATTTAGTTTCTCAGAAGAGCATTGCAGGGCTTTTAAGTCTCCATACATGGCTTGGGACTCTCCACAATGTGAGACGTTCCATTAATAAGTAGCACCACTGTATACTAGTCGCCATCTACTGGGTGATAAATGAAAGTCAATGCATTTCCAAGAAAGTTTCACTGCTTTCCAAAATTTCTTTCAAATTCCACTTATAAACGGTAGATATTCTAGAAATCAATGTCTGACTCTTTGTCAAGTTTTATAACATGACCATGGAAACACCAAACTAGAAACTCATCTACAGTCAAACTATTTAAGGTATTTGCCTTTATCAGTGTAGATAAGAGTCTGGCTAGCTAAGGGTACCTTCACACTTAGCGATGCAGCAGCGATCCGACCAGCGATCTGACCTGGTCAGGATCGCTGCTGCATCGCTACATGGTCGCTGGTGAGCTGTCAAACAGGCAGATCTCACCAGCGACCAGTGAACAGCCCCCAGCCAGCAGCGACGTGCAAGCGACGCTGCGCTTGCACGGAGCCGCCGTCTGGAAGCTGCAGAGACTGGTAACTAAGGTAAACATCGGGTATGGTTACCCGATGTTTACATTAGTTACCAGCGCACACCGCTTAGCTGTGTGTGCAGGGAGCAGGGAGCCGCGCACACTGAGCGCTGGCTCCTTGCTCTCCTAGCTGCTGTACACATCGGGTTAATTAACCCGATGTCTACAGCAGCTACATGTGCAGAGAGCCGGAGCCGGCAGCACAGGCAGCGTGAGAGCTGCAGAGGCTGGTAACTAAGGTAAATATCGGGTAACCACCTTGGTTACCCGATGTTTATCTTGGTTACAGCTTACCTCAGCTGCCAGACGCCGGCTCCTGCTCCCCTGCTCGCTTCATTTGTCGCTCTCTCGCTGTCACACACAGCGATCTGTGTGTCACAGCGGGAGAGCGCCTTTGAAGAAAACGAACCAGGGCTGTGTGTAACGAGCAGCGATCTCGCAGCAGGGGCCAGATCGCTGCTCAGTGTCACACACAGCGAGATCGCTAATGAGGTCACTGCTGCGTCACAAAAAGCGTGACTCAGCAGCGATCTCGGCAGCGAGCTCGCTGTGTGTGAAGCACCCCTAAGGATCGCTGCTGAGTCACGCTTTTTGTGACGCAGCAGTGACCTCATTAGCGATCTCGCTGTGTGTGACACTGAGCAGCGATCTGGCCCCTGCTGCGAGATCGCTGCTCGTTACACACAGCCCTGGTTCGTTTTCTTCAAAGGCGCTCTCCCGCTGTGACACACAGATCGCTGTGTGTGACAGCGAGAGAGCGACAAATGAAGCGAGCAGGGGAGCAGGAGCCGGCGTCTGGCAGCTGAGGTAAGCTGTAACCAAGATAAACATCGGGTAACCAAGGTGGTTACCCGATATTTACCTTAGTTACCAGCCTCTGCAGCTCTCACGCTGCCTGTGCTGCCGGCTCCGGCTCTCTGCACATGTAGCTGCTGTAGACATCGGGTTAATTAACCCGATGTGTACAGCAGCTAGGAGAGCAAGGAGCCAGCGCTCAGTGTGCGCGGCTCCCTGCTCCCTGCACACACAGCTAAGCGGTGTGCGCTGGTAACTAATGTAAACATCGGGTAACCATACCCGATGTTTACCTTAGTTACCAGTCTCTGCAGCTTCCAGACGGCGGCTCCGTGCAAGCGCAGCGTCGCTTGCACGTCGCTGCTGGCTGGGGGCTGTTCACTGGTCGCTGGTGAGATCTGCCTGTTTGACAGCTCACCAGCGACCATGTAGCGATGCAGCAGCGATCCTGACCAGGTCAGATCGCTGGTCGGATCGCTGCTGCATCGCTAAGTGTGAAGGTACCCTAAGTGACACCATTGAATCAACGAGTGTGAAGTACTGGTTCTGCATAGAGAGTTCAATTGAGCAAGGTGTTCACACTGTGTTTTTCAATCAGAAACTCTGCAAAACCTCTTCAAAAATACTAAAACGCCTCAAAATTAGGAATTCTTGAGTTTTGAGTTTTTGAGGATTTGAAGAATTTCTGCTCAGTTTCTGCTTCAAAATCTGTGTGTGAACACATTCTTACATGGAATACTCTATGTAAGAAAGTATGCAAATAATATCAGTTTTGCAAGCACCACCTACAAGGGAAGTAGTAATAATACATTTTGAAAGTTTGACTCCAGCAAAAGTGTGAAAGAGCTCATGTGTAGCGATAGGCTAAGCCGAACTGTAAACCCTTGTTACTGTTTGGGTTCAGCGGGTTAAGTGACCAGGATAAAGCAAAAAAAAGGAAAAGGAAACAAAATAAGGATGAAAGCAGGACAACTACACCTACTGAGTCTCCGCATGGCTGTCACAATGCTTCCACCTCTGCTCATTAACGTTTATGAATATGCACTGCTTCCCCTGCCCATCCTCTCGGACAGCGTCTGTGTTGGTTGCAGTCAGACTGCCAACGTGCCGGTGTCTGTGATTCGTTGCCCTCTCACTAGCTGTCTGGTCCCTAAGTGGAGTGTAAAAATAAATAAATAATTGGAAAACATGGAGTAGGGTCCCCTGTATTTTGATACCCAGTGCAGATAAAGCAGACAGCTGGAGGTTGCAGCCCTCAGCTTTATGCATTTGCTTGGCTGTGTTTCAAAATATGAGGAACCTCATTTTATTTTAAATTTAAATAAATAATTTTAAAAAAATGACATTGGGTCCCCTCAATTTTGATATCTAGCCAAGATGAAGCAGACAGCTGGGGGCTGGTACTTCCACGCTAGGAAGGTCCATGGTTATTGGGCCCCCCAGCCTAAAAGTAGCAACCTGCAGCCTCCCCAGAATTGGCACATCTATTAGTTGCACCAATTCTGGTGCTTATCCGGCTCATCCTGATTGCCATGGAGTGGTGGCAATTGAGGTAAGATAAGTGGTTAATGACAGCTGAGCTTTGTCAAAACAACATAGCAGTCATTAATCCCGAGGTTAGTAATGGAGAGGGGTCTATAAGACCCACCATTACTAATTGTGCAAGTAAAAAGAAATAAACACAAAACACAGAGACAAATCATTTATTTAAAAAAACCCAAACACCCTCTTTCTCCAATTTAGTAGCCCCCAAAACACCACTACAGGTCCAACGTAATCCACACCATGATGTCTCACAACGATCCTGGCTCTGCCACATCCTGAGGTCACAGTGCATCGTCACATTAGAAAATGGGACCTATAACTGTGTCTGCCAGCACACACTGATGTAGCCGCAGCTGTGACAAGAGATGTCAGTGAATTCACCTGAGATCACAGCTGGCGGTTCATATGGTACCCCAACTGTGACCTCAGGTTAGCTCAATAAACAAACTCACCTGAGGTGAACTCAATGAATTCAATGCTGGATTACCGGCTTAGACTATGTGCATAAGTTGAGTAATTTTTTGCACCAAATCTGCATCTCCTGGCAGAAAAATGCACCAAAAATGCACTTTAGCGCTTCCTCATCACTAAGGGCTACTTCTGTGCTCCTACACTATAATAGTGCCCCTTCTGTGCTCCCAAATATGTAATAGTGCCATTTTTGGAAAAGCCATTGATCAACTGAAAACTGCTCAAGTAAAGAACCCTTCACATGAAAAAGGCTCATTGCTCTACCGGAAATGTGGCAAACCTTGGGTATTAAATAAATTTCTCACTTTTTTTTGTAATTTAATAGAGTGCTGTTTTATTTATTTATTTTTTTCAAATTTTTAGACAAATCAATAAATAAAAATGTAGGAAAGCTGAAAAATTTCGATACAATTACTACTCTATAAGCCAAATATGTATCTTCAGCTTCAGGAATGGTAAATGAGTTGAGCTAATTTTGTCCCTTTGGTGATGTGCAGGAAGACAGATGTACAGTAGGTTTCTTGTATTAGTGACAGCACACTGCACAGTGCGGCCTGTGGGGAATCACTGTTATAAATATCACCTTCCTGTCTTTGTTCCCTGCCTTTGTGGCGAGTCTGCTACCCATATTAAATCATTCGCTGGATCAGAAGAATAGGAACTTTGAAGACCTTAAGATAGGATTCCCAGCTGTTTGAAAGAATTACTGTACCTATGATACTAACTGGTCAAATACTGACTGTAAGGCACTGCACGCATCGCCATTATCAAGGTTGAACTGTATTTATACATTGTAGTGAGACAACTTAGGTATACGAAACAAGATTGTAACAATGAGTGAAATAATCATTTATTGCAAAACCAAAACACACATCGATAAAAAAAATGAGTGGTTATAATTGCCTATTTTTTATGCTGAAATAGTAGTGCAAAATAATATCAAGGTTTTACGGTATGATTACTGTATCCAACCTGTTGATATTGAAAAATTGTCATGGGCCTTTCCATGGGTGGTATTCAGCTGGTTCTCTCTGGTAGTAGTCAAAATTGCAGTGGGTTCCCCAAACCGGCAAGAAGCAGCGCCCAGATTAAGTTCTGGGGAGCTGCCAGCCTAAACTGAATGTTCCACCTAGGACACACATTCATTTGAAATGTTTTCAGTAGAGGAAACCTGAACCGTAATAGTTAAAATATACACTGGCCTAACAGAGGTCAGCAGCTGATGTCAGTGTGCATTTGTGTCGCCCTGGGCAAGCCAGGGGACACAGGTCACAACACCACCACACCCCACACTCCAGGTAGGCACATCAATGCTAACCAGAAATCCTTGTTGCCTTCCTCCAGAGGCTGATGATTCACACCAGGGGGTGGGCCAGGCGGTTGGCTCCACCCACCAAGGAGGTCATAGCTCTGGAGGCGGGAGAAACCAGGCAGTTAAGCCCAGGCAGGGCAAGTGTGAGGAGCAAAAAGAGAGAGTAAACAAGCAGTGAAAGTAGAGAAGTGGCAGTAAAGAAAGAAAGCCTGAAGGGTCCAGCTTTGTGGAGGGCCAGATCAGCAATGTCAGCGACGGCGGTGACTGTCTGGAGGGGGACCGTTTGGAAGTTCCTGGAAGGACCCCGTTGGCTGTGAGCCCGGTGGTCTGGAGCAGTGTTCCGAAGGACAGTCAGCACCAGGGCAGGGGCCTCTCGGACCCCGGCAAGGCTAGGAGTCGCCAAATTTGCCGAATCCGTCAGTGAAGGGGACGTAGATCCCCCAACAACCAAGTCCCGATTGAAGGCAACAGCCCAACCATTACAGGGGAGACACCGCCACCGCCACGGCACCAGTTTCTCAGGGCCAGCGCCTGCGGGCAAAGTGTAGAGCTCCTCCGGCCCAGATTGCAGTCGGGGAGCGGGTAACCGGAGGGAATCCACCGCTACCACAAGTCAAACATAGGTGCAAGGAAGAGGGACATCACCGTCACCTACCGGGAGTGCAGGTGCAGCCGTCTGTGGGACCGTCCTACCAGCCGTTTTGTTTACCGTACAAACTGTGTCCACGTCTCAGGCTGAGTGAGTACCACAGTGCCGCAAGGCACAGCGCTGCCCCCGCGTCCCTGCGCCCACGAGGCCCCGCACCTCCTTCTCCACCACCGGGCCCCGGGATCACCAACCCCTACCCACGGAGGGGCAACACAACACCTGGCTGCTCTGCATCACCATCCCCGGGATCCCCGAATTGAGCAGCGGTGGTGAAATCACCACAACCGTGGGTGGCGTCACGAACTATAACAATCCCCCACACCCAACCACAAACCCCCTTTCACTCACGGGCGAGGAGTGTCGCTCGAGAAACCCCAGGATCCGGCCCACAGCTCGAGCCACCACTGAGCAGCTGCTGGACCCGAGCAGAAGGGGTGAGCGTAGTGTGCCGACACCCTCCTCCCCGCCCGCGACACATTTCCCTGGTGTATGACGTCATTGCCATGCGCTGGTCCATATGCAGCTGGAAGAAGATGCTGCTGGACCTCGTACAGGTAAGTAGAAGTTTTTTTCTTTAGTACAATAAAGTGGTCATATGGGGACCAGGATGACATATGTGCACCAGGATATGAGACATATGCAGGGAACGAGATGGGAAACATATGGTGACAAGGATAGGATTAAAATGACATATAGGGACCAGGATGGGAAACATATGGGGATCAGGATAGGAAACAAATGGGACCAGAATGGGAAACATATGGGGACCAGGATGGGAGACAAATAGGACCAGAATGGGACTAGGAAGGGATAAATGTGGGGAACAGAATGAGAGACAAAGTGGACCAGAATGGGAAACATATGGGGACCAGGATGGGAAATGTGTGGGAACCAGGATGGTACACATATAGGGACAAAGATTGGAATCATATGAGGACTAGGATGAGAAACATATGTGGACAGATATGGGAAACATATGGGGACTAGGATGGGAGACAAATGGGGACTAGGATGGAAAACATATTAGGACCAGGATAGAAAAAATCTGGGGACCAGACAGGGAGACATGCGGGGAAAATGATGGAAAACTTATGGGTACCAGGATGGAACCTATATGGGGACCAGGATGGAATACATATGGTGACCAGGATGGGTGACATATGGGGACCAGGATGGAGCGCATATGCCCCTGAGGCTTCAGTTGCCACAGGGTACTGCACCTTACCAGAGGTGCAGTATTCATCCCGGGTAAGGAGGAGGCCATTGACGGTAAACCACCACAATCCACCAAAACACATAGTAAGTTGCCCTCTCACAGGGACTGGGTTAGGGTAGGCAAAAAGACTGACGGCACTCACCAAACTGAAATGTGAACAAAGGGGGCAGAGTGGCTAGTTTAATACAAAGGGGGCAGAGTGGCTAGTTTATTACAAAGGGGGCAGAGTGGCTAGTTTATTACAAAGGGGGCAGAGTGGCTAGTTTATTACAAAGGGGGCAGAGTGGCTAGTTTAATACAAAGGGGGCAGAGTGGCTAGTTTATTACAAAGGGGGCAGAGTGGCTAGTTTATTACAAAAGGGGCAGAATGGCTAGTTTAATACAAAGGGGGCAGAGTGGGTAGTTTATTACAAAGGGGGTAGAGTGGCTAGTTTAATACAAAGGGGGCAGAGTTACTAGTTTATTACAAAGGGGGCAGAGTGGCTAGTTTAATACAAAGAGGGCAGAGTGGCTAGTTTAATATAAAAGGGGGCAGAGTGGCTAGCTTATTACAAAGGGGGCAGAGTGGCTAGCTTATTACAAAAGGGGCAGAATGGCTAGTTTAATACAAAGGGGGCAGATTGGCTAGTTTAATACAAAGAGGGCAGAGTGGCTAGTTTAATATAAAAGGGGGCAGAGTGGCTAGTTTAATACAAAGGGGGCAGAGTGGCTAGCTTATTACAAAGGGGGCAGAGTGGCTAGTTTAATACAAAGGGGGCAGAGTGGCTGGCTTATTACAAAGGGGGCAGAGTGGCTAGCTTATTACAAAGGGGGCAGAGTGGCTAGCTTATTACAAAGGGGGAAGAGGGGCTAGTTTATTACAAAGGGGGCAGAGTGGCTACTTTAACACTGGGGGAGCACAGTGACTAATTTAACAATAAGGGAGGCAAAGTGGTTACCAATTAGTGACTGACTAATCATTAATTCAGGGGAAACATAGTCAGGCAGGTTTAATATGTGGATAGATTGATAAATAGTATGCAGTGTTTCTATATTTTTAGGGCTGTGCTGCAAAGACGAGAATTCTATCATATTGACCTCAACAGAGACAAGTTTTAGCTTAGAGGTGAAACAGAAACAGGTGGAGAAGAAAAGAAGGGGAGCGACTGCACAGTCACCTGCAAGGTCCTGGTTACAAATATGTATTCTTTCTCTGATCACTGTGTGGTCTATAGAATAATTATGGTTGCTAATATTCTTGTAGGTGAAACGACTCTCAGCATACAGTAGTCTTATTT
Organism: Anomaloglossus baeobatrachus; assembly: GCF_048569485.1. Taxonomy (NCBI): domain Eukaryota; kingdom Metazoa; phylum Chordata; class Amphibia; order Anura; family Aromobatidae; genus Anomaloglossus; species Anomaloglossus baeobatrachus. The sequence continues at coordinate 198,458,799 of NC_134356.1, read as the reverse complement.
CAGTGCTATACTGGGAGGTCTAGTTTCACATATTTCCATCTTATATGGCTGGTCGGTGAAAGACCTTAGTTGGATGTGTTTTATACCCCCACCCTTTTCCCATTTCCCTTTAATATACACAGTGTCCTCCCTTTATATTATATGCATTGTTATCCCTTAACATATATAGTGTCTTTTCAGTATAGTGTCTGATCGGTATTTGGTGTAGCGAGAAAAAAGTCAAAAGAATTATGTTTATTATGAATTATGCCAGAATTATGTTTTTTTGGTTGCTGCAACATTGTATTAAAATATAATATCAGGCGGATAAAGCATTGCATCTACACAAAAATTGTATATTTAAAAATGCAAAAACGAAGCCATCACTGAACCTCAGATCCCGAAAAATGAGAACGCTACGGGTCTTGGAAAATGGCGACAAAAGGGCAACTCTTTTTTTTTTACAAACTTCTGAATTTTTTTTCACCACTTAAATAAAAGTAAAATTGTGCACATTTGGTATCTACGAACTCGTACCGACGTGAGGCATCATAATGACAGATCAGTTTTACCATATAGTGAATATGGTGAATAAAAAATCCCAAAACAATCATGCAATTGCACTTTTTTGGCAATTTCACCGCACTTGGAATTTTTCCCCGTTTTTCAATGCAATATGGGGCAGGTTTCATTCAAAAGTACAACTCGTCCTGCAAACAACAAGCCCTCATATGGCAATATTGACAGAAAAATAAAAAAAGATTACGGCTTTTGGAAAATGGAGAGGTAAAATGACAATGAGAAATGGAAAATCGCCAGAGGGTGAAGGGGTTAAAAGTATATGCATCTACGTGTTTCTAGTGTGTGACCAGGCCCGTACTGACCATAGGGCAATTCTGGTAAATGCCAGATGGGCCGGTCCCTGTAGTGGGCCGCTGCCTGTAGTGAGCCGCTGTATCTGCAGCCACCGCTGCGCTGCTCAGCAGTGTGTGCATGGCGGGCACACTAGCTTCAGCAGGACCAGGAGGCAGGGCTGTGCTGTTGTGGCCCTGCTGTGTGATAGTGTGCCCATCATACACACACTGCTGAGGAGCGCGGCGGTGGCGGTGACCGCAGCTTCCTCCTTCCTATTCAAATGTATTTGCGTCTTTCAGATGTAAATACATTTGAACAGCGGACTGGGACTGGGCCCTGCCCCCGATGTCCAGCAACGTGATGAGATCAGCACCTTGCTGACGTCATCACAGTGCTGCGGGCGCCACACAGGACTCATCAGGCAGAGGTAAGTGCTCCATGGAGGTGCCAAAGATGTAAGGTTTAATTAATGGGGATGAGTGGGGAGGGGCTGAGAGCACATAACGGGGAACATTTGTGAAGAAACACAGCTTTGTGACAGGCAGAGGGGGAGAACTGTATTCCGAGGGAGGGGGGAGGCAGGAGTTTGTAGTGATGGGGTAGTGTAATTTGTGTGTGTAGGGGGTGATGGGGGGTGCATTGTATTGTGTGTGTGTAGGGGGTGATGGAGGTGCATTGTATTTGTGTGTAGGGGGTGATAGGGGTGCACTGTACTGTTTGTGTGTGTGTGTGTAGTGGGTGATCGGGGGGGTGTATTGTATTGTGTGTGTGTGTGTGTGTGTGTGAGGGTAATGGGGGTTCTTTGTATTGTGTGTGTGTGTGTGTGTGTGGGGGGAGGGAGAGTCATTAATCGAGGACTAATTAGTGTGATATCAGTGATATTAGTTCTGGACCTGTCCGCACAGGTACAATCCCCTGTAGTGACTGCAGCGCTTGTAGAGTGATTAGGACACAGGTATGTGGTGGAACAATCCACTAATCAGGGAAGCAAAGAGCAGAAAATACATCAAGGTCTGCTACACACTGCAAAAATGTGTCACATAGTGCCATACAGTACTCACATAATGCCATACAATACTCACATAGTGCCATACAGTACTCACATAGCGCCATAAAGTACTCACATAGTGCCATACAGTACTCACATAGTGCCATACAGTGTCACATAGTGCCATACAGTGTCATAGCGCCATACAGTATCACATAGCGCCATACTGTGTCACATAGTGCCAAACAGTGTCACATAGTGCCATACAGTATCACATAGCGCCATACAGTATGACATAGAGTGATACAGTGTCACATAGTGCCATACAGTGTGACATAGTGCCATACAGTGCTCACATATACATGTGCACAAAGATATTACACATTCACCACGCGAAAAGTGGGCCTGTGTACCCCCAAATGCCAGGGCTGAATTTTAGTCCAAGTCTGGCCCGGTGTGTGATCACCCTTAGTCATGATCATGACTATGGGTGGTCACACACCAGAAACACGTAGATGCATACGCTATTATAGCGTTTTCCATGTGAATAATTGATCTCCCATGTACAAGAATTTTATAAGTAATAAAGAAGAATTTGTTCATCGAGCCGGACTTTCTCACTTCGTTCACATTTAACTCACGCCATGGTGGATACTTTGTCCGTGCTGTGAACTGAAATTGTACAACTGTAATGGTGAACTGGACTTCTTTTGTATAAGACTAAAACAAAAATAACCTGTTTGTGCAAAAAGCAACCATACAAGAGTATTATGCCCATAAAAATATTTATTATTCAAGAAATAAAATCTGAAAAAATTCACACATTCAATGAAATTAAATCATACATAGCTGATGCTACAAAGAAAACTAAGGGGATAGCACAGTGTCCACAGTCAGTATATCAGGTAAGTACCAGGTAAGTAAACAGTAAGTAAACAAGTAGCTGCCGATCATATAAAGTGCCAGTGCATTGTGCCTAGTTAATGAATACACAAAAAGACAGGCAGAAATTATAAGTAAAGTCCCTGCTTACCAAACAAGAGTGTGCACTATGCGTCCCACTTGAGCGAAACGTACGTTGGGGCAACAGTCTTGTTTGGTAAGCAGGGACTTTACTTATAATTTCTGCCTGTTTTTTTTGTGTATTCATTAACTAGGCACAATGCACTGGCAATTTATATGATAGGCAGCTACTTGTTTACTTAGTACTTACCTGATATACTGACTGTGGACACTGTGCTGTCCCCCAAGTTTTCTTTGTAGCATCGGCTATGTACAATTTAATTTCTTTGAATGCATGAATTTTATCTGATTTTATTTCTTGAATAATAACTAAATGTTGTTATAGCTATAATACTCTTGTATGGTTGCTTTTTGCACAACCAGGTTCTTTTTGTTTTAGTCTTAGGAGTTCTCTGCCCAAAGTCACTGGTTAGCACAATCTATGAGAAATTGTGTGGTGTTTGTTTGTTTGTATAAAACCAGTAATACTTACAATATGTATTAGTAAGTATCACCAAATTATGTCCCCCGACATATTCGTTAAAATAAAGAGAAAGTGTCCAACATTTTAAATAGCCTTCTTTTCATGTAATTGGTTGTCTTCAGAAAAGGCTTGCAGACATGTATTGACTTATGATTATCTTTGGAAGCGTCTTGGTTTGCTGCAATTTTCTCTAGACCTATGAAAACCTAGGAGTTGAGGAACTTGCTTTCTCTTCTTTCTCTACAAGAGACAGTATCCAAAACGTCATAACTATAAAAAACCTTAATGGGAAACTCAAAAAATGTATCTAGCTTTCAGTTGCTGCAGATTTGCAAAGTCATTGTACTTATTACATGGAAAAACAACATTCGAAAGGTATTTCACAGAAGAGACGATAATTTCTAGATCAGTGGGGGTCTGTTTTCTGAAACACCCACTGATAGCCAAAATAGAGCTATTTCTATTTCAATGGTGCGGCACCATTGATGCTGTACCACTTCTCCATTCATTTTCTACAGGAGCTATCCAAGCGCTGTATTCGCCTCTATCAAACCTATAAAAATGAACGGAGTGGGGGTTGAGCAAGTGAATGGTCACTTCAGTCAAACAGGGGAAATAGCCCCTTCCTGGAAATCTGGGAGGATCTGAATTAGGGGTTATCACCTATGTGAATAAGTGATAACTTCTTGACATCAAAACACTAAAGGCTGCTTTACACCAGACAATCTATCGTGCGATAGATCGTCTGGGTCACGGTTTTTGTGACGCACATCCGGCATCGCTGGCGATGCCGGCCTGTGTGACACCACCTCCTAGCGACGCAGTATCGCTCACAAATCGTGAGTCGTGTACTGCTTGCTAGGTTCCATAATATCGTTTAATTTAGTTGTTCATCGTTTCTGGGGTAGCACACGCCGCTCCGTGTGACACCCCGGGAACGATGAACAGCAGCTCACCTGCGTCACGCAGACGCCGCCGGCTATGTGAAGGAAGGAGGTGGGCGGGATGTTTACGTCCCGCTCATCTCCGCCCCTCCGCTTCCATTGTCCGGCGGCCGTGTGACGTCGCTGTGACGCCGAACGTCCCTCCCACTCCAGGAAGTGGACGTTCGCCACCCACAGCGTGGTCGCACGAGAGGTAAGTACGTGTGACGGGGGTTACCGACTATGTGCGCCACGGGCAGCGATTTGCCCGTGATGCAAAAAGGACGGGGGCAGGTACAATCGATTGTGAAATTGCACAATCGGTCGTACCGTGTAAAGCAGCCTTAAGGTTGTGACCACTAACCCTAGAATTACTCAAGTCCACCTGGGATCGAACATATTTCCTCCAACCTAGCAAGCCACCAAAGTGGCCTTCAAAACGTTGTACAATTGGTGGCCCAACAACTAATCTCCATACGTTTATTTTATCACAACCCATGGCTGATGTTTATCCACACGTCTTTGAGCTTTAGTAGAGGTATACAATATTGGAAAAAGGAGATAGAGAATGTTGGTTCTAAAGTATTACATGTTTTTGGGCAATGATTTGGGCTTCAAGTGCAGCTGACCACATTTCCCAAGAAACATTAAATTGATTTATCCCTAGAGTGCCTATCTGCAATTAATCAAAATATATTGTATAAATTATACAAGAGTAAGAAGAAAGCAGACTTCTCAAATGTAACTTATGCAGAAGAGGACTAAAGACTTGATTGATGATACAGTAGCTAAAAATATTTTTTTAAGTGAGATAGTACTATTTAGTCTGGCCATTTTCTGCTCCTTTGGGTAATGTACAAAGACTAGATAATAAGGACATGGACTTTGACAGAAGGATTATTGCATTCATTCTATCAATAAGAACAGAAGGAGGCTCAGCTATGCAATAATTCTGGCAACCACTACCGAAATTAAAAGCACAAAGCACTTCAACATGAGCCTCATCTCTTTGTATATTCAGATGTGCCAAGGACATTTTGTTTGTATGCGAATTTTTACCTGCTCCGAGGAGCAGCAATTCTTTGTATACAAAAGCCTATACACTATTGTTTTACTTTTTAACAGAGGCACTACTAAAGTGCACATCTAGCAAAGAAATGGCTGCATAGGAAGCCAAACAAAACTCTTGGCAAAGGAAGGTGACCTCTTAGATCATTGCTCTGCGGTAGAGAAGAATCTTGATCCAGATGACATCTAAAATCTCAGACATATATTTCATTTTTGGTATATATAGCTTGAACATAATTAAGTATTTGGGAAATATGCATACACTTTACGATTTGTTATGCAAGACATAGGGAAGAGTGGAGGTAAGACCAGGACAGTGGTCCTACAAACAAATGTGGATAAGGAAATGACTTATCCACTTAGGGATTCTGTCACCATAGTAATCATGGTTATATTGGAATTAAATTAAGAAAGTAAACATTTTAAGAGTGTCGCCACAGAGACTGATTTTATAGTTCCCCCAAAGAGCAACAATTTTAAAAAATGCCCCTAGACATTCTATTTTCACGGTTGATCCACAGAGCAAAGATTGGCAAAATTCCCCCACAGAGCAACAATTTAAAAAAGGCCCCTGCAGACCCTGTTTTCACAGTTGACTCACAGAGCAACCAGAAACCCTTTAAAATAAGAAAGAATAAAAAAAAGGCTTGAACCAGGAGGCGAAGGAGCAAGTAGAGAAGTTGGACTGCCACCGTAAAAATGTCCAGTGAATAAATACCAAGGCTGACAATCAGGAGTGTAGCAAATGCATTAGACAGTAAAAATATTGCACAATGATAGAAATGTTGATGAAAAGTATGGAAATAGGCACCAACACCATTACCCAAAGCCCCTTAGGAATGGAAAGCAGAAGAAAATGTAAGATTAAGCCAAAAATAGAGATGTTATATGCATATATAAACAGTTAATAATGGCACAACTGATATATAGAAGACCTTAGTGGCAGACAAGGTGATGTAAAGTGCAATAGGTTCTATAGCACGTTACAGGAGGGTGTCTGTCACTATGGTCTTAGTAATTGGGGGGCTCTCATATACCCTCCCCATTACTAATCTAGAGCTTAGTGGCAGCTGTGAGCTGTCATTAACCCCTTATTGCCACCGCACCAGTGCACGGGATGAGCTGGGTAAAGTTCCAAGATTGGCGCATCTAATGGATGTGACAATCCTGGGTGGCTGTAGGCTGCTTTTTTTAGGTCTCCTCAGCCTGAGAAGACCAGTTCACAAGTGTTAGCTTTATCCTCGCAGAGTATCAAAATTGTGGTGGACCGCACACCATTTTTTACATTATTTATTTAAATAATAAAACAAAAAGCCGCACGTCGTTTCTCTAATTTTGATGCACAGCCAAGATAAGCGCATGGGTAGCCTGTAGCCGTATACTTTATCTGGGCTCGGTATCATAATATGGGGGGACCATATGCCAATTTTTTTATTTATTTATCTATTTTTACTCCAATCTACAGTGATACGCAGACAGGGTCTGTTATTGCAAGCTGTAGGACATGCTGTCACAAGGCTGGGGGTGCTGTCTGACTGCAACCAACCACAGAGGTCGCAGACACTAACAAAGTGTCCCTTTTTGCCACAGTAAAAACAAACTCCTCCCATTTTAGCAATAAAGAAGCTTTTCCTCTCATGGGATGACCCTGCAAGCTGCATAGGCTCAGGTGAGGCCTTTGGAGGTAATGTCGGTACAGTTTCCCCCTCCCACAGTTATTTTTGTCTGAATCATCAAAGATGAGCCCGAGTGCTGAGAAAAACCTATCCACTGACAGAAACACAGGAGACTCAGGAGTCAAGGAAAAAGCCCATGCTTGTGGTTCTCCACTCACGAGTGAGACCACAATTCCCACCCGCTGTGCCTCATCTCTAGGGGAGTGAGGACATAGACAGAATTACAGCTTGCATACCACTCTAAAGATTGCAAAATGGCTGCGCTCTTCGGAAAATCTTCAGGAAGAGTTTGGGTTCAGATGATCTAGCAACAAACACGGATTGTCCCAGAGTGGTGGACTGCACTTGTTACTCTACCGCCCCCTTTAATTTAGCCACCTGGAGAGACAGGACCTATAACTACATTGACAGTGCAGCAACTGAGTTCATGCTGGAAATTTAAGTCTGAGGACTATGGGGATAGTGGGAAAACGGGGCTCCTAAGCTGATCCTCAGACTAAGGGCCATGTGCTATCCCTAATCGCAGGGATACCCCTAAAGATGGGGATGACTGAATCTCCTTTTCTTGTCCTGCTCCTGACCAGCCCTGATCTTATACCCCCTCTGCCTCCCACAATGGGGCTGGGAGAGAAGTTAACCCAGAGAAATAGACAGACAGACAAAACTAAAACTCTGTCACACAGAATGCACAAACAGAGGTATAAGATAATAAGTGATAAGGAGGAAAACAAGAGCAGAGTAGAAACAACATGATGACAGGTAAACCCCGCAACAACACCAAGCACAAAGCAACTCTTTCTCCAGCAAGTCTGGACACCACAACGCACTGACCAACACATTATATAACTATAGTTGGTGTGGGTAGAAGATTTCCTCCAGCATAAATCTGAGAGCAGCAGATGTGATTGGCTTCCTCCTTGCAACATGTGATCAAAGAAATATTTAAAAAAAACTCTCAAGAAAAAGCAACAGGCAAAATGCCATTGACAGGAGTTAACCCTAGATCGCGCGACCATAGAAATCAACCATAGAAAACAAGTAACCTAGCAGGCTTGCGAGGACCCAGGTATGCGTTCTAGGGTTAAAACACCATTAAACATAGAAATTTAAAATTATGTATTTTATTTATATAAATTAAAAAAATATTTTTTTTAAACAAATTTTCTATTACAGTTACTGGGATCAATGTGCTTATAGAGACAGGGTCACTCCAAAAAGGAGATTGTACTCATTCTCGTACTAACCCCCCTGAGGAAGTCAGATAAGTGACGAAACGTGCGTTGGTAAGAAGTCAGATGGAATTTACAGATCCTGCACAAGGTATTTACTATCCTGTAACTTTGCTTCAATGAATGGGTCTGTGTGCAGCACTCACGCTGGTGCCATTTAGCCTAGCATTTTTCAAACAACCATTATGCTGTGATTTTATTGATACCAGTTATTTAAGTCATGAGTTTTTTTTTCATTTGAATATACACTGCATAAATAATTATTATTTGAACATACATGCAGTTTTTCAGACAAGCACTTTATTGATATTTATTCTTTATATTCTTCACTTTTTTGTTGCTTGCATCTAACTATTTACATATAGCTTACTATTTAACTATCTATTGCCTTCAGTGGTCCTTTATCTACTGATTCTATTCGTTTCTGCCTTTTTGGAGTGACCCTGTCTCTATAAGCACATAGATCTTAGTAACTATAATAGTAGGAGATTTGTTTAAAAAAAAAATATTTTTTCTAAATAAAATACATCCTTTTAAATTTCTATGTTTAATGGTGTTTTAACTCTTGTGAATGGCATCTAGCCTGTTGCTTTTTCTTGAGAGTTTTTTTTATATATTTATAGCATTTATGACATCTTGTTTAGGGATTTTTTGATCAAAGAAGCCTAATGAGGAGGCTAGCAGAGGTTAACTCTTGCTAGCCTGTCTATGAGCAGACTGTAGGTTGATGCCCAGGTCTGCCTGTGATAGGCTGGAGTCACACTCATCGAGTCTTGTATCGCATCACCCGGCACGGCCGCATACTCTCCTGACAGGAGCATCTCAGCTACATAGAAATACATGCAGCCCACCCGCTCCTATCAGGAAAGTGTGCGGCCGTGGCGAGTGATGTGATGCGAGACTCGGTGAGTGTGACTCCAGCCTTAATCAGAGATACCAGAGAAACAATCAGGCAGAGTGTTTATAAACTACAATGTGATCAGAGCCTAATGCCGCCATGACAGTTGGTGAGTTTTGTGCAAAACTCTTTGATATCCAGTATATACAGGGAAAGACTTTGTCAGTCTAGGGAAGTGGAGCACAAACAAGTTACACGAAGCTGCTTCAATCTAGTCATCCGAGACAGATAATTCCCCTGCTGGTTTTCATGGTATGTTGCCTCTGAAGTTCCATATTGTTTCAAATTAAAACATGCATTGCAGCAATTATGAAACTATGAAAAGTTGCAAAACTTTGGCGCAACTAGGAGTTGTGCCAAAATTTTACGACTTTTTGCGTTTTCAAGCAAGTTTCTCCCAGCTCCAACAAAAAGTGTGGTGCTAGAGGGGGGAAATTATGGGATAGTTTTTGATGAGCTGCGACATTACGTATCCCAGAATTCTCACTCCAGGCCAGTTCAGTTACAGACCGCTCATCAGATGCTCCAGATTCATGAAGAGGTGTTGTGAGGCAAATCCCGGGATATGAAGATGAATTATGACTTCCAGTCATAATCGCTCATCACTCCCTGGCAGTGCCCCCCTCCCTTCTTGTTCTCAATGTCCAGCATCTGTGAAGGTGTTACACCTCCATGGCCATCTCCTGTGATATGGAGATGAGATGATGTGGGAACAATGGACACAGGAGGACTCCCCGCCGTGACCCTGTGGTAGGAGCTGCTATCTAATTAGCAAGCTTGGAAGTATCCAGACAGAACGACTCCAGTAAAAAATGGTTCATATCTCGCAAGCCATATTTCCGATAAATATGGCAACCATAAAAATGGTGTCTCCGCATGCGGACGATGCTGGCACACCCTTTTTATGGGAGCGGGAGCTTGGGAAATACCCCAGGCGTGATATCAGCCAATGGGGAACTAGTAGACAAGTCATGAGTCCTCTCATTCTGTAGCTAAATTCATAACTGTCACAATGAGAGCATTGGCGTCCGCCTACGACGCTCCCAGGCCAAGTTATGGCCATATTCCATGTTGTGGATTTTGTCCATAACTCCAGCCAGGGGTGGAGCAGTGCTCCCTCTGAGGTCACGAAGGTAGGAGGGGACCTGGATTTGCCCAGGTTGATAACCCTACTTCGGCCATTTTCCAGTGTTCTTTCGCTGGGGGTCACGTGCAGGAAACATCTGTGGGAGTTCCTAGAAACCTGGTCTACAGCGCCCCCCTGTGGCCAGACGCACAAGGTAACTGATTGAATTGCATACCTGTTTGTAAACCATGCTTTATCTGTAACTGTACTCTGACATATGTATATTCTGTAGATTCCCTATTGTATATATTGTAGTTTCTAGTGTGGCTTTAGGCTGATTAAATTATATAATTAATCTTGGGCTGTTCTGTTATCTCGATCTTGAATCCCACGTCTGTGTGTTCGGCTAATAGTTACCGTGAAGCGGTTGGTGGCAGCGAGTTGTGCCAAGGATTATTGTGGGGAGGCCAGTGAGATTCGGGGAGGTTTTATATATTCCGCCCGCGGAGGTCGGGGGAATATATACCCTACTCTCACCGGGGACCCTTCAATAATCGGCATAAGTAGTATAGCGGCCTCCTTGCTTATTGTCGGGCAATTCCATAATTGGCCTGACTATAAGAGGGGCGCTAGAGAGCGCGTCACGTGCTCTGTCTGTCGGTCGGGAGGTATAAAGGAGGGGTGACCCCCACTTGTTACCCCCCGATTGTGACGTACTGGTAGCCAGCGCGGGGGATTTCTGAGTGACCCCCCCGGTGGTTCGTGACATATTGGTGGCATAGCGGTGGGATCGAGATAATAGTGTGTGTGAGTGTGAGACCCATACTCCCAGACACTAAAGACTGCCTGCAGCAGCTGTGGCTGCTGGGGTCTTCAGACTAGCTCAACACTAGAGTGTCAGAGTGCAGATACTGTAAGGTGTGTGGAGGCATCAGGTGTCAGTTCTGTGTCAGTGACCAAAGTCTGCAAGAATGGCTGAGAGCACCAGGAGCAAAGCCAAAGGAATGGCCGATGCTCAGGCCAGAGACGATGAGGAGGTTGTCCACGAGCCCTCCAAGAGCCCGACGCCAGAGAACAGCTCTGCAGAGGACATCGCACAACCTGGCACTGCTGGACAAAATGAGGAGGAGCTCGCCCAAGGGTCCTCAACGAGCCAGATGCCAGCCCTCCGCTCTGCAATGGACAGTGAATCACCAGGCTCCGCAGCGGGCCGCAGATCACCACGTGCCATTCCACCGAGCCTGGGAGGCTCGGATAGCCTTCTTCAAATGGCTATGGCCCTTCTCCAGGCTGGAGACCAGGAGGGCTACAAGGAACTCCTGGCAGAGCGCAGGGCAGAGCGGCAGGCGGCGCGTGACGCTGAGGCTGCGGAGCGGCAAGCAGCGCGTGAGGCTGCGGAGCGGCAAGCAGCACGTGAAGAGCGACGGCAACAGGCAGACCGTGACCACCAGCTGCAGCTAGCTCAGCTCCGGCCCTCATCAGCCACACGTGACCTTCAAGACACCAAACTTCCAAAGGTCCGTGTTGAGGACTTCCCAGTGCTGGAGAAGGATGGAGACTTGGACTCTTTCCTGACTGCTTTTGAACGGACTTGCTTGCAGCACCATCTGGACAAGGACCAGTGGGCCAAATACCTGACCCCCCGTTTAAGGGGTAAGGCCCTGGAAATCCTTGGGGACTTGCCTACTGAGGCAGATCAGGGCTACGACACCATCAAGCGGGCCCTGATCCAACAGTACAACCTCACCCCAGAGTCCTACCGCAAGAAGTTCCGGAGCCTACAGAAGGGACCAAAGGACTCCTGGGCTGACCACCGGCGGGCACTTGCCCGAGCTGCCGACCACTGGACCCAAGGCCTGCAGCTTTCCACCGGACCGGAGATCCTGGACTTGTTCATCACGGAGCAACTCTTGTGGAACTGCCCTGAGGATCTCCGCCAGTTCATCCGAGACCAGAAGCCAAAGGAATCCACGGCTACAGCTGCCCTGGCCGATGACTACACCAACAATCGGGCTCCTGAGGCCAGGAGAGCAGCCACCAGCAGCACCTGGAGAGGGGGTAAGATGAACTCTGCGACTGCCCCACCTGCCCCTAGACTGCAGGGGGTGTCCCCCTCAACTCCCCTCTCCAGGCCCGTGGCAGAACCAAGACGGTGCCACCAGTGCAACCTACCTGGACACTTCAAGGCCATGTGCCCTCAGCGTCCCAAGGCCCCGGCTCCGTCCCCGTCCCAAGGGCCGCCCAAGGTGTATTGTGTGGGTGGGGGTGGTGGTAGGTCCCTGGACAGCTTCCAACCTGTCACCGTCGGCCAGTCTGTGACCATAGGACTGCGAGACAGCGCCTCGGAGGTGACTCTGGTGCGGCCTGAGATGGTGTCCCCCCAAGACTTGATCCCTGGAAAAACCCTCGCTGTCTCCGGGATTGGAGGCATTGACCCGGCGCTGCCTGTTGCTGACATTTATGTGGACTGGGGCGCAGGGCGAGGGGTGAGAGAGGTGGGGGTAACTGATCGGATCCCTGCAAACGTGCTACTTGGGACAGATTTGGGGCAGATAACCTCCCAGTTTGGGCCCCCACCAAGGGCTGAACCTTCAGCCAGTACTGACATGACTCCTGACAATGTTAATGTGTTATCTATGAATGATGTGAGAGAGGGGGGAGTGAACTCTGATATTTCTGCTTGCATAGACACCATAGACACACACTCAGCTGCAGCTGTGACAGGGGAGGGGGTCAGAGAAAGGTGTGACAATGCCTCTACAAGTAATCAGCCTGTGAGCTGGGATCTGTTGCCCTCTGCAGGGATAAGCAGAGAGCAGGGTGCTGCAGGGGGAGGACCAGTGTGTGGGGTGGGGGCTACCACAGCAAATGTGGGGTCCCCAGAGATTTCACCGCGGGGTTCTGTTGCTGCAGGAGGGGAACAGGCAGGTGAGATTGGGGCCGGTCCAGGAGCGGAAGTGCTCCCAGGTAAGATCTCGGTGCATGGTTCCCCCACAACCGGGGTGTCAGGAAGCCAGGTAGGTCTGCCTGAACCGGCGACTTGGTCAGGAACGGAGGAGGAGCAGGCACGACCCACGGTCGCAGCGGCTGTGGCCGCTGTCACCCGCAGTGGGAGTGCTGGAAGCCAAGGGGCCTCCCGGAGGTCCGATAGCTCTTCCCCTTCTGACCAAGTGGCAGCCGAGTCAGGTGGAGGCCAGGACACAGGTCCCAGGGTACTGACTGAAGATGTGACAGTCTCGTCGATTCTGGCCACATCTAGTCAGGGGTTTCAGGCAGCGTTAGAAGCTGACGACAGCCTGAAAGCTCTTAAGGAGCAGGCGGCACAGCCTCCCTCGGACTCGGACCCGGAGCGAGTGGTCTGGGACCAAGGACGGCTGTACCGGGCCACGGTCCAGCAGGGTTCACCGGAGGCGTGGCCCAGGGACCGACAGTTGGTGGTACCCTATCCGTTCCGGACGGAGTTGTTGCGGATCGCACATGAGATTCCGATGGCCGGACACCTAGGGATCGCTAAGACCAAGGCCAGGTTAAACCAGCATTTCTACTGGCCAAAAATGGGGGCCGATGTGGCTGCCTACTGCCGTTCGTGTGAAACCTGTCAGAGAGTGGGGAAGGCGGGGCCACACCCCAAAGCCCCACTAGTATCTCTGCCAATCATCGATGAGCCTTTCAGGAGGGTGGCTGTGGATCTGGTCGGCCCACTGGCCATCCCCAGCAGCTCCGGGAAACGCTTCATACTGACGGTAGTGGACTATGCCACCCGGTACCCAGAAGCAGTGGCCTTGTCGTCCATTCGGGCTGACAAGGTGGCCACCGCATTGCTGGAGATTTTCTCCCGAGTGGGTTTTCCCCAGGAAATGCTCACTGACCGGGGGACCCAATTCATGTCCCAGCTGATGGAGGCCCTCTGTAAGCAAGTCCAGGTGCGACATCTGGTGGCCAGCCCGTACCATCCACAGACTAATGGCCTGTGCGAGCGGTTTAATGGCACCTTAAAGCAGATGCTTAAGATGTTGGTCGACTCCCATGGGCGTGACTGGGAGCGGTATCTCCCACACCTGTTATTTGCTTACCGGGAGGTTCCACAGGCCTCAACAGGATTCTCACCGTTTGAGCTCCTGTACGGGCGACGTGTGCGGGGCCCCCTGGCTCTGGTGAAAGAGGCTTGGGAAGGGGATTTGGCCACCCCTGGAGTGTCGGTTATCGAGTATGTCATGCGCTTCCGGGACAAAATGCAGGCCTTGACGCAACTGGTACACGACAATATGGCTCAAGCCCAGGCCGATCAGAAGCGTTGGTACGACCAGAACGCTTGTGAGAGGACCTACCAAGTGGGTCAAAAGGTGTGGGTACTGGTCCCCGTACCACAGGACAAGCTTCAGGCAGCCTGGGAAGGCCCATACCTCGTGTACCAGCAGCTCAACCCTGTGACGTACCTGGTCACCCTGGACCCTGCCCGTGGAAGGCGGAAGCCCTTCCATGTGAACATGATGAAGGCACATCATGAGCGGGAGGCATGTGCGCTCCCCGTGTGCAACCTGCCCGAGGAGGGAGAAGCGGAAACCCTCTTGGAGATGCTAGCCCAGGTTAGGGCAGGCGGATCCATTGAGGATGTGGAGGTTGGCCACCAGCTCTTGGAGGACCAACGGTCCCAGCTGTGGGCCACCCTACACCCCTTCCGGGGGTTGTTTACCAACCAGCCCGGAAGGACTAACTTGGCTGTCCATCACGTGGACACTGGGGATCATCCCCCGATCCGGCGTTCAGCATATCGGGTCTCCCTGGAGGTGCAGCAACACATGCGCCAGGAGATTGACGAGATGCTGAAGCTGGGGGTGATCCAGGCATCCAACAGCGCTTGGGCCTCGCCTGTAGTCCTCGTCCCTAAGAAGGACCGAACCACTCGGTTCTGCGTGGACTACAGGGGGCTCAATGCTGTCACGGTCGCCGATGCGTACCCAATGCCACGCATCGATGACCTGCCCTATCAGTTGGCCGGGGCTCAGTACCTGACCATCATGGACCTGAGCCGGGGATATTGGCAGATCCCCCTGACTCGCAAGGCCAGGGAACGCTCTGCCTTTATTACCCCATTTGGACTATACGAGTCCACGGTGATGCCATTCGGGATGAGGAATGCCCCTGCCACTTTCCAGCGGATGGTCAACACCCTGCTCAAGGGACTTGAAGGGTACGCGGCCGCGTACCTGGATGACATTGCCGTCTTCAGTCCCACCTGGGAGGACCACCTAGAGCATCTAGCACAGGTGCTCAGGCGGATCCACCGGGCAGGTTTGACCATCAAGCCGGGAAAGTGTCAGCTGGCCATGAGCGAGGTCCAGTACCTCGGTCACCGGGTAGGCGGGAGAACACTGAAGCCCGAGCCTGAGAAAGTGGAGGCCATCGCATCCTGGCCCACCCCCAGGACCAAGAAGCAGGTGATGTCCTTCTTAGGGACCGCCGGGTACTATAGGAGGTTTGTTCCACGCTATAGTAGCCTGGCAAAGCCCTTGACGGACCTCACCAAGAAGAAGCTGCCCTCTGCAGTCGATTGGACAATGGACTGCGAGACAGCCTTCCAGGCCCTAAAGGACGCCCTGTCCAGCCCGCCCGTGCTACAGGCAGCCGACTTCACGCGGCCGTTTGTAGTACAGACCGACGCCAGTGACTTCGGCCTCGGTGCGGTGCTCAGCCAGGTGGACTCTGCGAGCCAAGAGCACCCAGTCTTGTACCTGAGCAGGAAGCTGTTACCAAGGGAAGTGGCCTATTCCACGATGGAGAAGGAGTGCCTGGCCATAGTGTGGGCCCTGCAGCGTCTGCAACCCTATCTATACGGGCGCCACTTCATCGTGGAGACGGACCACAATCCCCTCAGCTGGTTGCACACCGTCTCTGGGACGAATGGGCGATTGTTGCGATGGAGCCTTGCGCTCCAGCAATACAACTTCACCATTCGCCACAAAAGGGGCCGTGACCACGGTAACGCAGACGGGCTGTCCCGACAAGGAGAGGTCGCGGACGGGCGCACGGGGGAACACCGGAGTGTGCTGCCCCCTAGCGCCCTCAAAAGGGGGGAGGTGTGAGGCAAATCCCGGGATATGAAGATGAATTATGACTTCCAGTCATAATCGCTCATCACTCCCTGGCAGTGCCCCCTCCCTTCTTGTTCTCAATGTCCAGCATCTGTGAAGGTGTTACACCTCCATGGCCATCTCCTGTGATATGGAGATGAGATGATGTGGGAACAATGGACACAGGAGGACTCCCCGCCGTGACCCTGTGGTAGGAGCTGCTATCTAATTAGCAAGCTTGGAAGTATCCAGACAGAACGACTCCAGTAAAAAATGGTTCATATCTCGCAAGCCATATTTCCGATAAATATGGCAACCATAAAAATGGTGTCTCCGCATGCGGACGATGCTGGCACACCCTTTTTATGGGAGCGGGAGCTTGGGAAATACCCCAGGCGTGATATCAGCCAATGGGGAACTAGTAGACAAGTCATGAGTCCTCTCATTCTGTAGCTAAATTCATAACTGTCACAATGAGAGCATTGGCGTCCGCCTACGACGCTCCCAGGCCAAGTTATGGCCATATTCCATGTTGTGGATTTTGTCCATAACTCCAGCCAGGGGTGGAGCAGTGCTCCCTCTGAGGTCACGAAGGTAGGAGGGGACCTGGATTTGCCCAGGTTGATAACCCTACTTCGGCCATTTTCCAGTGTTCTTTCGCTGGGGGTCACGTGCAGGAAACATCTGTGGGAGTTCCTAGAAACCTGGTCTACAGCGCCCCCCTGTGGCCAGACGCACAAGGTAACTGATTGAATTGCATACCTGTTTGTAAACCATGCTTTATCTGTAACTGTACTCTGACATATGTATATTCTGTAGATTCCCTATTGTATATATTGTAGTTTCTAGTGTGGCTTTAGGCTGATTAAATTATATAATTAATCTTGGGCTGTTCTGTTATCTCGATCTTGAATCCCACGTCTGTGTGTTCGGCTAATAGTTACCGTGAAGCGGTTGGTGGCAGCGAGTTGTGCCAAGGATTATTGTGGGGAGGCCAGTGAGATTCGGGGAGGTTTTATATATTCCGCCCGCGGAGGTCGGGGGAATATATACCCTACTCTCACCGGGGACCCTTCAATAATCGGCATAAGTAGTATAGCGGCCTCCTTGCTTATTGTCGGGCAATTCCATAATTGGCCTGACTATAAGAGGGGCGCTAGAGAGCGCGTCACGTGCTCTGTCTGTCGGTCGGGAGGTATAAAGGAGGGGTGACCCCCACTTGTTACCCCCCGATTGTGACGTACTGGTAGCCAGCGCGGGGGATTTCTGAGTGACCCCCCCGGTGGTTCGTGACAGGTGTCTTCCATCGCATCACCCAACATGGCCTGCTGCTCTCGGGACAGGAGCATCTCACCTGCATAGAAAACCATGCAGCCGACCCATGCAGCCGACCCGCTCCTGTCAGGAGAGTGTGCGGCCGTGCCGAGTGATGCGATGCGAGACTCGTGTGCATTACACATGAGTCACCCGCAAGTGTGACTTTGGCCTAAATATCTTTCTATCGATTCTTGATCATTTTTTCTACATAAATTTCCGAGTTGATTTGTGAAGGAACTTGTTTGTACCAATTACCCAATAAATTCAATGTCTATGTATACCTCATCCAAGGCCTTAGCCCTTTTTAGAGAGCTGAAGACAGCTCTCGTTCAATCACTTATGTCATGTGCCGCTTCCTCATGTCCTGGACTGTACAAACATCCATTCTGGCCAAAACGAAATTCTTTTGTTAAATGGTTTATGATTATTACATGTGGTTTTACTTTTGAACAGAAATCAATAATGGGTTAACACAGAGTATATTCTTTCCAGGTTATGAAAACTGAATGTCCAATCACACATGAACCACGTCGAATTTATTAGCCAAGCTAATGACTCCATAACATATGCTTGATTTTTATCTTTTCAGCCTTCGCTTGCTTGAGTAGATTGGTCTCTAGAGGAATTTATGAGCTCCGTTGGGAAGTTCTTGGCTCTATTTTATTTCCCGAAAACGATCTGTTAATGATCTTAAGTCAGAACGTATCTTATGCAAGCATTTTGCACATTGCCTGCCAAAAGTGTTTTATATCCGAACTGACCAAGGAATGGCAAATAATTCATTGAAAGCTGGATGATTGCTTGGCGGATATATGTTTACTCCTTTACAGAGAGCGCAAATGTCATTTTATTGGAATTCAGGACTTGTGGTTTATCTCGGCATCTCCTGGGCAGGGGAAAAGTAATAGATTATACAGATATTGCAGCATGGTGTTCGCAAATAATTATTTCTTTGAGGTAAAACATCCTTTAAACACAGGGAGGGAAATGTTTTACCTCACAAAAAGAATCAGCTGTGATTCCGTGCTGTCTTTTCTGTATACAGTTTTACTTCCTCCCCAGCCCAGAAGATGTGGTATGATCAGATCATGTCCCTGTATGGTCAAACACAGTTATCTCAGCACAGGAACATTTTTTTTAAACACATTCAGTTGTGGAAATTATTATTATTCCAAGATCTATTGATTAAAAAGTATTAATTCCTTCCCTTTCTACACCTAGTAGTCTAAAGGGTGGTCCTAATCAGTGACTCTTAAAGGGAACCAATCACCAGGATTTTGGAATATAACCTAAAGCCAGTGCTATACTGGCACTATTAGGCTGATTAGTGGTCAGTTCGGATGTATAGGTTTTGAAATCCAAGATAGTAAAGTTTATAAAATCATCAGCTTCTTGAGTGACAGCAGCAGAGGATCAGATAATACCTGGGGGGGGGGGGGGTGTATTCATACTCATCCCCTTCCCCTGTTAGAATTAGCATAAGTATTATACATCAATTTAATTTTTGACTTGCAGGACCTGTGGTGAGGTCATACCCATGTGACCAGCAGGGGCGGGGCCTCAGCCAACAAAGCTGATACCAGGAAGCAACATTTTTCTTTTGGCTGAGGCCCTGCCCCTTCTGGTCACAGGTCCTGCTAGGGAAAAAGTAAATTGATTGTATAATACTTACGCTAATTCTAACAGGAGGAGGGGATAAATATGAACCCCCCCCCCAGATATTATCTGATCCTCAGCTGCTGTCACTCAAGAAGCTGCCGATTTTATAAACTTTACTTTCTTGGATTTCAAAACCTATACATCCGAACTGACCACTAATGGTATGTAGAGAATCAGCATGATAGTGCCAGTATAGCACTGGCTTCAGCTTATATACGAAAATCCTGCTGATTGGTTCCCTTTAAGCATAAAAAGGAATGGATTTAAATGAAAAAAAAAATCAAAGGTACATTAAATCTTTTCTTACAAATATATAGATCAGTCTGATCAGATCACCTATCGTATGACAGACTCCTGAAGGTGATTTGTCTTGAACAAATAGCTTAAAGCTTGGAAATGCGTAATAAATAAATCACTTTTTATCCTCATCCTGGTTGGATCTCTCAGCAGCACGATGTTATACCCGCTATTTCCTTACTTGGATGTTTTTTATGACATCGAGAGAAGCAGAAGAAATGATAGTCTACTCAGAACAAACTTGTTGCCAAGTGGTCGCCCTCTCACCTGGGGCACAGAAGGGAATCGTGACAGTTTGCACATTGCACACTACCATGGTTTGGCAGTCAGCAGGCGCATAGAGTGACTACAGACTTATTTTCTTTAACAACCAGTTGATATGTGTGGCAATGTTTCTTGGATAACCCTACTTCAGCAATAACCTTAAATTCATATATAAATACCCAATAGGCTAGTAAGAGAAGCTGAGCTACTGCGATTCTTCTCCAGACACTTAGTTTGGGCTTCACCTCCAGTACGGACTACATCCATGCCTGCGAATGCCAGCAGTCAGGGTGAACATTCTTGGATTTGAATGTTGTATCATTTTTAAATTTCAAGAAAATCACGAGAGTTTCTAAAGCATTGTTACCGAAGCCTTCTGCATGCCTGATCTAACTCCTATTTCACTTCAGAACTTGATTCCAGTCACCTCATTGCACAAGCATCCAAATACAGTGTTATTAGGCATTCTGAGCCAAAGTAGGATGGTTCCTCCTAGTCTCAGGAGTTGTCTAACCTGGATCCCATCTTTTCCATCAATTTAACTCCTCATTTAGATGATATCCTCATCTACACACTACAATGGGCCAATGTCAGCTCCAGCACTTAAGCAGTTAGTACAGATAATACAGAGCAGACCCTGCTTAGCAGGGTACTCCCCAATTGCGCCTCGGGCAGAGTCAGGAGGAGTAGAATGGGTCTGTGACTAAGTAATCATGACACCCTGCCAGCACTTACATGTGGCTCTTCAATAACGTAATGCATTTTTCCTGTTTTATAGCTGCCGTAAATTGAAACTTTGAAAGTAATATATTCTGGGATTAGGCGCAACACGGGCAAGAAGAGTTTACAGCTATTGTTATTTGAGGTTACACCATTGATTAGCGCTTGTGATCTATAAGACAATATGGTTTTAATAAATTCCTATAGCAGATCTGGTCTGATTTACAGAATTGTAATTTAATACAACTCGTTCAGACTGGTATTGATAAAATAGTCATATATAAATTATTAACTCCATTAAAGCCAACTCTAGCTGATATCTACACAGATTACTTGTTTTGAAAGTCTTTGATACTTAAAGGGAATCTGTCACAAGGTTTTTGCTTCCTAATCTGAAAACAGCATATTGTAGAGACAGAGGCGAAGATTCCAATGATGTACAACGTTACTGGGCTGCTTGCTGTAGTTTTGAGAAAATCACTGTTTTGTCATCAGGAGATTAACAGTAGAGGAATAGTAAACCTGCTGCCATGTTGTCCTCTAAATTAATGAGTGCTGTAAAACCCTGCCCTCACCCCTGATTAACAGCTTTTCTGGCTATGCACAGTGTTCACAGAAAGCTGCCAATCAGTCACGTTGGCTGGATTATATAGAGTTCAGAATTCAGAGTACTATCTGCAGCAGATAAAACTTTTATTTTGTCAAAACTGTATCAGGTAACTCAATAATTGACACATTGCTGGAATCAGGTTCTCTGTCCCTAAATCATAGTTAAAAAGCTAGTGACAGATTCCCTTTAATAGAAAGGTGTTGAACTGCTAAAACATTTAGCGTCTAGATCTTACTTCGTTTGTACAGATATGCAAAGACCATGCACCTAAAGGCCCCATTACACGCGTCGATTTATCGTGTGATTGCATGTGCGATCGCACCCGCCCCCATCGTTTGTGCGTAATGGGCAATTTGTTGCCCGTGTCGCACAAAGTCGGTAACCCCCGTCACACGTACTTACCTTCCAAACGACCACGCTGTGGGCGGCGAACATCCTCTTCCTGAAGGGGGAAGGACGTTCGGCGTCACAGCGACGTCACACAGCGGCCGCCCAATAGAAGTGGAGGGGCGGAGATGAGCGGGACGTAACATCCCGCCCACCTCCTTCCTTCCGCATTGCCAGCGGCCGCAGGTAAGCTGCAGTTCGTCAGTCCCAAGGTGTCACACATAGCGATGTGTGGTGCCTCGGGAACGACGAACAACCGGAGACCTCCACAATCAACGATATTTTGAAAATGAACGACGTGTCAACGATGGACGATAAGGTGAGTATTTTCCATCGTTAACGCTCATTCGTTGGTATCACACGCAACGACGTCGCTAACGATGCCGGATGTGCGTCACTTAATCCGTAACCACGGCGATATATCGTTAGATATGTCGCTGCGTGTAACAGGGCCTTTATATGAAAGCGGCTCTATGTTAGTGACTTACATATTCCTCAAATAGATGATGTATACTTGAGCATAGTGGTTTCTGCATATAAAGGACAATATGTGTCCAATAATAGTGGCAAAGATATGCCCTGCAAACTGTATCCATGCCAAATTTCACTCACCACCGGCAGCTACTACACTTCATCAGAAAAGCTGCACAGTTCCCAAGCCTATTCTGGATATACATAACCACAGTCTTCATGTAACCACTCATTCGGCTGCAACAATTATGGCGTTGCAATAGTGCAGTTTGCACCAGGCTCAAGTGTCATTGGAAAATGTAATCTACACCGTGTGCAGAATTATTAGGCAAGTTGTATTTTAGAGGATTTTTTTCATTATTGTTACTATGTTCTCAATCAACCCAAAAGACTCATAAATATCAAAGCTTAATATTTTTGGAAGTTGGAGTGGGTTCTTTTAGATTTGGCTATCTTAAGAGGATTTCTGTTTGTTTAGTTAACTATTACTGTGCAGAATTATTAGGCAACTTAATAAAAACCAAATATATTCCCATCTCACTTGTTTATTTTCACGAGGTAAACCAATATAACTGCACAAAATGTAGAAATAAACATTTCTGACATGCAAAAACAAAACCCCAAAAAATTAGTGACAAATATAGCCACTTTTCTTATCAATGACACTCAACAGCCTACCATCCATAGATTATGTCAGTTGCTTGATCTGTTTACGATCAACATTGTGTGCAGCAGCCACCAAAGCCTCTCAGACACTGTTCCGAGAGGTGTACTGTTTTCCCTCCCTGTAGATCTCACATTTTATTAGGGACCACAGGTTCTCTATGGGGTTCAGATCAGGTGAACAAGGGCGCCATGTCATTATTTTTCATGTTTTAGACCTTTACTGGCCAGCCACGCTGTGGAGTATTTGGATGCATGTGATTGAGCATTGTCCTGCATGAAAATCATGTTTTTCTTAAACGATACCGACTGTCTTCCAGAAACTGGCAGTAGGTCTGGGAGTTGAGCTTCACTCCATCCTCAACCTGAAAAGGTCCAACAAGTTCATCTTTGATGATACCAGCCCATACCAGTACCCCACCTCCACCTTGCTGGCGTCTGAGTCGGAGTGGAGCTCTCTGCCCTTTACTGATCCAGCCCCCTGCCCATCAAGAGTCACTCTCATTTCATCAGTCCATAAAACCTTTGAAAAATCAGTCTTAAGATATTTCTTGGCCCAGTCTTGACGTTTTATCTTATGTTTCTTGTTCAAAGGTGGTCGTTTTTCAGCCTTCCTTACCTTGGCCATGTCCCTGAGTATGGCACACCTTGTGCTTTTTGATACTCCAGTAACGTTGCAGCTCTGAAATATGGCAAAACTGGTAGCAAATGGCATCTTAGCAGCTTCACGCTTGATTTTCCTCAATTCATGGGCAGTTATTTTGCACCTTTCCTTTTTTACCCAACATGCTTATTGCGACCCTGTTGGCTATTTGCCATAAAACGCTTGATTGTTCAGTGATCATGCTTCAAAAGTTTGGCAATTTCAAGACTACTGCATCCCACTGCATGACATCTCACAATTTTGGACTTATCAGAGCCCGTCAAATCTCTCTTCTGACCCATTTTGCCAGAGGAAAGGAAGTTGCCTAATAATTAAGCACACCTAATATAGGGTGTTGATGTCATTTCACCACACCCTTCCTCATTACAGAGATGCACATCACCTGATTTACTTAATTGGTAGTTGGCTCTTAAGTCTATACAACTTGGAGTAGGACTACATGTATAAAAAGTATCATGTGATCAAAATACTCATTTGCCTAATAATTCTGCACACGGTGTAATTGTAAGGAATTGTCACGTACATGACTAGCAGGGTTTACTCGGTACCTGGTAAACCCCCAGAAGATGTAACAACACAAAGGGAACACAGGGGTCATGATACAATGGAGGTTCCTGCTGCTAGGGAGATTGGAAAGGGGAGGCCTCCTGAACTCACTTCAAGCTGAATCCTGAGTTCCCTAGTGTCCCTATAGGGCTTCTTGCAACCTGTCGCTGAGCGGGATACCATAAGCCCTCAGCTAGCCCTACCCTCACCCTTGTTAGTGAGCAGGCCTACAAGATCACTTGTGTCACCACTACAATGCAGAAAAGCGAGGGTAGGAGAACAGGGGAAATAGATATGCAAAGGAAAAACACTCCAGGTAGCTTCAGTGCAGCAAACACCACTGCTGCACACAAGACAAACGTCTTCCATTTGCAAGCTCCTTCGAAAGTGAACCACATAGAAATGAGGGATTCAGTTTTTATCACAGGAATCCTGTGATCAGATCACATTACTTAAATAGTTAAGGGGAGTGATCCCAAAGTGCCACACCTCAGATTGGAAGCTACAGCCAGCAGCCAGGCAGGAAAGGGTGCTTAACTCTTACAGCATCACAAGCTAGAAGATATTATCAAATAACAGTAGTGAACCTGCCAGCAGCACTGCGCTGTGACCTTCTGACACCAGATTCACCTGGGGTCTCCCCTGAGCGGGATACACTTATGACAGGAATAGTGTCCAATGGTAAAGATTCTTGCTTGGAATGTTTATTTTTCAAATTTGGTCTGGTAATAGCATATGTTTAAAATTATACATCACAAATTAGAGGTGGCGGATAATATCTACAAGAAAGGTCATAAAATTGAATTATTCAGACCCAGGTGACATTACAGGATGGAGGATGAATACAAAAGGACCAGTTCTTAAACATGTATGTAAGACTTTTGATGTTAACCATTTTCTTGGGGGTCAATCAAAGCTGACTTGTCCCGGTTTCTGCTTTCCCTAGGCACTGGATTCTATTCACAAAATGTGATTGTCTGGTTTAGTTTGTTTTATTTTTAGAAATGTGTTTGGAACTTTTTACTGTATGTCATTTGTTATATTCTTTTTGCATTCCTTAAGCATTGTGACTGTTTTCTTCATATTAAACTATATTTAATAAGTTCTGTCTTGTGTTCTTAAACAGATCCATGTGCTAAGTGTGATTGCACATTGAGAAATGAGAAATGAACTGAAGTCTTCCTGAAGAGTCCTGCTTCATGAAGCTACCCTTAGTGTGGCATTTTAGATGAGTTTTCCTGAGCGAGAGATATACATTGGGGGGTTGTCATTCTTTTAGACAGACTAGGTGGTCTTGTAGTGATTACCCCAGTCACACCCACACATCACAGAATCTAGAATGATGGTGGCCATGCCAACATTGATGGCAGTGTTGGGAAAATTTGTATATTACTATATCATTGTTATATTAGTATTTAAGAATGTAAGTGGATAAAATATATAATTCTGGCAAATAGAATACTGACTAACCTACCAAAGACAGATCATAACATGGTGCCCTTAAAATATTTAAAGACAAACAGTGCAAAAGGTTTCATCCTGCCCTTTCTCTTGTTTTCTTTCTCTATCATTTATTTTGCACTACATGTGCGTATGTCGCGGGCGGAGGAGGGGACGCTGCGCTCTCCCACTGCTCGGGTCCGGCTGCTGCTGCCGCTGCTCTGTGGTGGCTCGAGCTGTGGGCCGGATCCCGGGGACTCGAGCGGCGCACCTCTCCCGTGAGTGAAAAGGGTGGGGATTTGATTGTGGGGGATTTGAGTATTGTCCGTGACGCCACCCACGGTTGTGGTGATATTGGTGAAACCACCACTGCTCTAGACGGGGATCCCGGGAGCGGTGACAGGGAGCAGCTTTGTTGTTAGTTCTCCCCTCCGTGGGTAGGGGGCTGGTTGTCCCGGGGCCCGGTGATGGGGTAGGAGTGGATGGCAGGCGGGTTACGGGGCCTGGCGAGGTACAGGGTCGCGGGGGCAGCGCTGTGCCGCACGGCACGGTGGTACTCACTCAGCCAATGATGAGGACACACTTCTCGGTAAAACACACGGCTGGATGGACGGGTCCCACAGACGGCTGTGGTGTTGTTTCTCTCGGCAGGTTGATGGTGACTGCCTTTCCCTGCACCTATGTACGGTAAACGGTTCCAATGGGTTCCCACCGGTAACCCGCTCCCCAGCTTGGATATGGGCCCCTTTTGCCCGCAGGCTCTGGCCCTGGGAACGGTAGCCTTGGCGGTGGCTGTGTTTCCCTCTCACGGTTGGACTGTTGCCTTCTGACGGGACTTGGCTGCTGGGAAACCCAGGAGGTTCCCTTTGCTAACGAATTTGGCAAATTCACGGCGACTCCTAGCCTTGCCGGGGTCCATAAGCCCCTGCCAGATGGTGCTGACTTCTCTTTGTGTACCGGTCCGGTACCGCCGGGCCACCGCCCGTCCACGGTCCTTACGGTAGACTCCGATAGGCCACTCCTGTAGACGGTCACCACCGTGTGCCAACCTTGCTGTACCGCCCGGGCCACACACCCGGACGCTGTCAGTTAGTTGCTCCACTACCACTTTCCTTCCTTCAACTTTCACCTCCAAAACTGAACTCCCTACTTTTCCCGCCTCCAGTACTGTGAACTCCTCGGTGGGCAAGACCAACCGCCTGGCCCACCCTCCTGGTGTGAACATCAGCCCCTGGAGGAAGGCAACAAGGGTTTTGTGTCTGACTTCGGTGTGCCTGACCAGGAGTGTGGGGTGTGTGGGTGTTGTTCTCTGTGGCCCCTGGCTTGTCCAGGGCGCCACATTCCCCCTTAGTAAAATGCAGACCGTCCGCGGGCTGCCCGTCCATCACCGGTTTTATTTTCACAACTGAAAAAGATAACGGTAAAACAGGGATTACAATTAAAATAACATCTTCCCACATCGGGAGGTACTCTTACTTTAACGTTACTTAACGGTTACGGCTTCCGCTCTCTCCCACCCAAGCAACCTGGCCCTGATGCTGCCCCTAAGCAAACAGGCAGCACCCCTTGACCCCAGTCCAGCACAAGTTGCCCGAGCGGGTTCTGTCCTTTTCAGGGGACCCACGTCCATGGGGAGCCCCTGAAACCCCCAGAGGATCGCCACCGGTTCCGGTGGTGGCTGGGCCCCAGCCTGCTCCACTGCGGGCCCTTCCTCCAAACTGCCTCTCCGGAGGCGGTAACGGTGAAAGCCATAAAACATTTTTTATTTACATGCCACAAGTTTGTGGTTGCCTTGCTAGTTCTCAGGCTTGTCCATAAGGAGTCCCTTATGCAAAACTTGTAGACAGTCCCCACGGGGGACAACGGTGCCGGCAACGACCGGTCTCAATCACTGTTGGTCAATCAGGTGAACTTCACGGTAATCATTCTTTTTCATTCTTTTAAACAGTACTTTGGTGGTCCCAACGGGGACAACTGCAACGGGACTTCGCTGCCATCACTCCGATTCTTCGGTGGAGGCGGCCTCATTCTCTGAAACCAACATATCAAACATGCAGTGACAGGCCTGCTGTGAGAGGGGTGCCCGGTATCCGTTCCCACCATTGCACGGGGTGTAATAAACCACCGGTTCTCCCACGTAGCGGAGACTCTCACTTGCCGCCTCACTTTCAGGGGTGGGCTCAGCACCGGAGCTGGAGTCACTGGAGTCACTATCACTTGTCTCTGCGTCAGGCAGGTTGCCGCCAGCTGCCGCAGCCTCCTGGCTTCCAGTATCCAGCACATCAGATTCTTCCGCAGTAGCGTGGGGCAGTAGGTCAGGTTGGTCAACGCTGAGGCACCCCAGGAATAATGGTAAGGATGATACGAGGGCCTAGACAGGGCCGGGCCCCCCAGCCGCAGTGGTCAGTCCTGGTAGGACATGGGGACGTGGGCTACCCATTGGCTCCGTCACATCTGCTCCCTTCCCATACATTGGGGAAGTTGCAACCAGCGTTTCCACTTCACTGGTCCACTGCTCCATCATGCGGTATATCTGACTTTGCTGGCGTCGGTGGAACTCAATCACTCGGGCCTTCATCCATGCCACGGTCCCGGACTCGGGGTCTGGCGCAATCACTGCCAGGACTTCTGGCACATTTTTGTTAAGGGGCCGTGGTCCCAGCGGCTCCCACAGGAGTGGTTCAGGGGGGGTCCTGAGCGTCTGCAGCCGACTGGTCCGCCGGGGCGGGTTGGCAGGGTATCGCTACCGGTTGGACAGGTAGCGGGCCTAGTGGCGGGGCGGCAGCAGCTAACACGGGTAGCGGGGAGGGAGGCAGGGTGAGCGGGTGCAGGCCGGGCTCCTCAGCCGCAGTGGCCGATCCCTCGGGAATACAGGGGCGTGGGTCCCTTACCCGCTCCTCCAAATCCTCTTCCACCTCGCGTCTCCGCATAGCAGCCACCACGTCCGCCATGTCGGTCTCCCACTCCTCCAGGAGGAGCTGCATGTGGGCTTGCAGACGGTTACTCAGCGGGGCGGTCCGGTCTCTCAGCCACATCGCCATGCCGGGCGCTGGAGCGTCATCGTCGGTAGTCGGACTGTGCATCTTGGCAATGAGGTCTTCCATGAACCCAGTATTGCCACAGAGTCCTGGCGTCCCCGCTTTTATAGCCGCGCTCACATGTGACCAGTCGCCATTTCGTTCCCCTTAGTCTCTTTCCGGCTCCTCCTCTACAGGGGCGGGGTTTTGGCCTTCGCGCCTCCACTACTCGAGAAGACGCTCGAGCGGGAATTCTTCGCGCCCAAGATGGCGGCTTCACAAATTTTTCGGCCAGACACCTCCGGCGGTCACACAAGGCACACTTCCACCAGTTGGTAGAACGGTAGGATCCTGTTTGTGATGCCAAGTTGTCGCGGGCGGAGGAGGGGACGCTGCGCTCTCCCACTGCTCGGGTCCGGCTGCTGCTGCCGCTGCTCTGTGGTGGCTCGAGCGGTGGGCCGGATCCCGGGGACTCGAGCGGCGCTCCTCGCCCGTGAGTGAAAAGGGTTGGGATTTGATTGTGGGGGATTTGAGTATTGTGCATGACGCCACCCATGGTTGTGGTGATATTGGTGACACCACCGCTGCTCTGGACGGGGATCCCGGGAGCGGTGACAGGGAGCAGCTTTGTTGTTAGCTCTCCCCTCCGTGGGTAGGGGGTTGGTTGGCCCGGGGCCCGGTGATGGGGTAGGAGTGGATGGCAGGCGGGTTACGGGGCCTGGCGAGGTACAGGGTCGCGGGGGCAGCGCTGTGCCGCATGGCACGGTGGTACTCACTCAGCCAATGATGAGGACACAGTTCTCGGTAAAACACACGGCTGGATGGACGGGTCCCACAGATGGCTGCGGTGTTGTTTCTCCCGGCAGGTTGATGGTGACTGCCTTTCCCTACACCTATGTACGGTAAACGGTTCCAATGGTTTCCCACCGGTAACCCGCTCCCCAGCTTGGATATGGGCTGGAGGAGCCCCTTTTGCCCGCAGGCTCTGGCCCTGGGAACGGTAGCCTTGGCGGTGGCTGTGTTTCCCTCTCACGGTTGCCTTCTGTCGGGACTTTGCTGCTGGGAAACCCAGGAGGTTCCCTTCGATAACGAATTTGGCAAATTCACGGCGACTCCTAGCCTTGCCGGGGTCCGTAAGCCCCTGCCAGATGGTGCTGACTTCTCTTTGTGTACCGGTCCGGTACCGCCGGGCCAGTGCCCGTCCACGGTCCTTACGGTAGACTCCGATAGGCCACTCCTGCAGACGGTCACCACCGTCTGCCAACCTTGCTGTACCGCCCGGGCCACACACCCAGACGCTGTCAGTTAGTTGCTCCACTACCACTTTCCTTCCTTCCACTTTCACCTCCAAAACTGAACTCCCTACTTTTCCCGCCTCCAGGACTGTGAACTCCTCGATGGGTGGGACCAACCGCCTGGCCCACCCCCCTGGTGTGAACATCAGCCCCTGGAGGAAGGCAACAAGGGTTTTGTGTCTGACTTCGGTGTGCCTGACCGGGAGTGTGGGGTGTGTGGGTGTTGTTCTCTGTGGCCCCTGGCTTGTCCAGGGCGCCACACGTACATGTCAGCTCCTGAATATAGGTGCCAAACCAAGGATGTACTTGTTATGCAATGTGAGGACAGAGGAATCCCAACAATTGGCAAGAACAAAGAGCAGTTGTTCAAAGCCCTCTTCATAGCTGTCAAGTTCAGAGACTGGTCTAGTTGTGGAAGTTGCCCCAATGCAATGGACTATTGCAGTCATGGCGAACCTTTTACAGGCCGAGTGCCCAAACTGTAGCCCTAAATCCAATTTTTTTTCCGAAGTGCCAACCAATCCTATTATGTAAATAATTGATTGTAACCTTACCTTTGCAGTCTTCTCTTCTCTTCAGCAGGCGGCATCATGCTCATGCATGCTTATCACACATTGAAGCTGAGCCCTTTCCAGACAGCAGTTGATCTTTTTGGAAAAAATTGCAGCATATTAGACAGAGATTTTAGCATGGAATGCAATCAGATTTCACCCTGTAATCACATCTACATTTCAAAGTCTGAATATCTTGAAATCCCATAAAGATGTATGAGTTGCTCCCCTCCCCTTTCATTGTGTCGTTATGTCCCCTTTCCTGGGCCACTTCTTGGTAAACATGTCCCCCATCCGGCTATATATTTCCTACATTCAGGTATATTTGTCCCCATCATGGCCCCATCCTGGTAAATATACCTCATCCTGGTATATGTCCTTTATCCTGGTAAATGTACCTTATTCTGGCATGTTCCCCCATGCTGGTAAATTTACCTCATCCTGACATATTGCCCATCCTTGTAAATGTTCCCCCATCCCGGCATGTACCCCATTCCTGGTAAATGTCCTCCATCCTGGTAAATGTTCCCAATCCTGGTTAATTTACCCCCATCCAGGTAAATGTACCCCCATCTAGGTAAATGTCCCCCTTCCTAGCATGTACCCCTTCCTGGTAAATGTTCCCCTTCCTGGTAAATGTACCCTATCGTGGCATGTTTCCTCCATCCTGGCATGTATGTTTCCTCCATCCTTGCATGCATGTTTCCTCCATCCTGGCATGCATGTTTCCTCCATCCTGGCATGCATGTTTCCCCATCCTGGCATGTATGTTTCCCCATCCTGGCATGCATATTTCCCCATCCTGGCATGTATGTTTCCTCCATCCTGGCATGCATGTTTCCTCCATCTTGGCATGTATGTTTCCTCCATCCTGGCATGCATGTTTCCCCATCCTGGCATGCATGTTTCCTCCATCCTGGCATGCATGTTTCCTCCATCCTGGCATGCATGTTTCCTCCATCCTGGCATGCATGTTTCTTCCATCCTGGCATGCATGTTACCCCCATCCTGGCATGCATGTTACCACCATCCTGGCATGAATGTTTCCTCCATCCTGGCATGCATGTTTCCTCCATCCTGGCATGCATGTTTCCTCCATCCTGGCATGCATGTTTCCTCCATCCTGGCATGCATGTTACCCCCATCCTGGTATGCATGTTTCCTCCATCCTGGCATGCATGTTTCCTCCATCCTGGCATGCATGTTACCCCCATCCTGGCATGCATGTTTCCCCCATCCTTGCATGCATGTTACCCCCATCCTGGCATGTATGTTACCCCCATCCTGGCATGCATGTTTCCTCCATCCTGGCATGCATGTTACCCCCATCCTGGCATGCATGTTTCCTCCATCCTGGCATGCATGGTACCCCCATCCTGGCATGCATGTTTCCTCCATCCTGGCATGCATGTTTCCTCCATCCTGGCATGCATGTTTCCTCCATCCTGGCATGCATGTTTCCTCCATTCTGGCATGCATGTTTTTCCCATCCTGGCATGCATGTTTTTCCCATCCTGGCATGCACGTTTCCTCCATCCTGGCATGCAATGTTCCCCATCCTGGCATGCATGTCCCCACCCCATGCTGTCATGTGCGTTCTCCCACCCCCACCCCATGCTGTCATGTGCGTTCTCCCACCCCCACCCCATGCTGTCATGTGCGTTCTCCCACCACCACCCCCACCCCATGCTGTCATGTGAGTTCCCCCTCCCCCACCCCATGCTGTCATGTGCGTTCCCCCTCCCCCACCCCATGCTGTCATGTGCGTTCTCCCTCCCCCACCCCACGCTGGCATGTGTGTTCTCCCCCACCCCATGCTGGCGCTAGCACTGCCCCCCCATCTTGGCACAGCCGCACACGCGTTATAATTAAAAAAAAAAGCAACACACAACTCACCTTCCTGCACACGCTCCCCCGCTGCGCGCCGCTCAGTTCCCACATGGCCAGAAGACGTCATTACGCCGGCGCCGCTCGCTGATGCTCCTCCATCTCCTAGGTAACACACCTGCAGCCTGGGGGAGGAGGAGTGTCAGAGCGAGGAGAAATATCTCCTCCGCTCCAACACAGATTTGATCTGCCGGCGTGACTGCACTAGCAGATCAAAGCTGCAGGATCAGGCGACAGCACACGTGCCAGCAGAATGGGCTGTGCGTGCCCCTGGTGGCACGTGTGCCATAGGTTCGCCATCACTGGACTATTGTCATCGGAGGATTCTAGCAGTTCAACTATGGACACTGCTATGGATGGTTATCTACAAAGTGACCTAAAATTCCTTGGCCCTGTAAACCTGCATACTAAAGGTGGTGTCACACACAGCGACAACGACGTCGCTGCTACGTCACCATTTTCTGTGACGTTGCAGTGACGTCCCGTCGCTGTCGCTGTGTGTGACATCCAGCAACGAGCTGGCCCCTGCTGTGAGGTCGCCGCTCGTTGCTGAATGTCCAGCTTCATTTTTTGGTCGTCGCTCTCCCGCTGTGATGCACAGATCGCTGTGTGTGACAGCGAGAGAGCAACGAAATGAATCGAGCAGGGAGCAGGAGCCGGCATCTGGCAGCTGCGGTAAGCTGTAACCAAGGTAAACATCGGGTAACCAAGGTGGTTACCCGATATTTACCTTCGTTACCAGCCTCCGCCGCTCTCACGCTGCCAGCGCCGGCTCCTGCTCTCTGCACATGTAGCTGCAGTACACATCGTGTAATTATCCCGATGTGTACTGTAGCTAGGAGAGCAAGGAGCCAGCGCTAAGCAGTGTGCGCGGCTCCCTGCTCTCTGCACTGTGACATGTAGCTGCAGTACACATCGTGTAATTAACCCGATGTGTACTGTAGCTAGGAGAGCAGGGAGCCAGCGCTCAGTGTGCGCGGCTCCCTGCTCTCTGCACATGTTGCAGCACAGCGACGCGTGTCGTTATGATCGCTGCTTCGGCTGCTGTGTTTGACAGCTAAGCAGCGATCATAATAGCGACTTACAAGATCGCTGCTACGTCACAGAAAATGGTGACGTAACAGCGACGTCGTTGTCGCTGTCGTTTAGTGTGACCCCAGCTTAAGTTTATACACCAATATCAGGAGTTAGAGGCTTGATGAATGCCAATCTAAACAGCAAGTAGAGCAAGAAGCTGCAGATCGTGATACAAACGGTATCAGCAGGAATTTGCTAAACTCTCCAGCCAGCCTGAGGACAATAGGATCAGGAAGCCCTATTTAGAGCATTTACCAACTTTGGAAAACAATGGGGAGTTTGACACTATTTGCTGTGGTTTGAGAAAAATGGGAATGGGTTCACCTGGGTTCATCTTTACCTGCAGTTTCATTTCTGCCTGGGCAGATGAGAGCCAACCTGTTGGAGGAGCCCACTGGTGTTTGGTTTGCAATCAGGTAGGGCACCTCAGCGCCATTGTGGCGCCCCTGAGGCTTCCGTCGCCACAGGACATTGCACCCCATCCAGCGGTGTGATGCCCCATTCTGGGTGAGGAAAGGAGTGAACACCGGTCCCCTGGTAAATCTACACAACACCCATTGTTAGGTACATACTGGGACCAGGGACAGTGGCAGTAACCCTCCCATGCTGCATGCTGGGAGGGGCCGTAAGACCCATCCCTGCTCCTATAGGGTACAGCTTAGCAACTGGGGAGGTGGGAGGAGCCACCAGAGAGCAGTCAGAGAAAGGAAGGTCAAGTTAGTTTCAGTTTACCTCAGAGAGTGAGAGAGTGAGGAGACAGCATGTAGCTGTGAAAGAGAAAGGAGCTCTGTGAGCTCAGAGTGTCCGCACAGAGAAAGCAACAGAAGGAGAGAGAGTGGGGAAGGAGGAGGAGGTCTGCAGGAGGCAGGCAAGGAGGAGAGAAGGAAAGACAGCTCTAGTCAGTCAGGAGCTAAGAAGAAGAAAGAGACGCTTCCTGGTGAAGATCCTGGGACTCAGATGGTCCAGGTGACACCAAGCAGAGAGAAGAAGGGATTCCAGGGCCACGGATAGCTGTAGAGCTGTGGTGGCCTGTTCCACAGGAACATCGGTGGAGGGATCAAGCTGCAACAGGGGACGGTCCCTAGAAACCGGAAGAGTGCAAAATTATCTCCAAACAGTAAAAACTGAGGCCCAGGGAAAGTTGTAAACTCCCCTGGCCAGAGCCCACAGCAGAACCTCTAGAAAAGGGGACAATCATCCGACAGGTGACCCCCCAGCCTGGAGGCTGTAGTGGAGGCCGAGCAGGTTCATCCTAAAAGAGCTAGGCTTAGGAAGACAGCTGAAGACAGAGACACCTTAGAGAGAAGGGTACCGGTTTTTACTCCAGGAATCACCCAGAAACGGCGGAGGTCCCTGACAGTGGGTTCCAGTCGTCTGAGGGCACCAGTGTGCGCATACCAGGACTTGTGAGTAATGAACTTGAAACTGCACCCTTGGTGTGGCCTCTGTTATTCCGTCTGCATAGACTTCCACTACACCATAGACTCTCACGAGCACCAACTGTGCCCCGGGGCATTGCTCCACCTGTGGGGAGCAGTACCATCATTGCTGCCATATCATCACCCCGGAGGCCTTACACAGCAGCGGCGGCTTAATAGCCGCATACCACAGGTGGCGTCACGAACACAAACTTTATTCAAACCCCAAGTCACCAGCCATATTTAAAGCTGACACCCACCAGGGCCACGGAGTCGGGCCCCGCCACCACTGACGACCCCCGGACTAGTCCGGCCCGGCAGCAGGTGTCCCATAGCCCTGGGGTGGGCGAGTCACCATCTGTCAAGAAATGAGGAAACCTGCATCCCCCACTGAAGTTATACCAGGTCACACCTCACTGTCATCTGTCCAGTAAAGATGAAATTGCATCTGCCACTGGAATGATTCCATGTTTATACTCAGCAGTATTGTGTGTTACTGGAGAGAGACAGAAAGACAACCTGCAATCTGTCCCTATCGGTGACAAGGGGATGGTGATTTTAACAAACACAGAAGCTGATATTGCCCTTGTAAACTCTGCGCTTGTAAGTGCTGAGGACATAATGGAGAGCAAGAATATCTCTGAGAAAGGGGTTGGAGGAATCCACACGGATGTTCCTAATGTCCGAGTGTACTTTGAGGTGGGGAGAGCGAGAAAAAGTAAGAGTAGTTAATAATATTCCTAGAAATGTTTTTGCTGGGCACAGATTTCGACAAGTTAGTTGCCCACTATATTTCACTTTTTCACCTTTAACCTTGGCTGAGGAAGTTAAAATGCCAATTATTCCTATAATGATGAGTAGCAGGCGGCTAGGTAGGATTTGCGCCTCAAATATTTCAGATGATCTTGGAAGTGCGACGGTTTCTGTGACGCCCCTGAACTAGTTGAACTAATCAGGGTGTCATAGGGAACTGCACTCCTTTTTCTTATGGTGCAGAACCCACCCGCCATGGTTCTGGGATCTAACTATTGGTATTGCTTCCATAAGCATTCAAATCCTAGTCACTTTACACCACACCCTATCAGGCACACCAGTGGGTGGTCTACCTGGAATAGGGCCACCCGCCTAGGGGTCAGGCAGGCTGGTGGGAGCAATTATAGTCAGTTGAACAGTAGCCCTCAGAGAGTGAGGAGCTGAGGGAGTTGTAGCTCCCTGGGAGACTTTGGCTAGGTCTCAGACGGTGGTCTGGGACTGGAGGAGTCGGAGACCCGGTCGCAGAGTATTGGAGAAAGGTGCCAGACGTTGGAGAACGGTCAGCACCAGAATATCCAGTAACCGGACTGGTACTGAGCACGGCAGGGTACTGGACCCTAGATCAGGGATTAGCTTCGCGCAACCTGATAATTAACCTGTGGAGGATAGTCTTTATGAACTTTCCTCAAGTGTTTAGGGATCGAAGGTACCAATACAAAGATGGGGATACGACTTTCCAACCCATGCGGCCCACTGAAATCCCAAGAGTCAACTATCGAGAGCACAGCTCCTCTATCAAAATATAGGGAGCAAGACCCCGAAAGCTTCAGGCTGAGGGGTCACTCAGAAACTTCTAAACATCAGTGCATGGAGGCAGGTCAGGACCATCAGGAATACCAACGGTAATGGATTCCCGGACGAGCTCCCCAGAGAGGCAGCGGCACCTAGAGACTTGTTTTACTCATATGTCAGAGTCTACTTAATGGTCGCACCAACATCTGTGTCGTCCAGGGATAGGGGTACTGAGATCCGGGCCAAGGGTCACTTCAGTAAGTTTCACGGTGGCGTGACCCGGTCTGTGATCCCAGGCTCTACAGTAAAAAGGGGTTATTGAAAAAGGGGATTGTCCGTGATGCCACCCATGGGTTGTGGTGATGGTGGGCACCACCGCTGCTGGTGACGGGGGATCCCGGGAGCGATGGCGGGGAGCAGCTTAAGATGTTGACCCCTCCGTGGGTAGGGGCGGTGTGTCCCAGGTCCCGATGGGGGATAAGCAGGGAGCAGGGCGCAGTGCTGCGGTGCAATGCGGTGCCTGAGGGCACGGGCGTACTCTCAAGTATTTCACACAGAGTCACTGGTAAACTAGGAATTTCCGGTGTCCGCAGCCTTCAGTACGGATGGTGTTTGGATCCCACTCACGGTGCAGCAGACCCCTGTTCTTGCCCTGCAGGCAGATGTCTCTTTCTCCTCTCTTGTTCTCCACTCTCTCTCCTCAGTCGGGAACGGGGAGCCCACTCCCCAGCTGTGATCCGGGTCTTCCCTGGGTACCGGCGGGCCACCACTCTGCCCCGGCTACCTCGGGCCCCTTCCTCACACTTCCCTTCCTTACAGCAGCCAGGAGCTATCCTCCCCTGGTCTGCTCTCTTCACACTCCAACTCACTCTGCTCTCGCCCCTCCCCTGCTGCTCAGTTTAGCTCTTACACTGGGGGAGGGGGGTGTGTCTGTCCTGCTGCACTGGTGTGGGATCAGCTTACCAAGGAGGAGAATGACCTGCACTTTGCTGGATTTCTGCAGGTCTGTGACACCCTGGTTTTGCCAGGGCGTCACACACCCCCTTGGTAAAACACAGCCCGTCCTCGGGCTGTCCGGGCACCGACATTTATTGAACGGGAACTGAAAAAGGATAAACAGTTTTACAAGTATACTAACAATGGTACAATTACAGTGCCTACAAGTAGTCTTCAACCCCCTGCAGATTTAGCAGGTTTGATAAGATGCAAATAAGTTAGAGCCTGCAAACTTCAAAGAAGAGCAGGATTTATTAACAGATGCATAAATCTTACAAACCAACAAGTTATGTTGCTCAGTTAAATTTTAATAAATTTTCAACATAAAAGTGTGGGTCAATTATTATTCAACCCCTAGGTTTACTATTTTGTGGAATAACCCTTGTTTGCAATTACAGCTAATAATCGTCTTTTATAAGACCTGATCAGGCCGGCCCAGGTCTCTGGAGTTATCTTGGCCCACTCCTCCATGCAGATCTTCTCCAAGTTATCTAGGTTCTTTGGGTGTCTCATGTGGACTTTAATCTTGAGCTCCTTCCACAAGTTTTCAATTGGGTTAAGGTCAGGAGACTGACTAGGCCACTGCAACACCTTGATTTTTTCCCTCTTGAACCAGGCCTTGGTTTTCTTGGCTGTGTGCTTTGGGTCGTTATCTTGTTGGAAGATGAAATGACGACCCATCTTAAGATCCTTGATGGAGGAGCGGAGGTTCTTGGCCAAAATCTCCAGGTAGGCCGTGCTATCCATCTTCCCATGGATGCGGACCAGATGGCCAGGCCCCTTGGCTGAGAAACAGCCCCACAGCATGATGCTGCCACCACCATGCTTGACTGTAGGGATGGTATTCTTGGGGTCGTATGCAGTGCCATCCAGTCTCCAAACGTCACGTGTGTGGTTGGCACCAAAGATCTCGATCTTGGTCTCATCAGACCAGAGAACCTTGAACCAGTCTGTCTCAGAGTCCTCCAAGTGATCATGAGCAAACTGTAGACGAGCCTTGACATGATGCTTTGAAAGTAAATATACCTTACGGGCTCGTCTGGAACGGAGACCATTGCGTTGGAGTACGTTACTTATGCTATTGACTGAAACCAATGTCCCCACTGCCATGAGATCTTCCCGGAGCTCCTTCCTTGTTGTCCTTGGGTTAGCCTTGACTCTTCGGACAAGCCTGGCCTCGGCACGGGTGGAAACTTTCAAAGGCTGTCCAGGCCGTGGAAGGCTAACAGTAGTTCCATAAGCCTTCCACTTCCGGATGATGCTCCCAACAGTGGAGACAGGTAGGCCCAACTCCTTGGAAAGGGTTTTGTACCCCTTGCCAGCCTTGTGACCCTCCACGATCTTGTCTCTGATGGCCTTGGAATGCTCCTTTGTCTTTCCCATGTTGACCAAGTATGAGTGCTGTTCACAAGTTTGGGGAGGGTCTTAATTAGTCAGAAAAGGCTGGAAAAAGAGATAATTAATCCAAACATGTGAAGCTCATTGTTCTTTGTGCCTGAAATACTTCTTAATACTTTAGGGGAACCAAACAGAATTCTGGTGGATTGAGGGGTTGAATAATAAATGACCCTCTGAATAAACTTTTCACAATTTAAAAAAAAAAAAAAAAAAAAAGAAATAGCATTCTTTTTTGCTGCAGTGCATTTCACACTTCCAGGCTGATCTACAGTCCAAATGTCACAATGCCAAGTTAATTCCGAATGTGTAAACCTGCTAAATCTGCAGGGGTTGAATACTACTTGTAGGCACTGTATATTAACCGGAGTGGGACCGAGCCCTCCCGCTTTCCCACCCAAGTAACCTAGACCTTGATGCCATCACTACAACAGGTGGCACCCCTTTTCCCCAGTCCGGAAAACGGGAACTGGCCCAGGCCACCCAAGCGGGAACGGGTACAGAACGGGGAACCCCATTAACCTCGGGCTTTGCTGCCGACGCAGGCTTCTCCAGCCACTTTCCCCAGTCCACTAAGGGCAGCACGGGTCCCCAATGCCACCTCACTCACGGTGACACTGTCCAGAAGACCCCAACCTCTTCCACTGCCGGCAGTGCGAGTACGGTAGACCGGATGCTGTGAACGGGAACTGTCCTCGCTCCTTCAAAACTTTAAAACTGGAACTTCGTAACTTCGGGGGTTAACTTGCAGCTTTAAGGTTCGGCACCGTTGCGGGCGGACTGCCGGAGCCGACGTCATCTGAGTTGATTGCCGCTCACGTTGTGGCCGGGTGGGCTGCCGGAGCCGACATCCTTCCTGTGACAGGCGGGTCACCGCCAGCTGCTTTACGGGGAGTCGCCACCAGGATGCTGCTATCGGGGTCGCTGCTCTCCGATTCCGGCCTCTCAGGTGCAGCCAGGTGGCCTACCAGTGCCTGCTCCATTACCGTCGCAGGGTCATCACCACCGGCGGGTCCTTCTGTGGGTGCCGCTGGGATTGCTGGCATCCCCGGGACCTCCGCTCCTGCGACCGAAGCGGGAGCTGCCTGCTGACTAGCTGATGTACCTTCAGGCCCCGCCACTCCGGTGACGGGTGCCGCTCCGCTCGCCTCCCTGGACGCCGGCATTATCCTTTCCTTTTCCCGCGGACATCAGCAGCAGCTGGTTCACCCGTCCCCCCCCTTGGTTCTTTCTGGCGCTCCCTTCTTTTGGGGGCGGGGTCTCACTTTCGCGCCTTCACTGCTCGAGGAAGACGACTCGAGCGGGAACTTTTCGCGCCAAGATGGCGGGACTTCAACTTTTTTGGCAGGACGCCGCTGATGAAAACTTCTAAGGCGCACTTTCCACAGGTAAGTGGACTGTCCAAATCCTGTTCGTGACGCCAAGTTGTCGCGGGTGGAGGTGACGCGCTCGCCACGCTCTGGTCCGGTGCTGCTGCTGCTGCTCGGTGGCTTGAGCGGTGGGCCGGACCCGGGGACTCGAGCAGCGCTCCTCGCCCACGAGTGAAAAGGGGGTGGTTTGTTTTGGGAGATAGTTCGTGACGCCACCCACGGGACGTGGTGATTATGGGCACCACCGCTGCTAGTGACGGGGATCCTGGGAATGATGGTAGGGAGCAGCTAGGATGTTGTCCCCTCCGTGGGTAGGGGTTGGTGATCCCAGGGCCCGGTGGTGTAGCGGGGAGGCTGGATGGCTGGGGTGCAGGGTTGCAGGAGCAGCGTGATGCGGTGCCGGATGGCACTGGTGTACTCACTCAGGCAGTCAATGACAGAGTCTCTGGTAAACCAAACGGCTGGATGGACGGGTCCCTCAGCCGGCTGCAGTGTTTGTGCTCTCTCCCCGGACAGTGTGATGGTGGCTGTCTTTCCCTGCACCTGGTTAGAATGTTCTGACTCCTGTGGTTACCGGTAGTCCGCTCCCTGGCATATAGGTACCGAAGGAGCCCGTTTTGCCCGCAGGTGCTGGCCCTTGGATCTCTAGCCTATGGCGGTGGCTGTATATCCTCACGGTGTGGACTGTTGCCTTCTGTCGGGTCTTTGTTGTTAGGAAACCCCTGGGGTTCCGGTCACACTCTGATTTGACCGTTGTCGGCGGCTCCAAGCCTAGTCGGGGTCCGATGGCCCTGCATGTGTGCTTAGCTTCACTCCGCTCCCTGGTTCGGTACCGGCGGGCCACCTCCCGACCCCGGTCCTACGGTTCTGCAGAGGTCCACTAACTCCTGCAGATGGCCACCACCGTCTGCCAACCTTGCTGTCAGTGCCTGGGCTCCGACCCAGACACTTGCAGTTTCTACTCCTCACACTTTCACCTCCAAAACGAATCTGACACTTTTCCCACCTCCAGTCCTTGGTGGGTGGGGCCAACCGCCTGGCTCCGCCACACCTGGTGTGAACATCAGACCCTGGAGGGAGGCAACAAGGGTCTTTGTTTGACTGGTGTTACTGTCCAGGGGAAGGGGTGTGTAAAGTGTAATGTCTGTGACTACCTGGCTAGTCCAGGGCGTCGCACATCCACACGTCCTGAGTGAGTACGCTGCTCCCCCCTGCGCCCTACCTGCTGCACAGTCTGAACCCCGCTTCCCTGCGCCTCCACCATCCTGAGTCCTGAGGCCTTCCCCTACCCGTGGAGGGAACGTCATCTGGCTGCCCCACTCCATCTCCCCCGGGTACTCCCATCGGCAGTGGCGGTACTTCCCCTACCGCGAACCACGGGTGGCGTCACGAACACTAATCCCCTGTAAATAGCCCCCTTTTATTTTCTAGCGGCCGCGAGCCCCGGGTCTGGAGACTCTCGAGGCACAACAACCCCCGGATCTGAGCAGTCTGACTGCTGCAGGGGCGGTACACCTCAAAAACTTTGGCATCACAAACAGATTTTGGACTGGGCCCACTAACCTGGGTGACGTGCGCCTTGAAAAATTCGAGCTGCGGTGTCAAAAATTGAGTTTCCACCATTTTCCACCATTTTTGGCACCAAGACGCCCTCTTCCTGACCAAAAGAGCGCGAAGCTGAAGCTCCACCCCTCATCCAGAGAGCACAGCCGGAAGCTGGAGAGCTGGCTGCTGAAAACCAAGGGTGGGGGCGTGACGGGATGTAACAGCGGAAGTGGAGCAGGGACGCCAGGACTCTGCCCATAAAGTTCCTGGAACCTGCAGAGAAAGGATGTCGGCAGCAAGGGACTGGTCACTGGAGCGTGCTGCTCCTGGGACCGCTACTTGGAGAGTCGAGATGAGGAGCGTGGCTGCGGTGGTACGGGACCACAAGATAGAAGCCCTGCGTGTGGAGCGGTAAACGGCTATCCAGTTCTGGTTGATCTGGCCTACCCGGCCGCAGAATCTGGTCTGCCCCTGGCCACCGCGATCACCCAGCCACCGCCACCCTCGCCCTCGGTGGACGCCGAGCCGCTAACCCCAATACCGGCAGCTGGACCTCCAACCCCACAGAAAACGAGCAGGCCTCAACGCCTCCGGTTCCACCACCGGCCAGACCAGACCAGGCCGCAACACCTCCGGTCCTGCCATCGGCCAGATCAGACCCGGCCGCATCACCGGGCCCGTACCTCGGTACGGAGAACCCGGACTCTGATATCCCGGCTGCAGAACAGCCAGCGCCTCTTGTTGCAGCAGCGGTAGCTAAATCTGGACAGCTACCCGCAAGTTGTTATAAAGTTGACAAATGACTGTTTGGACCTGTCACCTTTGTTGAACGTTCTCCAGTGTTAAGTTTGAGTGGAGAAGGCCTCCGGGGATCGGTTGAGGGGTCCCCTGGTGGAAGGTGACAGGAGAGTTCATGCTCCAGATAGACTGTGTCATCCTTGTTGACCCTTTTTCCATGCTCCATTTAAGGTAAAAAGGCCATCAAGGTCTTGGACGGTGCGGCACTGGTAGACTGCACCAGGGACCCTTAATGGAGGTTGGCACAAAGGGTAACGGCTACCAGGTTACTCAGGACTGTTACCAGAGTCATCTTTTACACCTCCAGGACTTTGACAGTGTCACCAGAAACTGCCAAGGTTCCTGGAAAATGGGTGTCCACTAGCACTAGAGGTGGCATCAGGGATCCAGGTTGTTTGGGTGGCGGGTTGAATGGAGAGGGACAATGGGAATGGACTGTGGCAGGAAGGGGCTGCAGTGGAGTAGGCTGAGCCACCGACTACCGCTACAACTGATAGCGTACCCTGTTATTCTAGTAAATGAACTCTGAGAGTTTTACAACGTTTAAGTGCATTGCCTCCCCTGTGCGGGATGAATACTTATACCATAACCTTGTTATTCTTTTTTACAGTTTACAACAAAAATAAAATCTCTGGGTGTCCTGTAGCTTGGGGACGAGCCACGTTTAACCAAGGGGGAATGTGATGCCCCTGAACTAGTGAGGGTGTCACGGGGAACTGCACTCCTTTTTGTTATGGGGCAGAACCCACCCTCCATGGTCATGCACCAACATCCACACGTCCTGAGTGAGTACGCTGCTCCCCCCTGCGTCCTGCCTGCTGCACGGTCTGCACCCCGCTTTCCTGCGCCTCCACCATCCAGAGTCCCGGGGCCTTCCCCTACCCATGCAGGGAACCTCATCTGGCTGCCCCACTCCATCTCCCCCGGGTACTCCCATCGGCAGCGGCGGTACTCCCCTTACCGCGAATCACAGGTGGTGTCACGAACACTAATCCCCTGTAAATAGTCCCCTTTTATTTTCGAGTGGCCGTGAGCCCCCAGGTCCGGAGACCCTCGAGCCACAGCAACCCCCGGATCCGAGCAGTCCGCCTGCTGCATTTCCTCAGTGGTATCCTCAACTAAAGTTGTGACTTGGGACTGTATCCCCAAAGGGGAGTGGTAGCTGATAT
Organism: Anomaloglossus baeobatrachus; assembly: GCF_048569485.1. NCBI lineage: Eukaryota > Metazoa > Chordata > Amphibia > Anura > Aromobatidae > Anomaloglossus > Anomaloglossus baeobatrachus. Next base: position 198,415,459 of record NC_134356.1, on the reverse strand, counting down.
GGGAGATATAGTTTCTGCATATTTGCCAAAGGTACCATCTGCACTGAGACCACAGATTAAGGTAATGGGTGTGAACTTAAAGGGGAACTTCAGGAAGATAAAAAATTTTCTACTGTCCCTGCCCTCATAAACTATAAAGATGAGATGCACAGTGCAGTTCTATTATCCTTACAATACCTGTAATTCAGTGTGACACTGGAGCTGCTCTTTCGGGTCCCCCCTTTCCTCTGGGACTTTATATCACACTTCAGGGGCTATTCTCTCTGCTGTTTGTAACAGCAAGCTCACTGATATTTGCTTCTGTCTGAGAACAGGGGGAATGGCCTCGCGTCCTGTTCTTTGACTGCAGAGAAGCAGCTATTATCAGGAGGCTGACTGTTACTAACAGCAGAGTACAGCCCCTGATGTGTGATATAAAGTCCCAGAGAGGAGGGGGGACCAGAAAGAGCAGCTCCAGTGTCACACTGAATAGCAGGTATTGTAAGGATAATAGAACTGCACTGTGTATCTCATCTTTATAGTTTATGAGGGCAGGGGAAGAATTGTTTATCTCCCCGGAGTACCCCTTTAAGAGAACAGGGTTCTTGGCAGGTAGGACAGTGTTGCAAGGCTAAACCTGGGCCATAGCTTGTAGCTTTCAAATTTGAGGAAGTTAAGGGGGAGGGGTAGGTGACAAAGATATGCCCAAGGAACTGTATCCATGCCATGTTTCACTGACCACACAGCACTTCATCAGGGGAGCTGCACAGCTTCCAGGCCAATCTTGGTCATAAATTACCTTAATCCTCATGGAACCACTCTTTCAGCTGCAACAATTATTGTGTTTTACTAGTGTAATTCACACAAACTTCAGCTTATTTGGCACTGAGATGGAGCTATATTTTCTGCCATTCAATTCACTCTTATCACAGAAAGACTTCTTACCCTTTTCTGGGCACTGGCTTTTCTCGAACCTGTCTCATGCATCACATCAGCTGACAATATACCTACAGCTTCTCTATTTTGCTGTATAACTCTCTAGTCTTGACCTAGAGAGGATGATGCAAAAGAACATCTGTACACCTGACTATCACTGGCCCCAAATTAAGCCTCGGATATATTTAACCCTTATCCTGCACTTCAATATTTTTCAAAGAATGTCACCACCAAGCCCCATGAAGGAAATCAGAAGCTTAACTAACCTCCCATGAAATGATGCCATTGTCACTGACATTCAATACAACACAAACCTGAAGGTCACATTCTGTATTTATTGTAACTGCCTATTTTAATCCCTATCCTAGCTGCCATCGAGGCTTTTCAGTACAGATCAGGGTGAGAACAATGGAAACAGAACATACACAGTGTCTTAAAGTGAACCTGACATGTAAAAAAATCGCTACTAACCTGGAGATATGATATATAGTGATGGGCAAAAAATGAAATATTCAAGTTTGGATTATTCATCTTGAATATTTTTTACTATTCGTCATGAATAACAAATCTAATGCAAGATAATGGGAAACTCAAATAATTTTCTAATGGACCTGCCTAGGCTGTAAAAATGCTGAAATGGATGGAAAGGTGCTGGAATTGAATAGGAATAGCATGGAGAAGATGCTTGGATGCATCTCTGAAACAAAGGTGCTTCTGGGAATGTTGACAGAGTATTAAGCCACTTTGATGTGCAGAGCCCCACCTATTTGTGGTAACCATCGCAAGTAAAGTAGACAGCTATGGACTGTAAACCCCAGCTGTGTGCTTTATCTTGGCTAGTTTTCAAATCTAAAGGCTACCCCCCAACGTTTTTAAAAAATGATTTATCTAATGGATGGTACCAATTGTGGGGCGGCTGCTGGGTGCAATATCTTATTAATATTTAGGCTGGGGAGGGCCCAATAACAATGGACCTTCGATGCTTGAGAATACCAGTTCCCAGCTGTCTCCTTTACCTGTGCTGGTTATCACTAATAGGCGGGGGACCACACATCTTTTTTTTTCATTGCACATGCCAATTACAGTAATAATAGTAGCAAAAATAGCTGCGGCATTACTGTGGTTGTCAGGCAACGTCCGCATGTTTAGTGGCCGAGAATCAGACATCAAACGTGGGGAGGGGACTCAAAATTCGTGAGGCGTATATCAAAATGCTTGACGAATAATGAATATCCCGAATAGGTTAATATTTATGCTAGTAACGAATAATGCCAAATATATTTGCTCATCACTTATGATATAATAGTGTTTTTTTACATGACAGGTTCCTTTTACAAGTAAAAATAGAGAAACAGTATGTAATGTTGATATACAAATTAGAGGTGTATCTAGGTTTTCCAGCACCTTGGGCTATAATAAAGTTTAACACTTAAAATGGCACAATACTTTATTAACATAGCCATGAACATGCAATCTTACAAGTTCTGGATTCTTACATGTGCAAAGGATCAGAACCAATAACAACACAGGAATACATCACTAGAACCACCAGCAGTACCGAGACTTAGCATTACAACCCCCCTCAGTACAGAAATACATCGCCATAACCACCAGCAATACAGAAATTCATCATCAGAACCACTAGCAGTACAGAAATACATATAATGCCCACCAATACAGAAACGAAACATCAAAACCCTCACCACTACAGGAATACGTCATCAGAATAACCATAAGTACTTGGTACATCAATTGTAATGTCAGGTCAGACCCATATACATTTGTATAACATGAACCAACAACTTCCAGTATGTTGTTAACAATGGTAAGGAGATAATGTGAGTTGTTGCTATCAGTCATTATCAGCCAGCATACCTTCCTTAAGCACCCGTCACATTTAGCGACTTAGCAACGATCCTGAAAACGATACGACCTGATAAGGATCGCTGGTAAGTCGCTGGGAGGTTACTGGTGAGATGTCACACAGTCAGACCTTACCAACGACTCAGTAACGATACAGGTCGCAGTAGCGACCTGTATAACGATCTCTGCTGTCATTGGGACCCTGTCACACAGTGTCAAACATAGTGATGCGTCCTGCCCAGCATGACATCGCCTTTGAAGAATATGATCCAGGACATTCAGCAACGACCGGCGACCTCACAGTAGGGGCCAGGTCATTGCTGGATGTCACACACAGCGTCATCGCTAGCAAGATCGCTGTAGCATCACAAAAAACGTGACTCAGCTTAGAGAAGCTTAGTGAGATGTGGCCTTTACAAGAACCACAGTACTAATCAGAATTAGTCAGTATGAAAAAAAATTACATCAAGGTATCTTGTAGTTGACATTATCTCTTATTGTAGACATTTTCTTACTTTTTTTCATCTTGTCCAGATGTCATGATTGACTTTCACATTCACAGCTTGCCTTTGCAGACTTCCATCTTCTCCGGTCTTGTGCAGCAAATCCCAACACAAATCCCTTAAAAATAAAACTTTCATTGTAACACTCCTGAATAAAAATATCTGCCCTCTGCTGTGCCCCTGATTAAATAATTGCTCCTCATTTTTTTCCCTGAACAAAATATGACCCACACACTGTCCCTCTAATGGTACATGCCCTCCACACTGCCCTCTCCTTTCCATACTGGGCCCCGTCTTCACACTGTCCTCTCACACTGTGTCTCGCTATACTCATTCTCTTTATTGTGTCAACTTATCACACTCCAACTTCTCAGCATACTGTCCCCTCCTTGCTGTGACCTCACACTGTCCCACCATGATGCCAACCTCTCTATGCCATCCATCCCACACTACCCAGTCTCTATTCTGTGCTCCCTCACATTTTTCTCATCCCATACTGTCTCGTCACAACTTCCACACTCTCCATACTGTTTTCGCACCCATCTTCCTTTCCATACTTTGTCCTCAAATTTTCCCCAATCACTCCCATAATACATCCTTAAATTTTTCTCCTGCTTGCTCCCCATACATTGTCCACATACACTGTCCCACTCACTCCACATACTGTGTCTGTATACATTCCCCCTACCCACTCTCACTCTCCCCATACTGTGTACTCACATTTTTTCCCCCTTCCCCTAATTACAATAAACTTTCAGTGTCTTCAGCTCCACTGGAGCACTTAACATACCAAACTTCTACTGCATCTGCAACGACGAGGAGTGACGTCAGCAGTGTGATCAGTGTAATCACGCTGATTACATTGCCCTGACCCGGAAGTGCTGGCGATCAGGGCTTCAATTGTACTTACGCTTGAAAGACAAGGGAACAATTGATCACTGGTAGCCGATGCGCTGTATCTTCTCTGGGCTGGTAGTCAGCTTGACATTTGGTTCAAAGAACAGCCAACTCCCACATCAAGGGGTGACAAAATGCAGCCACCCGGGAGATAGCTTGGACCACTGCATCAGGTGGCTCGATGGCGCTCCCCCTGCTGGCTTTGCTTGGGGCAAATGCCCCGCCTGTGCCCCGTAGATACATCACTGTAAAAACATATGATTATGCCCTCATGCAGCCATGGACCAGTATCCATTGAGAACTTTTCTTTTGGACTAATGGGGTACATTTTTCCTGATAGAAATCTCTTATAGAAGGTAAGAAATGAGTTAAACTTAGCACTAAGGAAACCTAAACCACGTCATAGTCTTAGATGTCATTGGAGTAGTTGTACTAAAACATATGTGTTTCACATTAAAAGGGCCTTGGATATTGAAAAATACTCTGTAAATTTCATCCATATTTTTTATTACTGAGGGGAAAATAAATTTTAACTGCCTCTGATATATAAGTATTTTAACACATGTGAAATACATTGACATTTGTATTAGTATTGTATTCTAGATGATAAAGTTAAAGGATTAGATTAATTTACTGTAATTTATGAAACCTGCTTGGACTGTTGTTTCTGAAATGTTTTTGAGAAGTAATGTAGAAACTGACCTTTGTGTTTTACTGTAGCAACACCTGCTTGTCTATTGGCATTATACCTATCGGTTGGTCAGTGCAGAGGGCTTGATTAACAGCCCAATTCACTATGCACAGAGCGGTGACTGGAGCCGTGCCGGTGCCACCTCAATAACTGAAAGCCAAAGGCAGATGGGAAGAGTAAAGTTCATTTACAACCGGTAGCAGAGCTCTTATTGTCTTTCTTTAATTATATATTTATTTATAGACAGATCATTTAAAAAAAAATGCTGAGGTCTCCCCCCAAATGTAGGGGGGAGCTCACATCGTTTTTTTTTAAATTATTTATTTATTAATTAGGTAAAAGCAGGCTACACAGTGTGTAGCCTGTTTTAACCTAATTGATAAATAAATACATTAAAAAAACAAACCCACAAATCCACATTGGAAAAAATTGTTTATTTGAATAGACTCCCTCACATTATCCCTCAATTACAAATTAAGAAAAACAAAACAAAACAAAACAAAAAAACAACACATGAATATCCAAAGTAATTCATTGTGGATTGGTCCAATAATGTCTCCCAAAAGCGTACTCCAACCTATGGAGCCAACCTTCAGAGAACGAGGCTCCATAGGTCACTCACAGTCAGCCCCAGACTTGAAATGTTTCATTCACCGTGATATTAGTAACTCAGTGACATCACCTCGCTTGAAAAATTCCAGGTCTGACGGAGACTGGGAGTCAGCTATGAAGCGTTATCCTCTCAACGAAGCTCCATAGGTTAGAGTTGGGAATCATGGGATGTCACGGGACCACTACACAATGGATTACATCTTCATTTTTTTTTATAAATTGGTGAACGAGGGATAGTGTGGGCAAATCTCTATTCAAATAAACTTTTTTTTTACTTATGTGTGCGTTTTTTTCACTTTACACTTACTGAGTTAGTAATTTGATAAACCCCTTTCCATTACTAACGCCTGGGCTTGATGCCAGCTGACTTTATATAGCTGACATGAACCCCCAAAAATATTACCCCGATTGCCATGACACCATTATGGATGTGCCAATTCTGGGACGGCTACAAGTTGCTATCTTTAGGCTGGAAAGGGTCAAATAACCATGGGCCTTCCCACCCTAGTAATACCAGCCTGCAGCTGTCTGCTTTACCTTGAATGGTTATCAAAATTGGAGGGGGACCACATGCCGTTTATTTAATGTATTTATTAAATTATATCAGGTTAAAAACACCCTTTAGTGCCACATGAAAGGCACTAAAAGGTGCAACTGTACAACCCTGCCTGCTCTAATCCAAACTGTTTCTCATGCATCAAGCCTCCCTATACTGCACTGTACTGAGCATCGCACCCCCACATCTCATATAAGCCCCAATGACAATTATAGTAATGTCAGTAGGCAACATGGCTACAGCATTATCATGATTAGCAGGCAATCCCCACATGTTTAGTGGCTGAAAAACAGCCGCAAAACATGTGGGGTGAGGTCTTGAGTAAGGCGCTTGAGCATCCGCAATACTCAGCCGAATAGAGAGCGTGCCGAAACACCCCAATGCTGGATCGAGTATAGAGCAGTGCCTAGCATGCTCACTCATCACTATTTAATATATATATAACAGTCACATGAAGATTTTATACTAAGATGAGATTTTTGGATGACTGATTGCAAAGTTGTAGTATGGCTTTCTTTCAGCGAGTACATGGGTTTAGTTCACTGCTCTGTATATAACAAGTACCTACCATGGGCTGCTTTTTTATTTACTATAAGAGTGGGCAGACCCAGAATGGTGATTTTACAAAGTATAAAATAATGTCAAAAGTGTTACCACCCCATAAAAGCTCTACTTTCTACCAAAGTCAGGCACAAAAGGTAGTGGGATCCTGTTATGCACAGCGGGATTGAACAAGCCTCCGTGCTCTCTTGTTGTGAAGGCCTGAGATCTTGGGAGATCTTGATCATGTCACTAACCCCACATAGACAGCGGTGGACTCCACATCATACCCAGCTACACCACTCGCCATGCTACTATACTTTCTGAGTCCCCTCTCCATGTACACTGATGAAGGTCTTTTGACCGAAACGTCTGTGCTTGTGCTGGTCCTACAAGTTCTTCACAATAAAAATCACTATTCACAGTGATCTTGGGTGTCAAGTTTCTATATCTACTTGAGACAGTTTTGGACCCTACTTGTGCACCACCCCAGAAGTGCCATTTGTCACCTTATTAACCCAGCGCTGCCACCTACTTTACATAGCTTTTACTGAAGAGTAACATCATTACAGCTATCACAGTTCAATAATAGCTTAGTAAAACACACCTCAGCACTTGGTTAGTAGTGGAAGGATCAAGATCTCATAATATCTTAAGCGGGCTTTACATGCTGCGATCTCGCTACCCGCCCCCGTTAGTTGTGCGACACGGGCAAATCGCTGACCGTGCCGCACAACCTCGCTTAACCCCGTGACACGCAGTTACCTGCCCTGCGACGTTGCTCTGGCCGGCGAACCGTCTCCTTTCTAAGGGGGCGGTTTGTGCGGCGTCACAGCGATATCACACGGCAGGCGTCCAATAGAAGCGGAGGGGCGGAGATGAGCAGGACATAACATCCCGCCCACCTTCTTCCTTCCGCATTGCCAGTGGAGGCAGGTAAGGAGATGTTCGTTGCTCCTGCGGTGTCACACACAGCGATGTGTGCTGCCGTAGGAATGAGGAACAACATCGCTAATAAGCAGAAAAACGATTTTTTGTTTCAGGACGACCTCTCCATGACAAACGATTTTGACCACTTTTGCGATTGTTTAAAGTCCCTCATAAGTGTCACATACTGCGATATTGTTAATGACGCCGAATGTGCGTCACAAACACCGTGACCCCGACGATAATTCATTAACGATATCGTAGCGTGTAAAGCCCGCTTTACTCTTTAACTATGAAAGATGCCATAAAGGCCACAATTGTGGAATCCTGCTCTGCATGGCAGGATCCCACTGCCTGGAAGCTTGTACCTTGCTTGGGTAGCGTTGGGCACTTTCAGGGAAGTGGTGGGTGTCTGGGGATGGGAGGGCGTTATGGGTCTTATGAGGTCTGTTGATTCTAACATATTTAGTAAAATTATCAGCGTGGGACTGCCTGTTCTTTGATTAAATAAAAAAATTGGTGACTGATATGTGCCGCCCCTACGCCAGCAGCCGTGCTGCTCGGATCTGGATCTGCGGTATGGCTCGAGGGACTCTAATGGACCCAGGGGTCACGCGGACACATTGAATAAAAAGGGGATGTATTTGTACGGGTGTTGTTGAAAACTGTCTGTGATGCCACCCACGGTGTGTGGTGAGATGTAGTACCACCGCTGCTGCTGTGGGGCTGCCGGGGGCGATGGGCTGACAGCTGGATGTTAACCCCTCCATGGGCAGGTATGGATGCCCCAGGGCCCAATGTCTCTGTGCAGGGGATGATAACGGCAGGGGCAGGCGCACCCGGTCAGGCCGGGATGTTACTCACAGTTGAATAAATCACACAAGTCCTTTGGTAAACCAAGGTGATGGTGGCTGGCTGCCACAGAAGGGTGTGTCTGGTCCCACACCCAGCCGCCTTTCTGTCTCCTTCTGGTGAGTCGCCCACCACAGCGCTGCAGAGGTCGCCTGCAGGACACTGCGGGGACGTGCTCTTAGTCACAGGTACAGTTAGGTCCAGAAATATTTGGACAGTGACACAATTTTCGCGAGTTGGGCTCTGCATGCCACCACATTGGATTTGAAATGAAACCTCTACAACAGAATTCAAGTGCAGATTGTAACGTTTAGTTTGAAGGTTTGAACAAAAATATCTGATAGAAATTGTAGGAATTGTACACATTTCTTTACAAACACTCCACATTTTAGGAGGTCAAAAGTAATTGGACAAATAAACCAAACCCAAACAAAATATTTTTATTTTCAATATTTTGTTGCAAATCCTTTGGAGGCAATCACTGCCTTAAGTCTGGAACCCATGGACATCACCAAACGCTGGGTTTCCTCCTTCTTAATGCTTTGCCAGGCCTTTACAGCCGCAGCCTTCAGGTCTTGCTTGTTTGTGGGTCTTTCCGTCTTAAGTCTGGATTTGAGCAAGTGAAATGCATGCTCAATTGGGTTAAGATCTGGTGATTGACTTGGCCATTGCAGAATGTTCCACTTTTTTGCACTCATGAACTCCTGGGTAGCTTTGGCTTAATGCTTGGGGTCCATCTGTACTATGTACATCTGTACATTTGGGGTCCATCTGTACTATGTACATCTGTACTCCATCTGTACTCTGTACTACTTGTCCATCTGTACTATGAAGCGCCGTCCGATCAACTTTGCGGCATTTGGCTGAATCTGGGCTGAAATTATATCCCGGTCCCAGAATTCATCCGGCTACTCTTGTCTGCTGTTATGTCATCAATAAACACAAGTGACCCAGTGCCATTGAAAGCCATGCATGCCGATGCCATCACGTTGCCTCCACCATGTTTTACAGAGGATGTGGTGTGCCTTGGATCATGTGCCGTTCCCTTTCTTCTCCAAACTTTTTTCTTCCCATCATTCTGGTACAGGTTGATCTTTGTCTCATCTGTCCATAGAATACTTTTCCAGAACTGAGCTGGCTTCATGAGGTGTTTTTCAGCAAATTTAACTCTGGCCTGTCTATTTTTGGAATTGATGAATGGTTTGCATCTAGATGTGAACCCTTTGTATTTACTTTCATGGAGTCTTCTCTTTACTGTTGACTTAGAGACAGATACACCTACTTCACTGAGAGTGTTCTGGACTTCAGTTGATGTTGTGAACGGGTTCTTCTTCACCAAAGAAAGTATGCGGCGATCATCCACCACTGTTGTCATCCGTGGACGCCCAGGCCTTTTTGAGTTCCCAAGCTCACCAGTCAATTCCTTTTTTCTCAGAATGTACCCGACTGTTGATTTTGCTACTCCAAGCATGTCTGCTATCTCTCTGATGGATTTTTTCTTTTTTTTCAGCCTCAGGATGTTCTGCTTCACCTCAATTGAGAGTTTCTTAGACCGCATGTTGTCTGGTCACAGCAACAGCTTCCAAATGCAAAACCACACACCTGTAATCAACCCCAGACCTTTTAACTACTTCATTGATTACAGGTTAACGAGGGAGAAGCCTTCAGAGTTAATTGCAGCCCTTAGAGTCGCTTGTCCAATTACTTTTGGTCCCTTTAAAAAGAGGAGGCTATGCATTACAGAGCTATGATTCCTAAACCCTTTCTCCTATTTGGATGTGAAAACTCTCATATTGCCGCTGGGAGTGTGCACTTTCAGCCCATATTATATATATAATTGTATTTCTGAACATGTTTTTGTAAACAGCTAAAATAACAAAACTTGTGTCACTGTCCAAATATTTCTGGACCTAACTGTATGTTAGGCTGCTTACTTTTGTGTCGTAACGCCACTCTCGGTTTTGCGGTCAGGGTAAAGTGTGACCGCCACTGCAGTTTAGCAAGCATCTGGGGCTGATGCTACAGGCAGTTAGATGGTGTGGCCCACCGAGAGTGAGGCTGGCCCCAGGGGCTCGGGTGTATGTGCGTGGAACCACAGGTCGCAGAATAACTCAGTCTCAGTCCAGTAATGTCTTTCAACTGTTTACTCACTTTCTGGTGATAGAGTGAGGCATCCCGGGCGATGCTATGATGAACCAGATGGAACCAGGTATCCTTCAGGCTGATATACGGGTGACTGCTGACTCGCCTTCCTAGCACTTCTTGTTTTGGACCACCCCTGACTTAAAGTACCGTGGGAAGTCGCGGCTGCCTTTTCTCCCCTTTCTGACCTGTTTGCTGGCAGCGTGGACCAAGGATAAGATGGCTCCATGCTCGATCCTCCTTATGGGCCCCCTCGTTGCTACTGATGCTCGGGCTCTGTGTTGGTTGGTGTGGGACTTGTTGTCCACCCCACCGGCAGGTTTAGTAGGTAGTTAAACTTGAGTCTACTTCAGGAACCTGTTTCCCCTGCGTGCCTAGCCCTCCAGAAGTCTCCGTACACAACCAGCTGGTTCCCTCATTGTCATCCAAACTAACTGATTTCCTCAGCGTCTTTCTGTCCAACTTCTGGTGACTGTTCTCCACCGCTTCTGGTCTGCAGGTAGGGGCAGAAGGCGCTGCGGCCTGGCCTGGTCTGGCCGAGGTAGAAGGCGTTGCGGCCTGGTCTGGTCTGGCCATGGGCACTGCTCTGGGCGTCGCAGCAGAGATCACAGCAGGGTTTGCAGCGGGCATTGCAGCAGGGATCGCATTCCACACCCCAACAGGCATTGTAGCGAGCGCCGCACGGGACGTCGCATCGGCTGTCATACTGGACGTTGCACCGGGTCAGGCAGGGGCTGCGTGGGACTCACCCAGGGCTGCACCGGAGATCTCCTGCATCAGAGTTACCATCGCTGAAGACGTCTCCAAGTGAGCTTGGACGACACCTCTAGGCGGGCCTCGCTGCACCAGCAGCCGCAGGCCTCGGATTGCCATCATCACTTCTTCCTTCCATGTGGCTATCTCTTGTATTTCTGCTCCTCCATTCTGCTGGCAATTCTCCCTACTTCGGCCTCCAGCTCTGCTGGGGTCATGGGTCTGGTCCAACCTGGTTCCTCGCGGACGCTCTCCGACGGCTCCATTCTGCTTTGCACGCTGCTCAACCAGGTTCTCTCTCCACACCCTCTAAGTTTCGTTTCCTGTACCCGACTACAACATTCCTGGCGTTCAAGGCCAGATCTGCCCCCATCTTGCTGGTCTCGCGGGCCAAAGCGCTCCAGGGGTTCGGGGTCAGCCACACCTCTTCGTGGGCGGTTACTTCTTTTTGCGCAGGCTGCTGTTGTTTCCTTGGCGCGCTTTCTGCGGTGGCAATATGGCGGCATTTTAAACTTTTCAATCGGACCTCCAAAGGCTCACAGTCACCTGTCTTAACAGGTCTAGTCCTTATCCTGTTTGTGACGCCAGAATGAGTCGCCCACCACAGCGCTGCAGCGGTCGCCTGCGGGACTCTGCGGGGACGTGCTCTTAGTCACAGGTATGTCAGGCTGCTTACTTTTGTGTTGTGACACCACTCTCGGTTTCGCGGTCAGGGTGATGTGTGACCACCACTGCAGTTTAGCGAACGTCTGGGGCTGATGGTACAGGCAGTTAGATGGTGTGGCCTCCCGAGACTGAGGCTGGCCCCAGGGGCTCAGGTGTATGTGCGTGGAACCACAGGTCGCAGAATAACTCAGTCTCAGTCCAGTAATGTCTTTCAACTGTTTACTCACTTTCTGGTGGTAGAGTGAGGCAACCCGGGCGATGCTATGATGAACCAGGTGGAACCAGGTATCCTTCATGCTGATATAGGGGTGACTGCTGACTCGCCTTCCTAGCACATCTTGTTGCGGACCACCCCTGACTTAAAGTACCGTGGGATGCATCCAGGGAAGTCGCGGCTGCCTTTTCTCCCCTTTCTGACCCGTTTGCTGGCTGCGTGGACCAAGGATAAGATGGCTCCAGGCTAGATCTTCCTTATGGGCCCCCCCGTTGTTGCTGATGCTCGGGCTCTGTGTTGGTTGGTGTGGAACTTCTTGTCCACCCCACTGGCAGGTTTAGTAGGTAGTTAAACTTGAGTCTACTTCGGGAACCTGTTTCCCCTGCGTGCCTAGCCCTCCAGAAGTCTCCGTATACGACCAGCTGGTTCCCTCAGTGTTCTCCAGACTAACTGATTTCCTCAGCGTCTTTCTGTCCAACTTCTGGTGACTATTCTCCCCCCGCCAGCAGCCACTACACGTGCAGGGTCTGACTAGTGTTCCGCTCTCCGGCGTCTGCACTTCAGACTCGGCTGCTCCACTCCTACTCCTCTGACTGCCACTGCACAACTCCTCTTCCCAGCTTCACTACAGCACCACACTAACTGAGATGTGGAGGCCACGCCCCCTCCAGTGTCTGCCCAGGGGTCCCCTCTAATGTGTGTGTGTGACCTGGTCAAAGTGTGTCTGTGCGTACACAACCTACTCAGCCTTTGGGATTACCTGTTTGTACTCACCCAGCGTGGGTGCAGTACTCAGTGGTGCCTGACCATGTCAGGGGCACCATACTGGCGCTGACCACTGTCTGCCACCTAGCCAATGTGTCAGGGCTCCGACCCTGACACCTGTCAGCTTTACCTCCTCACTCCAACTTCACTCGAAACTTATCTCCACTCTTTTCCCGCCCCGGGCTCTCCAGACCCCTAGGTGGGCATTCTCCTTCCGCCTGGTCCTGCCCACTGGTGTGTCTGTCCTTCCCTGAGGGAGGTGACTAGGGTTTTGTCGGCTGGTTTAACCCTGTGTGGGAGCGGTGTTGTGCAGGGGCATAACCTGTGTGACTACCTGGTTTTGCCAGGGTGTCATAGATAGAGGTGAGCGTGGTTCGTGGTTCGTGGTTCTCCAGTTTGCGGTTCGAGTGATTTTGGGGGCTGTTCTAGATCGAACTAGAACTCGAGCTTTTTGCTAAAGCTCGATAGTTCTAGTGACGTTCGAGAACGGTTCTAGCAGCAAAAAGCCAAGCTAATTACTAGCTGGCTTTCCGCTGTAATAGTGTAAGTCACTCTGTGACTCACACTATTATGAAATTTCAGCGTATAATGTGCGGGAACAGCGCATTTACATCACTGCTGCTGGGATAATGGCTGAGCTAAGTGGACTTTTAGCCAGAGAAGCAACGGCATGTGTGATAGGATGTCCATGTCACATGTCCCTGCATTATAAAAACGGGTATCTGCCCATCCAGACGCCATTATCTGCCTTCTGCGTCTGGGTGTCAGTCACCGCTGGCATAGCTCCTGTCTCCGATACTGCTGTGTACGCTCTACACACAGCGCTATACAGAATAGGGATAGAAGTTTCTATTAGCCCTTTTAAGGGCTAATTCCAGCAGGCTCAGAGCCATGGGTGACAGTCAGGTCCGTGGAAACAGATTTTAACAGCTACAGAAGATACCAGCGTCTGTGTAGCTAAGCTCAGGGATTTCCTTGCTGCATTTCCCCATTAGGAGGGATAGAAAGTGAGGCTTCCTTTCCTGTACACTGACCCACAACCATGCCACTGTATCCTCCTGCCCTTTGCACACTCAAGCTCATTGTTACTAAGCCATTATACTAGCAAACACTGAGTAAACTTAGTGGCATCCTAAAAGTGGCTGTTGGACTTCCATTATTGTCCCACTGGTGCAAAGCTATTTGCAGCACCACTGCATTGCACACTGAAACTCATTGTTACTAAGCCATTATACTAGCAAACACTTTGTAAACTTAGTGGCATCCTAAAAGTGGCTGTTGGACTTCCATTAGTGTCCCACTGGTGCAAATGTATTTGGAGCACCTCTACATTACACACTGAAACTCATTGTTACTAAGCCATTTTACTTGCAAACACTGAGTAAACTTAGTGGCATCCTAAAAGTGGCTGTTGGACTTCCATTAGTGTCCCACTGGTGCAAATCTATTTGCAGCACCTCTGCATTGCACACTGAAACTCATTGTTATTAAGCCATTATACTAGCAAACACTGAGTAAACTTAGTGGCATCCTAAAAGTGGCTGTTGGACTTCCATTATTGTCCCACTGGTGCAAAGCTATTTGCAGCACCACTGCATTGCACACTGAAACTCATTGTTACTAAGCCATTATACTAGCAAACACTGAGTAAACTTAGTGGCATCCTAAAAGGGGCTTTTGGACTAGTGTCCCACTAGTGCAAATCTATTTGCAGCACTTCTGCATTGCACACTGAAACTCATTGTTACTAAGCCATTCTAATAGCAAACTATGCTGCCAGTTTAAGGGCTGTAGTTGCATTGTCAGGGATAATTATTGTTGTTTATTCTGCTGTTATTAAAGCTAGACCACCGCTGCAATCTACACCATCTCTCCTCTCAATTTTTACTACCACATTTTAAGTGCCCAATCTTGTCGCAATCAAAATAAGTGGCAAACTGACAGATGCTGGTGTAAAGGGGAAGAGGCGTGTTGGAAAAGGAAAAAAAAGGTTTGTCCATGGGGACGGTGGCAAAGCTCTATTAACATCTGCTGAAGATAGACCATCTTCCAGCAAAAGTAAGATGTCTACTACTTACCGTGGACAATCCGATGTGCTCCCTTTTTTACGGACATGAACAACTGGAACAAAGGTAGATGATGGCCAAAATAAGAAAATGCTTGAATGGATCTCAAGTGGTCCAACAAGTGCCCTCTCCGCCACCTCAACTACCGCATCCAAAAAACACCAGTCATCTGAGTTGTCATCCCAATCACACTTGCTTTCTCCCAGCTCTGAAGTCTCCATCCACCCTGCACAGTATGGTGGAACTGAGATGGCTGAGTATGCCGAGCTGTTCAGTCACACTATAGCCTGGGAATCAGAGGTGTGCTCCCAAGCTACAGTGAGTACAGACCAGGAAATGGTCTGCCGTGATGCCCAGAACCTTTGTGACTCTAATTCAGGCCGTGAGGACCAAGTTTCTGAGCATAATGTTGACCCTTATTCACAAACTGTAACACCTGTTGTTATAGACAATGAGGAACATACTGATGATGATGAGACGCAGATACCAGTTTGGGATGACAACATAAATATTCGGTCAGGGCAAGAAGAGGCTTGGTCTGAGGGTGAGGGGAGTGCAAACATAACAATTGATGAGGATGTTCTAGATCCCACCTACTGTCAACCCACAGTCAGGCACTCGAGGAGGTCAACACCAACAGATGCGGTGGAGGAGGATGCAACTGACGGCGAAGTTACCTTGCGCCTTCCTGGACAGAGTCGGAGTACTGGTAGCACGTCTACAACTGCATCCTCAGCCATCACTCTGCCTCTGAGCACTAGTCGGGGTGGATCAGCAGGTCGCATGCTCTCTAAGCCTTGCCTAGCCTGGTCCTTTTTTGACATAGCAAAAGATCGCCCAAATCATGTGATCTGTAAAATTTGTCGTGATTCTGTTAGTAGAGGGCAAAACCTCAGCAGTTTGACAACTTCTTCCATGAATCGTCACATGAATAAATATCATATGTCCCAGTGGGAAGCTCACCGTGCTGCAATGCGGCCTAGCGGAGTGAACCATCCACCGCCTGCCCCTTCCAGTGCATCCGCGCGCTCTTCATCTTCTAGGACTGTGGGGACAGCTGTCACACCTGGTTTTCCACGCACAACTTCCACCACTGTAACCGCAACAGGCAGTTTGCTTGGTAGGTCGTCAGTTGGTTTGGAAGGGGAAACAAGTGCGTGTGTACAGCTCTCTCAGACATCGATAGCACCAACGTTGGATGAAGGCAACATCATGTCTACGTCTGCACTTTCCTCACAAACCTGCATTTTTCCAGGGACACCCTACTCAACACTGTCTACACACAGCAGCCAGATCTCTGTCCCTCAGATGTGGACAAATAAAAGGCCATTTCCTGCGACCCATGACAAAGCTAAGAGGTTGACTTTATCCCTCTGTAAGCTCTTCGCTACCGAAATACTGCCTTTCCGCCTGGTGGACACACAGGATTTTAGAGACCTTATGTCTGTCGCTGTGCCCCAGTACCAGATGCCCAGTCGCCACTACTTCTCTAAGAAAGGTGTGCCTGCGCTACACCAGCATGTCCCACACAACATCACCGCTTCCTTGAGAAACTCTGTGTATGAACGGGTGCATTTCACCACCGATACTTGGACCAGTAAGCATGGACAGGAACGTTACATGTCGCTGATTGGGCACTGGGTAACTATCGTAATAGATGGTGAAGGGTCTGCTGCACAAGTCTTGCCGTCCCCATGACTTGTGTGTCAATCCTCTGTCTGTCCAAGTTCCGCCATTGCTTCTGCCTCCTCCACCTCGTCTGGGTCCTCCACCTCCGCCCCAAGCCTGCCTGGTCAGGCCACCAGCATTCTAACTGCGCAGAAGGAATCACGCACCCCTCATTACTATGCTGGCAGCAGAGTGCAACGGCATCAGGCGGTCTTTTGCTTGAAATGTCTTGGAAATAAGAGTCACACAGCGGCTGAGTTGTGAGCAGCTCTGGGGACTGAGATTGTTAAATGGATGTCTCCACTCAACCTGCTGTCTGGTAAGGCCGTGTGCGACAATGCTGCAATCCTGGTTGCGGCCCTTCGCCTGGGCAAGGTGACACACGTGCCTTGTATGGCTCACGTGTTGAACCTTGTTGTCCAGCAATTTTTAACACACTATCCCGGCCTAGATGGCCTTCTGAACAGGGCACGAAAACTGTCTGCTCACTTCCGCCGTTCAACCACCGCTGCTGAGCGACTTGCATCGCTCCAGAAGTCTTTCGGCCTGCCGGTTCATCGCCTGAAATGCGATGTGCCGACACGCTGGAATTCGACTCTCCACATGTTACAGCGACTGTGGCAGCACCGTCGAGCCCTGGTGCAATACGTCATGACGTATAGCCTGGGCCAACGAGATGCAGAGGTGGGGCAGATCACCCTGATGGAGTGGTCTCAGATCAAGGACCTATGCACCCTTCTGCACAGTTTTGACATGGCGACGAATATGTTTAGCGCTGACAATGCCATTATCAGCATGACAATTCCAGTCATTTACATGCTGGCGCACACGCTAAACACTATTCAGAGTCAAGCGGTGGGACAACAGGAAGGCAGGAAGGGGAGGAACTACAGGAGGATTCATATGCGCAAGAGACAACAACATCACCAAGGTCCAGACGTTCATCATCACCAATGCGGCAGGCATGGGACCATGGGGGACAGGGATCAACAAGGGCGCATGGTAGCAGGCGAAATGTTGAGGAAGGTGCAGGAGAACATGAAGAAATGGAAGACGAACTGTCCATGGACATGGAAGACTCAGCGGATGAGGGAGACCTTGGTCAAATTTCAGTTGAAAGAGGTTGGGGGGAGATGTCAGAGGAAGAAAGAATGGTTAGCACCTCTATGCCACAAATACAGCGTGGACTTGGTCCGCATGGCTGCGCAAGACACATGAGCGCCTTCTTGCTGCACTACCTCCAACATGACCCTCGTATTGTCAAAATTAGAAGTGATGATGACTACTGGCTTGCCACACTGTTAGATCCACGGTACAAGTCCAAATTTTGTGACATAATTCCAGCCATAGAAAGGGACGGACGTATGCAGGAGTATCAGCAAAAGCTGTTACTCGATCTTAGCTCGGCTTTTCCACCAAACAACCCTGGTGCAGGTAGTGAATCTCCCAGTTGTAACTTGACAAACATGGGATAGTCTCATCATCTTCAACAGTCTACTCGTACCAGCAGCACTGGTGGTGCTGGTAACAGCAATTTTATTGAATCTTTTCATAATTTTTTTAGACCATCCTTTGCAAGGCCACCAGAGACAACAAGTCTGACACATAGTCAACGGCTGGAGAGGATGATACAGGAGTATCTCCAAATGAACATCGATGCCATGACTTTGCAAATGGAGCCTTGCTCATTTTGGGCTTCAAATCTTGAAAAATGGCCAGAGCTCTCCACTTACGCCTTGGAGATCTTGTCGTGTCCAGCTGCCAGCGTTGTCTCTGAACGTGTCTTCAGTGCTGCTGGGTGTGTGCTGCCAGATAAGCGCACGCGTCTGGCCAGTGACAATGTGGACAGACTAATGTTCATCAAAATGAACTAGTCATGGATCCACAAGGAATTTACTACCCCTGTGTCATCCTGGGGAGAGTAAATGCTTGTGGATTTTTAATGTTCTTGATGCAAATCTAGCTGTGAAGTCTACAACTGGGGCACAAGTGCTGCACTGAATGGGTGGGTGTGTGTGGGGCCCAATTTTTGGAAAAAAGGGAGACTCCGCTTGGAATAACCCTTGCTTACATTGTTTTTAAAAATGATCCAAGATGCACAGAGCTGTGATCAGGAAAGACTTAGCTACCTACCCCGGTGTCATCCTGGGGACGGTTAAGTATGGCATATTTTTGAATGTGCTTGATGCAAATCTAGCTGTGAAGTGTACAACTGGGCATAAGTGCTGCCACTGAAGGGGTGGGTGTGTGTGGGGCCCAATTTTTGGAAAAAAGGGAGACTCCACTTGGAGTAACCTTGCAGTGATTTACATGATTTTAGAAGGGCATGCCATGCCTATATCTGTGTCTCCTCCTCTTTTTCCTTGTCCAGCTCTTTTGTTTTCGCATGAGTATATGTCCTTGTCACTTTCCCATGTGTTTGTGTTGTGTTGTGAGTTGTTTGTCACCTTTTGGATACCTTTAAGGGTGTTTTCTAGGTGTTTTTATGTGTTTGTGATTTCCTCCCATTGTTTCCTATGCGGTTCGATTGGTTCGCCGAACCGAACTCGAACGAGACCTCCGTTTGGCAAACCGAACTCGAGCCGAACCACGGCCGGTTCGCTCATCTCTAGTCATAGATAATCTTTAAAAAATCCTGCAGGTGGTTTGTTGTTACCTCTATCCAGCATGGTGTTAGTTCCCATCATTGTAAACAGATTGGTAGCCTGATGTTACTGTAATAAATCTTAGGTAGACAAATAGGTTTTCTCTGTTGATCACCTTCACATACACATAA
The DNA here is from genome assembly GCF_048569485.1 of Anomaloglossus baeobatrachus. Taxonomy (NCBI): domain Eukaryota; kingdom Metazoa; phylum Chordata; class Amphibia; order Anura; family Aromobatidae; genus Anomaloglossus; species Anomaloglossus baeobatrachus. The sequence continues at coordinate 198,396,053 of NC_134356.1, read as the reverse complement.
AAATCCTTATCACATAAATCAAAACCCAAACAAATAATCAGTCCATTTACTGTAAGAACAATTAGCTAATAATGTTGTTGTTTTACACACATATCATACATACCGTAGGTCATGCAAAACATGTTAAAGTAACCATAGTGCCAGAAGATCAATATTCAGGTTAGTTTGCATAATGAGCCTGTATCCTAATTAGTTTTTGCCAATCAGTATTTTTTTTACAACTTGAAATCAATGCTGATTTATTCTGTGAAGTAGCAGAATAAAAACATGAATTATGCAACAACTCCAGTCCTTCTTGACTACGTTATTGATGAAGAAAACTATCTGCAGAGATGTTAATCAGAATAAGACAAGTGATGATGAGAATAATGACAGTCACCTATCTGCACCTTGCAGCCAAACAGCCACATTCACATTTGTATAGAATGCAAAGAGCAGCCTAAATCTAAGTAATCCAAATCAATATGTTTAAGTACAGTCATCTGATTTTCCGATATATTCTGAATATGTAATTGTAACAATATGTCCAGAAAGCTGATAAATCTAATATATAAAGCTCAGTGTGTGTGTGTGTGTATGTGTGTATGTGTGTATGTTCGCTAAAGGAATCCGCACCGTCGCATTTACAATCACGAAATTTTGCACAGACGCCTCATGTGACCCAGGGAACGTCATAGACTGTTTGGGTGGCAAAATTTAACTCTGCGCTTTACAATTACTCTCCAAAAATCCTGCCACCATTAAACTGAATGGAGGTGGGAGTTATAGTCTATAAATAGCAACTGTCAGTGGTTGCTATAGGAACAAAATAAACTGTTATAGTATAAAAAGCTTATGTGTGAGAGAGACAGAAAAAGACAGAGACAAACGGGGAGACAGAGATAGAGACAGAAAGAGACAGCCAGGCAAAGAGACAGCCGAGCAAAGAGACAGCCCTGGAAAAAGACAGCCCTGGAAAGAGACAGCCGAGCAAAGAGACAGCCCTGAAAAGAGACAGCCGGGCAAAGAGACAGACGGGCAAAGAGACAGCTGGGCAAAGAGATATCCAGGCAAAGAGACAGCCCTTAAAAGAGACAGCCCTGGAAAGAGACAGCAGAGCAAAGAGACAGCCCTGGAAAGAGACAGCCGGGCAAAGAGACAGCCGGGCAAAGAGAGAGCTGGGCAAAGAACGGACGGGAAAAGAGACAGACGGGCAAAGAGACAGACCTAGAAAGAAACAGACCTAGAAAGAGACAGACCTAGAAAGAAACAGACCTAGAAAGAGACAGATGTGCAAAGAGATCGACGGTCAAAGAGACAGCCCTTGAAAGAGACAGACCTGGAAAGAGACAGACCTGGAAAGAGACAGACGGGAAAGAGACAGATGGGGAAAGAGACAACCGGGCAAAGAGACAGCCGGGCAAAGAGACAGCCCTGGAAAGACAGATCTGGAAAGAGACAGACCTGGAAAGAGACAGACGGGGAAAGAGACAGCCCTGGAAAGAGACAGACCTGGAAAGAGACAGACCTGGAAAGAGACAGCCCTGGAAAGAGACAGCCCTGGAAAGAAACAGACGAGCAAAGAGACAGATGGGCAAAGAGACAGAGATAGAGACAGAAAGAGACAGCTGGGCAAAGAGACAGCCGAGCAAAGAGACAGCCCTGGAAAGAGACAGCCGGGCAAAGAGACAGCCAAGCAAAGAGACAGCCCTGGAAAGAGACAGCCGGGCAAAGAGACAGCCGGGCAAAGAGACAGACGGACAAAGTGACAGACGGGCAAAGAGACAGACGTGCAAAGAGACAGATGTGCAAAGAGACCGACGGTCAAAGAGACAGCCCTTGAAAGAGACAGACCTGGAAAGAGACAGACCTGGAAAGAGACAGACGGGAAAGAGACAGATGGGGAAAGAGACAACCGGGCAAAGAGACAGCCGGGCAAAGAGACAGCCCTGGAAAGAGACAGACCTGGAAAGAGACAGACGGGGAAAGAGACAGCCCTGGAAAGAGACAGACCTGGAAAGAGACAGACCTGGAAAGAGACAGACGGGGAAAGAGACAGCCCTGGAAAGAGACAGCCCTGGAAAGAGACAGCCCTGGAAAGAGACAGACGAGCAAAGAGACAGATGGGCAAAGAGACAGAGATAGAGACAGAAAGAGACAGCTGGGCAAAGAGACAGCCGAGCAAAGAGACAGCCCTGGAAAGAGACAGCCAGGCAAAGAGACAGCCGAGCAAAGAGACAGCCCTGGAAAGAGACAGCCAGGCAAAGAGACAGCCGGGCAAAGAGACAGACAGACAAAGTGACAGACGGGCAAAGAGACAGACGGGCAAAGAGACAGATGGGCAAAGAGACAGACGGGCAAAGAGACAGACCTAGAAAGAATCAGACCTAGAAAGAGACAGACCTAGAAAGAAACAGACCTAGAAAGAGACAGATGTGCAAAGAGACCGACAGTCAAAGAGACAGCCCTTGAAAGAGACAGCCCTTGAAAGAGACAGCCCTGGAAAGAGACAGACCTGGAAAGAGACAGACCTGGAAAGAGACAGACGGGGAAAGAGACAGCCCTGGAAAGAGACAGCCCTGGAAAGAGACAGACGGGCAAAGAGACAGATGGGCAAAGAGACAGAGATAGAGACAGAAAGAGACAGCCGGGCAAAGAGACAGCCGAGCAAAGAGAGAGCCCTGGAAAGAGACAGCCGGGCAAAGAGACAGCCGAGCAAAGAGACAGCCCTGGAAAGAGACAGCTGGGCAAAGAATCAGCCGAGCAAAGAGACAGCCGACAAAGAGACAGCCCTGGAAAGAGACAGCCGGGCAAAGAGACAGCCGGGCAAAGAGACAGCCGGGCAAAGAGACAGACGAACAAAGTGACAGACGGGCAAAGAAACAGATGGGCAAAGAGACAGATGGGCAAAGAGACAGACGGACAAAGAGAAAGATGGGCAAAGAGACAGACCTAGAAAGAAACAGACCTAGAAAGAGACAGATGAGCAAAGAGCCCGATGGTCAAAAAGACAGCCCTTGAAAGAGACAGACCTGGAAACAGACAGACCTGGAAATAGACAGACGGGGAAAGAGACAGACCTGAAAGAGACAGACGGGGAAAGAGACAGACGAGGAAAGAGATAGCCGGGCAAAGAGATAGCCGGGTAAAGAGACAGACGGGCAAAGAGACAGACGGGCAAAGAGACAGACCTGGAAAGAGACAAATGGGCAAAGAGACAGCCCTGGAAAGAGACAGACGGTCAAAGAGACAGAAGGTCAAAGAGAAAGACCTGGAAAGAGACAGACCAGGAAAAAGACAGACCGGGGAAAGAGACAGACGGGGAAAGAGACAGATGGGGAAAGAGACAGCCCTGGAAAGTGACAGCCCTGGAAAGTGAAAGCCCTGGAAAGAGACAGCCAGGAAAAGAGACAGCCGGGCAAAGAGACAGCCCTGGAAAGAGACAGATTGGCAAAGAGACAGATGGGGAAAGAGACAAATGGGGAAAGAGAGAGACAGACAGACACACACATAGAGACAGACACTGAGATGGAGACAGATAGACTGATACGAATACAGAGAGATTGAAACAGACAGAGACATAGACACAGACAGACAAGGAAAGAGACAGAAAGAGAGACAGACAGACAGCGACACACATACAGAGACTGGGAGAGAGATAGTTAAAATCCCGGGCAACGCCGGGTACTACAGCTAGTAAGAATATATAAACAAACAATGCCTCCTTTACAAGAATGTTCAAAATCAAGGCTCAAGGAAAGTTTACTGCCTTTTCAATAAATATGAGATTACTAATGTTTATTAATATCCTCATTGGGAGAAAAAAACTTTTCTACCTACTGTAGCCTTATATTGCATAGACTTGAAAAGATAACATAGCATTCTAGATATAGTCTTACACTGCCCAATCCAAGTATGTAGGCACTAGAGTGTCACATGCATTCTGTAATGTTGTATTCAGTATTTTATGGTTTTCTCTATCTTTATAGCTAAGCTGTAAATTCTGTCACTCCCACTATCTTGATTAACTTCAAATGGCTCCTACATTCCCTGCTTTAACTTTTATACAGGCTACATTAGTCTGTTATGATTGGCTGTGCAATTGTCACGGTTTCGCCTCCCCGTCCACATTGCTAGGGGGTGGAGCCTTCTCTCGGGCCTCACCTCCGGAGCTTGGATGCCTTAAATACTATTATTTCCGGTGAACCAGCGCCGGCTTTGCCTGTGATTGCTGGTTCCTGTAAGTGTGATCCTGATCCATCCCCTCTCTGTGCCCTCGTTCTCTGTCTGTGTTCCATCCCCTAGTCGTTCCTCCATTCCTCTGTCCCACCTCCTTCCTTCCCACAAGAGCCCTGGTTGTTCCCCCTTCTCCTACCTCCCCACTCAGTTGCTTCCTCTGGTACTGACCTCGACCTGGCCTTTGCTCGTTCCTCCGGTCTTCTTTCTCCCCGTACTTTGTATGACCCGGCCTGCCCGACCATCCCCCGCATGCTTTCCGGCTGATGCTTCGAGGCACTGCACCAGCACACACTGTGTGTCCACTTCCTTGCTTATTCAGCTCCCTGTAGTGTTTTCCCTGCAGGGCTCCAGCTCCCCCTGGTGGCAGCCAGACAGCAATAACATGAGATGTGATAACAGCAATGGCATTATAGGAAATCCCGCCCAGCTGTGCCTGACCTCACATAAGTCTTCTTTGGTTGGTGTTTAAAACGTCAAGGCCAAATTCAGCGAATTGCTAAAAATTCAACACAAAATCAATTTGTATCAAATCCATTCACTCAACTTCATAAGAGAAATAACTGAGAAATTACATAACCCTGAGATACTGTATAAGAAAAGATGATCAAGCAATGTGGTTCTAGTTATATGGGAAATACATGTATTTACTAAAATAGACATTCCAAGGATAGTCATATTAGACTATAATTTGTGAATTTTGGTGGCTTTTTCCTATTTAAAATTATAAACCTGGTATGACATCACTCACAGAATAGAGTGAGAAGCTAGTGACTACACTATGTGTGTAATAGTAACTAGATGGTGCTGTGAGCACCAGCGTGCTGGGAAGGCAGTGGGGGAATTGAACAAGCTGAGGTCAGAGCCGAGAAGACGCAACTAAAAACAGGGAGAAAACAAAAGCAAGGTCAAGAGTAAGGTCGAGGTCCGGTAACCAGGAGAGCACGTAAGGGACAAAAGGGACAGACAAGGATGTAGTCAGGAGAAAATTAGAGGTCAGAAGCCAGAGTCAGGGCATGAAGCAGAGCATAGTCAGGAAGCAGTCCAGGGTGGAGAACCAAGATCAATAAACCAAACAGCCAGCAGCCAGGCACTTATTGAACTAACCAGGTAATACGACTGGCGTTGCTCTAGTCACCCCCCCAGGACAATGGGAGGGATCGAGGAGAAGAGCTCAGGAAGTGACAGAGGAGTGTTGGGCAGGTTTGAGCTGTAGTCAGTGGAGAGCTGACAGGAGGGAGTTGGAGCTCCCTGAAGAGGGTGAGAGTTGGGGTTGGAGCAATGGACCACCGGACGACTGGACTAGCTATGTTGACTAGGTGGCAGTGAGGGCCACAGGTGACGGAGATCCGGTCACAGGGAACCTGAGGTAGACCGGGGCAGGGTTGTAGCCCGCTGGTGCCGAAAGCGGGGATCCGGTCTGGAGGCCGTTTCAAGCGGACTAGTCCAGGCAAGAGAGACAGACAGAAAGTGCAGAAGAAAGGGCCCCTGGCTGTATATCTGTGTGTGGGACGCGAATGCAACTGCTGGAGGCTACCGGTCACTGGCAACTTGGTTTACAATACAGACTGTGTGTGTTTATTGATTGTCCAAATCAGCATGAACTCATCCAGCACCACGACAAAAAACTATGAGTTGCCTGTTCCGTGCAATCCCTCACCATCCTCTGGACCCCGGTACTACACCTCCCCTACCCGTGGAGGGGATCCCACCTTGCTGCCCCGCTCCATCAGCCCCGGGCACTCACATACAAGGCAGTGGCGGTGTCACAATTCCTCAACGCAACCCACAGGTGGCGTCACTGACAAAGACTCTATCCCCTGTAAATAACCCCTTTTCACTCGTGGGCGACGGACGGCTGCACAAGCTCCGGATCCGGCTGCCATTCGAGCCACAGCCACTGCCCGGATCTGAGCGTCTCGAGCGGCCCCCCGGTTGTGGTCTGTCCCCCGTCCGCGACACACAGGTCAACACCGGGTTCACAGGAGGGAGAAACAGAAACCCAATACAGAAACTGCACTGCAAGTCAGGACTGTGCCACCTGGGTCTTTGCAACAGTATTTGTGAATTCTAAGGAATATGGTATAAGATGAGTTATATCTATTATGGAGTTACAAATAATATTTAAACAATTTGGACTTCATTAATCAACAACACTGGCAAAAGTCACACAAAAATAACAATAAATATATTATTGAAAACAAAAACTGCATACATGAAATATTACAAACACATAGATACCGTATATATCTGGGAGCGTGCGGATGGATGTTCGTACAGGGTAATGCAGGTAGAAGGATGGAAATGGATTGTTATGAAGGAACTCATGAGAAGAGAAACGTAATTCCCTTTCGGAGGTGCTGCTGGGCTTAATGATGTTGTTCACCTCTGGATTGGAGTGGTGTGTTCTCCAACCTGCATGAATGAAGAATAAAACATATCTAGTGAATATAGAGATAGGTTTAGTCACATACTCCCTGATTGCTGCACAACATGCCAATATGGTTGGCCTAAAGAATACAGAAACACTCAAATTCCTCAATCAAAATAGTGCAAACTGCAGTTGATCTGCAGCATTATATCACAATAGCAGCCATTGGAGCAGCACCGAACTGGAAGATATATATACTAAGGCCATTGGACAACCTCTTTAAAACCGTCTTTAAAAATAGACTACACATAAGTACCAGCCTTACGCTCTCTTAAACGTGACTAATGTGGTCTAGGTGAGAGATTTAGAGCTTCTCCTTACAGAAACATATACAGTTCATGTGTATATAGAGAAGGTGGCAACCCACACAGAGTATGAAGCGGTCAGTGTCCCCCAAAGCATAGAAAAATAGCAAAATATCAAAAAGAGGACTAAATATCCTCCACAATTTAGAATACGGTACTCACAGCAGTGGTGAACTCCTCAGGCCAAGAAAAACTAATGCACTAACAGGGTGCAACCAGACCCCCAATTGCACTAGTGTGCAATTTTACCATCCAGCAATCACCCCCTCCATATTCTAGAGTTGTGTGAATGATTTTCTCCTCTTACACCTGTGATACTTCCATCTATTGGGGGGGTCTGCTTGCACCCTTTTAGTGCATTAGTGTTTCTTGGCCTGAGCAGTTCACCACTGCTTTATCCTGCTGTGAGTATTCTAAATTGTGAAGGATATTTAGTCCTCTTTTTGATATTTTGCTATTTTTCTAACTATATAGATTAGTGTAGGGACCTACAAGTATGAGGAACCGTGTTGTGGTTTGTAGGCTACTGTTATTTTAGCCATAATATTGACTAATACCTCAGATATTCTGTATTTTTCTGCACATGACATTTCATACGGGGTGCAGCCAAGCCCCTTAATGTTTGGACTTGCATATTGGAGACTCCATCCCTATATGGTGCACACTAGTACCGGGCAGCCCGCCTGATCGAATAGTATGGGCGTGTAATAGGCTGCTGACTGGGTTACTATGCACCTCTAAGGCCAGCTTTGCACACTACGACATCGCAGGTGCGATGTCGTTGGGGTCAAATCGAAAGTGACGCACATCCGGCGTCACTTGAGATGTCGTAGTGTGTAAAACCTTTTTGATACGATGAATGAGCGCAAAAGCGTTGTTATCGTATCATCGGTGTAGTCTCCGACATTTCCATAATGCCGGTGCAGCGATAGGTACGCTGTTGTTCCTCGTTCCTGCGGCAGCACACATCGCTGTGTGTAAAGCCGCAAGAGCGAGGAACATCACCTTACCTGTGTCCCGGCTGCTATGAGAAGGAAGGAGGTGGGCGGGATGTTTACATCCTGCTCATCTCCGCCCCTCCGTTGCTATTGGCCACCTGCCGTGTGATGTCGCTGTGACGCCGCACGGCCCGCTCCCTTAGGAAGGAGGCGGTTTGCCGGCCAGAGCGACGTCGCAGGACAGGTGAGTGCATGTGAAGCTGCCATAGCGATAATGTTCGCTACGGCAGCTATCACAAGATATCGCACGTACGACGGGGGCGGGGACTATCGCACTCGACATCGCAGCATCGGCATGCGATGTCGTAATGTGCAAAGCCGGCCTTCGAGTGAACGGTGCCCAATGCAAGCAACTAGTGTGCAAATTTTACCATCCAGCGATCACCCCCTCCATATTCTGGAGTTGTGTGAGTGATTTGCTCTTCTTGCACCTGTGATATTTCCATCTATTGGGGGGCTGGTTGCATCCTCTTAGGGGTACTTTGCACACTACAACATCGCAAGCCGATTGTAGTGTACCGCCCCGCGGCCTCGGCTGCGGCTGCTGAGCCGCTCGGATCCGTGCTCAAGCCCCTCACGGACCCGGGGGTCACGTCGCTCTGCAAGGGGGGTTGGCGCTACACGCGGGGATGTGGGGGTGTTTGGGTTTGAGGTGATAGTTCGTGATGCCACCCACGGGTTGTGGTGATCGTGGACACCACCACTGCGGTGAAGGTACGTGGACTCCCGGGAGCGATGTAGTGGCGCAGCTAGGTGTTGACCCCTCCGTGGGCAGAGGATGTTGGCCCCGGGGCCCGGTTGGCAAGGGCCAGGGTGCAGGGCACGGTGTTGCGGTGCAGCGCGGTGCGTGCCTGATGGCACTGGTGTACTCACTCTGACACAAGACACTGGAGTCGCTGGTAAACCAAACGGAGTGATGAACGGGGCCCGCAGCCGGCTGCAGCTTTTCCAGTTGGGGTGACAATGTCCGCCTTTCTTCTACACCTGTGTGTGAATCTTGACTCCTGTGCCTGGGCACTGGTAGTCCGCTCCCCGACGTATAAGTCTCGGAGGAGCCCGTTTGCCCGCAGTCGCTGGCCCTTTGGATCTCTTGCCTTTGGCGGTGGCACTTATCCCGACTGGTTGGGCTGTTGCCTTCAATCGGGAACTCCTGTGAACTCCTCGGTGGGTGGAGCCAACCACCTGGCTTCACCCCCCCTGGTGTGGACATCAAACCTGGAGGGTGGTGGCAAGGTTTTTGTGTTTGACTGGTGTTACCTAACTGGAAAGGGGGTGATGTTGTGTGTGTGACTACCTGGGACGACCTGGATAGTCCAGGGTGTCACATTCCCCCTTGGTTTAATGCAGACCGTCCGCGGGCTGCCCGTCCATCACCGGTTTTATTTTTCTGCAAAAGTAAACAAATAATCAACATTTTGTAAAGAGTATGCATTACTTTGTCAAATCTTCCCTTTTGGGAGGCACATTCTTGAACCGTTACAAACGGGAACATTTTTATTAATAACAGGGGACGGGTCCATGTCCTTCCGCTTTCCCACCCAAGGAACCTATCCCTGATGCTGCCACTAAGAAGTGGGCAGCACCCCTTTTCCCCAGTCTGGAAACAGGAACTTGGCCAGGCTACCCAAGCAAGAACAGGTACGGTGCTTCGCACCCGGCAGTCATTCAGGGCCCCACGTTCAAGGGGACCCCTGACCCGGAGGATGGTCACCGGTTCTGATAGGGACCGGACCCCAGCCTGCTCTGCTTCGGGTCCCTCCTCCAACCAGCCTCTCTGGAGACTGGCAGTTGTGGGAAGGGCAATTGGGGCATTATTTACAATCCCAAAAGTTATTGGGTGGCCTGCAAGTTCTCGGCCTTGTTCATGATTACTCATGCAGGGTTTGGGGGGTGTGAAACGGGGACAACATCAGTCCCAACAGGGACGGGCACTTCAGTAGCCAGGTCCGCTACCATAAAACAAAACTGTAGGGTCCCAACGGGGACTGCATCTTTTGCAACGGGGATCCGGGACGTTACTTTTTCCATCAGGGTAAAACTGCGCTGCCGACGCAGCCTCTTCCAGTAACTTTCCCCTGTCCACCCCAGGGCAGCACAGGTCCCCAATGCCACACTCACTCACGGTGGCACTGTCCATAAAGACCCCGTCTCCCACTGCCTGCGATGCGGGTATGGTGAACTGGGCTCCACGTACAGAACTGTCCTCGCTCCTTTAACTCCCGGCCGTCCTCCACCAGGGGCTCCGACCCCTGATGGCGCACACCGAGGCTCTGACCCCGGCGGCATTCAACAAGTCAGGCAGGATCTGGCTCCTTGCACCTGGCGTACCGGATAGCACCCCACGGGAACATGGGGGCGTTCAACAAAGGAAGACGGTGATGCAGGAACTGGACTTTTAAAACTTCAACTTTAAAACGTTAACTTTGAACTTCAGGGGTTAATTCTTTGCGGTTGGCCGGCCCCGTCTTAAGGCCGACCGTTCTCAGGGCACGCACCCCCAAAGTGCCCTGTCTGCCTGTAATACCTGCAGATCGCTACCATCATGTCTCCGAAGACGCCAATGACGAGCGGGGCCTCATCCTCTGAGATGGACTCCGTATCATCCCCCGAGCTGCTATCGGAGTTGTTGCTTTCCGATCCTGGCCTTTCAGGTGCAGCCAGGCGGCCTACCGGTGCCTGCTCCATTACTGTCGCAGGGTCGTCACCACCGGCGGGTCCCTCAGCGGGTGCCGCTGGGATTGCTGGCATCCCCGGGACCTCCGCTTCTGCGACCGGAGCGGGAGCCACTCGCTGGCTAGCTGATTTACCTTCAGGCCCCGCCACTCCGGTGACGGGTGCCGCTCCGCTCCCGTCTGGGAACGCCGACATCTTTTCTTTTCTTCTCCCGCGGGCATCAACAGCCGCCCGCTCACCCGCTCCCTCTTGGTCTTTCTGCACCCCTTCTCCATTTGTGGGTGCGGCTTCACTTTCGCGTCTTCTCTGCTCGGGGAACACGACTCGAGCGGGAAACTTTCGCGCCCAAAATGGCGGATCTTCAGATATTTTTAGCTGTACGCCGCTGACGGGGACTACAAGGCGCACTTCTACTGGTAAGTAGACCGGTTCTATCCTGTTCGTGACGCCAGAAGAGTTGATGTGTACCGCCCCGCGGCCTTGGCTGCGGCCGACGAGCCGCTCGGATCCATGCTCGTGTACGGCGGGTGGTGGCTCGAACCCCCCACGGACCCGGGGGTCACGTCGCTCTGCAAGGGGGGTTGGCGCTACACGCGGGGATGTGTGGGTGTTTGGGTTTGAGGTGATAGTTCGTGACGTCACCCATGGGTTGTGGTGATCATGGACACCACTGCTGCGGTGAAGGTACGGGGACTCCCGGGAGCGATGTAGTGGCGCAACTAGGTGTTGACCCCTCCGTGGGCAGGGGATGTTGGTACCAGGGCCCGGTTGGCGAGGGCCGGGGTGCAGGGCGCGGTGTTGTGGTGCAGCGCGGTGCGTGCCTGATGGCACTGGTGTACTCACTCTGACACAAGACACTGGAGTCGCTGGTAAACCAAACGGAGTGATGAACGGGGCCCGCAGCCGGCTGCAGCTTTTCCAGTTGGTGTGGCAATGTCCGCCTTTCTCCTGCACCTGTGTGTGAATCTTGACTCCTGTGCCTGGGCACTGGTAGTCCACTCCCCAGCGTATAAGTGTCGGAGGAGCCCGTTTGCCCGCAGTCGCTGGCCCTTTGGATCTCTTGCCTTTGTGGTACTTATCCGGACTGGTTGGGCTGTTGCCTTCAATCGGGACTTAGGTGGGAATGAACCCCTGAGGTCCAGACCGCAATCAGTTGATTTGACTATGGTGGTGGCTTATAGCCTAGTTCGGGGTCTGAGTACCCTGCCTGGTGCTCCGGTATCCAGTTGGCTCCCCGGTTCGGTTCCGGTGGGCCACTACCCTGCCCCAGTCCCTTACGGTTCCACCGGTCGTATCCCGGTCTCCTGCAGGCGGCCACTACCATCTGCCTCCTTGCCAATGGTGACTGGGCTCCAACCCAGCCACCGGAGTAGTCTTTGGCAGGCCTGAGCACAGGTCTGCTTCTGGACACAACCTCCCTATAACCCGACTCTTCCAGAGCCAGACTACAACTCTTTTCTGTGTTCCCGCCTCCAGGCCTGTGAACTCCTTGGTGGGTGGAGCCAACCGCCTGGCTCCACCCCCCTGGTGTGGACATCAAACCTGGAGGGTGGTGACAATGTTTTTGTGTTTGACTGGTGTTACCTAACTGGAAAGGGGGCGATGTTGTGTGCGTGACTACCTGGGACGACCTGGATAGTCCAGGGCATCACAGTAGCGATGCCGAGCACGATAGTCTCCACCCCCGTCGCAGATGGAATATCTTGTGATAGCTGCCGTAGCGAACATTATCGCTATGGCAGCTTCACACGGGCTTACCTGCCCTGCGACGTCGCTCTGGCCGGCAAACCGCCTCCTCGTGTGGCGTCACAGCGACGTCACATGGCAGGCGGCCAATAGAAGCGGAGGGGCGGAGATGAGTGGGATGTAAACATCCCGCCCACCTCCTTCCTTCCGCATAGCCGGAGTGAGCCGCAGGACGCAGGTAGGAGATGTTCCTCGCTCCTGCGGCTTCACACACAGCGATGTGTGCTGCCACAGGAACGAGGAACAACATCGTAACATTGGTCCTTCCGTAATTATGGAAATGACCGACGCTACACCGATGATACGATTTCGACGCTTTTGCGCTCGTTAATCCTATCAAAAACGATTTACACACTCCGATATCGACAGTGACGCCGAATGTGCGTCACTTTCGATTTGACCCCACCGACATCGCACCTGCGATGTCGTAGTGTGCAAAGTACCCCTTAGTGCATTCATTTTTCTTGGCCTGAGCAGTTCATCACTGCTTTATCCTGCTGTGAGTATCCCCCAAAGCATAGAGCATAATGTTTAGCCTCTCTGAAACCGATTGTCCTGCATATAGGACTATTACAAATAAAGTAAGGGTTTTATATTTTTTAGTTATTTAAGTTTACATTTAAGATATTTCTAGATACTATCCAACTTACATTCCAGAAGGCGTCATTGTAGCGATCTTAGCAGTGTCTCCAGGTGTTCACGTGACATTTTCATTGGCCAGTGTTTAGTGACAGCAGTCACGTCCAGGGGCGGTATTCAAATTTTTGATGAGAAGATTCCTGTTTGTGTTTTTAAACCAGGCCCTTTTGGATGTCACCCCCATTTCGTTTGCCACACTTTTCTAAACCACTCAATACAAAAAACGGTGACTAAAAGTAAGGGAGCTTTAGCCTTCTCACCCTTCCTATACCTTCACTGATAGTGTGACGCCCTGGACTAGCCAGGTAGTCACAGATAGACCCCCACACTACACCTGTCCGCCAAAAAGGTGTCATCAGCCAACCATTAAAACCTAGTCACCTCTCTCAGTGCTTGATGGACACTCCAGGGGGCGGAGCCATGTGGTTGGCGACGCCCACTGAGGAGTTCAGGGGGCCTGAGGCAGGAAACACAGCAGTCAGTCAGTGAGTAGTAATCGGTAGGATGAGTGTAGTGGAATGAAGGAGTCTGACAGGTGCCGGGGTTGGAGCCCGGGCACCTTTGGCTAGGAGTCAGACGGTGGCCTTAGCCTGCAGGAGCTGGGAAGACGGCTCGATGGAACCGTGGTGGACCGGGACAGGGTAGTGGCCCGCCGGTACTGACCCGGGGAACCTACTCGGAAACCGGAGCACACAGGGGGGTACTCAGACCCTGAAACGAGATCCAGAATCCACTGGACTGAGTTAATTAACTGATTGCGGTCTGGACTATAGGTCCTTTCCCACCTAAGTCCCAACTGAAAACAGCAGCCCAATGAGGGGGATAGAAAGCCACCGCACAGGCAGAGAGATCCGACGGGTCAGCGTCTGCAGGCAAAATGGCTCTCCCGACATTCGCAAAGCCGGGGAGCGGACTCCCGTCGCTGAAGCGCAGGCAGCCCAAGTACACAACACGGTGCAGGAGAAAGACCAAAACCACCGAACCGGGTGGGGGACCAGACGCAGCCGGCTGCGGGCACCGACCACCATCAACTTGGTTTACCAGAGACGTGTGTGTCTCAATAATCGTGAGTACAACAGTGCCATCCGGCCGCGCACCGCCCTGCACCGCCCAACTACTACCACAACGGGTCCTGGGGCCACCATCCCTGCCCACGGAGGGGTTAACAACTTGCTGCATAACATCTCCCCCGAGTGCCCCCGCAGCTGCGGCGGTGGTTTCTACCTTCCCCACATCCCGTGGGTGGCGTGACGAACTCAAGCACGGCTCCGGCTGTGCATCCACCTAACCCCCACCAAAAGCGCCAGCATCCCCTTTCAGAACGAAGTGACCCCGGGTCCGGAGGCGCTCGAGCCACCCACCAACGAGCCCGGATCCGAGCGGCTCGGTACAATAGTCTCATTGCATTCTGTCAAGTACCTTGTTCCAGTCGTCAAAATGTCCGTCACGTCTTATTTTAGCGTATTGTATTAGCCAGTGTGCACAAAGTGCATTTTTGATGTTTTTTTCAATGCAGATTTGTCACAAATCTGCAATCTTATCTTTATGCTAGCAAAGCCAATGAGAATTCTGAAGTGTTGTGTGCCCGTTGCTTATTTTTTCCTTGCAGATTTGATGCAGAAAATAATCTGCAGGATGTCAATTATTGGCGCGTTTCTGCCTGCGTTTTTTTAGCCCATCCACAGATTGACTTCATTAAGAAAAATGCATGATGCAAAAACACACCAAAAATGCATGTGTAGACAGTGCTCAGACATGAGACCCCTCTGCAGGTTGCTAGAAACATTAGGAACATTGAAAGGGGTTATCTAATAGTGGTCAACTATTAATATACAGCAGAGCAGACTACCAGAGCAGTGCTGAAGAGATACAGGGAGCAAAATGAGCAACTTTTATTTTGCTATTATAGGATAATCATTCCATTTGGTGCAAATTTCCAAAGCTTTTTAGAATCTTAAAAAAGGGCATAGATTACATGATGAATCTTAGAGAGGCAACATTGGGACTACAAAGGCATTTGGTGTTTGAAGTGGTGCCACCCAAGAGGTTCCTAGTTGGTGACAAGGCACCACCAAGGGCCAATAGGGTATTCAGAGGGATGATTGAAGAGGCACCAAAATTGGTCAAGCAGGACTTCTGACCCTTTCCCTTGTCTTCTGACAATCTGCATGCGGGCCAGCATGTATTGGATCAGGAAGGCCTTCAAAGATTAAATGTAAATGAAGCAGTTCAAATGTTTTAGTAAGAATCAACATAGGCCGAAACCATAGGGTGGTGAGTCTAGGGGTCACTTGGTTGAAAAGGGGGTGGGAGAAGTATCTATATGGTGGAAGAAACATATGATAGTCTTCAACTCCACTGGAGCACTTACCACCAAAGCTATCTGCTGCCTCTGTGGCACCAAAGAGTGACGTCAGCAGCATGGTCAGCTGATCTGATCACACTGCGGATGTCACCCTGACCCAGAAGTGCCAGTGATCAGTGCTTCAATTGTACTCATGTCTGAAAGACGCAAGTTCAATTGATCACAGGGAGCTGGCAGGTTGCACCTTCTCTGAGCCGGCTGTGAGCTTGACAACCGGCTCAGAGAACAGCTAACTCCCAACTACGGGAGACACCGAGGACCACCGCATCA
This sequence comes from Anomaloglossus baeobatrachus, assembly GCF_048569485.1. NCBI lineage: Eukaryota > Metazoa > Chordata > Amphibia > Anura > Aromobatidae > Anomaloglossus > Anomaloglossus baeobatrachus. Next base: position 198,380,411 of record NC_134356.1, on the reverse strand, counting down.
GGCGGCCCAATGGTGCCCCTCGTCAGCTGCACCTGGGGCAAATGCCCCACCTGCCTCTCCCTGGATACACCACTGAATTTTGAATGACACCATTAATTTTATCCTATGGTTTAATGAAAAATGGGAAAAAAATTCCAAGTGAAGGGAAATAGTAAAAAAAGCAATTCAACAGTTATTTTTTTGGCTTTGTTTCCTCGGCGTTCATTCTGCAGTAAAACTTACCTGCAAATATGACTCTCCAGGTCAGTATGATTACGAGACCAAACTTGAATATATATTTTTTTTATTTAAAGGCAACCTGATCTGTATATTAATTTATAAATACCCTGTTCAACAAGCCTTTATACTGGATGACACAATAAAATATCCAGAAGCAAAAAAAGTCTGACAGCCACGAAAAAGCCGAAATTTTGCTTCTGGACATGTGCAGTGCACCTCTGAAGCTGGGGATTGTACACCCGGCTTTATAGACGCATTGACTTGTAGGCAAGACAGTTGCGTGCAAGTGCGATATTTGCAGGGAGCTGGCAATGATGTTGGCTCTTTCTAATCATGTTATCACTCCCATAAGGGGGTGAAGACATGCTGAGTGGGAGAACTGGTCTGCGGAAACAAACACCCCATAGATTAGTCAAAAGGTTCTTTTCATATATAACCCCTTTACAACATTTGACATAATGCATATGTGGCGCCCTGGCCTAGCCAGGTCGTCACAGATAACACACTAACACACCCCACCCCCATTAGACAAGGGAAAGGTTCTGCCCAGCGCAAGAAGGAGAAATACATCAGTAAATTTCCAGGTGCTTTATTCTGCTTGGTTTCCAATAAAAGCGGTCATATAAACATATGAACAGTTAAGACATGATCCTCCATGGATATTGACACAACAGCGACGCGTTTCGGCTACTGGAGTGTAGCCTTTGTCAAGTGGCTTTATTATGTGAACTGAGTCCTCTTTATACCCATACATGAAAAAGTCCTCCAAACAAACAGGTGCAGGTTCTTGCTGAAATCCTCAGAGTTAACCCATGATGGGTCCACTGGCTCAAGAAGTATATATATATTTCCCTATTCATTTATTATATATCTTTAATCAATTATATATGTATTACATCCTACGGAGACATGTCAATCAGTTGTATTGCAATATCAGATCTTTGCGTATATTCAAACCATTTGGCTGCCTAGTTCCCAATTTAAAAATCCAAAAAGACTCACGATTTAAGATTTTACGTCTATAACATCCCCCTCTGATAGGTTTCTGAACCCTTTCTATGCCACAGAAACTGAAACTATGAAACTACTGTTGTCGCCTCCGTGTACTTCTGAAAAATGTTTTGATACCATTGAAGTACCAATTTTATTCGTTCCCAAGGCATCAGATAAGTGTCGCCTTATTCGTTTCTTAAGGGGACCAATAGTGCACCCTACATACTGGATTTGACATAGGGTGCATGTTATTAAATAAATTACTCCGGTGGTATTACAGTTAATGAATCCATTAATGTCATAAGTATTGCCATTAGCTATAGAAGTAAATGTTTTCGTCCTACCAGCATGGGAGCAAGAAATACAAATATTGTGATGACATTTAAAGAAACCCTTAAGGTCCAACCATGTAGAGCCCTTTTGCGGGGAAGATTTTAAAAAACTTGGGGATACTATATTACCAATTGTGGGAGCTTTTTTTGGAATGAATCTAATGTCACACTTGGTCAATACTTTCCTGGTTGTCAAATCACTGTTCAAAATGGGAATATATTTTCTCACAATTTTCACAATATCATTAAAATCTTCACTGTAAGTGGTGACAAAGTTTATGACCTTGCTGTCATTACTACATGAGGGTTTTATCCTATCTATTAGCAGTGACTCACGTTTGATCTGAGAGACCTCCTCATATGTCCTAGCTAGCAAGTCTTTGGGGTAACCCCTATCTCTTAGATCCTTACACTTGTCCCTTAGTACTTCATCCAAAAATCTGCTGTCTGAGCAGTTACGTTTAGTTCGAATTAACTCCCCCTTAGGGATGTTAGAAGTCACATGCCTAGGATGACATGAACCATATCTCAATATGGTATTCTCTCTTATGTCCTTATGGTAAGGAGTAATAAGCACATCAGACGTACCTCCGCCGGCCTGCAGGGTGATGTCCAGGAAGTTAATTTGGCTTTGATGATAATTTGAAGTAAAGCGCAAGTTAAAGTCGTTGCGATTCATATACTCTATGAACAGACCGATCTCTTCCTGGGTACCACCCCATACCAACAGGAGGTCATCTATGTACCTTCCGTACCACATTATTTGCCGTTGCCACGGGTTACCATCGTTCATCAAAAAAATCTCTTCCCAGAAACCCATAACGAGGTTAGCAAGGGAGGGTGAATATACCCCCATTAGACAGGGACAACAGCCAAACAAAAATCCTTGTTGCCTCCCTCCAGTGTCTGATGTTCACACCAGGTGGGGCGGAGCTAAGCGGTTGGCTCCACCCACCGAGGAGTTCACAGGCCTGGAGGCGGGAAAAGTGTCAGAACAGTTTAGGAGGTTGAAGGGAGAGGAGTGAACACTTGGGTGTCTGGGTTTGTGGCCCAGGCACTGACAGCAAGGTTGGCAGACGGTGGTGGCCGTCTGCAGAAGTGGTGAAGCAACGCGGAACCATAGGACCGGGGACGGGCGACGGCCCGCCGGTACCGACCGGGGAGCGAAGTGAAGCCAGCACACACAGGCAGGGCCATCGGACCCCGACCAGGCTTGGAGCCGCCGACAATAGTCAGATCCGAATGTAACTGGAACCCCAGGGGTTTCACAACAGCAAAAGTCCCGATTGAAGGCAACCGCCCACACCGTGACGGTATACAGCTACCGCCTAAGGCTAGAGACCCAAGGGCCAGCGTCTGCGGGCAAACGGGCTCCTCCGGTACCCATACACCGGGGAGCGGACTACCGTTGGGGATCCATCGTAGTCAAGAAGTACACAAAGGTGCAGGGAAAGACAGCTGCCATCACCTGTCAGGGGAGAGACACAGCAGTCGGCTGCGGGACCCATCCATCCAGCCGTTTGGTTTCCCAAGGACTTTCTACCTTTCTTGCTGAGTGAGTACACCTGTGTCATCCGGCACCGCGCCGCGCTGTCCCTGCAACCCTGCACCTCACCAACCTAGCATCCTTCCACCATCCCCTCATACGCGCCCCGGGATCACCAACACCTACCCACGGAGGGGGGAAAAACAACATCCCAGCTGCTCCTTACCATCCCCGTCACCAGCAGCGGTGGTGCCCATCTTCACCACGACCCGTGGGTGGCGTCACGGACTAAATCCCTTAACCCAACCACCCCTTTCACTCACGGGCGAGGGGAGCTGCTCGAGTCCCCGGATCCGGCCTACCGCTCGAGCCACCAAGCAGCAGCAGCAGCGCCGGACCGGAGCGCCAGCGAAGGCGCAGCGGCGATCGCGTCCTCCCCGCCCGCGACACATACATCCTGAATATCAGTGTGTTCCTAACCAAGGACGTATGCAGTATGTCCTGGCGATTATGTGGACACAGTAGCTGTGCCCGGTGCAATCTTCGCTGAGGACTCGGCTTTCCTGACAGCCAAGTCCTGGCTCTCACAGCCAGAGATGGTCTTCTTGCCATCCCTGGCTGTTGAACCCCCTTAATGCCATGACTAATGTTAATTGCTGCATTTGGAGGTCTGGCAGAAGGATCTCGCTCTCTCTCCCCTCCAAATGGTGCCCCTATGATTTGATTAGGAGGGCCTGATCATTGCCATGGTGACCCAAAGTTGTCATGACAACCTACGGGTCACCCAGTGTCATGATGACTATGGGATAGCAGGGAACTGGGACTCCTACGTTGTCACTCAAGGTAGGGGGTCCTATTCTATCCCTAACCTCAGAGATGCTCCTGATGGTGGAGAGGCCTGAGTCTCCTTCCTGGCCCTACTCCTGACCAGTCCTGATCTGATACCCCCTCCCCTTCCCCCCAGGGACAGGAGTGTGATGAAACCCACAGATAAAAAATGACAGGGGAAAACCAAAACTCTGTCAAGCAGCATGCATACACAAAGGTAAAGACAATAAGAGGTTCAAGAGGAAAAACAAAAGCAGAAAGGAAGCTACAAAACAGGGGTAAACTCCACAACTCCACAACTGCACCAAGCAGTGAGCACAACCTTGACCAGTAAGTCTGGGACATGACACCTCACATACCAACATAGAATAAACTATAGCTTGCATGGGTGGAAGGTTTGAACCAGAATAAATAGGAAGTAAGCAGATGTGATAGCCCTCCCCACAACATGTGACCAAAGGAGCAAGCAGACCAGCAGATATTAACTCTTGCTAGCCTGCCTGTGAATCAGCACACAGCAGATCAATGCTCGACTTTGCCTGTGTTGAAATTAGAAACCATCGGGTGGAGTGTCAGAATCTGCAATCTGAACAGCACCCAACGCTGACATGACAGTTGTCGACGCTTGTGCAAGACTCTGTGTGACACTCAGGTATAGAAAGCCTCTGGAATCATGCTAAAAGCATAATCCTAGAGGCTTCTGTCAGTACTGCACTAACTGCTAAAATGCATTGCAGTGCTGGTTCAGTGCAATAAATTAAATCCGTGATTAGGGCAATAAAAGTTAACGTCCCATATAGAAACTAAGCAAAAAAGTAAAAGAAAATTGTTAAACTATTTTAAAAAATATCAGAAAATAAAGAACAAAGAAAATGAAAAAAAAATATACCAATAAATGTATTTATGTAAAAAACAATAAAAAAGTGCACATATTTGGTATCACCACGTCCATAACAATGTTATCTATAAACTGTAACACTAGTTAACCTCTTCAGTGAACACCGTAAAGAAAAAAAAAATGTGTCAAAAACTATGTCTTTCACCATATAGCTGACAAAAAAAGTGGAATGAAATATGTTCAAATACCCAAACCTCATTGGAAGTCACTGATTGGGCAGTTTGGCTCTTTGCCCACGTACAGCCAGCCATAAACAGAGTACTTGCGGGGGAGGAAGGGCAGGGTTTTTCCATTTTTTGTTTTGTACACACTACATCCAATAACGTTGATTTTATCCCCAGTGCAAGACATTCAAACACTAAAAGCAGCTCGCACTGGACCGAGCACTGAGCGTAACCAAGCACACTGTTACTCGCTCGAGTGGTAAAGCACCTTAACTCCAAATTCGAGCACTGAATTTTTTGAAAAGTCTGTGTTTGGTAAGGACACCGAACTTTAAAGTTCAGGACCGCTCATCTCTAATTAGTTTGAGTCGCTACGTTCCAAAATGTGTAACATTTTAATTTTTCAGTCAATGGAGCCATGTGAGGGCTCATTTTGCATGGTTAAGGGGTTGTTTGGTCTAAAAGGGGTTACAATGACAAGTCTGCAGTCACTATGTGTCACTCTATGTGACTGCAGACTTTTCAATCCTCATATCACATGCACTGTCCGTTGCGAGGATTCTCTGGTCTGAGAGTCAGGAATAGCAGTCATGTGGTTGCAAGTATACGATATGCAGACTCCTTGCCAGAATCCGACCAGAGGGCAGCGGCGTCATTGAATATAAACAAAATGTTGTCATCACATGAAGCAGAGGGATGCTAGAGTGATTGATTTGAGACAAATATTTTAGAAAGTTTTCTAACTTTTTATCATGCATTGCCTAAACGTTACTTACATAATGGAGAACAACCCCTTCAGAGGGAAAATGTATTTATGAACTCATAAGACCTGATAAATCACTTCCTCATGTGACTGGGAAAAGATCCTAAAGATTCTTATATTTTTTTTTTCCCTGGCTGCTTAGAAGACTTTTTCAATAAGTTGACGTCACTTGTTTAAAAGGGTATTTGTGTTTGTAAAAGTAATGAATGGTTGTGAAAATGCCAAGATATTCAATTCTGGCAAGCCGTTACTATTCTGCACTGTTCTCAGATTCAGTGAAAGAAAGTCCACCCATGGTGAGTCTGTGACCAGAATATTGATCCGCTTATTCAAAATGTGGAATTCATCGGTATTCTCACTTCTTAATTGTTCTTTTTCATTTACAAATCCAAGTGTGAGCCAGAAGAAAAGTTGTGGGATATTTCCATCACTAACTGTTTAGTTGTTTCAATGACATTGAAAAAAAAGATGAAAGTACTTCTGACAAAGCATTGTAACATATTCTTTAATAAATCAAATAATCTTATAATTTTCATGCTATAGGTAGTTCTAAAGCATTTACAATATACTAATGTTGGTTACTTTTCAGTAGTCATCTCAAAGTCAAAGAAAGGGAACTTTTTTTCTCTCTAAATCTGTGCATATGTGTATATAGTGTAGTGTATGCATTAAAGGGGTTGTCCACTACTAGGACAACCCTCTCTGATCCCACTTGTTTCACCCAGATAAATAAAAGACCCTGTACTAACTTCTCCTCCTGGCCCCGTTCCAGCGCTGTCGGTAACTGGAGTTCAGGGTTCACGTGACATGGTGACATCCCGGGTGACATGCGTCCAACCACCTCCGGCTTCTCTCTCCATGTCTTCGGACCAAATGAGCAATCAACAGGAAATGAGTGGCATCCCCAAATGATTAACCTATTTGATCAGAAGGCGAGGTGAGGAAAACCGGCGCCTCGTGTGATGCCACTGTAACGGGGTGCCAGGGGTGCCTCTGGCCTTGTAGTCGTGGCCCTTGCAATCAGGCTTACCCCTGGTTCCACCGTCACTATGGGGACAGGAGATGACTTGGTGGGGCAGAGTGTGGTGGTGATGCAGATGTTATCCGGCGCACAAACACTCTTCAGGCAGGGTTCAATGCAATGAACAAACATTCTTTTATTCTTCACAAAGTCCCAAACAAAGCAATAAAGGTGATGATACGCTTTCTTAGCTGGGGGAAGCCTGTCCTTGCGTCCCCTCCAGTGGGGATGTGCCTGGCTACTCCACTTCGCCCGGCTCCCACTTCTGGCTACCCACAGCCCGGACCCACACCGGACTGCTTCACACTATGAGGTTCCGCACGCTCCTTTTCTCACCGGCTTCCCTGATTTCCAGCTCCCACACTCTGCCCCGGCTCTGCTGCTCCGCTCCTGTCCCCGAGACGACTGCTCCCTTGATCTAATCTTTCCCTCACACCCTTGCTCTCTCCTCCCCTTGTCTCTGCCGGCTCCTCCTCCCCACTGTGGTGACAGCCGTCCCACCCGGCCACTAGGGGTACCCTAACACAATACACATGCACATACAAATAAAACATTTTTATTAATAACATTTCCGGGTTAACTATGCTCCCTTTTGCAGGGGGTCTGCTCACCCACTGCATACCTCCCCTCTTAAAACCCGAGCCTCCCGGCACGGCTCTTACTTAAAACACACAGAAGCACGTAAAGTCTGCAATACCGTCCACAATAGGCGCAGCACCCACACAGAGGGCTCCAGTGTGCCCAGTTCTCCTCCTCTGGACGGCCACCAGTGTGCGCAGCTCTCCTCCTCTGGACGGCCACCAGTGTGCGCAGCTCTCCTCCTCTGGACGGCCTTCAGTGTGCCCAGTTCTCCTCCTCTGGACGGCCACCAGTCCCGCGCAGCACTTCTCCTCTGGACGGCCACCAGTGTGCGCAGCTCTCCTCCTCTGGACGGCCACCAGTGTGCCCAGTTCTCCTCCTCTGGACGGCCACCAGTCCCGCGCCCGGCGGTTTCTGCAGCGCTCCCGGTCCTTCTTTCAACTAGCGCCCGGAGGCTCAACAGCGCTCCCGGTCTTAGATGGGCGCCCGGAGGCTTGGCAACAGCGCTCCCGGTCTTAGATGGGGCGACTGCCCGTACAAACACACAGAAGGGAGCTCGTCCCGTGAACCTTTAAAAGAACTTCTGCCGGCTAAACGGCGCCGGACTTAAACAACAGATCAGCAGTGGTGACTTATTCTGGGGGCCAGGCCCTCTTACATTCCTCCGCTTGTGCCTGGATGTATGCCCCCAGGGATTGTCCCGGCTGCTGACGGATCCTCTGGAAGGACGCAGGGGCGTAGGGTGGCTCCACAGGCGCAGCTGCTGCAGCTCCTCTCGGTGGTGAAGGCGTCGCTGCCCCTGACAATCTTGCTGATAACGGCGGCGGTGTCAATGCTGAGACTGGGTAGAGTGGAGACGGGTCCTCGTTTCCCGCTCCTAAACAGACTCCACCCCCATCCCCACGCATCATCTTGACTCCTCCGCTGAGGTACTTCTTTTTCTTCTTCCGTGCCCTGGAGCTGGCGCCTCCCCTCTTTGGGCGGAGTACTCCATGCTTTCTCTTCGGCACCGGCCAGCCCCAGGCTCTTCTTTCGGCGCCAATTTTCCGCGCCTTTTCTTCCTCACAGATAACGGCCTCCTTGCCGCCATCTTGTACCCGGTCCAACGCCACGGGCACTAGGTTCTCTCCCCACCACGGGACTGGAAATCCTGTATCACGGTCCGGATCCTGTGCTTCAGGCACGACCCGATCTCCAGCCTCCTGGGTTCCTGGCAGGGGAATCGCATCCTGCCGACTACGCCACATGTAACGGGGTGCCAGGGGTGCCTCTGGCCTTGTAGTCGTGGCCCTTGCAATCAGGCTTACCCCTGGTTCCACCGTCACTATGGGGACAGGAGATGACTTGGTGGGGCAGAGTGTGGTGGTGATGCAGATGTTATCCGGCGCACAAACACTCTTCAGGCAGGGTTCAATGCAATGAACAAACATTCTTTTATTCTTCACAAAGTCCCAAACAAAGCAATAAAGGTGATGATACGCTTTCTTAGCTGGGGGAAGCCTGTCCTTGCGTCCCCTCCAGTGGGGATGTGCCTGGCTACTCCACTTCGCCCGGCTCCCACTTCTGGCTACCCACAGCCCGGACCCACACCGGACTGCTTCACACTATGAGGTTCCGCACGCTCCTTTTCTCACCGGCTTCCCTGATTTCCAGCTCCCACACTCTGCCCCGGCTCTGCTGCTCCGCTCCTGTCCCCGAGACGACTGCTCCCTTGATCTAATCTTTCCCTCACACCCTTGCTCTCTCCTCCCCTTGTCTCTGCCGGCTCCTCCTCCCCACTGTGGTGACAGCCGTCCCACCCGGCCACTAGGGGTACCCTAACACAATACACATGCACATACAAATAAAACATTTTTATTAATAACATTTCCGGGTTAACTATGCTCCCTTTTGCAGGGGGTCTGCTCACCCACTGCACCACAATGTCACAATGAGCCTGGACCACAGTTGCCGACAATGCGGGAACAGCACCAAAACTGGAGGGGAGTACAGGGTCTTTTATTTTAACTGGGGGAAACAATTGGAATCAGAAAGGGTTGTCCTAGTAGTGGACAACCTCTTTAATATACACACCTACTGAGGTTTTCATTGGTATCCAGTGCCGCTTCAGTTCTCTCCTGAGTGATGTCACTGCGCTTCAGACTCTCCAGTAGAGATGAGCGAACCGGCCGTGGTTCGGCTCGAGTTCGGTTCGTCGAACGGAGGTACTGTTCGAGTTCGGTTCGTCGAACGTTCGACGAACCAAACTCGAACCTATAGGATATAATGGGAGGCAATCACAAACACATAAAAATGCATTATAAATGTACACATACAGTTAATAAACATTGCCATAACACTTACCGGTCCCCGCGAACCCTCCTGCACTCTGTCTCCTGCCGCTATTCCATCCGATGATTGCTGAATCCTCCCGGTGACCAGCACTGCCAGCAGTGATGCAGGACCTATCGTGACGTCAAAATAGCCATGTGACCAGTCACGTGGCTATTATCTCATTGGCTACAGACTGGTCACATGACTATGACGCGTCATGTAGGACCTGCGAGTGCATCTCTCCGGTACACGGTGCACATTTGTGTATCGCCGTGTACCGGCGACATGCTCTAGCACACGATCGACTCCCCGTTCCGTTAGGGACCGGCTGACACAGCCGGTCATTAACGGAGATCACCGTTGCCATAGCAACGTAGTTAGCGGTGACGTCACCGCTAACCGCAGCTCCGGGAGCACCGTTGCTATGGTAACGCGTCTGTCAGAGTTAACGCTGTTACCGCTAGCAGCACTGATCTCTCACGGAGTGAAGGCTGCACGCTGCTTCCCGTGGAGCCTTCACGGAGTGAAGGCTCCACGGGAAGCAGCGTCTTCCCCCATGCAGCAGTGATGTAGCAGAGCTGCATTTGTTGATCGAGAAAGACAGAAGACCATGGATCGTGGAGGGCTGACAGCGGGTAATAAAGATGGAGTCTCTAATGTGTCTGTATATTTATTTCTATTAAAGTATTGTTTCTCTGTGTGGTGTCTTTTTTTTAACCCTTTATTGGAGATTCTTAATGGCCGGGTCAAACGTGCCTGACATTAAGAATCTCTGGCTTAATACTGGCTAGTAAAACAAAGCCAGTATTAACTCATGATTACCCAACAAGCCACCCGGCTCCAGGGCTGTTGGAGGAGTTGGATACAGCGCCAGATGATGGCGCTTCTATGAGAGCGCCATTTTCTGGGACGGCTGCGGACTGAAATTCGCAGCAAAGGCGCCCAGAAACCTCAGGCTAACATGTGCTGCGGATTCCAATCCCCAGCTGCCTAGTTGTACCTGGCTGGACACAAAAATGGGGCGAAGTCCACGTCATTTGTTTTTTAATTATTTCATGAAATAAGTGAAATAATTAAAAAAACGGGCTTCCCTATATTTTTGGTTCCCAGCCGGGTACAAATAGGCAACTGGGGGTTGGAGGCAGCCCGTGGCTGCCTGCTGTACCTGGCTAGCATACAAAAATATGGCGAAGCCCATGTCATTTTTTTGGTGGGCAAAAAACTTCTGCATACAGTCCTGGATGGAGTATGCTGAGCCTTGTAGTTCTGCAGCTGCTGTCAGCTCTTCTCCATACAGACAGACAGCAGCTGCAGAACTACAAGGCTCAGCATACTCCATCCAGGACTGTATGCAGAAGTTTTTTGCCCCCTGAAAAAATTATGTGGGCTTCGCCATACTTTTGTATGCTAGCCAGGTACAGCAGGCAGGTACGGCTGCCCCCAACCCCCAGTTGCCTATTTGTACCCGGCTGGGAACCAAAAATAAAGGGAAGCCCTTTTTTTATTATTTCATGAATTTCATGAAATAATTAGAAAACAATTGACGTAGGCTTCGCCCCATTTTTGTGTCCAGCCAGGTACAACTAGGCACCTGGGGATTGGAATCCGCAGCACAGGTTGGCCTGAGCTTTCTGGGCCCCACTGCTGCGAATTGCAGTCTGCAGCCGCCTCAGAAAATGGCATTTTCATAGAAGCGCCATCTTCTGGCGCTGTATCCAACTCTTCCAGCACCTGCCTACTATACCTGGATAGCATACAAAAATATGGCGAAGCTCACATCCTTTTTTTGTAGTTTTTTGGCAAAAAAAATAAAAAATACTTCCCTGGATTTTACATTGCCAGTGAAGGTAACACTAAGCAGTGGGGGTTAGCAGCCAGTAGCTGCTTGGATTACCCTTAGCTAGCAATACAAAAAATGCAGCAGGAGCCCATATATATTTTTTTTAATTATTTATTTAAATAACTAAAAACAAAATGGGCTTCCCTGTATTTTGATTGCTGGACATCACAGTGCTGTAAAAATAAATCTTTAAAAAAATGACGTAGCGCTCCGCGGTATTTTTGATTCTCAGCGCAGATAAAGCAGACAGCTATGGGTTGCCACCCCCATCTGCCTGCCGTTACCTTGGTTGGCAATCAAAATACAGGGAAGCCCATTCATTTTTTCTATTTAAAAAATAGTTAAAAAAAAATGACGTTGGGTCCCCCCATTTTTGATAGCCAGCTAGGGTAAAGCAGATGGCTGTAGCCTGAAAACCACAGCTGCCAGCTTTACCGTGGTTGGGGATCCAATATGGAGGTCCCCTCAGGCTCTTTTTTTACAATTATTTTATAAATATTAATGATTACACAATAAAAGTAGGGTCCCCCCCAAATTGGATCACCAGCCAAGGTAAAGCGGACAGCTGTGGTCTGGTATTCTCAGGGTGGGAAGGTCCATAGTTTTTGGGCCTTCACAGCCTAAAAATAGCAGGCCGCAGGCACCCCAGACGTGGCGCATCCACTAGATGCGCCAATCCTGGCGCTTCACCCCAGCTCATCCCGTGCCCTGGTGCAGTGTCAAACGGGGTAATAAATCGGGTTGATACTAGCTGTAAAGTCACCTGAGATCAAGCCCAGCAGTTTGTGGCGTCTATTAGATACCCAACATCATAAACTGTCAGTACTAACAAAAAAAATCGACAAAAGAAATTTATTTGAAAAAACAGTCCCCAAAACATTTCCCCTTTCACCAATTTATTGTAAGAAAAAAAATAAAGGGGTCCCACGACGACTCTGGACCGTCTAGAATATGGGGGGGAGACACTCAGGGAACGTATCCCCCATTTTCTAGGAGTGCGGACCCTTCATATGAGGAGTGTGGGTACAATGAATCTGCACTCACTCTCCCCGGGTCCACAGCAGCAGAGTCCATGTCGTAATGGTTGCTACCAAAGCTGCAATGCCCTGCTCATGAGGTAAGGGCATGCCTAATCAGGAGAAATATTCTACATTTCCAAATATTGGTATTTGCTGATATTATTGCTATTCCACCTACTATATATTGGGGATAGGATCTTGGAGATGGAATACCCCTTTAAGTCCAGTTATCCAGCTGAATGAATACTTAACAACAGAGCTCGCTATTTAGATGTGTTTTCTTGTGGCGTATAACGGACTCTCATGTTTGGTAGTCATTCAGCAGGGAAACTATAAAAGCAAATCCCTCCATTTGGAAATGTAGTATATAGCTCTCCTGATCAATTATGTTCCTTACCTCATGAGCAGGGCATTGCAGTAATAATAATAATTTATTCATTTATATTGCGTTATTAATTCCATAACGCTGTATGTCTTTGGAGTGTGGGAGGAAACCGGAGTACCTGGAGGAAGCCCACGCAAACACGGTGAGAACATACAAACTCTTTGCAGATGGTGTCCTTGGTGAGAATTGAACCCAGGACCTCAGCGCTGCAAGACTGCAGTGCTAACCACTGAGCCACCGTGCCGCCCATTTAGCTTACAGATGCATAACCACCAATCACTGTGTCTGAACACAGGAAGCTGAGCTGACAGCTGCTCTGTGCATGCGGCAGCGTCTATTGTGAAGGAGAGGGCCGTCGGGGGATCAACGCTGCACAGCTACCGTGGGACACCGGGGAACACCGGTGGGGTTATAGGGGGTGACCTGGCAGGGCCTGGGGAGGAGTTTTCTGTCGCATGTGTCATGGCACATGCGACAGAAATCAGAGGAGTAGGGTGAATGCGGCCGGCGCTCTGCTGTGCGCGTGGCCATCTTGGATTTCTGGGAGGGCATGAGGGGGGGCACTTTGGCGACACCGGGGGACCGGAGGGGACCGGGGAGGAGATTTATCATGTTTGTTCATGCCAGATGGGAGATAAATAATTTTTTACCGGCGCTGTCATTTACTGTAACGTGATCATCGGTGTACGGTGTATACCTGTGATCACGTGAGTGGGGACCGGAAAAACCGTCCTGAATCATGATCTCCAGGGTCTCAGCTATCCCTGAAACCCCGGAGATTTTCTGACGCCGGGGGGCGTTATTCACTTATTTCTGCCTGCTGTTTATAAACGGCAGATCAGAATAAGGCTACATTAACACGACCGATCCATTTTTGCGGTCTGCAAAAAACAGTCCGTTTTTTTTCACGGGTGCATCCGTGTGGCATCCGTTTCCGTTCCGTAGACGGTCCGTATGTCATCTGTTTGTCATCCGTGTGCCTTCCGTTTTTTTTTGTGTACTGCAAAAAAACTGAAGGAGGGTAAATGCATAAATTTACCCAGGATCCATAGCTTCATCCTACATGAGGCGGTCACATGTTCACTCCAGTGCCATTTTCTACTGCTTTTCACAGCGTAGAGCGCTCTGGTGATTTTCTTGTGCTTGTGCACTTCATATCAGTCTTTTCTGTCATTATAATGGCAGAAAGACATATAATGTCCCACTCTCCTGCATTTTGTAATTTTGCACCCTTTGGTGCCTTTCATGTGGCACTAAGGGGTGCTTAGCTTTGTATTTAGCCAAAAAAATGAAAAAAAAAAAAATGACGTAGGGTTCCCCCTATTTTTGTAGCCAGCTAGGGTAAAGGAGACGGCTGCAGCCTGCAGACCACAGCTGGCAACCTCACCTTGGCTGGTAATCCAAAACTGAGGGCACCCCACGCTGTTATTTTAAATTAAATAAATAATTTAAAAAAAAAACACGTAGGGGTCCCCCCAAAATTGGATCACCAGCCAAGGTAAAGCAGACAGCTGTGGTCTGATATTCTCAGACTAGGGAGGTCCATGGTTATTGGACTCTCCCAAGCCTAAAAATAGCAGGCCGCAGCCGCCCCAGAAGTGGCGCATCCATTAGATGTGCCAATCTTGGTGCTTCGCCCCAGCTCATCCCGCGCCCTGGTGCGGTGGCAAACGGGGTAATATATGGGGTTAATACCAGATGTGTAATGTCACCTGGCATCAAGCCCTGGGGTTGGTGAGGTCAGGCGTCTATCAGATACCCGACATCACCAACCCAGTCAGTAAAAAAAAAAATAAACGACAAACACATTTTTATTTGAAAAAACACTCCCCAATACATTCCCTCTTTAACCAATTTATTAGAAAGAAAAACAAATCCAGGTCTGGTGTAATCCAAGGGGTTGCCATGACGATCCACACTGTCCCAGTCAATGAAGAGCAGGATGTTCCCCATTGGCTGGGAGAGCAGTGCAGTGACCTGAGCTAACATCAATGGGTCAGCCCAGGTCACTGCAGGGCATGACAAGTGCTGCTGTCAGCGAGGTACATTACCTGCGCTGATCTCCTGCACTGCCGACAGCACCTGTCACTGAGTTCAATGACCGCCGCCTTCACAGCCAAGTATCGCGAGAGGCCCGTGACGTCACCGCTAGTCAGTCTCGGGTCGGAAGCGAGAGAAGGTGATGTGACAAGCGGCGGCCATGGAGGACAGTGACAGCGCTGAGGTCGGGACTTCATCACCGCAGGTAAGCCAAGCGGGACCATGTGTGCAGAGTGCCAGGAGGACGTCAGTGTTGTGGACTGCATGGCTGGGGACGTGTGTGTGTGTATGTATGTTTACATGCCGCGTGCAGGAGGGGGCGGAGTGAGCTGAGCGGCGAAAGTGTGGGCTTCCTGCACGTAACTAGGATAAACATCGGGTTACTAACCAAAGCGCTTTGCTTGGATACCCGATGTTTATCTTGGTTACCAGCTTCTGGCAGGCTGCCAGCGATGGCTCCTGCACACTGTAGCTGTAAAAAGCCCTGCTTTTTGCTGCTAGAACCGTTCTCGAACGTATCTAGAACTATCGAGCTTTAGCAAAAAGCTCGAGTTCTAGTTCTATCTAGAACACCCCCAAAAATCACTCGAACCGCGAACTGGAGAACCTCGAACCGCGAACCGCGCTCAACTCTACTCTCCAGATCAAAATGCGCTCTACATGACCTCCAATGGCTTCATTTATTAAGGCTGGCGTGCACAACCCCAGTCTTAATGAATCAGGATCATTGTTCTTGGCAGCACATTGCCCGAAGTAAATGGTGAATGTGTTTTCAATAACATGATCTATATGGGCACTGAATGATCTATTAGTGATCATTCTAACCCCATTGTTCTTTGTCAGCTTGTCTGATGAGGCTGATACACAAGCACCGGATAACATTACTATAGTCGATCGTGTTAGTTTAAAGGTCTGAAATCTGCTCCTGCAAATACAACTTAAATGTTTATGTGTGATGGTGCAATATGTTAGCAGTTGGGGCCCACTTTTCACTTTTTCCTCAGACCCCGATGGATAGCTATATTTCAAATACCCACTTAATCTCCCAGTTATGTCATCCCTGGAGTTGCTGTTAACCTCTTCATGATACATGACGCACTGGGTACATCATGGATCGTGTGAGGTTAATCCCCGCAGGCTGCCGTGGGCAGTCCACGGTGATCCGCGCATATCTCAGCTGATTTCAACAGAGATTTCAACAACGAGATGTATCAGTGCACTGGACTTCTGGTCACATGGGTATGACCTCATTACAGGTCCTCCAAGTCAAATATTAAATTGATTGTATAATATTTATGCTAATTCTAACAGGAGGAGGGGATAACTATGAATTCCTCCCCAGATATTATCTGATCCTTAGCTGCTGTCACTCAAGAAGCTGCCGATTTTATAAACTTTACTTTCTTGGATTTCAAAACCTAAACATCCAAGTTGACCATTACAGGTATGTATAGAATTAGCCTGATAGTGCGAGTATAGCACCCTGAATTCAAAATATCAGCTTTGATCCGGCTTATAACTAGAGTTGAGCGCAGTTCGCGGTTCTCCAGTTCGCGGTTCGAGTGATTTTGGGGGCTGTTCTAGATCGAACTAGAACTCGAGCTTTTTGCTAAAAGCTCGATAGTTCTAGATACGTTCGAGAACGGTTCTAGCAGCAAAAAGCAGGCCTTTTTACAACTACAGTGTGCAGGAGCCATCGCTGGCAGCCTGCCACAAGCTGGTAACCAAGATAAACATCGGGTATCCAACCAAAGCGCTTTGGTTAGTAACCCGATGTTTATCCTAGTTATGTGCAGGAAGCCGACACTTCCCCGCTCAGCTCGCTCCGCCCCCTCCTGCACGCGGCATATACACACGTACACACACACACACACACACACACTCTGCACACATGGTCCCGCTCGGCTTACCTGCGGTGATGAAGTCCCGCCATCCCGACCTCAGTGCTGTCACTGTCCTCCATGGCCGCCGCTTGTCACATCACCTTCTCTCGCTTCCGACCCGAGACTGACTAGCGGTGACGTCACGGGCCTCTCACGATACTTGGCTGTGAAGGCGGCAGTCATTGAACTCAGTGACAGGTGCTGTCGGCAGTGCAGGAGATCAGCGCAGGTAAGGTACCTCGCTGACAGCAGCAATTGTCATCCCCTGCAGTGACCTGGGCTGACCCATTGATGTTAGCTCAGGTCACTGCATTGCTCTCCCAGCCAATGGGGAACATCCTGCTCTTCATTGACTGGGACAGTGTGGATCGTCATGGCAACCCCTTGGATTACACGAGACCTGGATTTGTTTTTCTTTCTAATAAATTGGTTAAAGAGGGAATGTTTTGGGGAGTGTTTTTTCAAATAAAAATGTGTTTGTCGTCTATTTTTTTTTATTACTGACTGGGTTGGTGATGTCGGGTATCTGATAGGCGCCTGACCTCACCAACCCCAGGGCTTGATGCCAGGTGACATTACACATCTGGTATTAACCCCATATATTACCCCGTTTGCCACCGCACCAGGGCGCGGGATGAGCTGGGGCGAAGCACCAGGATTGGCGCATCTAATGGATGCGCCACTTCTGGGGCGGCTGCGGCCTGCTATTTTTAGGCTGGGGAGAGTCCAATAACCATGGACTTCCTTAGTCTGAGAATATCAGACCCCAGCTGTCTGCTTTACCTTGGATGGTGATCCAATTTTGGGGGGACCCCTACGTGTTTTTTTTTTTAATTATTTATTTAATTTAAAATAACAGCGTGGGGTGCCCTCAGTTTTGGATTACCAGCCAAGGTGAGGTTGCCAGCTGTGGTCTGCAGGCTGCAGCCGTCTGCTTTACCCTAGCTGGCTACAAAACTAGGGGGAACCCTACGTCATTTTTTTTTTCATTTTTTTGGCTAAATACAAAGCTAAGCACCCCTTAGTGCCCCATGAAAGGCACCAAAGGGTGCAAAATTACAAAATGCAGGAGAGTGGGACATTATGTGTCTTTCTGCCATTATAATGACAGAAAAGACTGATATGAAGTGTACAAGCACAAGAAAATCACCAGAGCGCTCTACGCTGTGAAAAGCAGTAGAAAATGGCACTGGAGTGAACATGTGACCGCCTCATGTAGGATGAAGCTATGGATCCTGGTTAAATTTATGCATTTACCCTCCTTCAGTTTTTTTGCAGTACACAAAAAAAACGGAAGGCACACGGATGACAAACAGATGACATACGGACCGTCTACGGAACGGAAACGGATGCCACACGGATGCACCCGTGAAAAAAAACGGACTGTTTTTTGCAGACCGCAAAAATGGATCGGTCGTGTTAATGTAGCCTTATTCTGATCTGCCGTTTATAAACAGCAGGCAGAAATAAGTGAATAGCGCCCCCCAGTGTCAGAAAATCTCCGGGGTTTAAGGCTATGTGCGCACTAGAAATGTGAAGTTTCTCAAGAAAATTTCTTGAGAAACTTCTGCCAGTGAAAGATTTCCGGACCTGCGGAAAAAATCCGCACCAAATCCGCATGCGGTTTTGCCACGGATTTGCCGCGGATTTGCCGCGGATTTACCGCGGATTTACCGCGGATTTACCGCAGGTTTGTCCCTGCAATAAATAATAAAGATAATCGATAGACAGATAATGGATAGAGGGAAAGATGGATAGATGAATAGATGAATAGATAGATAGATAGAGGGATAGATAGATAGATGAATAGATAGATAGATAGAGGGTGTAGATGGATAGATAGATAGAGGGATAGATGGATAGATAGATAGATAGAGGGATAGATAGATAGATGAGGAAAACCTATATAATGTTCCACCTCCCTGCATTTTCTAAGTTGGCACCCTTTAGTGACTTTCATGTGGCACTAAAGGGTGCTTAGCCTTGTATTTAGCCATAAAATAAATAAATAATTAAAAAAAAATGACGTGAGGTCCCCCCATTTTTTGTAGCCAGCTAGGGTAAAGCAGACGGCTGCAGCCTGCAGACCACCGCTGGCAGCTTCACCTTGGCTGATAATCCAAAACAGTGGGCACCCCACGCTGTTATTTTAAATTATATAAATAATTTAAAACAAAAAACGTGCGGTCCCCCCATATTGGATCACCAGCCAAGGTAAAGCGGACAGCTGGGGTCTGATATTCTCAGACTAGGGAGGTCCACTGTTATTGGACACTCCCCAGCCTAAAAATAGCAGGCCGCAGCCGCCCCAGAAGTGGCGCATTCATTAGACGTGCCAATCCTGGCGCTTTGCCCCAGCTCATCCCGCGCCCTGGTGCGTTGGCAAACGGGGTAATATATGGGGTTGATGCCAGATGTGTAATGTCACCTGGCATCAAGCCCTGGGGTTGGTGAGGTCAGGCGTCTATCAGATACCCGACATCACCAACCCAGTCAGTAATAATTAAAAAATAGACAACAAAAAAAGTTTTATTTGAAAAAACACTCCCCAAAACATTCCCTCTTTAACCAATTTATTGAAAAGAGCACAATCAATTCCACGTCCGGCGTAATCCAATAAGGGGGGGGGCACGGCGATCCATACCATAGTCGCTGTCCCAGTCAATGAAGAACAGAATGTTCCCCATTGGCTGGGAGAGCAATGCAGTGACCTGAGCTAACATCAATAGGTCAGCTCAGGTCACTGCAGGGGATGACGAGCGCTGCCATCAGGAGCATAGATGAGATCATTACCTTCTGTGATCATCTCCTGTACTGCTGACGTCAGCGCTGTTACTGACTTCTATGCCCGCCGCGTTGTCAGAAGTATCGCGAGAGCCCGTGACGTCACCGCTAGTGACAGTCTCGGGCCGCTCGCGAGACGGGCATAGACAGCAGTGACCGCGGTGACGTCAGGAGGCAGGAGATCGTCACAGCAGGTAATGATCTCACCTCCTGACAGCAGCGATCGTCATCCCCGCGGCTCCCAGCACTGCAGGATGTCAGTGTCTGCCTGCGCTGCCGCGTGACAGGCTGCTGACACTGCGGGCAGACACTGACACTGCAGTGCAGGCAGCTGCGAGGCCGGAGCAGGACACAGACTGCACGGGCACCTGGAGGTCGCACGGAAGTGCTTCTGTGCGGCGTCCAGGGAGTGTGACGTGTGTTTACTCTGCTCCGCCTCCTCTTCCTGGCATAATGACATCGCTTCCTGCAAAACCGCAGGGAGCGATGAGCATTCCCGCAGGTAATTCGCGGCTATTCCGGTGGTATACCGCACATCATTGCTACCTGCGGAATACCCCCGGAATACCGCAGGTACCTGCGGAAATTAATGGACATGCACATTTTCTCAAGAAAGTTTCTCGAGAAAATTTTCTCAAGAAATTTTCTTGAGAAAAATCCGCACAGTGCGCACAACTATTTTTTTTTCTCATTGAATTTCATGGGAAATGTCTGCACAAAGATTGCAGACATTTCTCAAGAAATTTCCGGGGCAAATCCGCGGGTAAATCCGCAGGTAAAAAGCTCTAGTGCGCACATAGCCTTAGGGCTAGCTGAATCCCTGGAGATCATGATTCAGGACGGTTTTTCCGGTCCCCGTTCACGTGATCACAGGTATACACCGTACACCGATGATCACGTTACAGTAAATGACAGCGCCGGTAAAAAAATATTTATCTCCCATCTGGCATGAACAAACACTTCTTCTCCACTTCTTCTCCACTTCTCCACTTTTTCTCTACTTTTTCTCCACTTTTTCACCACTTCTCCACTTCTTCTCCACTTTTTCTCCACCTTTTCTCCACTTTTTCTCCATTTTTTCTCCACTTTTTCTCCATTTTTTCTCCACTTTTTCTCCACTTTTTCTCCATTTTTTCTCCACTTTTTCTCCACTTTTTCTCCACTTTTTCTCCATTTTTTCTCCACTTTTTCTCCACATTTTCTCCACTTTTTCTCCACTTTTTCTCCACTTTTTCTCCACTTTTTCTCCACTTTTTCTACATTTTTTCTCCACTTTTTCTACATTTTTTCTCCACTTTTTCTCCACTTTTTCTCCATTTTTTCTCCATTTTTTCTCCACTTTTTCTCCACTTTTTCTCCACTTTTTCTACATTTTTTCTCCACTTTTTCTCCACTTTTTCTCCACTTTTTCTCCACTTCTCCATTTTTTCACCACTTTTTCACCACTTTTTCTCCATTTTTTCTCCACTTTTTCTCCACTTTTTCTCCACTTTTTCTCCACTTCTCCACTTCTTCTCCACTTTTTCTCCATTTTTTCTCCACTTTTTCTCCACTTTTTCTCCATTTTTTCTCCATTTTTTCTCCACTTTTTCTCCACTTTTTCTCCACTTTTTCTCCACTTTTTCTCCAAGTTTTCTCCACTTTTTCTCCATTTTTTCTCCACTTTTTCTCCACTTTTTCTCCACTTTTTCTTCATTTTTTCTCCACTTTTTCTCCACTTTTTCTCCACTTTTTCTACATTTTTTCTCCACTTTTTCTCCACTTTTTCTCCACTTTTTCTCCATTTTTTCTCCACTTTTTCTCCACTTCTCCACTTCTTCTCCACTTTTTCTCCACCTTTTCTCAATTTTTTCTCCACTTTTTCTCCACTTTTTCTCCATTTGTTCTACATTTTTTCTCCACTTTTTCTCCACTTTTTCTCCATTCTTTTTCCATGGTCAGTGTACCCATTAGCTCTGCCATGCATAGTGTAGCTCTACACCTACTGCACATGTTACTTTATGATTGACATCTCTTTCGTACCAGAGCTGTCTAAGCCTACTCTGACCCCATATTTGTCATTACTATATTGTCCTTGTACTGTATTATGACATTTGTATCATGTGTTTCATTTCTTGCTGTGTTGCGATTTTTTTGCTGCATCCCAATTGTACCTCTACATTGTTCGAGTTTATGTTATTGTTCTCTCACTCTTATGTGATACTGATTATTGTCATTTTTCATGATTACATGCAGATAAGTCCAATCTGACGAAGGCTCAGGCCGAAACGTCATTTGTAACTTGTTTTGGACAAAAACATATATGCTTATGAACATTTTTTTTTTCTTAATACGGACCAATAAAGAGTGATTTTGCATTACTATCCATTGTGACTTACTGACTTAGTCTGGGAGATTTAGAGTGCCGAGGTTACTCACTAATTTTATCTATTATTACCTCTGAGCACCTATATACCAGTGAGCAGAGCTTCCTCTACAGTAGTTCTCCTGATTAGGCATGCCCTTACCTCATGAGCAGGGCATTGCAGCTTTGGTAGCAACCATTACGACATGGACTCTGCTGCTGTGGACCCGGGGAGAGTGAGTGCAGATTCATTGCACCCACACTCCTCACATGAAGGGTCCGCACTCCTAGAAAATGGGGGATACTTTCCCTGAGTGTCCCCCCCCCATATTCTAGACGGTCCAGAGTCGTCGTGGGACCCCTTTATTTTTTTTCTTACAATAAATTAGTGAAAGAGGAAATGTTTTGGGGACTGTTTTTTCAAATAAATTCCTTTTGTCGATTTTTTTTTTTTTGTTAGTACTGAGTCAGTTTATGATGTTGGGTATCTAATAGACGCCATGACATCACAAACTGCTGGGCTTGATCTCAGGTGACTTTACAGCTAGTATCAACCCGATTTATTACCCCGTTTGCCACTGCACCAGGGCACGGGATGAGCTGGGGTGAAGCGCCAGGATTGGCGCATCTAGTGGATGCGCCACGTCTGGGGTGCCTGCGGCCTGCTATTTTTAGGTTGTGAAGGCCCAATAACTATGGACCTTCCCACCCTGAGAATACCAGACCACAGCTGTCCGCTTTACCTTGGCTGGTGATCCAATTTGGGGGGGACCCTACTTTTATTGTGTAATTATTAATATTTATAAAATAATTATAAAAAAGAGCCTGGGGGGACCTCCACATTGGATCCCCAACCACGGTAAAGCTGCCATCTGTGGTTTTCAGGCTACAGCCGTCTGATTTACCCTAGCTGGCTATCAAAAATGGGGGGACCCAACGTCATTTTTTTTTAAACTATTTTTTAAATAGAAAAAATTAATGGGCTTCCCTGTATTTTGATTGCCAACCAAGGTAACGGCAGGCAGATGTGGGTGGCAACTCATAGCTGTCTGCTTTATCTGCGCTGAGAATCAAAAATACCGCGGAGCGCTACGTCATTTTTTTAAAGATTTATTTTTACAGCACTGTGATGTCCAGCAATCAAAATACAGGGAAGCCCATTTTGTTTTTAGTTATTTAAATAAATAATTAAAAAAAATATATACGGGCTCCCGCTGCATTTTTTGTATTGCTAGCTAAGGGTAATCCAAGCAGCTACTGGCTGCTAACCCCCACTGCTTGGTGTTACCTTCACTGGCAATGGAAAATCCAGGGAAGCATTTTTTATTTTTTTTTGCCAAAAAACTACAAAAAAAGGACGTGAGCTTCGCCATATTTTTGTATGCTAGCCAGGTGTAGCAGGCAGGTGCTGGAAGAGTTGGATACAGCGCCAGAAGATGGCGCTTCTATGAAAATGCCATTTTCTGAGGCGGCTGCCATCTGCAATTCGCAGCAGTGGGGCCCAGAAAGCTCAGGCCAACCTGTGCTGCGGATTCCAATCCCCAGCTGCCTAGTTGTACCTGGCTGGACACAAAAATGGGGCGAAGCCTACGTCATTTGTTTTCTAATTATTTCATGAAATTCATGAAATAATAAAAAAAGGGCTTCCCTTTATTTTTGGTTCCCAGCCGGGTACAAATAGGCAACTGGGGGTTGGGGGCAGCCGTACCTGCCTGCTGTACCTGGCTAGCATACAAAAATATGGCGAAGCCCACATAATTTTTTCAGGGGGCAAAAAACTTCTGCATACAGTCCTGGATGGAGTATGCTGAGCCTTGTAGTTCTGCAGCTGCTGTCTGTCTGTATGGATAAGAGCAGACAGCAGCTGCAGAACTACAAGGCTCAGCATACTCCATCCAGGACTGTATGCAGAAGTTTTTTGCCCACCAAAAAAATGACGTGGGCTTCGCCATATTTTTGTATGCTAGCCAGGTACAGCAGGCAGCCACGGGCTGCCTCCAACAACCCAGTTGCCTATTTGTACCCGGTTCGGAACCAAAAATATAGGGAAGCCCGTTTTTTTTAATTATTTCACTTATTTCATGAAATAATTAAAAAACAAATGACGTGGGCTTCGCCCCATTTTTGTGTCCAGCCAGGTACAACTAGGCAGCTGGGGATTGGAATCCGCAGCACAGGTTAGCCCAAGGTTTCTGGGCGCCTCTGCTGCGAATTTCAGTCCGCAGCCGTCCCAGAAAATGGCACTCTCATAGAAGCGCCATCATCTGGCACTGTATCCAACTCTTCCAACAGCCCTGGAGCCGGGTGGCTTGTTGGGTAATCATGAGTTAATACTGGCTTTGTTTTACTAGCCAGTATTAAGCCAGAGATTCTTATTGTCAGGCACGTTTGACCCGGCCATTAAGAATCTCCAATAAAGGGTTAAAAAAAAGACACCACACAGAGAAAAAATACTTTAATAGAAATAAATACACAGACACATTAGAGACTCCATCTTTATTACCCCCTGTCAGCCCTCCACGATCCATGGTCTTCTGTCTTTCTCGTTCAACAAATGCAGCTCTGCTCCATCACTGCTGCATGGGGGAAGACGCTGCTTCCCGTGGAGCATTCACTCCGTGAAAGCTGCACGAGAAGCAGCGTGCAGCCTTCACTCCGTGAGTGATCAGTGCTGCTAGCGATAACAGCGGTAATGCTGACAGACGCGTTACCATAGCAACGGTGCTCCCGGAGCTGCGGTTAGCGGTGACGTCACCGCTAACTGCGTTGCTATGGCAACGGTGATCTCCGTTAATGACCGGCTGTGTCAGCCGGTCCCTAACGGAACGGGGAGTCGACCGTGTGCTAGAGCATGTCGCCGGTACACGGCGATACACAAATGTGCACCGTGTACCGGAGAGATGCACTTGCAGGTCCTACATGACGCGTCATAGTCATGTGACCAGTCTGTAGCCAATGAGATAATAGCCACGTGACTGGTCACATGGTTATTTTGACGTCACGATAGGTCCTGCTTCTCTGCTGGCAGTGTCGGTCACCGGGAGGATTCAGCGATCATCGGATGGAATAGCGGCAGGAGACAGAGTGCAGGAGGGATCGCGGGGACCGGTAAGTGTTATGGCAATGTTTATTAACTGTATGTGTACATTTATAATGCATTTTTATGTGTTTGTGATTGCCTCCCATTATAGCCTAATTGGTTCGAGTTCGGTTCGTCGAACGTTTGACGAACCGAACTCGAATGGGAGCTCCGTTCGGCGAACCGACCTCGAGCTGAACCGCGACCGGTTCGCTCATCTCTACTTATGACGTCCATTTCTGGCTTGTGCTAGACACAGAAAACAGCTTCAGTGCCTGACAAGTGATGTATATGAAGGAAGGTGCTTATGTGACGCCCTGGACTAGCCAGGTAGTCACAGGTAGGCCCTTGCATAACACCCGTCCCCTAAAAAAGTGTCATCAGCCACCCTTAAAACCCTGGTCGCCTCCCTCAGATCTTTATGTGCACACCAGGATGGGGGAGACAGGTGGTTGGCACGCCCACCGAGGAGTTCAGAGGGCCTGAGGCAGGAAACACAGTCAGTCTAAGTCGAGTCTAAGTCAAGTTCAGTCAGTGAGTGAAGTGGCAGCAGGCCTGTGGTAACAGGTCTGCAGCGGGAACTGACAGGTGTCAGGGTCGTAGCCTCCTAGCAGTCGGTGGCCTTAGCCTGCAGGAGCCGGGAAGACGGCCAGGTGGAACCATGGTGGACCGGGACAGGGTAGTGGCTAGACTTGAGCGCGGTTCGCGGTTCGAGGTTCTCGAGTTCAAGGCTCGAGTGATTTTGGGGCCTGTTCTAGATCGAACTAGAACTTGAGCTTTTTGCAAAAGCTCGATAGTTCTAGAAACGTTCGAGAACGGTTCTAGCAGCAAAAAACAGCTAATTCCTAGCTGGCTTTCTGCTGTAATAGTGTAAGTCACTCTGTGACTCACACTATTATGAAATTTCAGTGTATAGTGTGCGGGAACAGCGCCTTCAGATCACTGCTGTTTGTATAATTTTTTTTTTTTTCCTTGTCTTCCTTCCCTAAGCGCGCGCGTGTAGTGGGGAGGGCCATTATGTCAGCCAATCCCACACACACACACAGCTAAGTGGACTTTTAGCCAGAGAAGCAACGGCATGTGTGATAGGATGTCCATGTCTTATGTCCCTGCATTATAAAACCGGACATTTTCCTCCAGCACGCCATTATCTGCCTTCTGCGTCCTTGGTGTCAGACATCACTGGCGCAGCTCCGTCCTAAATCCTATCGCCGATACAGCTGTATGCGCTCCATCCACAGCGCTGGACAGCTTAGGGAGAGCACTTTCTATCAGTCCTTTTAAGGGCTCGTACGGGCAGGGTCAGAGCCATAGGTGACAGGTCCTGAAAACAGAGACAGCGTCTGTGTAGCCAAGGTCAGGGATTTTGTCGCTGCACTTCCCCATTAGGAGGGAATAGAAAGGCAGGCTTCCATTCCTCTACCCAGAGCCCCACAATCCTGGCACTGTACCCTCCTGTCCTCTGCACACTCCAACTCATTATAACTAAGCCATTATACTAGCAAACACTCAGTGTACCTAGTGGCATCCTAAACGTGGCTATTGGACTTTGCTATAGTCCCACTAGTGCAAAGATATTTGCAGCACGTCTGCCTGCATTGCACACTCAGACTCTTTTTAACTAAGCCATTATACTAGCAAACACTCAGTGTACCTAGTGGCATCCTAAACGTGGCTATTGGACTTTGCTATAGTCCCACTAGTGCAAAGATATTTGCAGCACGTCTGCCTGCATTGCACACTCAAACTCATTGTTACTAAGCCATTATACTAGCAAACACTCAGTGTACCTAGTGGCATCCTAAACGTGGCTATTGGACTTTGCCATAGTCCCACTAGTGCAAAGATATTTGCAGCACGTCTGCCTGCATTGCACACTCAAACTCTTTTTAACTAAGCCATTATACTAGCAAACACTCAGTGTACCTAGTGGCATCCTAAACGTGGCTATTGGACTTTGCTATAGTCCCACTAGTGCAAAGATATTTGCAGCACGTCTGCCTGCATTTCACACTCATACTCTTTTTAACTAAGCCATTATACTAGCAAACACTCAGTGTACCTAGTGGCATTCTAAACGTGGCTATTGGACTTTTGTCTAGTCCCACTAGTGCAAAGATATTTGCAGCACGTCTGCCTGCATTGCACACTCAAACTCTTTTTAACTAAGCCATTATACTAGCAAACACTCAGTGTACCTAGTGGCATCCTAAACGTGGCTATTGGACTTTGCTATAGTCCCACTAGTGCAAAGATATTTGCAGCACGTCTGCCTGCATTGCACATTCAAACTCTTTTTAACTAAGCCATTATACTAGCAAACACTCAGTGTACCTAGTGGCATCCTAAACGTGGCTATTGGACTTTGCTATAGTCCCACTAGTGCAAAGATATTTGCAGCACCTCTGCCTGCATTGCACACTCATACTCTTTTTAACTAAGCCATTATACTAGCAAACACTCAGTGTACCTAGTGGCATCCTAAACGTGGCTATTGGACTTTTGTCTAGTCCCACTAGTGCAAAGATATTTGCAGCACGTCTGCCTGCATTGCACACTCAAACGCTTTTTAACTAAGCCATTATACTAGCAAACACTCAGTGTACCTAGTGGCATCCTAAACGTGGCTATTGGACTTTGCTATAGTCCCACTAGTGCAAAGATATTCGCAGCACGTCTGCCTGCATTGCACACTCATACTCTTTTTAACTAAGCCATTATACTAGCAAACACTCAGTGTACCTAGTGGCATCCTAAACGTGGCTATTGGACTTTGCTATAGTCCCACTAGTGCAAAGATATTTGCAGCACGTCTGCTTGCATTGCACACTCAAACTCTTTTTAACTAAGCCATTATACTAGCAAACACTCAGTGTACCTAGTGGCATCCTAAACGTGGCTATTGGACTTTTGTCTAGTCCCACTAGTGCAAAGATATTTGCAGCACGTCTGCCTGCATTGCACACTCAAACTCTTTTTAACTAAGCCATTATACTAGCAAACACTTAGTGTACCTAGTGGCATCCTAAACGTGGCTATTGGACTTTTGTCTAGTCACACTAGTGCAAAGATATTTGCAGCACGTCTGCATGACACCCTCCTGCTCTGTTTTTAATAAGCTATAATGATAGCAAAAAATACTGCCATTTAGTGGCATCATAGAACTGGCTGTTGTATTCCATTAGTGCCCCACTGGTGCCAAGCTATTTCTAGCACCTCTGCATGACACCCTCCTGCTCTGTTTTTAATAAGCTATAATGATAGCAAAAAATACTGCCATTTAGTGGCATCATAGAACTGGCTGTTGTATTCCATTAGTGCCCCACTGGTGCCAAGCTATTTCTAGCACCTCTGCATGACACCCTCCTGCACATTTAGCTATGCTAATTTTATAGCAAACTCAGGGAATTCCTTGCTGCATTTGATCATTAGGAGGGTTAGAAAGTGAGGCTTTTTTTACTGTCCTGGTACCCACAGAACACGGCCACTGTACCCATCTGTCCACTTTTGCCACGCTATTTAATTTGCACAAAGAGCTGACTCTTTTTCTGCCTTACTAAAATTGTCTGGAATACTAAGTTAGTGTTCCTTTGCTGCCAAGCAAGGTACAACACATGTGCATTCTACACTCCTTTCCATTTCTGGAATGCAATTATTAACTGAAGGTAGTCCAGGCAATCTGTGACGAAGGTGCAGGCGTGGATATAATGTAGCCTGCATCCAATGATGGTTCTCTCGATGTCTGACAGTTCAACAATACCTTCTGTTTCCACTTCCAAAACAAGTGATGACCTGCCAATCACACTCCCTGTTGCGGGTAAAGGAGTGGAAGTTCAGTGTGAAAAACCATGTGTGACTGCTGTCCCCACAGTCACAGAGGATGAAGAGCACGCAGATGCACTTGATGGGGCAGGCGGTGGTTGCACAGGCACGCTAGGCCGCATTGTAGCACAGTGATATTCACATTGCGACTTATGCTTCATTTTAAGTCGTGTACAGGGTGGGCTCCCCAGTATGCAGCAAAACCAGGCAACAGGAAAAGGACTCTAGGCAGTTGGGTTGATAAATGATTGTTTAACTTTACCAAAACAAACAATAAGAACCATGCATACAATTAAAATAATTGAACAATCTATTCTGTTGCCTACTACCTGCTAATCTCTCTGCGTAGCAGTAATTGTGTGTTTGTGCGTGTGTGTGTGTGTGTGCGAACACGACTTACCAGTGGCGCATCACAAGAGCTTACAAGTTATCTACCTAAACATAGACAAAACACATGACCCCCCCTGAATACCCTTGTTAGCTGAAGCCTCACAGATATTGCAGATGATAACAGTGTGAATGCAAACCACACAGCTCTGCAACACAGTCATGGAAATCTTGAAAAGCAACAGTCAATGCAAACATGTGTTGCTGTCCCTCTATGATTTAAACTGTACGTGACAATTTGACAGTGCAGAGGCAGAAAGTCTTATTGTCTATATAGTCGGCCTACCCAGAACAGATATGTGTTTTGCTAATAAAACAAAGTGTTGCGTGCCCGCATTATTGTCTGGGCACAGCCTACCGTACCCGGGTACTGTGATGTTCAGTTGCCAGAAATACAGACTTTACACTCCTCTCACGGTAAACAGTATAGACAGCACCGTAAGAATGTTGGTCTGTGGCACAGGATGCTGCTCACTGACGTTACAGTGCTCATCATCAAAGTACAACACAACTCCCCTCACAACTGAACGAAGTGTTTCCGCGGTGGCTCCTTGCTGTAACACACACCTTTAGCTTTTCCTTCTGTTCATAGACAGCATCTCCAAGTCCACACCCGAAGAGCAATTTTATATTGCTATAGTGACCAAAGGCAGATCCAAAAAAACAGCAGCCCCTTGTGTGTAGTCTGCAACAATGCATGCAATGAACGGCAAATAAGCATATTGCGTTGACAGTTGCTAAAGCTGAGCAATACACCTTCACGCTGTCAATTCATATCCATGTGATACTTCATGGAGGAAGTACTCAAAAGTGTGAGTTTTTGCCTTCTACTTACAGATTGTTGACAAAACTTACAGATTACATGACTTTGGTGATCCTTTGCGATGTCCAAAAATTCACAGGCTAGGAAAGGTTTACAGCCCATGCGACCTGCATAGCCAACACGACATCTGCTCAGAGTCAAAGTTGTGGTCCAGGATTCAGTTGTTGACGTGCTTCCAGTACTTTGTCTCTGGCCAGGAAGACGCAACGTAACCTTGTCGTCAGTAACATCCTCCTCCACCTCCTCTGCTGACCTCATCGACTGGCTGACTTTGGTTTGACAGTAAGTGTTGTCTCCAACCTCATCAATAACCCTGTGTGTTTTCATTCCCCTCGTCCTGAATCCTCCGAGACAACCTCTTCCTGCCCTGACCGAATAGTAAAGTTGTCCTTCCAATCAGGTATCTGTGCTCCTCATCATGTTCCCCATTGTCTCCACCAGGAGGATTTAATTTTTGGAAATGAGGGTGTAGATTATGCACAGCACCTTCTTCATCGGGGTCTGGATCCCAGTCACAAAGCTTCAGGCTATCTGCGCAGATCATTTCCCCTGTCTCATGGAACTCGCTACCTCAACACGTTAGATTATATGCTACACATGCAAGCTTCAAACTGAATCTGAAAATTCATCTGTTCAGAAATGACTATAACCTTCAATGACACCACCACCATACGTACTTGACGCTCAACCTAAACCACTCCTACTGTCTCCTCCCAAAAATCCTTTAGAATGTAATCCCGCAAGGGCAGGGCCCTCTTCCCTCTGTACCAGTCTGTCTATAGTTACTTGTATATGTATTCTGTATGTAACCCCCTTCTCATGTACAGCACCATGGAATCAATGGTGCTCTATAAATCAATAATAATAAAAATAATAATAACTTCCTTGTCTGTACTCATTGCAGCTTTGGAGCAGACCTCTGATTCCCAGGCTATAGTGCGACTGAACAGCTATGCAAACTCAACCATCTCTGTCACCCCATACTCAGCAGGGCTGGTGGAAACTTGAGAGCTGTTAGGAAGCAAGTGCGATTGGATTGACACCACAGAGGAATGGAGTATTTGGGATCTTGAAATTGGGGTGGAGGAGAGGCCACTTTATGGAGCAATTCAGATCCATTGAAGCAGCTGCTGATTTGGCCTCATCTACATTTGTTAGCGATGGTCGTGTCCATGAAAAAAGGGATCATATCAGATTATCCATGGGAAGAAGTACACCTGTTCTTTTTGATGTTATTTGTTGTTACAAAACGGTGACGCCTTAAACGCAAGCAGCCTGCTGCGGTTTCAGTTGCGCCCAGGCATCAGCTGCCATTTAGGCCTGTGCCTCGGGTTGTCCAGATGGCTGCTTTCTCCTCCACGTCTAAGTGTGGAGAGGCAGCTAGTGCGCATGCGTATGCCGATTTACCCCAGCCGCAGCCTAACTCCAGTGTTTCGCCTACTGAGTATGCTCAGCCTGACTGTGCCATTCCTGAGGCTAAGTCTTCATTTCGGGCTACAGCGCATGCTCCCACACTTAGTGCGAAAAGCCTCTTTGCACAGGTACTTGCACTCCGTGCCGGGTCTAAGTCCTGTGTTGTGCCTAGACACCATGCTAAAGCTGATAGTCTTTTTTCAGAGACTGTATTTTAAGCAACTGACCATGGTCAGGCACTTACTGCATCAGAAACTAGGTCCGGTAATGAACTCTTTGGCCCTGCCCCTGATGTGGGGGGCCCATTTAGACCACAGGGCATCAGGTGTCCTGACGATGTGGCCAGGCCACTCCCAAATGGCTTGCAGAGGCCCGCCCCTATGACTTGTCACCGCATTATTGATGGTCAGACGATAACTGGTGAGGTGTTTGGGTCATGACAGCCATGAGGTCATCATTGAAGTTGCGGTTCCAAATAGGATGCTAGTTATGCCACTCATGACGTATCACTCTGCTTTTGTCTCCAGGAGGTGCATTGTGGTCCACCCTGGTTTGGGGCGGACCCAGGTTATAAAAGGGGCTGGAGACAACAAGGAGGTGCCCAGTCTTCTATTATGTTCCGAAAGAGCACACCTCCATGTGTTGAACCCATTGCGGCTTTAGGCCAGAGGTAGGCAGGGATAGGGCGTCGATGCAGGCCGCCACCACAGTTGGTAACGCAGAACGGTTAAGACCAGCTCCTGTCCTACAAGTCCTGCTTGTGCAGCCCAGTGGCATTAACAGGCCTGCTGCTGCTGATGCGCCTGCTGTTCACAGGTGTGGCCCCAATGCACACGGTCAGCGTCCTGAATGGCCCCTGTGATGTTAACAGGGAGTTCCTGGGCTGGGTGGGCGTGTGGACCCTGTTACGCTAACAGGGCTCCCAGTCTCAAGATCCGAGTGGCGTCTAACTTGGTTCAGGCTACTATTAGTTTCATAGCCACACAGCTCTGTATCCTCCACCGAACCTTCCCGTTGCCAACCTCTCCTTTTCCATCTGGGAGCACGGTGGACACTGACTGCTGATGGGGATATATACCTTTCTCTTTCTTTTCTTATTAATTTACGTTATATAGCGGTAACATAGTATATACCACCTTATCCAAATCTGCCAGTCCCACCGTAACAGATGGTGTTTCTTCATCAAATGTTACTTTAGCTTAACCACCAAACCCACGGACCAAAACTTTTTTCCCCTTTCCAACACACCTGTTCCCCTTTTCACCCGCATCTGTCCTTTTTCAACTCATTTTGTATATGACCAAAAGTGCAATTCTGCAGGGACACCGTACCGTACTCAATGGCATCTCAGCACAACAGCCAGCCCTCGGTCCCTCAGATGTGGACAAGTAAAAGACCATTTCCTCCTATCCATGACAAAGCGTTGAGATTCACTCTGTGCAGCACTGGTGTTTAGTGGAAAAGCAGATCGAAGATTGCGTAACACCTTCTGAAGATACTCCTGTACACGTGCGTCCCTTTATATGGCAGGAATTATTTCGCCAAATTTTGTCTTGTACCGGGGATCTAACAGTGTGGCAACCCAGTAGTTAGCATTACTTCGAATTCCTACAATCCGAGGGTCATGTTGTAGGTAGTGCAGCAAGAAGACGCTCATGTGTCTTGTGCATCCAGGAGGACCAAGTCCTTGGTGTGTTGGTGGCAGAGAGGTGAGAATCGTGCCTCCTTCCTCTGCCCTCTCCCCCCAACCTCGCACAACCGAAATGTGAGCAAGCTCTCACTCATCTGCTGAGTCTTCCATGCCCATCGCAAGTTCGTCCTCCATTTCTTCATGGCTCCTGCACCTTCCTCAACAATTTTTGCTGATACTATGCGCCCTTGTTAATCCCTATCCCCCACCATAACTGCTGCCTAGGTGCCGCTTACCGTATGGACCTTGTAGATCCTATTATCCCTTCTGCATATGACTCCTCCTGTACTTCCTCAACTTCCTCTTGGACCAATACCTGACTCCGAATAATGCTTACAGTGTGCTCCATCATGTAGATGACCAGAATTGTCACGCTGAGAATGGCATTGCCAGTGCTAAACATCTTCGTCGACATTTGTAAACTGTGTAGAAGGGTGCATAGGTCCTTGATCTGACACCACTCCAGCAGCGTGATCTGCACCACCTCTGGATCAAGTTAGCCCAGGGTATACGTCATACCGTATTTCAGCAGGGCTCTGCGGTGCTGCCACACACGCTGCAACATGTGCAGATTCCAATTCCTGCGTGTCGGAACATCGCATTTCCGGCATTTAACCGCCAGACCCTAAGACGTCCGGAGCGATGACAGTTGTTGAGCTGCTGGGTGCGAAGGATGAAAGTGAGCACACAGCAGCGTGCCCGCTGCACAAGGCCATGTAGGCCGGGATGGTATTTTAAAAATTGCTGGACAACCAGGTTCAACACGTGAGCCATACAAGGCACGTGTGTCACATTGCCCTGAAGAAGGGTCGCAGACTGGTTTGCATCATTTTCGCACACGACCTTCCCTGACTGCTGGTTGACTGTAGACAACCATTGATGAAACTCGGTCTCACTCTCCAGAGCTAACCGTCCACAATTCCTCAGCGGTGTCTCACATTTCCCCTACATTTCAAAGTAAACATTTGACCACCTTATGGCCTTGAGCTCTGCTGCCAGCATAGTAAGGAGGTGTGTGGGATTCCTTGGGCGCAGTTACAAGGAAGGGTGGCCTGACCACACAGGGTTTGGGCCGAGGTGGAGGACCCACACGAGGTTGAGGAGGCAGAAGCAGTGGAGGAACTTGTACATACAGAGGAAGGATTGACACACAAGTCGTGGGGACGGCAAGACTTGTACAGCAAACCCTTCTCCATCTCTCACCATAGTTACCCAGTGCCCAGTCAGCAACATGTAACTCCCCTGTCCATGCTTACTGGTCCAAGTATCTGTGTTGAAATGCACCCTGTCACACACAGAGTTTCTCAAGGAATTGGTGAGGTTGTGTGCGACCTACTGTGGTAGCGCGGGCACGCCTTTCTTGGAGAAGGAGTGACGACTGGCCATCGGCTCTTGGGGCACTGCAATGGGCATAAGGTCTCGAAAATCCTCGGTCTCAAAAGGGAGTAAAGGCAGCCTTTCTGTTGCCAACAAGTTGCAGATGATGAAACTCAACCTCGTAGGCATGTCATGCCCTTCGAAAATCATGTAAAACACAGCGAGGGGACTCCAACCACAGTCTCTCTCGTTGCCACTAATTGGGCCACACACACCCCACTTGACTGGCATCAGTTGACCCCCCTTTTGAAAAAGAAAAAGATGCTTTGCATGAAGCACTCTCAAAAATACGCGTGCCTTTCCCCCCCCCCCTGGCTGACCCAGGGGAAGAAAAGTCCTCTGAGAGCCATGACTTGTTCATCTTGGTTCTTTTCGGAAACACAGCGAGGGGACTCCAACCACAGTCTCTCTCGTTGCCACTAATTGGGCCACACACACCCCACTTGACTGGCATCAGTTGACCTCCCTTTTGAAAAAGAAAAAGATGCTTTGCATGAAGCACTCTCAAAAATACGCGTGCCTTTCGCCTCCCCTGGATGACCCAGGGGAAGAAAAGTCCTCTGAGAGCCATGACTTGTTCATCTTGGTCCTTTTAGAAACACAGCGAGGGGACTCCAAGCACAGTCTCCCTCGTTGCCACTAATTGGGCCCCACACACCCCACTTGACTGGCATCAGTTGACCCCCCTTTTGAAAAAGAAAAAGATGCTTTGCATGAAGCACTCTCAAAAATACGTGTGCCTTTCCCGTCCCCTGGATGACCCAGGGGAAGAAAAGTCCTCTGAGAGCCATGACTTGTTCATCTTGGTTCTTTTAGAAACACAGCGAGGGGACTCCAACCACAGTCTCCCTCGTTGCCACTAACTGGGCCACACACACCCCACTTGACTGGCATCAGTTGACCCCCATTTTCAAGCTTACAAAGATGCTTTGCATGAAGCACTATCAAAAACACGCGTGCCTTTCGCCTCCCCTGGATGACCCAGGGGAAGAAAAGTCCTCTGAGAGCCATGACTTGTTCATCTTGGTCCTTTTAGAAACACAGCGAGGGGACTCCAACCACAGTCTCCCTCGTTGCCACTAATTGGGCCCCACACACCCCACTTGACTGGCATCAGTTGACCCCCCTTTTGAAAAAGAAAAAGATGCTTTGCATGAAGCACTCTCAAAAATACGTGTGCCTTTCCCGTCCCCTGGATGACCCAGGGGAAGAAAAGTCCTCTGAGAGCCATGACTTGTTCATCTTGGTCCTTTTAGAAACACAGCGAGGGGACTCCAACCACAGTCTCCCTCGTTGCCACTAATTGGGCCCCACATACCCCACTTGACTGGCATCAGTTGACCCCCCTTTTGAAAAAGAAAAAGATGCTTTGCATGAAGCACTCTCAAAAATACGCGTGCCTTTCCCCTCCCCTGGCTGACCCAGGGGAAGAAAAGTCCTCTGAGAGCCATGACTTGTTCATCTTGGTTCTTTTAGAAACACAGCGAGGGGACTCCAACCACAGTCTCCCTCGTTGCCACTAACTGGGCCACACACACCCCACTTGACTGGCATCAGTTGACCCCCATTTTCAAGCTTACAAAGATGCTTTGCATGAAGCACTATCAAAAATACGCGTGCCTTTCGCCTCCCCTGGATGACCCAGGGGAAGAAAAGTCCTCCGAGAGCCATGACTTGTTCATCTTGGTTCTTTTAGAAACACAGCGAGGGGACTCCAACCACAGTCTCCCTCGTTGCCACTAATTGGGCCACACACACCCCACTTGACTGGCATCAGTTGACCCCCCTTTTGAAAAATAAAAAGATGCTTTGCATGAAGCACTCTCAAAAATACGCGTGCCTTTCCCATCCCCTGGATGACCCAGGGGAAGAAAAGTCCTCTGAGAGCCATGACTTGTTCATCTTGGTCCTTTTAGAAACACAGCGAGGGGACTCCAACCACAGTCTCCCTCGTTGCCACTAATTGGGCCCCACACACCCCACTTGACTGGCATCAGTTGACCCCCCTTTTGAAAAAGAAAAAGATGCTTTGCATGAAGCACTTTCAAAAATACGTGTGCCTTTCGCCTCCCCTGGATGACCCAGGGGAAGAAAAGTCCTCTGAGAGCCATGACTTGTTCATCTTGGTTCTTTTAGAAACACAGCGAGGGGACTCCAACCACAGTCTCCCTCGTTTCCACTAATTGGGCCACACACACCCCACTTGACTGGCATCAGTTGACCCCCCTTTTGAAAAAGAAAAAGATGCTTTGCATGAAGCACTCTCAAAACTACGCGTGCCTTTCCCGTCCCCTGGATGACCCAGGGTAAGAAAAGTCCTCTGAGAGCCATGACTTGTTCATCTTGGTCCTTTTAGAAACACAGCGAGGGGACTCCAATCACAGTCTCCCTTGTTGCCACTAATTGGGCCACACACACCCCACTTGACTGACATCAGTTGATGCCCCTTTTCAAAATGAAAAAGATGCTTTGCATGAAGCACTCTCAAAAATACGCGTGCCTTTCCCGTCCCCTGGCTGACCCAGGGGAAGAAAAGTCCTCTGAGAGCCATGTCCACATTGTCAGTGGACAGACGCGTGTGCTTATCTGCCAGCAGACCCCCAGCAGCACTGAAGACAGGTTCCGAGAGAACGCTGGCTGCAGGACACAACAAGATCCCCAAGGTGTACGTGGCAATCTCAGGCAATTTATCCAGATTGGAAGCCTAAAATGAGCAGGGCTCAAGTTGCACAGTAATGGCATCGATGTTTCCTTGCATATACTCATATATCTGTGTATCCTCCTCTTTTTCCTTGTCCAGCTCTGTTTTCGCATGAGTATATGTCCTTGTCACTTTCCCATGTGTTTGTGTTGTGTTGTGAGTTGTTTGTCACCTTTTGGACACCTTTGAGGGTGTTTTCTAGGTGTTTTTATGTGTTTGTGAATGC
This sequence comes from Anomaloglossus baeobatrachus, assembly GCF_048569485.1. Lineage (NCBI taxonomy): Eukaryota > Metazoa > Chordata > Amphibia > Anura > Aromobatidae > Anomaloglossus > Anomaloglossus baeobatrachus. Next base: position 198,343,002 of record NC_134356.1, on the reverse strand, counting down.
CTGCCATTTTTTCCTATGCAGTTCGAGTTCGGTTCGTCGAATGTTCGACGAACCGAACTCGAACGGGAGCTCAGTTCGGCGAACCGACCTCGAGCCGAACCGGGACCGGTTCGCTCATCTCTAGTAGTGGCCCGCTGGTACCAACCCGGGGAACCAACTGGAAACCGGAGCACACAGGGGGTACTCAGACCTTGAAACGAGGTCCAGAAGCCACTGGACTGAGGTCATTCACTGCTTGAGGTCTGGACTATAGGTCCTTTCCCACCCAAGTCCCGAGTGAAGACAACAGCCAATCGAGGGGGTATAGGAAGCCACCGCATAGGCAGAGAGATCCCACGGGCAAACGGGCTTTCCCAACATACATACAGCTGGGGTGCGGACTCTCATCGCTGAAGCGAAGGCAGCCTACATACACATTACACGGTGCAGGAGAAAGGCAAAGACCACCAACCCGAGTAGGGGGAACCAGACGCAGCCGGCTGCGGGCACTGACCACCATCATCTTGGTTTACCAGAGACTTTTGTGCATCAATCATAGTGAGTACAACTGTGCCCTCAGGCCGCGCACCGCCCGGCACCGCCAAGCACCGACATACCATCCCAATCGGGTACCGGGGCCATCACCTCTGCCCACGGAGGGGTTAACACCTTTGCTGCGCAACATCTCCCCCGGATTGCCTAGTAAACAGCAGTGGTGGTGTCCACATTCACCACAGCCCGTGGGTGGCATCACGAACTTAACTAAAAACCGCGGCCCCGGCCGTATACCTAACCCCTACGTAGCGCCAGAACCCTTTCAGAGAGAAGTGACCCTGGGTCCGGAGGCGCTCGAGCCACCCACCAACGAGCCCGGATCCAAGCGGCTCAGCTGCAGCCGAGCGTGGGGCAGTACACTTACTTGATCATTTTAATAGATAATCCATAGGGCCTGCTTAGTCATTGAATTGAGCTTTTTAGCCAGCCCCCTTTACACACAACCCCTTGCTGATATGGAAAAGTTAGTACTCTGTTGAACCAAATGGAAAGTGCAGCTGCACAGACCTGGGGCTGGCACTGCTGAAATCTTGAGATTGAGGCACCTCTGAATTCAAATATATTAGTAAATTTTATATCTATGTATTTTAAACACATTAAAAAATATTTTTTTCAGCTAAACAACCCTTAAAGGGAACCTGTCAGCAGGTTTTTCCCTTTTGAGCTGTGGCCATCACCAGTGAGCCCTTATATATGTGCCGCCCCAGCATCAGTCGAACTGCTCAGATCCGGGGTTGCCGTGGCTCGAGGGTCTCCGGACCCAGGGGCTTGCAGCCACTTGAAATGTAAAGGGAGGTATTTACAGGGGATGAATGTTCATGACGCTACCTGCGGGTTGCGGTAAACGGGAGTACCGCTGCTGCCGATGGAAGTACCAATGCCGATAGTGTGGGGCAGCAAGGTGTCAGTCCCTCCGCAGGTAGGGAAGACCCCAGATAGTTGGGGGATGGGAAACAGGTGGCTTGGCCTTGGAAGCAGGGTGCAGGTTTCTGGTTACTCACTGCGGTAGTCGTGGTGCTGGATGTGGTTGATTATACAGACACTCACACAGATGGTAAACCAAAGTCTCTAGGCGCTGCATTCTCTACGGGAGGAGCCCGTCCAGGTCCCGCTCGCACCAGTTTCATTTGGTATGTCCGGAGCCCTGCCTCCATGCACAAATGGATTTTTCCGGTGTGGCTCCTCGGCTTGAAGCTTTTGGGGCCCCGCTACCCGTATATGTAGTAGCTGTGCTCTTGGTGGCTGGCACTTGGGATTTATGTGGGTTATGTGTTTTGGAGAACCCTATACCCCACGTTGTGCTGACACCTCAAATATCTGAGCTCTTGGGGAAAGTTTGTAAAGAGACTATCCTCCACAGGTTAATTATGAGGTTGCGTGAAGCTACTCCCCGATCTAGGGTCCTGTACCCCGCCGTGCTTGGTACTGGTAAGGTGGCTGGGCTTTCTGTTGCCAACAGTCCTCCTTGACTGCATCTGTTATACTCCTGTCCAGTGTTACTAATACCGGCCCCCGACTCCTGTGGTCTTGGACCACCGTTTGCGACCCAACCTGTTGCCTCCCTGGGAGCTCCCACTCCCGTGCTCCTCACTTTCTGAGGGCTACCACTCAACTTCCTTGATGGGAACCTGGAACCATGGGGGAATAGGCCCTGCACCCTGGGGGACAGGATGCAGTTCCCTGTAGCATCCTGATGTAGTCAGGGGCGCTACATATACAGCATTCTAGAATACTTTATATAAAGTCCAGGGCACTATATAACGTAAAAAACACCTTTATAATACTCACCTAGGGGGCGGTCCAGTCTGAAGGGTGTCGCTGCATTCGGTCCGGTGCTTCCACCATCTGGTGCAATTGTCGTCCCTCTGCCCAGCCCCGTGGGATTACACATCTTGTGTCATTCACAGAGAGAGGTCTCCAATTGTGCTTGTACACATATGTACTTTAATCTGCCTTGCTGAGAGCAGAGCAAAGTACTGTAGTTCGCATGTGTGGGTGGACTTTGACCTCTCAATTAAGCAGGATGCATCATGCACATGGAGCACCATGCAGGATCTTGGGAATACTCGTCACCGGGCCGGTGAGGGTCAGGGGGAATGTAATAGGTGGCCCTGCCTGGCTTCGTGACCTCGAGGTGTCCATGAAAGGGAAAGTGGAGAGAGATGAAGAGGTTGAGATGATGAGGATGATAGGAGTTGTAGTTGTCTTGTGACGCCACCTGCGGTATGTGGCCAGGGAGTAGCTGCCACTGCGGTCGCTGCCCTCTGGGGCGGATTGTGTCGCAGCTAGGATAGTGCAGCTTCCCGCAGGGATAGCTAGGCCTCAGGGAGGATGATGAGGGTGGTAGCAGTGACTGTTGGCGCCAGGGCGCGCGGCCTCGGCGCCGGCAATGAAGGGCTGACTCAGTAGTTGTGGTTCAAGATGTTTACTCACTGTCCAGTTGTCACCCTTAAAGTGCTAGTATCTGCCGTCATGAGCACCAGTCTATCCCAGATAATTCGAAGGTCACCGCCGGTGTTCCCACTGTGTGTCCTTTCTGGTTGGAGTCTCTCCAATCCCGTGGATGAAATGTGGAATGGGCTGCGGGTGTCTCCTGCACTCTCCGCAGACCCTGGAATCCCCGGTAGCTCTAGAGAACCCGGGCTGAGCTACCTGCTCCAAGCCTCGGGTCCTCTTCCTTACCCATGATGCGTACTGCACCTTAAGTGAGATGAAGTACCCTGGGGGAAACTGAAGCCTCAGGGGTGTAACACACACGGGGCTATGCAGAAGGGTGGCGATCACAGGAAGAGATGAGGCACTGGACTGAGAGCAGTGACATACTTCGGACTGGACCGCCCCCTAGGTGAGTATAATAAAAGTGTTTTTTACATTATACAGAGTGGCCTAGGCTCTTATATACAGTATTCTGGAATGTTGTATATAAGGTAGTGATGGCTGCAGCTCTTAAGGGAAAAACTTGGTGACAGGTTACGTTTCAAACTAGATCCTCAACCCTGTCACTGAAAAGTAACTATACATTTCTCAGCTATAGTAACCTTACCATTTGTTTCCAGATGCCTTTTCATCTTAGATCAGCATTTCATTCATCTTACGACAAGTTAGCCATGGCAGTGGAGTGCTAAGTCTAAACGATGGTGTCCCTATCACACAGTACAGAAACGGTAGGGGAGGCATGACTTGGACTTAGGCTGGAAACACATCTATGCGAGTAAAATCGGTCTGACTGGGCTGAAAAAAACTCGGCTGATTTTAGTTCACGTTATGTCCGAGTGCGTGTGTGTCGCGTTTGCGATGCTAGTTTCCTGCAACATCTTAACAAGATAAAAGTGATTACACATGTGTCAGTTAATTTACCTTTGGGAATGTGATGTCACATTCATCTGTTGAATATTTAATGAGCGTAGTTCCTGCCACACTCGAAAATGTGAACGCTGGTGCGCGTGTGTGATCCTTCTTTTAATCCGCTTCCATAGGGAATCATTGAGAAAAATGGTTCGAGAAACTCGCAAAAAAGCAGCATGCTGCGATTTCTTTTCTCGGTCTGATTTGGACTGAGAAAAAAATCGCAAATGCGAGCTGAATCATTCACTAACATGTGTCCGAGTGCAATGCGAGAATTTCTCGCATTGCTCTACTGCGAGAAACTCGCAAGTGAGAAGCAGCCCTTACCACTACACTCCAATGGTCATTACAGATGTCATCTTGGAAGCGGGAGGAACGGAGTGCCAATCTGAGTGGAGAGGGGAGAGGGTGTCAAATGGCGGTACCAGGTAGGATGCATAGTCATGTTTCAGTTACAGGATGTAGAGTCATTTTAATGTGAAACAATGGCCTGACGTTTTTAGTCAGTGGATGTCTCTATATCTTTATAAACATTTTAGATTGTATAACTTCAACAAGCACCAGAAATTACATGTCAACACTATGAAATACATATTCATTTTTCATAGGCGTTAATCGCATAATTTGTTCCCAAACTGGTCATGAACGTATTTCACATCCCTGTGACAGACAGCTAAGTTGTCGTGCAGAGAATAACTATGACACACTGCACTCCCACACCAGTTTTCCAATCAACTGGAGAGTCATTGGAGTCATTGTACTATAATATTATTCACAGCATAATCTGATCTGGTATAATCATTTTAGTCTTCAATTCTTACATCAAGTCCTCAAGCCCACACACGTACACGTAATTCTGTCAGCACTTGTTAGAGCAGAAATATCTTTAAATAGTATAAAATACATCCTCAGTAAAAAATAAATCTTCATTAACTTGACTGTAAAGGGGAAATTAAAAGGTTTATCCAGCCAGGCAAAATTCATGTATAAAGAGGTCAGAATGGACAAAAATAAAAGAAATCAGCAAAGAAAACCATATCTACCTAAGGCCCGTTTCACACGTAAGTGAAAAACACTGCCGTTCTTCACTGACGTGTAAAACACGCACATGTCCCTTCGTGTGCCGTGATTCACGGCACACGTGGGTTGTCTAAGTGCAATCCAGGCTCCGTTCTCCGTGGCCCGTGATTGCACTTAGAAATCAACTCACCTGTGCCCGCTCCCGCTCTCCATGGTGCTGATCGCTCCCGCGGTGCAGCATCCGGCCGGCGCTGACCCCTGCAGCAGCTGCTTCCGGGTCGGCTGTGTCGTGCATCATGAATATGCGTGACAGTAATGAGCCGGCTCAGAAGCAGCAGGGAGAACAGGCTGCACAGAGCGTCGCTGGAGCCGGGTGAGTTAAAATGCTTTTTATTTTAGAAGCACGTTTTTTTCTGGCACGTGTTTCACGGACCACACCACTGGGTGGTCCGTGGGACATCCGTGATGCCAGAAAAAAATGGACATGTCTCCGTGCAGCAATCACGGACACGGGTGCACGCTGCACTGAGACATGTGCAGTGAAAAATCACTGATGTGTGAGCATTGATTAATGGGTCTGCGTATGTCAGTGATTCTGGTACGTTTAAAAAAAAGCACAAACGTACCAGAATCACTGACGTGTGAAAGGGGCCTTACTGATCCCTTGTCCACATTCCAGGTTCTACATTGGTCTCCACTTCCAGCCCCAGCTATAAGAACCTCGACCCAAACACATGTGCAATTAATTCAGTTCCAGAATGGAAGGTAAGTTTAAATATGTGAAACAATAGCCTGGTGTATGAGTCAGTGGATGTCTATATTTTTATAAAATATTTTATACTGTATAACTTCAAGAAACACCTCTACGGTCACCAATTTGTGGCAGCACGTTTGGATTTTAAACCTGGAGCAGAAAGTTAAGTTTATTTTATTGGACATAAAATATCACAGAGATGCCATTAAGAAATGTAAACTTACATATTATATTATATAGTCTGCAGCAGAACAAGTTGAGACACTACCTATATTTTACACCCATGATTTTGAATGCACATACTGTTTGCAGTATAATTGTGGAAGAAGGTGGACTGGAAGTCACATTACTCCCTGAAGACACTAATGGCTATTTGTATTGCAGTGTAAATAGTGTAATGCTTCTTTATTAGTGATGAGCGAGTACTAAAAAGCTCGGGTGCTCGAAGCTCGGGCCGAGCCTCCCAAGATACTCGTGTACTCGGCCCGAGCAACGAGCCCAATGTTATCCTATGGGAGACCCGAGTATTTTTGTGAAATGACCTCCCGGCAGCATGGAGAAACCCTAAAAATGTCACAAAAGTCTCAGAAGAGTGCTCAAATGACATGGCAACAGCATGGGGAAGACCCCTTGAAGCATTTATCACTCAAAAGTCACAGCTGTGAACAATTTTGTCCGCGTTTTACGCCATTTTTACGGACTCACCAGAAAACCTTCCAAAATGACCCCAAAATGATTTTTCATGGCGGAAATGTTAAGGGCACATACCCAATAGTGAGATAGAGCTGGTGTATGTTACTTTTTGAGATCAATACATGAAAGATTTTACGTGAAAACATTGTGTGGCACTCCGATGTCCCTGAGAAGAGACGTACATGAAGGCCTCTTGAGTCTAATGTGCCCATTTTGAGGAAGTGAGTCTTTGTAGTATTTTCCTTTGCCAGGGCAGTCCTAAATTGTGAGGTTCACCAATGCCCCTGCATACAGACGTGCATGAGGGCCTGTAAACCTGAAGTGCCCATTGGAAGGAAGTGGGTGTATTATAGTATAGCCCTTAGGCAGGGAAGCCAAACATTGGGAGGCTCCACGTTGTCCCTGGATAGAGACGTGCATGAAGGCCTGTAAACCTGAAGTGCCCATTGGAAGGAAGTGGGTGTATTATAGTATAGCCCTTAGGCAGGGAAGCCAAACATTGGGAGGCTCCACGTTGTCCCTGGATAGAGACGTGCATGAAGGCCTGTAAACCTGAAGTGCCCATTGGAAGGAAGTGGGTGTATTATAGTATAGCCCTTAGGCAGGGAAGCCAAACATTGGGAGGCTCCACGTTGTCCCTGGATAGAGACGTGCATGAAGGCCTGTAAACCTGAAGTGCCCATTGGAAGGAAGTGGGTGTATTATAGTATAGCCCTTAGGCAGGGAAGCCAAACATTGGGAGGCTCTACGTTGTCCCTGGATAGAGACCTGTTAGGTTCTTAGTGCCTCCGTGCTTGCATTTAAAAACCGCACGTGTGTGCCTGTTGGTGGCAGCTTTCCGCTGCATTTGTGTGAGTTTTGCACAAACTTGGATATAACACACAAGTCTAGTGAATACACATCAGCACAGCATTGCAAAATGCGCAAGGGCGTTGTCAACGAACAAGGAAGTGGACGTGATGGTGGTGCAGGCAGACACCGAGGTTGTGTGCAAGCTCTAATTTCGCCACAACAAAGGGCCACATCTAGTCGCTCGCACGTCCTGTCCCAAATTCTTGGGGACCGCAGCAGTACACCCCTCTTGAACCAAGACCAGTGTCAACAGGTTGTTAGTTGGATAGCGGATAATGCTTCCAGTCAGATTGGCACCACCACAAACACTCTGTCTTCCACACGGTCAAGTGTCAGTAGCCGTGATACTGCACCGCACATTTCAGAACCTGATCCTCCTTCCTACCACCAGGCCGAGTACACGTCCACGGACATTACTGATCCCACACTTGGACACTCGGAATAGCTGTTCGTTCACGTTTCCATTCACAAATTCTGGCCTCTCGCCAGCTCCTGTTGAAGTGGGCCATGACGAGATTGTATGTACAGATGCACAAATATTTGAGCAGCCACGTTCTCACGAAGTTGGCAACGTGTCTCAACAAGGGGTGGCCGATGATGAGACACAATTGTCAGGAAGTCAGGAGGAGGAGCAGGGTGCGGAAGAGGAAGACGACGTGGTGGATGATCCAGTAACTGACCCAACCTGGCAGGAGGATATGCAGAGCGAGGACAGCAGTGCACAGGGGGAGGGAGGCGTAGCATCACAACAGGCAGTAAGAAGCAGAGTGGTGGCCCCAGGCAGACGTCAGTCAACTGTTCCCCGGAACAACACGACACAAGGTGCCTGTACAAATGTTAGGTCTTCCCGAGTCTGGCTGTAATACTATTGTATGTATTGAGGATTTCGATTGCGTTAGGGCAATGACAACCAGAGACGAGTTCTTGGTGCAAGACATTTATAATATGCAACCAGCAAATATGTACATAAACGGAACAAAAACACAGTAGAACATAAATACAGGAAATACCTTCCAGGGACTGAGCGAAAGGGAATTCCCGGTACCGCGCACCGGACTCCCCCAGGGAGACCACCAACAGCAAACCCCTATACAGGGACTGTCTGGCAATCACCCCAGAAGCCCTAAATGCGCAGCAGCCGGGACACAAAAGGGCAATAGGTAAGTCGAAAAATGTCTGTACGTGATGTGAGTCCAGAGTGGTATTAAACGGAAGGAACCGGGCAGAAGTTCCGACCAAAGACGGCAAACGGAGTCCAGGTACAGCTAGATGATACCAGATGAAGTCCAGAGTCGGTGTCGGTTGTTTTCCAAGAGGATCCGAATAACAATCAGGAACCAAAAGCAGCAGGGCAGGAGCACACAGGAAGCAGTATACTCAGGCACTGGACTAAGCTTTAGGGGCGGCTTTTAAACAGATGGACAGGAAGTAGGGCAACATAACAGAAAACTCCATGTTAACAAAGGGCAAGCTCTTTCAAAAGAAAACTGGAAAACCAGGAACTCTGACACTGGCAGTTTTTTAAGTTGGCTCCAGATGATTCTAAAAAGGCCATTTGCAACACCTGCCATGCCAGCATCAGCAGGGGTACCAAAACTAGCAGCCTGACCACCACCAGCATGATCAGGCACATGTCAGCCAAGCACCCGACTTTGTGGGAAGTACAACAGAGTCGAGGAGCAGTGCTTGCTGATGTCACTGCTACGTCTTCGCTGGTTGTGCATGCGAGCCAATCCCCTGTCCATGCTGCCTGCGAACAAGCCTCCTCCACTCCTGCACCTGCAGTTGCCTACGCAGAAAGAACACCATCATCAAGCACGTCCTTGTCCCAGCGCAACGTTCAGTTATCCATTCAGCAAACCTTTGAGCGCAGGCGCAAATACACTGCCAACACCCCACATGCCACAGTTCTAAATGCTAACATTTCGCGACTGCTTGCGCTGGAAATGTTGCCTTTTAGGCTGGTTGAGACAGAAGCATTCCGCGAACTGATGGTGGCAGCTGTCCCACGTTACTCGGTCCACAGCCGCCACTATTTCTCCCTGTGTGCCGTCCCCGCATTGCATAACTAACCACGTGTCACAAAACATCACACGTGCCCGGAACAACGCTGTTTCAGCCAAAGTCCACCTAACCACAGACACGTGGACAAGTGCATGTGGGCAAGGCCGCTACATCTCGTTGACGTCACACTGGGTTAATATTGTGCAAGCTGGGACCCAGTCTGAGCGAGGGACGGAATACGTCCTTCACACACCAAGTTTTGCAGGCCCTACCTCAGTCAGGGTTTCACACACACTCTACAGCTCCGGAATGTCATGCTCCTCAGCCTCCTCCTCCTCCTGCGCATCCTGATCCACTTTACCCTCCACACCAGTCCCAAGCTGTAAGTGTCGCTGGCGGAGGAGGGGACGGTGCGCTCTCCCACTGCTCGGGTCCGGCTGACGCAGCTCTACGGCTGCTGCTGCTCGTTGGCTCGAGCGATGGCCGGATCCCGGGGACTCGAGCGGCGCTACTCGCCCGTGAGTGAAAAGGGGTGGTTTGGGTTTTGGGGATATTGTCCGTGACGCCACCCACGGTTGTGGTGATTGTGTGGACACCACCGCTGCTCTGGACGGGGATCCCGGGAGCCTGTGACAGGGAGCAGCTTTGTTGTTATTTCTCCCCTACGTGGGTAGGGGGGTTGGTTGTCCCGGGGCCTGGTGATGGGGTAGAGATGGATGACAGGCGGGTTGCGGGGCCTGATGAAGTGCATGGTCGCAGGGGCAGCGCTGTGCCGCACGGCACGGAGGTACTCACTCAGCCCAATGATGATGACACAGTTCAGGGTAAAACAAGTGGCTGGATGGACAGGTCACTCGGACGGCTGCGGTTGTTCCTCCCTGCAGGTTAGTGATGACTGTCTCTCCCTGCACCGAAGTTAAGTGTTGGTAGTGATGGTTTCCCAACGGTAACCCGCTCCCTGACCTGGATATGGGCCGGAGGAGCCCCTTTTGCCCACAGGCGCTGGCCCTGGGAGACGGTTGCCCTTGCCGGTGGCTGTGTCTCCCCTTCACGGTTGTACGGTTGCCTTCTATCTGGACTTGGCTGTTTGGAAACCCTGAGGTCCCCTTCAATAACGGATTTGGCAAATTCACGGCGACACCAAGCCTTGCCGGGATCCGAAAGTCCTCTGCCAATGGTGCTGGCTTCGCTTTGTATACCGGTCCGGTACGGCCGGGTCACCACCCGTCCACGGTCCTTACGGCAGACTCCAATCGGCCTCCACTGCAGACGGTCACCACATCCTGCCAACCTTGCTGTCCTGTCCAGGCCACACACCCGGACCAACTTCAGGCTCTTTGCTGTCACTTTTCTCCTCTCTACTACTTTCCTCCTTCCACTTCCTTAGCTTAACTCTCACTGCCTGTGTTTTCCCTCCTCCTCGGTGGGTGGAGACCAACCGCCTGGCTCCACACCCTGGTGTGGACAACAGCCCCTGGGGAAGGCAACAAGGATTTTGTGTTTTGACTATGATATGCCTGCAGGGAGTGTGGGGTGTTTAAGTGTTGTGCTCTGTGGCCCCTGGCTTGTCCAGGGCGACACAGAAGCACTGCAGCACTGCCTCGGCGAAGCGGCAACAGGCAGTGCTGAAGCTAATCTGCATAGGTGACAAACCCCACAATGCAGAAGAGGTGTGGACAGCTCTGAAACAGCAGGCAGATCACTGGCTCACAACTCTGAACCTAAAGCCAGGAAAGGTGGTGTGTGACAATGGCCGGAACCTGGTGGCGGCTTTGAGGCGAGGCCAGCTGACACATGTTCCATGCTTGGCCCATGTGCTCAACCTCGAGGTTCAGCGGTTTCTAAAGTCATAGTCAGAGCTGTCTGATCTGCTGGTAAAAGTTCGCCGCCTGTCTGCACATTTTCGAAAGTCACCTACTGCTTCAGCCGGCCTTGCCGCCTTAAGACGCCGTTTGCATCTTCCGGCACACAGACTGGTGTGTGATGTCCCCACGCGTTGGAATTCAACTCTGCACATGTTGGTCAGGATATGTGAGCAGAAGAGGGCAGTTGTTGAGTACCTGCATCACCTAAGCCGTCGGGAAATGGGTCAAACTCCACACATAACACCTGAGGAGTGGAGATGGATGTCCGACCTATGCACCATCCGCCAAAACTTTGAGGACTACAACAAGATGGTGAGCGGCGATGACGACATTATTAGCGTCACCATACCGCTTCTCTGCCTTCTAAAATGGTCTCTGCTCAGAAAACAAACATGATGCATTGCAGGCGGAGCGCGATGAGTTTCAGCAAGAAACAGTAGTGGGTGTGGGTGATGATAACACACAGCCCAGCCTCGTCTCATCACAACGTGCAGTGGAGGACTATGACGAGGAGGAGGATGAAGACATGGAGCAACTCTCTGGCCAAATTGAGGATATGACATGCAGTCATATCCTCGGTTCAGCGTGGCTGGCCAGAGGACAGGGTAGATGATGAGGAGGAGGAGGACAGCATGTTCAGTCATCGTGTCGGTCAGGATACTGAAGTGATGGCTGTTAAGAGTCTGGCACACATGGCTGACTTTATGGTAAGCTGCCTGTCTCGTGACCCTCGCGTTAAGAACATCTTGGCCGACAATCATTACTGGTTGGTAACACTGTTAGACCCACGCTAAAAGGAGAACTTTATGTCTCTTATTCCCGAGGCGGAGAGGTCAGGCAAAATGCAGCAGTTCCAGAAGGCCATAGTCACGGAAGTAGGCAAAGCATTCCCCTCACAAAACGCTAGCGGCATAGGTCATGAATCAGTGGACAACCGAGGCGTACAGCCGAGAGAGGCACAAGTCCAATCCGCCAGAGGTAGGGGAACAGTCTTTAAGATGTGTGACAGTTTTCTCAGCCCCTCACGTACCACAGCCCCTGAGGTGCGGGGTAGTGCCACAAGAAATCCTAAGTTTGCCCAGATGCTGAAGGAGTACCTTGCAGATCGAACAACTGTACTCCGACATTCCTCTGTGCCTTACAATTATTGGGTATCCAAGCTGGACACGTGGCATGAATTGGCTCTCTACGCCTTGGAAGGCCTGGCCTGCCCTGCTGCTAGCGTTTTGTCAGAGCGTGTTTTTAGTGCCGCAGGTGGAATCATTACAGATAAACGCACCCGCCTGTCAACTGAAAATGCTGACAAGCTGACTCTGATCAAGATGAACAAGGGTTGGATTGGGCCAGACTTCACCACACCACCAGCAAATGAGAGCGGAATTTAAAGTTTGCCATGTACCTCCACTCACCCATGGGTACACACTTCTGGAGTTTGGCTAATCGCTGGACTGCTCCTCCTTCTCCTCATGCGCCACCATGATGATGACCGTTACAAATTGCAATACTTAGGCCTTTGTTTCAGGTATACCCCCAGTGGTAAATTTTTTCGCCCATTCTTTGCAGAATGGACATTACAACGACAGGAGACCCACTCCTTTGCAATGGGAACAATGTTTTGAGGCCCTCATGCACGTCTCTATCCAGGGACAACGTGGAGCCTGACGCTGCCACCGACTGCCACACACGTGCTGTTTTTAAATGCAAGCACGGACGCAATAAGAACCTAACTGGTTTTTAGGAGCGACAATTACTGAGAAGTCTGACACTATCAGACACTGCTGACTGACGTGTATTATACACTAGACTTGTGCGTTATATAATAGTTTGTGCAAAACGCGCACCTGTACCCTGCCACCGACTGCCACACACGTGCTGTTTTTAAATGCAAGCACGGACGCAATAAGAACCTAACTGGTTTTTAGGAGCGACAATTACTGAGAAGTCTGACACTATCAGACACTGCTGACTGACGTGTATTATACACTAGACTTGTGCGTTATATAATAGTTTGTGCAAAACGCGCACCTGTACCCTGACACCGACTGCCACACACGTGCTGTTTTTAAATGCAAGCACGGACGCAATAAGAACCTAACTGGTTTTTAGGAGCGACAATTACTGAGAAGTCTGACACTATCAGACACTGCTGACTGACGTGTATTATACACTAGACTTGTGCGTTATATAATAGTTTGTGCAAAACGCGCACCTGTACCCTGCCACCGACTGCCACACACGTGCTGTTTTTAAATGCAAGCACGGACGCAATAAGAACCTAACTGGTTTTTAGGAGCGACAATTACTGAGAAGTCTGACACTATCAGACACTGCTGACTGACGTGTATTATACACTAGACTTGTGCGTTATATAATAGTTTGTGCAAAACGCGCACCTGTACCCTGCCACCGACTGCCACACACGTGCTGTTTTTAAATGCAAGCACGGACGCAATAAGAACCTAACTGGTTTTTAGGAGCGACAATTACTGAGAAGTCTGACACTATCAGACACTGCTGACTGACGTGTATTATACACTAGACTTGTGCGTTATATAATAGTTTGTGCAAAACGCGCACCTGTACCCTGCCACCGACTGCCACACACGTGCTGTTTTTAAATGCAAGCACGGACGCAATAAGAACCTAACTGGTTTTTAGGAGCGACAATTACTGAGAAGTCTGACACTATCAGACACTGCTGACTGACGTGTATTATACACTAGACTTGTGCGTTATATAATAGTTTGTGCAAAACGCGCACCTGTACCCTGCCACCGACTGCCACACACGTGCTGTTTTTAAATGCAAGCACGGACGCAATAAGAACCTAACTGGTTTTTAGGAGCGACAATTACTGAGAAGTCTGACACTATCAGACACTGCTGACTGACGTGTATTATACACTAGACTTGTGCGTTATATAATAGTTTGTGCAAAACGCGCACCTGTACCCTGCCACCGACTGCCACACACGTGCTGTTTTTAAATGCAAGCACGGACGCAATAAGAACCTAACTGGTTTTTAGGAGCGACAATTACTGAGAAGTCTGACACTATCAGACACTGCTGACTGACGTGTATTATACACTAGACTTGTGCGTTATATAATAGTTTGTGCAAAACGCGCACCTGTACCCTGCCACCGACTGCCACACACGTGCTGTTTTTAAATGCAAGCACGGACGCAATAAGAACCTAACTGGTTTTTAGGAGCGACAATTACTGAGAAGTCTGACACTATCAGACACTGCTGACTGACGTGTATTATACACTAGACTTGTGCGTTATATAATAGTTTGTGCAAAACGCGCACCTGTACCCTGCCACCGACTGCCACACACGTGCTGTTTTTAAATGCAAGCACGGACGCAATAAGAACCTAACTGGTTTTTAGGAGCGACAATTACTGAGAAGTCTGACACTATCAGACACTGCTGACTGACGTGTATTATACACTAGACTTGTGCGTTATATAATAGTTTGTGCAAAACGCGCACCTGTACCCTGCCACCGACTGCCACACACGTGCTGTTTTTAAATGCAAGCACGGACGCAATAAGAACCTAACTGGTTTTTAGGAGCGACAATTACTGAGAAGTCTGACACTATCTGGACTGTTTTACACTGTGTACACCAGCCCCAGATATGATGAAGGCTGGTATACGGTCACCACTAGGAATGGCTATATATACCCTGCCTGCCTGCCTGTATACTGCTACAATAGTCCTGACAAGGACTCTTCTGGTCACTAGCCTGTATTCCGACCTGGCTATACCCTGCCTGTATATAGCAACAATAGTCCTGAGAAGGACTCTGCTACTGTACTCCGACCTGGCTATACCCTGCCTGCCTGTATACAACTAGAATAGTCCTGAGAAGGACTTCTGGTCACACTGTTTGCAGCCCTGCTCCGGAACTAACTATAAAGGGCCGCAAAGCTTTCCCTGAATCAGCGACACTCTCCCTACACTCACTGTCAGAATAGCTGTGAGCAGAGCACAGCGCGCCGGCCTATATAAAGGCTCGGTGACGCTGTGCAGGCCGGCCAATCACTGCAATTCCACAACTAACAGGGCTGTGGCATTGCAGTGGTCTGCCAGCCAATCCCTGCATGAGGGCTGGCTCTCAAAAGAGCGCCAACATGCAGAAATGAAGACCACGAGTAAAGCACGAGTATCGCGAGATTACTCGGTCCCCGCCGAGCAGCCCGAGTACAGTGATACTCGTGCGAGTACCGAGTAGTGACAAGCATGCTCGCTCATCACTATTCTTTATATGTACTGTAATATAGAGTATTATGATGTTTTCATGTTTAGCAATATGTAAAAAGATAAGGTGTAATAAGGTATAATGCACAGTGTAGGATGTGATACTGTAAGGAATAGTAATATATAAAATGTAGCATAGATGATAATGTAATGCATGTGTGTTAGACTAAGGTGTAAAGCATAGCAGTGTTGGTAAGTAAATAAAAAGGTTTGTGTAGGTGAAAGATTAAGGGGTACTTTGCACACTACGACATCGCAGTTGCGATGTCGGTGGGGTCAAATCGAAAGTGACGCACATCCGGTGTCGCTGTCGACATCGCAGTATGTGAATCCTTTTACATACGATCAACGAGCGCAAAAGCGTCGTTATCGTATGATCGGTGTAGGGTTCGACATTTCCATAATTTCGCAGCAGCGACGGTACGATGTTGTTCCTCTTTCCAGCAGGCAGCACACATCGCTGTGTGTGACGCCGTAGGAGCGAGGAACATCACCTTACCTGCCACTTTACATGCAGCAATATCGGTACCGATATCGCTAGCGTGGGTACCCACCCCCATCTGTTGTGCAACACGGGCAAATCGCTGCCCGTGCCGCACAACATCACCCAGACCCATCACACGTACTTACCTGCCCAGCGACGTCGCTGTGACCGGCGAACCGCCTCCTTTCTAAGGGGGCGGTTCGTTCAGCGTCACAGCGACGTCACAGCTGCGTCACTGAACCGCCGCCCAATAGAAGCGGAGGGGCAGAGATGAGTGGGACGTAACATCCAACCCACCTCCTTCCTTCCGCATAGCGGCCGGGAGGCAGGTAAGGAGAGCTTCCTCGTTCCTGCGGCGTCACACGGAGCGATGTGTGCTGCCGCAGGAACGAGGAACAACTTCATTACTGCTGCAGTAATGATATTTGAGAATGGACCCCCATGTCACCAATGAGCGATTTTGCACGTTTTTGTGACGATGCAAAATCGCTCATAGGTGTCACACGCAACGACATTGCTAATGCGGCCGGATGTGCGTCACAAATTCCGTGACCCTAACGACTTCGCATTAGCAATATCGTAGCGTGTAAAGCCCGCTTTAGCTTCTAAGTTTGAGACAACAAACGGTGATCCATGCATTCTCCGGCTATGTGTAGCATTATCTGAGTTTCACCCTGCTCATCAGTTTCAAAATGTATGTAAAATATGTAATATAAAATGTATTTATTCTTTACATTAGTGTTTTATATTCATTTTATATTAATTTCTTATTGTTTTTAGTATTAAACACTATCTTTATTCTCTATAAAATGTCTTTTTGGGATGTATTTTAGAGTGTCTAAAACAAAATAATTGAATTTACATTGATTTCTATGGAAATAATTGCCTCGGTTTTCAATGGTTTCGGTTTTCACTGTTTGTATTCAGACGGATTATCAATGAAAACCGAAGTGAAGTATCACTGTATTGGTAAATAGAGTTGAGCGCGGTTCGTGGTTCGTGGTTCTCCAGTTCGCGGCTCGAGTGATTTTGGGGCATGTTCTAGATCGAACTAGAACTCGAGCTTTTTGCAAAAGCTCGGTAGTTCTAGAAACGTTCGAGAACGGTTCTAGCAGCCAAAAAACAGCTAAATCATAGCTTGGTTTCTGCTGTAATAGTGTAAGTCACTCTGTGAATCAAACTATTATCACATTTCAGTGTATAGTGTGCGTGAACAGCGCCTTCAGATCACTGCTGTTTCTATAATGGCGATCGCCATTTTTTTTTTTTTTTTTTCTTGTCTTCCTTCCCTAAGTGCGCGCGTCTTGTGGGGCGGGCCAGCATGTCAGCCAATCCCAGACACACACACAGCTAAGTGGACTTTGAGCCAGAGAAGCAACGGCATGTGTGATAGGATCTGCATGTCACATGTCCCTGCATTATAAAACCGGACATTTTCTTCACGGACGCCATTATCTGCCTTCTGCGTCTTTGGTGTCAGACATCACTGTCGCAGCTCCGTCTTCCTGAGTCCTATAGCCGATACAGCTGTATGCGCTGCATACACAGCGTTAGACAGCTTAGGGAGAGCACTTTATAGCAGTCCTTTTAAGGGCTCCAACCGGCAGGGTCAGAGAGCCATAGGTGACAGGTCCTGCAAACAGCAACAGCGTCTGTGTAGCCCAGGTCAGGGATTTCCTACCTGCATTTCACCATTAGGAGGGAATAGAAAGGCAGGCTTCCATTCCTCTACCCAGAGCACCACAATCCTGCCACTGTACCCTCTTGTCCTCTGCACACTCCAACTGATAACTAAGCCATTATACTAGCAAACACTCAGTGTACCTAGTGGCATCCTATACGTGGCTATTGGACTTTGCTATAGTCCCACTAGTGCAAAGACATTTGCAGAGCGCGTCTGCCTGCATTGCACACTACAACTCATTCTAAACAAGCCATTATACTAGCAAACACTCAGTGTACCTAGTGGCATCCTATACGTGGCTATTGGACTTTGCTATAGTCCCACTAGTGCAAAGACATTTGCAGAGCGCGTCTGCCTGCATTGCACACTACAACTCATTCTAACCAAGCCATTATACTAGCAAACACTCAGTGTACCTAGTGGCATCCTATACGTGGCTATTGGACTTTGCTATAGTCCCACTAGTGCAAAGACATTTGCAGAGCGCGTCTGCCTGCGTTGCACACTACAACTCATTCTAACCAAGCCATTATACTAGCAAACACTCAGTGTACCTAGTGGCATCCTATACGTGGCTATTGGACTTTGCTATAGTCCCACTAGTGCAAAGACATTTGCAGAGCGCGTCTGCCTGCATTGCACACTCCAACTCATTAAAACCAAGCCATTATACTAGCAAACACTCAGTGTACCTAGTGGCATCCTATACGTGGCTATTGGACTTTGCTATAGTCCCACTAGTGCAAAGACATTTGCATAGCGCGTCTGCCGGCATTGCACACTCAAACTCATTTTAACTAAGCCATTATACTAGCAAACACTCAGTGTACCTAGTGGCATCCTATACGTGGCTATTGGACTTTGCTATAGTCCCACTAGTGCAAAGACATTAGCAGAGCACATCTGCCTGCATTGCACACTACAACTCATTCTAACCAAGCCATTATACTAGCAAACACTCAGTGTACCTAGTGGCATCCTATACGTGGCTATTGGACTTTGCTATAGTCCCACTAGTGCAAAGACATTTGCATAGCGCGTCTGCCTGCATTGCACACTCAAACTCATTTTAACTAAGCCATTATACTAGCAAACACTCAGTGTACCTAGTGGCATCCTATACGTGGCTATTGGACTTTGCTATAGTCCCACTAGTGCAAAGACATTAGCAGAGCACATCTGCCTGCATTGCACACTACAACTCATTCTAACCAAGCCATTATACTAGCAAACACTCAGTGTACCTAGTGGCATCCTATACGTGGCTATTGGACTTTGCTATAGTCCCACTAGTGCAAAGACATTTGCAGAGCGCGTCTGCCTGCATTGCACACTCCAACTCATTAAAACCAAGCCATTATACTAGCAAACACTCAGTGTACCTAGTGGCATCCTATACGTGGCTATTGGACTTTGCTATAGTCCCACTAGTGCAAAGACATTTGCATAGCGCGTCTGCCTGCATTGCACACTCAAACTCATTTTAACTAAGCCATTATACTAGCAAACACTCAGTGTACCTAGTGGCATCCTATACGTGGCTATTGGACTTTGCTATAGTCCCACTAGTGCAAAGATATTAGCAGAGCACATCTGCCTGCATTGCACACTCCAACTTTTTTAAACTAAGCAATTTTACTAGCAAACACTCAGTGTACCTAGTGGCATCCTAAACGTGGCTATTGGACTTTGCTATAGTCCCACTAGTGCAAAGACATTTGCAGAGCACGTCTGCCTGCATTGCACACTACAACTCATTGTTACTAAGCCATTATACTAGCAAACACTCAGTGTACCTAGTTGTATCCTAAACGTGGCTATTGTACTTTTGTCTATTCACAGTATTGGAACGATATTTGCAGCACGTCTGCCTGCATTGCACACTCTAACTTTTTTAAACTCAGCCATTTATAGTAGCAAACACTCAGTGTACCTAGTTGTATCCTAAACGTGGCTATTGTACTTTTGTCTATTCACAGTATTGGAACGATATTTGCAGCACGTCTGCCTGCATTGCACACTCTAACTTTTTTAAACTCAGCCATTTATAGTAGCAAACACTCAGTGTACCTAGTTGTATCCTAAACGTGGCTATTGTACTTTTGTCAATTCACAGTATTGGAACGTTATTTGCAGCACGTCTGCCTGCATTGCACACTCAAACTTTTTTAAACTCAGCCATTTATAGTAGCAAACACTCAGTGTACCTAGTTGTATCCTAAACGTGGCTATTGTACTTTTGTCAATTCACAGTATTGGAACGTTATTTGCAGCACGTCTGCCTGCATTGCACACTCAAACTTTTTTAAACTCAGCCATTTATAGTAGCAAACACTCAGTGTACCTAGTTGTATCCTAAACGTGGCTATTGTACTTTTGTCTATTCACAGTATTGGAACGTTATTTGCAGCACGTCTGCCTGCATTGCACACTCTAACTTTTTTAAACTCAGCCATTATACTAGCAAACACTCAGTGTACCTAGTTGTATCCTAAACGTGGCTATTGTACTTTTGTCTATTCACAGTATTGGAACGTTATTTGCAGCACGTCTGCCTGCATTGCACACTCTAACTTTTTTAAACTCAGCCATTATACTAGCAAACACTCACTGTACCTAGTTGTATCCTAAACGTGGCTATTGTACTTTTGTCAATTCACAGTATTGGAACGTTATTTGCAGCACGTCTGCCTGCATTGCACACTCAAACTTTTTTAAACTCAGCCATTTATAGTAGCAAACACTCAGTGTACCTAGTTGTATCCTAAACGTGGCTATTGTACTTTTGTCTATTCACAGTATTGGAACGTTATTTGCAGCACGTCTGCCTGCATTGCACACTCTAACTTTTTTAAACTCAGCCATTATACTAGCAAACACTCACTGTACCTAGTTGTATCCTAAACGTGGCTATTGTACTTTTGTCAATTCACAGTATTGGAACGTTATTTGCAGCACGTCTGCCTGCATTGCACACTCAAACTTTTTTAAACTCAGCCATTTATAGTAGCAAACACTCAGTGTACCTAGTTGTATCCTAAACGTGGCTATTGTACTTTTGTCTATTCACAGTATTGGAACGATATTTGCAGCACGTCTGCCTGCATTGCACACTCTAACTTTTTTAAACTCAGCCATTATACTAGCAAACACTCACTGTACCTAGTTGTATCCTAAACGTGGCTATTGTACTTTTGTCAATTCACAGTATTGGAACGTTATTTGCAGCACGTCTGCCTGCATTGCACACTCAAACTTTTTTAAACTCAGCCATTTATAGTAGCAAACACTCAGTGTACCTAGTTGTATCCTAAACGTGGCTATTGTACTTTTGTCTATTCACAGTATTGGAACGATATTTGCAGCACGTCTGCCTGCATTGCACACTCTAACTTTTTTAAACTCAGCCATTATACTAGCAAACACTCAGTGTACCTAGTTGTATCCTAAACGTGGCTATTGTACTTTTGTCAATTCACAGTATTGGAACGTTATTTGCAGCACGTCTGCCTGCATTGCACACTCAAACTTTTTTAAACTCAGCCATTTATAGTAGCAAACACTCAGTGTACCTAGTTGTATCCTAAACGTGGCTATTGTACTTTTGTCTATTCACACTACTGCAAATCTATGTGCAGCACCTCTGCATGACAACCTCGTGCTCTGTTTTTAATAAGCTATAATGATAGCACAAAATACTGCCATTTTGTGGCATCATAGAACTGGCTGTTGTATTCCATTAGTGCCCCACTGGTGACAAGCTATTTCTAGCACCTCTACATCACACCCTCATGCACATTTAGCTACGCTAATGTTATAGCAAACTCATGGAATTCATTGCTGCATTTCATAATTCGGAGGGATAGAAAGTCAGGCTTCCTTTAGCTTTTCCTTCTGTTCATAGACAGCATCTCCAAGACAAATTTCCCCTCCACGTCTAAGTGTGGAGAGGCAGCTAGTGCGCATGCGTGTGCCGATGTACCCCAGCTGCAGCATAATTACAGTGTTTCGCCTAGTGAGTATGCTCAGCCTGACTGTGCCATTCCTGACGCTAAGTCTTCATTTCGGGATACAGCGCATGCTCCCACACTAAGTGTGAAAAGCCTCTTTGCACAGGTGCTTGCATTCTGTGCCGGGTCTAAGTCCTGTTTTGTGCCTAGACACCATGCTAAAGCTGATAGTCTTTTTTCAGAGACTGTATTTCATGCTACTGAGCATGCTCAGGCACTTCCTGCATCAGAGACTAGGTCCGGTAATGAACTCTTTGGCCCTGGCCCTGATGTGGGGGTCCCATATAGACCACAGGGCATCAGGTGTCCTCCCAAATGGCTTGCAGAGGCCCACACCTATGACTTGTCACCGCATTATTGATGGTCAGACGATGACTGGTGAGGTGTTTGGGTCATGGCAGCCATGAGGTCATCATTGAAGTTGCGTTTCCAAATAGGACGCTAGTTATGCCACTCATGACGTGTCACTCTGCTTTTGTCTCCAGGAGGTGCATTGTGGTTCACCCTGGTTTGGGGCGGACCCAGGTTATAAAAGGGGCTGGAGCCAACAAGGAGGTGCGCAGTCTTCTATTATGCTCCGAAAGAGCACACCTCCATGTGTTGAACCCATTGCGGCTTTAGGCCAGAGGTAGGCAGGGATAGGGTGGTGGATGCAGGCCACCACCACAGTTGGTAACGCAGAACGGTTAAGACCAGCTCCTGTCCTAACAGTCCTGCTTGTGCAGCCCAGTGGCATTAACAGGCCTGCTGCTGCTGATGCGCCTGCTGTCCACAGGTGTGGCCCCTACGCACACGGTCAGCGTACTCAATGGCCCCTGTGTTGTTAACAGGGAGTTCCTGGGCTGGGTGGGCATGTGGACCCTGTGACGCTAACAGGGCTCACAGTCTCCAGATCCGAATGGCGTCTAACTCGGTTCAGGCTACTATTAGTTTCATAGCCACACAGCTCTGTATCCTCCACCAAACCTTCAAGTTGCCAACCTCTCCTTTTCCAACTGGGAGCACGGTGGACACTGACTGCTGAAGGTGATATATACCTTTCTCTTTCTTTTCTTATTAATTTTTGTTATATAGCGGTCACAGATTATATACCACTTTATCCAAATCTGCCAGTCCCACTGTAACAGATGTTGTTTCTTCAGCAAATGTTACAGTTGTTTAACCACCAAATCCACGGACCCAAATTTTTTTCCCCTTTCCAACACACCTGTTCCCCTTTCCAACAGCATCTGTCCTTTTTCAACTCATTTTGGGATATGACCAAAAGTGCAACTGTGCAGGGACACCGTACTCAACGCCATCTCAGCACAGCAGCCATCCCTCGGTCCCTCCGATGTGGACAAGTAAAAGACCATTTCCTCCTATCCATGACAAAGTGTTGAGATTCACTCTGTGCAGCACTGGTGTTTAGTGGAAAAGTAGATCTAAGATTGCGTACCACATTCTGCAGATACTCCTGTATACGTGCGTCTATTTCTATGGCAGGAATTAGTTCGCCAAATTTTGTCTTGTACCGGGGATCTAACAGTGTGGCAACCCAGTATTCAGGATTACTTCAAATTCATACAATCCGAGGGTCATGTAGGTAGTGCAGCAAGAAGGCGCTCATGTGTCTTGTGCATCCAGGAGGACCAAGTCCTTGGTGTGTTGGTGGCAGAGAGGTGAGAATCGTGCATCCTTCCTCTGCCCTCTACCCACAACCTCGCACAACCGAAATGTGAGCAAGCTCTCACTCATCTGCTGAGTCTTCCATGCCCATCGCCAGTTCGTCCTCCATTTCTTCATGGGCTCCTGCACTTTCATCAACACTTTTTGCTGATACTATGCGCCCTTGTTAATCCCTCTCCCTCACCATGACTGCCGCATAGGTGCCGCTGACCATCTGGACCTCGTAGATCTTGTTATCCCTTCCGCATATGACTCCTCCTGTACTTCCTCCCCTTCCTCTTGTCCCAACACCTGACTCCGAATAATAATTACAGTGTGCTCCATCATGTAGATGACCAGAATTGTCACGCTGAGAATGACATTGCCAGTGCTAAACATCTTCGTCGACATTTCAAAACTGTGTAGCAGGGTGCATAGGTCCTTGATCTGACACCACTCCAGCAGCGTGATCTGCACCACCTCTGGATCAACTTATCCCAGGCTATATGTCTTACCGTATTTCAGCAGGGCTCTGCGGTGCTGCCACACACGCTGCAACATGTGCAGATTCCAATTCCTGCGTGTCGGAACATCGCATTTCCGGCGTTTAACTGCCAGACCCTAAGACTTCCGGAGTGATGAAAGTTGTTGAGCTGCTGTGTGCGCACGATGGAAGTGAGCACATAGCGAGCGTGCCCGCTGCACAAGGCCATGTAGGCCGTGATGGTGTTTTAAAAATTGCTGGAGAATTCGGATCAACACGTGAGCCATAAAAGGCACGTGTGTCACATTGCCCTGAGGATGGCCCGCAGCCAGGTTTGCATCATTGCCGCACACGGCTGTTAAGTCACCAACGGAGTCCGCTCCGTCAATTTGTACTCCGGTCGCCAGGTGACAACGTGTTCCTTTCATGAATAGTGCTGATGATGGGAGAGTAGTCGATGCCAGCGGCGCAGGTGGACGCAGGTTATGCTCACCCACTGGGCTGCATTACCTTGACAGATGCAGAATCTCTGGCTGAATGTAGCTGGTGGGTATCTCACAGATGAAATACCATCATTCAGCTACAACCAATGGGAAGACACCACACCCTTTTTTATGCCCATCCTGTCTGCAGACCACTGCCAGACATAGCTATGAACCTCTGGTTAATTTTACCCCCAGTTCAGTTTTATGATTTTGTGTGCTTGTTACCTGACTACTTTTCCTGCTTGCTGTTTATGTACCTTGTTGGCCGATACGCATTTCACCTCTGCTTGTTTTCTGATTAAGTCCTGGCCGTCCCATTCTGTTCCTGTTCCTCAATTAATGTTTTGACCCTGCCTGACTACTATTCTCTGTAATAGCGGTGTGACTCACATTTCCCATACATTTCAAAGTAAAACTTTGACCGCCTGATGGCATTGAGCTCTGCTGCCAGCATAGTAAGGAGGTGTGTGGTAGTCCTTGTGCGCAGTTGCAAGGAAGGGTGGCCTGACCACACAGGGTTTGCGCAAAGGTAGAGGACCCACACGAGGTTGAAGAGGCAGAAGCAGTGTATTAACTTCTACATACAGAACAAGGATTGAAACAACTCGTGGGGACGGCAAGACTTGTACAGCAGACCCTTCTCCATCTCTCACCATAGTTTGCCAGTGCCCAGTCAGTGACATGTAATGACCCTGTCTATGCTTACTGGTCCAAGTATCTGTGTTGAAATGCACCCTGTCGCACACAGATTTTCTCAAGGAAGTGGTGATGTTGTGTGCGACATGCCGGTGTAGCGCGGGCATGCTTTTCTTGGAGAAGCAGTGGTGATTGGGCATCTGGTACTGGGGCACAGCGACAGACATAAGGTCTGTAAAATCCTGTGTGTCCACTACGCGTAAAGGCAGCATTTCGGTAGCCAACAGCTTACAGAGGGATAGAGTCAACCACTTAGCTTTGTCATGGGTCGCAGTAAGTGGCCTTTTATTTGACCACATCTGAGGGACAGAGATCTGGCTGCTGTCTGTAGACGGTGTTGAGTAGGGTGTCCCTGGAAAAATGCAGGTTTGTGAGAAAAGTGCAGGCGGAGACATGATGTTGGCTTCATCTTGCCTTCAGATCTGTTCATCTTGTATCATTTTTAAAAAACACAGCAAGCAAGGGTTACTCCAAGCGGAGTCTCCCTTTTTTTCCAAAAATTGGGCCCCACACAGACACCTTATCAGTGGCAGCACTTGTGCCCTAGTTGCAAACAGGATGTTTTGATTTGCATCAAGCACATTCCAAATCCACAAGCATTTACTCTCCCCAGGATGACACAGGGGTAGTAAATTCCTTCTGGATCCATGACTTGTTCATTTTGATGAACGTCAGTCTGTCCACATTGTCACTGGACAGACGCGTGCGCTTATCTGTCAGCACACACCCAGCAGCACTGAAGACACGTTCAGAGACAACGCTGGCAGCTGGACACGACAAAATCTTCGAGGCGTAACTGGAGAGCTCTTGACATTTTTCTAGATTTGAAGCACAAAAGGAGCAAGGCTCCATTTGCAAAGTCATTGCATCGATGTTCATTTGGAGATACTCCTGTATCATCCTCTCCATCCGTTGACTATGTGTCAGACTTGTTGTCTCTGGTGGCCTTGCAAAGGAGGGTCTAAAAAAATTATGAAAAGATTCCATAAAATTGCTGTTACCAGCACCAGATACGGTC
This sequence comes from Anomaloglossus baeobatrachus, assembly GCF_048569485.1. Taxonomy (NCBI): domain Eukaryota; kingdom Metazoa; phylum Chordata; class Amphibia; order Anura; family Aromobatidae; genus Anomaloglossus; species Anomaloglossus baeobatrachus. The sequence continues at coordinate 198,317,159 of NC_134356.1, read as the reverse complement.
CTACTGGTACGGGTAGACTGTTGAAGATGACGAGGCCGTCCCATGTTTGTCAAGTTACAACTGGGAGAATCACTCCCTTCACCTGCACGGTTGTTTGGTGGAAAAGCCGAGCTAAGATCGAGTAACAGCTTCTGCTGATACTCCTGCATACGTGCGTCCCTTTCTATGGGTGGAATTATGTCACAAAATTTGGACTTGTCCCGGGGATCTAATAGTGTGGCAAGCCAGTAGTCATCATCACTTCTAATTTTGACAATACGAGGGTCATGTTGGAGGTAGTGCAACAAGAAGGCACTCATGTGTCTTGCGCAGCCATGCGCACCAAGTCCACGCTGTGTTTGTGGCATAGAGGTGCTAACCGTTCTTTCTTCCTCTGTCATCTCCCCCCAACCTCTTTCAACTGAAATTTGACCAAGGTCCCCCTCATCTGCTGAGTCTTCCATGTCCATGGACAGTTCGTCCTCCATATCTTCATGTCCTCCTGCACCTTCCTCAACATCTCACCTGCTACCATGCGCCCTTGTTGATCCCTGTCCCCCATGGTCCCATGCCTGCCGCGTTGGTGATGATGAACGTCTGGACCTTGGTGATGTTGTTGTGTCTTGCGCATATGAATCCTCCTGTAGTTCCTCCCCTTCCTGTTGTCCCACCCCCTGACTACGAATAGTGTTTAGCGTGTGCTCCAGCATGTAAATGACTGTAATCGTCATGCTGATAATGGCATTGTCAGCGCTAAACATATTCGTCGCCATGTCGAAACTGTGCAGAAGGGTGCATAGGTCCTTGATCTGAGATCACTCCATCAGGGTGATCTGCCCCACTTCTGCATCTCGTTGGCCCAGGCTATACATCATGACGTATTGCACCAGGGCTCGCCGGTGCTGCCACAGTCGCTGTAACATGTGGAGAGTTGAATTCCAGCGTGTCGCCACATCGCATTTCAGGCGATGAACCGGCAGGCCGAAAGACTTCTGGAGCGATGCAAGTCGCTCAGGTGCGGCGGTTGAACGGCGGAAGTGAGCACTGCAGACAGTTTCCGTGCCCTGGTCAGAAGGCCATCTAGGCCGGGATAGTGTGTTAAAAATTGCTGGACAACAAGGTTAAACACGTGAGCCATACAAGGCACGTGTGTCACCTTGCCCAGGCGAAGGGCCGCACCCAGGTTTGCAGCATTGTCGCACACGGCCTTACCAGGCTGCAGGTTGAGTGGAGACAACCATTTATCAAAATCAGTCTCCAGAGCTGCCCACAACTCAGTCGCTGTGTGACTCCTATTTCAAAGACATGTCAAGCTAAAGACCGCCTGATGCCGTTGCGCTCTGCTACCAGCATAGTAATGAGGGGTGCGTGATTCCTTCTGCGCAGTGAGAACGCTGGTGGCCTGACCAGGCAGGCTTGGGGCGGAGGTGGAGGACCCAGATGAGGTGGAGGATGCAGAAGCAGTGGCGGAACTTGGACAGACAGAGGATTGACACACAAGTCGTGGGGACGGCAAGACTTGTGCAGCAGACCCTTCACCATCTATCACCATAGTTACCCAGTGGCCAGTCAGCGACATGTAACGTCCCTGTCCATGCTTACTGGTCCAAGTATCGGTGGTGAAATGCACCCGTTCACACACAGAGTTTCTCAAGGAAGCGGTGATGTTGTGTGCGACATGCTGGTGTAGCGCGGGCACACCTTTCTTAGAGAAGTAGTGGCGACTAGGCATCTGGTACTGGGGCACAGCGACAGACATAAGGTCTCTAAAATCCTGTGTGTCCACTAGGCGGAAAGGCAGCATTTCTGTAGTCAACAGCTTACAGAGGGATAGAGTCAACCTCTTCGCTTTGTCATGGGTCGCAGGAAGTGGCCTTTTATTTGACCACATCTGAGGGACAGAGATCTGGCTGCTGTGTGTAGACGGTGTTGAGTCGGGTGTCCCTGGAAAAATGCAGCTTTGTGAGGAAAGTGCAGGCGGAGACATGATGTTGCCTTCATCCAAAGTTGGTGCTATCGATGTCTGAGAGAGCTGTACACACTCACTTGTTTCCCCTTCCAAACCAACTGACGACCTACCAAGCAAACTGCCTGTTGCGGTTACAGTGGTGGAAGTTGTGGGTGGAAAAACAGGTGTGACAGCTGTCCCCACAGTCCTAGAAGATGACGAGCGCGCGGATGCACTGGAAGGGGCAGGCGGTGGATGGTTCGCTCCGCTAGGCCGCATTGCAGCACGGTGAGCTTCCCATCGGGCCATATGATATTTATTCATGTGACGATTCATGGAAGAAGTTGTCAAACTGCTGAGGTTTTGACCTCTACTAAGAGAACCATGACAAATTTTACAGATCACATAATTTGGGCGATCTTTTTCTATGTCAAAAAAGGACCTGGCTAGGCAAGGCTTAGAGGCCATGCGACCTGTTGATCCACCCCGAATAATGCTCAGAGGCAGAGTGGTGGCTGAGGATGCAGTTGTAGACGTGCTACCAGTGCTCCGACTGTGTCCAGGAAGGCGCCAGGTTACTTCGACGTCGGTTGCATCCTCCTCCACCGCCTCTGTTGACCTCCTCGAGTGTCTGACTGTGGGTTGACAGTAGGTGTGATCTAGAACTTAATCATCAATTGTTGTGTTTGCACTCCCCTACCCCTCAGACCGAGTTTCTTCTTGCCCTGACCGAATATTTAAGTTGTCATCCCAATCGGGTATCTGCGTCTCATCTTCATCAGTATGTTCCTCATTGCCTATAACCACAGTTGTTGGAAAGGCAGCATTTTGGTAGCCAACAGTTTGCATATGATGAAAGTCAACCTCCAAGCCATTTCATGCCCTTCTAAAAGCATGTAAAACACAGCGAGGGGACTCCAACCACAGTCTCCCTCGTTGCCACTAACTGGGCCACACACACCCCACTTGACTGGCATCGGTTGACCCCCCCTTTTGACAAAGAAAAAGATGCTTTGCATGAAGCACTCTCAAAAATACGCGTGCCTTTCCCGTCCCCTGGCTGACCCAGGGGAAGAAAAGTCCTCTGAGAGCCATGACTTGTTCATCTTGGTTCTTTTAGAGACACAGCGAGGGGACTCCAACCACAGTCTCCCTCGTTGCCACTAACTGGGCCACACACACCCCACTTGACTGGCATCGGTTGACCCCCCCTTTTGACAAAGAAAAAGATGCTTTGCATGAAGCACTCTCAAAAATACGCGTGCCTTTCCCGTCCCCTGGCTGACCCAGGGGAAGAAAAGTCCTCTGAGAGCCATGACTTGTTCATCTTGGTTCTTTTAGAGACACAGCGAGGGGACTCCAACCACAGTCTCCCTCGTTGCCACTAACTGGGCCACACACACCCCACTTGACTGGCATCGGTTGAGCCCCCTTTTGAAAAAGAAAAAGATGCTTTGCATGAAGCACTCTCAAAAATACGCGTGCCTTTCCCGTCCCCTGGCTGACCCAGGGGAAGAAAAGTCCTCTGAGAGCCATGACTTGTTCATCTTGGTTCTTTTAGAGACACAGCGAGGGGACTCCAACCACAGTCTCCCTCGTTGCCACTAACTGGGCCACACACACCCCACTTGACTGGCATCGGTTGAGCACCCTTTTGAAAAAGAAAAAGATGCTTTGCATGAAGCACTCTCAAAAATACGCGTGCCTTTCCCGTCCCCTGGCTGACCCAGGGGAAGAAAAGTCCTCTGAGAGCCATGACTTGTTCATCTTGGTTCTTTTAGAGACACAGCGAGGGGACTCCAACCACAGTCTCCCTCGTTGCCACTAACTGGGCCACACACACCCCACTTGACTGGCATCGGTTGACCCCCCCTTTTGACAAAGAAAAAGATGCTTTGCATGAAGCACTCTCAAAAATACGCGTGCCTTTCCCGTCCCCTGGCTGACCCAGGGGAAGAAAAGTCCTCTGAGAGCCATGACTTGTTCATCTTGGTTCTTTTAGAGACACAGCGAGGGGACTCCAACCACAGTCTCCCTCGTTGCCACTAACTGGGCCACACACACCCCACTTGACTGGCATCGGTTGACCCCCCCTTTTGACAAAGAAAAAGATGCTTTGCATGAAGCACTCTCAAAAATACGCGTGCCTTTCCCGTCCCCTGGCTGACCCAGGGGAAGAAAAGTCCTCTGAGAGCCATGACTTGTTCATCTTGGTTCTTTTAGAGACACAGCGAGGGGACTCCAACCACAGTCTCCCTCGTTGCCACTAACTGGGCCACACACACCCCACTTGACTGGCATCGGTTGAGCCCCCTTTTGAAAAAGAAAAAGATGCTTTGCATGAAGCACTCTCAAAAATACGCGTGCCTTTCCCGTCCCCTGGCTGACCCAGGGGAAGAAAAGTCCTCTGAGAGCCATGACTTGTTCATCTTGGTTCTTTTAGAGACACAGCGAGGGGACTCCAACCACAGTCTCCCTCGTTGCCACTAACTGGGCCACACACACCCCACTTGACTGGCATCGGTTGAGCACCCTTTTGAAAAAGAAAAAGATGCTTTGCATGAAGCACTCTCAAAAATACGCGTGCCTTTCCCGTCCCCTGGCTGACCCAGGGGAAGAAAAGTCCTCTGAGAGCCATGACTTGTTCATCTTGGTTCTTTTAGAGACACAGCGAGGGGACTCCAACCACAGTCTCCCTCGTTGCCACTAACTGGGCCACACACACCCCACTTGACTGGCATCGGTTGACCCCCCCTTTTGACAAAGAAAAAGATGCTTTGCATGAAGCACTCTCAAAAATACGCGTGCCTTTCCCGTCCCCTGGCTGACCCAGGGGAAGAAAAGTCCTCTGAGAGCCATGACTTGTTCATCTTGGTTCTTTTAGAGACACAGCGAGGGGACTCCAACCACAGTCTCCCTCGTTGCCACTAACTGGGCCACACACACCCCACTTGACTGGCATCGGTTGAGCCCCCTTTTGAAAAAGAAAAAGATGCTTTGCATGAAGCACTCTCAAAAATACGCGTGCCTTTCCCGTCCCCTGGCTGACCCAGGGGAAGAAAAGTCCTCTGAGAGCCATGACTTGTTCATCTTGGTTCTTTTAGAGACACAGCGAGGGGACTCCAACCACAGTCTCCCTCGTTGCCACTAACTGGGCCACACACACCCCACTTGACTGGCATCGGTTGAGCCCCCCTTTTGACAAAGAAAAAGATGCTTTGCATGAAGCACTCTCAAAAATACGCGTGCCTTTCGCCTCCCCTGGCTGACCCAGGGGAAGAAAAGTCCTCTGAGAGCCAGGTCCACATTGTCAGTGGACAGACACGTGTGCTTATCTGCCAGCAGACCCCCAGCAGCACTGAAGACAGGTTCCGAGAGAACGCTGGCTGCAGGACACGACAAGATCCTCAAGGCGTACGTGGCGAGCTCAGGCAATTTATCCAGATTGGAAGCCTAAAATGAGCAGGGCTCAAGTTGCACAATAATGGAATCGATGTTTCTTTGCATATACTCATATATCTGTGTGTCTCCCTCTTTTTCCTTGTCCAGCTGTTTTGTTTTCACATGAGTATATGTCCTTGTCACTTTCCCATGTGTTTGTGTTATGTTGTGAGTTGTTTGTCACCTTTTGGACACCTTTCAGGGTGTTTTCTAGGTGTTTTACTGTGTTTGTGATTGCCTGCCATTGTTTCCTATGGGCTCGAGTTCGGTTCGTCGAACGTTCGACGAGCCGAACTCGAGCCAGACCCCCCGTTCGGCGAACCGCCTCGAGCCGAACCGGGACCGGTTCGCTCATCTCTATTGGTAAATTGTGATTCTAAGCACATTTTATGGATTTTTTTTGTACAATCTAACAGCATGCATTTTTTGATTCTTCATGATATTATCACACCAAATTATTCATTCAAAATTGTGACTAAAGCCTGCTTTACACGTTGCAACGCCCCCATCGTATGTGCGGCACATTCAAGTTGTTGAATATGCCGCACATACGAGTAACCCCCCGTCACACATACTTACCTTCCATACGACCTCGATGTGGGCGACGAACGTCCACTTCCTGGAGTGGGAGGGACGTTCGGCGTCACATCGACATCACGCGGCAGCCGGCCAATAGATGCGGAGGGGCGGAGCTGAGCGGGACGGAACCATCCCGCCCACCTCCTTCCTTCCGCATTGTGGGCCGTGAGCCACAGGACGCAGGTGAGAGCTGTTCATCGCACCCGGGTTGTCACACGCTGCGATGTGTGCTACCCCGGGTACGATGAACAATCTGACAAGCAATTCTAGAGACAAGTACAATGTGTTTGCGATGAACGTTTTACCATTCAATCGCAATCGCACGTACCTGTCACACACTGCAATGTACCTTACAATGCCAGATGTGCGTCACTTACGACGTGACCCCGCCGACACATTGTAAGATACATTGCAGCGTGTAAAGCAGGCTTTAGTAAAAAGAATCTTCACAATATAGTAGTTTAAAGCCAGCTTTACACCTTACAATTAGGTGTGCGATCTCGTATGCGATGTGACACGCCCAGGTTGCATATGCGATTGAATGAGATTGCTCGTAGGTCGTTCATTTGCTGTCACACGTGTGTTAGTAGTCTATGTTAAATTGATCAATTTTGTGTGCGATCCTTTAGATCATGTGTTCTGTGACGTATGCATTGGACACCCTTTTTTTTTTTTTTTATTTATTGACTTGCCAAGCGTGTGTAATGTGTAGGGATGCGTTTTTACTATGTCACTGCCATTCAGCTCAGCTACATGGCCGCTGACAGCAGACACAGACAGCCATGTAGCAGAGCTGAATGGCAGATGACAGCAGACACAGAAAGAGCCGCACTGTCAGAATGAACTCGGGTGAACCTCACCCGACTTCATTGTCATGCTGCGGCTCTGTCTGTGTCGCTCCCTGATTAGCAGTCACCTGTGAAGGATTAACCGGTGACCGCTAAACTCCTGAGTAACTGAATTGAGCAGCCCTCTCTCATATACTCACCGATCCCCGATCTCCGGCGCTGCACGGTGTTCACACTGCTCCGGCGGCTTTTACTGTTTTGAAAAAGCCGGCCGCCCATTAAACAATCTCGTATTCCCTGGTTTCCCCGCCCACCGGCGCTTATGATTGGTTACAGTGAGACACGCCCCCACGCTGAGTGACAGATGTCACACTGCACCCAATCACAGCAGCCGGTGGGCGTGTCTATACTGTGCAGTGAAATAAATAATTAAATAATTAAAACAAACGGCGTGCGGTCCCTCCCAATTTTAAAACCAGCCAGATAAAGCCATACGGCTGAAGGCTGGTATTATCAGGATGGGGAGCTCCACGTTATGGGGAGCCCCCCAGCCTAACAATATCAGTCAGCAGCCGCCCAGAATTGCCGCATACATTAGATGCGACAGTTCTGGGACTGTACCCGGCTCTTCCCGATTTGCCCTGGTGCGTTGGCAAATCGGGGTAATAAGGAGTTAATGGCAGCCCATAGCTGCCAATAAAGTCCTAGATTAATCATGTCAGGTGTCTATGAGACACCTTCCATGATTAATCTGAAAATTACAGTAAATAAACACACACACGCCCGAAAAAATCCTTTATTATAAATAAAAAACACAAACATATACCCTGGTTAACCACTTTAACCAGCCCCAAAAAGCCCTCCATGTCCGGCGTACTCCAGGATGGTCCAGCGTCGCTTCCAGCGCTGCTGCATGGAGGTGACCGGAGCTGCAGAATACACCGCCGCTCCGGTCACCTCCACACAGCAAATGAAGACAGCCGTGCGATCAGCTGAGCTGTCACTGAGGTTACCCGCTTTCACTGGATCCAGCGGTGGATGCAGCGGTGGCCGCGGGTAACCTCAGTGACAGCTCAGCTGATCGCGCTACTCATCGCTGCTCCTCTCACCTCCACGCAGCAACTGAGGTGAGTAGCGCGATCAGCTGAGCTGTCACTGAGGTTACCCGCGGCCACCGCTGCATCCACCGCTGGATCCAGTGACAGCGGGTAACCTCAGTGACAGCTCAGCTGATCACGCGGCTGTCTTCAGTTGCTGTGTGAAGGTGACCGGAGCGGCTGTGTCTGCTGCAGCTCCAGTCACCTCCATGCAGCAGCGCTGGATGCGACGCTGGAGCATCCTGGATGACGCCGGACATGGAGGGCTTTTTGGGGCTTATTAAAGTGGTTAACCAGGGTATATGTTTGTGTTTTTTATTTATAATAAAGGATTTTTTCGGGCGTGTGTGTGTTTATTTACTGTAATTTACAGATTAATCATGGAAGGTGTCTCATAGACGCCTGACATGATTAATCTAGGACTTATTGGCAGCTATGGGCTGCCAATAACTCCTTATTACCCCAATTTGCCAACGCACCAGGGCAAATCGGGAAGAGCCGGGTACAGTCCCAGAACTGTCGCATCTAATGTATGCGGCAATTCTGGGCGGCTGTTGGCTGATATTGTTAGGCTGGGGGGCTCCCCATAACGTGGAGCTCCCCATCCTGAGAATACCAGCCTTCAGCCGTATGGCTTTATCTGGCTGGTTTTAAAATTGGGGGGGACCGCACGCCGTTTTTTTAAATTATTTAATTATTTATTTCACTGCACAGTATAGACACGCCCACCGGCTGCTATGATTGGGTGCAGTGTAACACCTGTCACTCAGCGTGGGGGCGTGTCTCACTGTAACCAATCATAGGCGCCGGTGGGCGGGGAAAGCAGGGAATACGAGATTGTTTAATGGGCGGCCGGCTTTTTCAAAACAGTAAAAGCCGCCGGAGCAGTGTGAATGCCGTGCAGCGCCGGGGATCGGGGATCGGTGAGTATATGAGAGAGGGGGATAGACTGACATGGACAGAGAGAGAGGGACAGAGATAGTGACGGACTGACAGAGATTAGTGAATGACAGACATTGTGAGGCGCTTCAGAACGCAGCTTTTCAGCTGCGCCCTGAAGCAGACCTTTTTTAAGCTGCGGTACAGAGCGCACACCTGCGCACATAGCCTCAGACATCAAAATCGTATGAGGGATGTCACACGTTACAATTGACTAGGTTCATACAACAAAACGTCCAATGTATGAGGAATAAACGACGTGTATGCGATCACCGTATTTTCGTTCAATCTTGATTGCACATAGGTGTCACACGCAAATACGTCACGAACGATGCAGGATGTGCGTCACTTACAACTTGACCCCGACGACGGATTGAAAGATTTATTGAAGCGTGTAAAGCAGGCATTAGACATAATCCAATGTAAAACCCCATCTAGAACAACACAATAATTTCTTCTAGGGTACCAATGCTAAAAGCACATAGAGTCATACATAGTAAAATGGGAATTGAATGTGAGCTACTTCTGTATATGATGATCTAAGACTTCTTTTAGCAATTCAGCAAATATAAAATGAACTAACTTTAGAACTTTTTTAAAATTAGTAAATACTTTCTTACTTGTTCATATTGTTGGTCCTCTCCAGTACCACAATGACTGGTAATGGGAGCTGAATATCTGGGCAAATATGGAGTTGCCAATGTCAACTCAACACTTAAGTAGAAAGGTTAAGGTGAAAACGATTTGGAAAACAGCATCTACTTCTTAAGGATGCTTAAGGATGCTTATAAGCTTATTTACGCACCACAGAACTCAATGCTCATTTTATAATAGGGTTAAATTTATTCAGACTTAGTACTATGCAAATGTTTAAAGTAAGAATTCTTTAAAAAATACTGTTAATAGTTTAGTTTTTATCAATTAACAAAATGCAAAGTGGACAAAAGAAATATCTAAATTAATATTGGGTATGACCATCTTTGCTTTCAAAGCAGCATAATTTTTTCTTACGTACACTTTCACAAAGTCAGGGATTTTTTTAATATTATAGTCACTTTCATAAGTAACCAATTATACCACACAGGACAGAATATGTTTCATATCTAGGTTGAACATAGTCCTAAACAGAAACAGCTGTGTAGGATGCTTAACACGGGGTGAGGAACAGCCAAGCTCTGCTACAAAAGTAAGGTTGTGGAAGACAGTTTCATGTCTCTCATACACTGTCTCTCTCATACAAGATAGGGCAGAGAAGGGGTTAATGCTGCGAATCAGCCAAATGAAGAGTATAATGTTGATGAAGATGAGTATTCTTTTATTTCATAGGTCTACGCGTTTCGAGGTGAAACCTCTTCCTCAGGACCAGTGCATCAACAACAAGTGGCTTGAATACTCATCTTCATCAACATTATACGTCTTCATTTGGCTGATGTGCAGCATTAACCCCTTCTCTGCCCTATCTTGTATGCTCATCCACGTGGGGCTGCAGCAGACGCCATTATCTCATGCGCACTAGTGGTTGTGACTGTCACAACTGATTCAGGTGAGTGTATATTTTCCAGGTATACCCCACTGATCACTTTGGTGTTACACTATCAGCGCTCCTTATTTTCAGATCTATACGTACACTGTCTCTCTCAGGCAAAGATTTCAAAGCAGACTGGGTTTTCAAGATGTGCTGCTGAAGAAGCACCAAGAAATGTACAACAATGAATACCGAGACACAGTGCTCAACCAAGTAAACATAGTGCTACAGATGAAGACAGGTCATACTTATTTCCCTTTGAAATAATAGAAATCAGAAAATGTCCAGCAGTGCCGTCAGCTCAGAACTGGCAACCATGGAATTCATGGAAGAATTTTCTCCAAAAAGTTATACCTTTGACATTAGAAAAAGCCAAGTGACACAACAATGCAAGAAAGAATAGGAACTGGCATGCATAAAAATGGCAGCAGGTGCTCTGAAGACATGTGGACACATAGTCTTCCACCATGTTGTTGAAATGCTATCTCCTGCTAATACAGAGCATGTCATATGGTGGTGCTGGACATTGTTGCATGATGAGTTTCCACATTTCAGCCAGGCTATCCCTCCCTTCCGAGGTGATCATGATGCCCCAGATGAGTTGGCTACTTTCTCCTCCACCATATAGAGCTTCCCCTGAGCAACCTACTGTCAGGAGGGAATCCAATCAGCAGTGTGTCTACAAGTGTGTGGAAGTAAGGGCGGCATGTTGACAAACATTTATTCACTCATGTGTGCCAGCCTGCCCAGAAGCAATGGCAAGCTGTTTTTGATGGGAATTGTGTATCCCTTGTGTCCTCTGTATACCCTAGCTACGCTTGAGTGATGCCCGTGAGCTGCTTTGGGTGCCACCTTGCTGTGAACACGGTTCCACCTCCTTCTCATTCTCATACTCCAAAACTGTCCCCTGGCTAGACAGTTTTTTCTCTTGTAGAGCCATGTGTGGACAACTGGTCTGATAGTTGTGTGAATGATCCCTGTTCCACCTCCTCTTCCTCCTTTGCCACCACCTCATCCATCATCACCTGAAGCATTTTTTCGAAGAGGCATATAAGCAAGATAGTAACGCTGATGATGGAGTCATCAGCGCTGGTCATGTTCATGGAGTACTCTATGCAGTGCAACATAGCACACACATTCCACATGGAGACCGGCTCATTGGGCATAAAATGGTCTTGTTCCACAGAGTGACTCATCCGTATGTGCTGAAGCTGAAACATCACTATTGCCTGCTGCTGCTCACACAGTCTCTCCAGCATATGCATAGTGGAGTTCCACCTTGTGGGTACATCTCATATGAGGCGGTGAACAGGAAGTCAAAAGAAATACTGCAGAGCAGACAGGTGAACGGCAACAAGGTGAGAATGCTGATAGTGCTCCAGTGTGGTGTGGGATTTTCTCCCAAACATATGAGTTTCAGAATAGCCTGCTGTCATTTCCCACTGGCTGTGCTGAAGTAGTTTGTGCAGGTGTTACACAGACTGGATGAGGATGAAGGGGAGGAAGCAGAGTAGGAGGAAGAGGCAACTCGGACAGAGCAATCCTCGGTTGTGGTAGGAGATGAGCTAAAATGATTTCCACATCAGGCCCAGCCACCACAACATTTACCCAGTTGGCAGTTAGGGAGATATAATGTAGTGGTGGCAGGGAACTACATACTGCGAGATAGCTGGTGCCATAAGTTTTTTAAAAGTGTCCGTCTTCACCAGCAGGAATGGCAGCATTTCAAAGGCCGTGAATTTAGAATCACGTGCCGCCTTTTACTATGCACTGAGTGATGACTAAAACTGTGCCAGCTGCGGCCCTATGACTGAAAGCCCCAGGTTGCCTGGAAAATAAAGTTAATTTCCTCCCAGCAGTGGCGCTCACAGTGCAGTGAATACATGGCATCAGAACACTATTAACCTGAAGACTAACCCATATCTGCTGGTTAGTTGCGTTTTTTTCCATAACAGATTACCATATTTTTTGGTTTATAAGACACACCGGTTTAGAAGATGCACCCCAAATTTAGAGGAGGAAAATAGGAAAAAAATATTTTTAATGTTAAAATGAGGGTTCGTCTTATAATCCTAGTGTGTCTTAATCCTAATGTTTACCAGCGGGGAGCGGTGGTGGTGGAGCAACTCATGAAGGTCACAGGAGGCAGGGTCAGTGATGCTGCTGGCTCCGAGGAGGGGGTGTTGCATCTCATGAGGGTCAGTGGATGGAGGGTCGGCGATACTATGGTGGGCGCCATTGATCTGCATGCTGCGAGGGTGTCACTGCAGAGGAAGGTCAGAGAATGGGGTGTTGGGGTGTCACTGCACTTGATCTGACTGTGGGCTCCATTGAATCTCCCGCAGTTGACGCCATGGACTTCAAGAAAATGGCCGCGGAGGCGGCGCGTGTGCAGAAAGGCCTACGCGGCCATCTGCTTGAAGTCCATTGTGTCAGTCTGTGCATGCGCTGCCTCCGCAGGCATTTTCCTGAAGTTCATGGCGTCAACCAAGGGCGATTCAATAGAGCCCACAGTCAGACCAGGCGCTCGTGCTGCTGTGACACTGCAGTGACCCTCTCAGCATCACCGACCCTGCCTCCTATAACCCCTCTCCACCACCGCCGCCCAAGTAAGCCATATCCGCATTGTAAGATACACCCCCATTTTACCCCCAGTTTTTGGGGAATAAAAAGGGCGTCTTACAATCCGGAAAATATGGTACCTTTAATGGATTTTTTTGTTGTTATCCACTTAATAGGTTATATTTTGCTAATTACTGGCTTCTGACTACTGAGGTCTCTACTAATGATGAGAGAATTAGAAACAAGGCACTCTCAAATGGTAATACAAACGAAAAATGTATTCCACTGCCTTTACCACTACCCTGACAGTCTTAATAACAAGTTGTTTGATGAAGGCCACCTGGCCGAAACGTCACATGTTGGTTTAAGACTTATGGAATAATTTCTTCGTTTGTATCACCATTTGAGAGTGCCTTTTTTTAATTCTCTGGACATATGGTGTGGAAACCTACGAGTCCACCTCAACATCTCCTATACTGTGGCTGTGCCTTATCCTGCTATAAGAATCTACTAATGATGAGAACAGGGCTCGGAAATGCATGCACATTACCGCTTTATTCTTTGTCTGTGTGACTCCTAGATGTAGCCAGACTCTAGTTGTATATCAGCAAGTTATCACCCATACAAAAAATAGGCAACAACTTGATAGGATGGAAATAATCCTTTAACTCTTCTTTTGTATATAGTTTTATAGTCAAAGGGATTTTTTGGACAAAATCCAAATTGTGACTGTATGGTGCGCATGCATAGTATAGTCATCATGTAAAGTCCTGTGGGTGGTCACATAATTGCATGTATGTACTTTCATACTGTAACGCCAGCCTGGATTCACAGACTCAGACTGGCTGTAACTGACAGGCTAGAGGGAAGTCACTCACCAAGCAGGACCCCTAGAACGCTGGAACCCTTTAACCCCTATACAGGGATTTGGAATTACACAGGGCCCTGGTGATCACTGCTTGTGGAAGGCTGAAGTCCAATGAGAGTAGTCAAGCAGGGTCGAACCGGGAAATGCATAACAGAGACAGAATCACACAGGCAAGGAAGCAATCAGAAAACAAAGCAGAGGTCAACTCCGGATCGAGGTACATAAACAGCAGGCAGGAGGGTAGTCAGGAAACAAGCAGAAGTCAGAACACCAGAATCACTAAACAGAACAGGCGGGACAGGAACCAGGTATATAGAACTATTTATGGCAGTGGTCAGCAGACAGGAGGGGAAATAAGAAGGGTGTGGTGTCTTCCCATTGGTTGTAGCTGAATGATGGTAACTTCAGCTGGAAGATACATGCCACCTACAGTCAGCCAGTGGCACTGCAGATCCCCAGGAAACCCAGCCCAGTGGATGAGTGGAGCCTGTGCCCACCAATGCCGCTGGCATCGACTCCCCTCCCATCACCAGCACTATCCATGGCAGGAACACGGTGTCGCCTGGTGATCGAAGCAGAAGTTGCTGGAGCGGACTTCGGTGGGGACGTAACCCATACTTGCAGTCACATAACAACTAGACTCATCTGGATTTTAGTCTCGTGACTGAACGCTCCCACTGGGTACACCAGAGAATTGTGACAGCATGCACATCACACAATGTCAGGATTGTACAGTCACATAGAGTGACTGCAGACTTTTGTTTTAAGCACAGAAAACTCTTAAAATGTCTCTATGCTACTGAAAAATAAAGCAACGTTGCAAATATCAGATATTTCAGCTTAAAGGTCAGTTAAATCAGAACATACCAACCATGCCTAATGACCTAAACTAATAACATCCTTTATCTCAATAAATCTGGTTATTATATGAAATACAGTATCCCTTCTATAACCTCTTGCTGTGTGCATGGAGCTGGTTCTCTTGTTCTCCTGATTGTATTTAATTTTTGGCCACAAATCATAATCTATGGTTGGAAAAAATTCAAAGGGAGTTGGCAGTATACATGAGCTGGATTCGAGGCAACATAAGAACATGACGCAGAGGGAGATACAGAAATGCAATTTTCTATATAAAATCTCTTGTGGGTTAAGAAGGAAAAGAGTTCACAAAAAATGGATTTAAAGAGTAACCAACTTTTAATTTGTTAGATAAGATATATTACAAAGTTGCTTATTTTAATGTGTACTATTACAATAATAATTTTTATTTCTATAGTGTCTCAAAAATATATTATAAACCCCAACTTTTTATAAAATTCCTTTATTGTACCAAAAGCTAAACAAACTCATAGACATAAAAACATACAGTGTCTCTGCTGGATTCAACCAATAAGGGGGTAGATACATTGCAATATACAATTCATCCTTCTTTCACGATTCGATACCTATTTCCCCTCATCAAAAATTCCTCAGAGGGAAAAATTGCAATTTTTCAAAGATTTGTATACTTCATACCATTATTCACATTATATATATATTTTAATGAATATCTATTAAACTCACCGTCACACAGTGGTTTAGGAGCTGAATACAGAGACAAAAAAATATTTCGTCTGTATATCTAGTTCCAACCCCTATCCAGTTTTTGAGACCTTAAAAACACATTTATGATAATGTCATCCCTGGTCACTCTTTTTGATATTTTTTTGACAACTACTCGACATCCAAATCACATCCTCAACTGGTCAATTGAACAGAGGAAAAAACAGGGATAAATTTTTGGAAAAAAGGCACATCCTGGAATACCCTAAGTTATTCCTAACAGAACCAGCACCCAATATATGGTGCAAACTCATGTACCGAACTGTTATTTTAGATACCATGCACCCTATAGAATGCCAAAGGTCATTCTCTACAGAACAGAGACTTAATATCAGCCCAAGGCCATCATCTGGACTGTTAAGGCCCCATCACACTAAGCAACATCGCTAGCAACATCGCTGCTAACGAACAACTTTTGTGACGTTGCTAGTGATGTTGCTGTGTGTGACATCCAGCAAGAACCTGGCCCCTGCTGTGAGGTTGTTGGTTGTTGCTTAATGTCCTGGGCCATTTTTTAGTTGTTGCTGTCCCGCTGTGAAGCACAGATCGCTGTGTGTGACAGCGAGACAGCAACAACTAAATGTGCAGGCAGCAGGAGCCGGCTTCTGCGGAGGCTGGTAACCACAGTAAACATCGGGTAACCAAGAAGCCCTGTCCTTGGTTACCCGATATTTACCTTTGTTACCAGCCTCCGCCGCGCTCACTGTCAGTGCCGGCTCCTGCTCTGTGCACATGTAGCTGCAGGACACATCGGGTTAATTAACCCGATGTGTGCTGTAGCTAGGAGAGCAGGGAGCCAGCGCTAAGCAGTGTGCGCTGCTCGCTGCTCTGTGCACATGTAGCTGCAGCACACATCGGGTAATTAACCCGATGTGGGCTGTAACTAGGAGAGCAAGGAGCCAGCGCTAAGCGGTGTGCGCTGCTCCCTGCTCTCTGCACGTGTAGCTCCGTGCGCTGGTAACCAAGGTAAATATCGGGTTGGTTACCCGATATTTACCTTAGTTACCAAGCGCAGCATCTTCCACGCGGCGCTGGGGGCTGGTCACTGGTTGCTGGTGAGCTCACCAGCAACTCGTGTAGCCACGCTCCAGCGATCCCTGCCAGGTCAGGTTGCTGGTGGGATCACTGGAGCGTCGCAGTGTGACATCTCACCAGCAACCTCCTAGCAACTTACCAGCTACCAGCGATCCCTATCATTGTTGGGATCGCTGGTAAGTTGCTTAGTGTGACTGGACCTTAAGAAAAAAGATTTTTTCAGTAAAGCAACAAACACATATATGTCAAAGATAATACAGAATAAAAAAGTCCAGTAACCATAATTTGTTCCTTAATAGGATTCTTGATAGATGAAATATTTATCACATATCCACTTGAGATTGTCATATAAAATAATATCCTTCTTCATAGAGGTAGTTGATTTCAGACATGTGAAATGTCACAAGTTCCTTTTGGTAATGGTTAGACACTGTGCTTGATAGCGTCACAATCTTGGGATACAATTTACACCTTACACCTCGACGCGTTTCCCCCCTTGTATGATAGAGCCAAAGGGTTCATCAGGAGGTTTTATTGATCCATGAGTTTAATATCAATATTCAATATGGATCTAAAAGAGGAAGAGAGAAATATATACAATCTCTCAGTATAGATAAGAAACGCTTCCCAACATACACATAAGAAGACTACACCGTCAAGATCTTACTCAAAATGAGGCTATAAATGATCCCATTAGATACCAATTGCCCCATTCCGTATACATATTCACTACATCAAAACAGGTCTACTCCTTACAAATGAAAAGGGGAGCTCAAATATGTATGCATATAACTAAATCAGCAACCCCAAAAACAATCATATAGACCAAGTCAGTCAGCTGATTTTAAAAAAATACAATAGATATAGACAATGTCACTTACCCCAAAATCACCTCAGATAAAGTATGGTATGCCAAACCGGACCACTACAGCAATCGTTTAGGGGTCCAAATAAGATGAGACAATAGAAACTGGCTAAACGCCATGATAGCCTCCATCCCAAAAGATCCCCAAATGAGGACACCAGCACGCCAACCAGCAACTATGCGGCAACCTTTTAAATGAGTGCGGAAGCCATTACATTTCCGGTCCCAGCCGCCTCCCATCATTCATTGCGACCGCGCACACGCGCAGTCACGTTATTCACTCTGCTTCATACACAAACCTGATGTCACTTCCCGTATATCTCATCAATGCCACCGCGCATGCGCAAACCTGCGCCAACCACGCAGCCGCCCATATTCTCAAAGCGGCATAACGAAGGTTCCCATAGCGCGGCACCGCGCATGCGTCCCAAGCGTATACCTCATCAAAGCCACCGCGCTTGCGCAAACCTGTGCCAACCACGCAGCCGCCCATATTCTCCAAACGGCACCACGAAAGTTCCCATAGTGCAGTGCCGCGCATGCGCCCGAAGCATAAAACATATATAGGCTGAATTCACAATGAAACACCATTCAACATAGCAAAAGGGTCACAAACATGGGGGTTAATGCCTACTAACTGACTAGAATTTATGGATATATAAGAGAAAATGCTTAAAATAAAAGGGGCCTTACTGCATACATATATTGATGTAGTAATTATAATAAATAGAGGGCCAATTCCAAAGAAAAGGGAGCATTCCTACCCCACCAACATTATTAAATCTACACTCTCCATCCCTCTCTTTACCAATTATTGACCTTTAGCTTACTAATATTATTGATAAAAACCAAACCCAATAGTGGGGGTTTAAATTATGTAGCTTATCATTCAATCTAACCTCCTCTAGTCTTTCCAATATCACCGGACCTACACTAAAGACAGTAAAGGATGGATATATGTATGCAGTAAGGCCCCTTTTATTTTAAGCATTTTCTCTTATATATCCATAAATTCTAATCAGTTAGTAGGCATTAACCCCCATGTTTGTGACCCTTTTGCTATGTGGAATTGTGTTTCTTTGTGAATTCGGCCTATATATGTCTTATGCTTCGGGCGCATGCGCGGCACTGCGCTATGGGAACTTTCGTGGTGTCGTTTGGAGAATATGGGTGACTCCCCTTTTCATTTGTAAGGAGTAGACCTGTTTTGATGTAGTGAATATGTATACGGAATGGGGAAATTGGTATCTAATGGGATCATTTATAGCCTCATTTTGAGTAAGATCTTGACGGTGTAGTCTTCTTATGTGTATGTTGGGAAGCGTTTCTTATCTATACTGAGAGATTGTATATATTTCTCTCTTCCTCTTTTAGATCCATATTGAATATTGATATTAAACTCATAGATCAATAAAACCTCCTGATGAACCCTTTGGCTCTATCATACAAGGGGGGAAACGCGTCGAGGTGTAAGGTGTAAATTGTATCCCAAGATTGTGAAGCTATCAAGCACAGAGTGTCTAACCATTACCAAAAGGAACTTGTGACATTTCACATGTCTGAAATCAACTACCTCTATGAAGAAGGATATTATTTTATATGACAATCTCAAGTGGATATGTGATAAATATTTCATCTATCAAGAATCCTATTAAGGAAAAAATTATGCTTACTGGACTTTTTTATTCTGTATTATCTTTGACATATATGTGTTTGTTGCTTTACTGAAAAAATCTTTTTTCTAACAGTCCAGATGATGGCCTTGGGCTGATATTAAGTCTCTGTTCTGTAGAGAATGACCTTTGGCATTCTATAGGGTGCATGGTATCTAAAATAACAGTTCGGTAGATGAGTTTGCACCATATATTGGGTGTTGGTTCTGTTAGGAATAACTTAGGGTATTCCAGGATGTGCCTTTTTTCCAAAAAGTTATCCCTGTTTTTTCCTCTGTTCAATTGACCAGTTGAGGATGTGATTTGGATGTCGAGTAGTTGTCAAAAAAATATCAAAAAGAGTGACCAGGGATGACATTATCATAAATGTGTTTTTAAGGTCTCAAAAACTGGATAGGGGTTGGAACTAGATATAGAGACGAGATATTTTTTTGTCTCTGTATTCAGCTCCTAAACCACTTTGTGACGGTGAGTTTAATAGATATTCATTAAAATATATATATAATGTGAATAATGGTATGAAGTATACAAATCTTTGAAAAAATGCAATTTTTCCCTCTGAGGAATTTTTGATGAGGGGAAATAGGTATCGAATCGTGAAAGAAGGATGAATTGTATAATGCAATGTATCTACCCCCTTATTGGTTGAATCCAGCAGAGACACTGTATGTTTTTATGTCTATGAGTTTGTTTAGCTTTTGGTACAATAAAGGAATTTTATAAAAAGTTGGGGTTTATAATATATTTTTGAGATAAAATTTACCCCTGGAATATATCAAATTGAATTTGAAAATAAATTATTTCTATAGTGCCAACATATTCCGCAGCACTTTACAATTTAGAGGTTGATATAAAAACAGTCATAAGTAACAGTTATAGAAGATATAATTGTGACGACATGGACACCCAATGCCTCTCATGGGTTAAAGTTTCTTAACATTCAGCCAGACGTATTGTTCTACTGTGTGGTAACTCATGTTTGCTTAACTATTGTTTGGGACCAGACCCTTCGGAGCATTCATTGTAATGCAGATGTGTATTGCTAATCTAATGTAAATTACCTTAGTAGCCATTGTCGAGTCTGTGACTTGCAGACTCCATGTAGATATCTTCAGTCTTTCTATGCACATCATTTGGATGAACATTGTCCATGCAGCTTGAGATTCATCCACTGGGAGAGGCGATCTTGTCCAACCAATCGATGAGGACGCAGTGTATCCAAGTGGAAGGCTGTGGCTATAAAAGGGATTTCTTTAAGCCACCAGGTGGTTGTTGATGGATGCTGATGGATCCAGTCTAAGCTCTTAGGAGCTGACTAGAGGATCAGGATATCTTATGGCTTCAATCTAGGGACTCCGGTTCCGGTTGGAGACCATATCCACAGTCTAGGGATTTTGACCCCGGCTGCCAGGATTTTATCATCATACCAGGACTACCTAAGGAGGACACCCAGGTTGGGACAATCCGGTCACCTGGCTACAGACTTTACAGACCTCACACAGCTTCCTAAATCTGGCGCTATTCCTTTCTCGGTGGGTGCCCGCCGAAAGCGGGGTGCTGCTGGATTGGAGTAAGCGGCCCTGGAAGCTCTGAGGCATGGACATTCTAAATCCCTGTTGAGCCAGCGGAATTCTCTGTTGCCTGTTACCTTTGTGTGTTTTGCTGGTTATGTATTATGTACCGTTAATTGTTTGGGGATCCAATAAAGTCTAATTATTGTGGTTCCCTCAACCTGTGTTGTCTGAGTAGTGTTACGCCCACGGTTAAGAAGGCCGGCGTTCAGGTGGGATGAGCCCTGAGCCACGCTGTCTTTCTAAAGGCGGTGGGTTTTAGTGGACAAGAGCACCCACTGAGCCCTGTGTCTCCACAATAATAATTAAAGTAAAAATAAAGACTACCCTGCTCATGAGAGCTTACAATCTACAATTGGGTGTGGTCGGGGTACGGAAGGTTCAAGTGCTTATTTACAGAGAGGGTACAGACATCTCGAAGAAATGGGGAATAGATAATGGCTGCAAGAGCCAGTCACCAGCCAGTCTTTTTGATGCTTTTGGGTGTGGTGGAGTTTGAGGGAGAATCATATTCTGAGAAATTGTGTAGGGGATATATATGAATTGACTTCAATTAGGGAAGGTGATAGGCCACCCTAAAAAGATGTGTTTTAGGGAGTTGTGTGAGTTGTGGAATGTCCTAGTTTCTTGGTGTAGAGCATTCCAGAAGATTGGTCCAGCTCAGGAGAAGTCTTGGAGCCGGGAGGAGGAGGCTCGGAATAGTGTGGATGTTAGTCGAAAGTTGCTTGTACTATTGATTTATGAAATAAAAATTACATGACGGTTAAGCTTTAAAAAACATAAAGGGAATTGTCCTGTATGTTAAATAAATGCTGAGTTCATAGAGGAAACCTTTGGCCTAATACAAATTTGTATGAGAGATCCTTATCACATAGTGTCTGGTCTGATTTCTGACATTAATCTGTCACACATGTGTGCAAAATGATTCTACATTGCACACTAGATACTAGTTCGAAGTGTAAAATGCTTGTATGTATGAGTGCTCACATTGAATGGTATAGTATTCAGTTTCTTTTACGACATTAGTTCTCTAGAATTATCTCCATGCAGATTCTCGCTTCCCTCCTACAGACATAGACAAGCACTAGGGCTGAATGCGTAGGTAACCAATTAACCGAAAAATATGCTTTCGGAATGTGAAATAATATCTTTGGAGACCCATGCAAGGACATATAATATCCAGTTCAGCTCTATGCTACTTTATTTTCCCTCTTTTCTTTATATCCCACATGCTATTTAAGGGGCTTGCTTGGCAATCAGTTAATCTCCATGGGTCAGGCACATGAAATCCCAAGAATCAGTCATAATTACCATGGGGAACCGTAGATAAGGATTATAACATTGAACATTAGTCATTCAAATGAATGGATAAGCATGTATATATATCTAATATATAAAGCTGAGTGTATATGTGTGTGTGTGTGTGTGTGTGTGTGTTTGTCTGCATTTACAATCACAAAATTTTGCACAGACACCCCATGTGACTCAGGGAACGTTGTAGACTGTTTTGACAGGAAAATTTAACACGCTTTACAGTTACACTCCAAAAATCCTGTCTCCATTAAAGTCAATGAAGATAGGAGCTACAGCTTATTAATAGCAGCTGTGTGTGGTTGCTATAGGAACAAAATAAATTGTTAGTATAAGAAGCTTATGTGTGAGGTAATAAGATGTCGGTGGTGAGATGGATAGAGACGGAAAGAGACAGAGACAGACAGAGTGAGTGACAGACAGACAGAGACAGAGGGGGAAAGAGACAGACAGAGACAGAGGGGGAAAGAGAAAGACAGAGACAGAGGGAGAAAAAGACAGACAAAGGGGGAAAGAGACAGGCAGAGGGGGAAAGAGACAAACAGAGACAGAGAGGGATAGAGACAGACAGGGAAAGAGACAGACAGAGGGGGAAAGAGACAGAGGGGGAAAGAGACAGAGGGGGAAAGAGACAGAGGGGGAAAGAGACAGAGGGGGAAAGAGACAGACAGAGGGTGAAAGAGACAGACAGAGGGGGAAAGAGAAAGACAGAGGGGGAAAGAGACAAACAGAGGGGGAAAGAGACGGACAGAGGGGGAAGAGACAGAGGGGGAAAGAGACAGATGGGGAAAGAGACAGACAGAGGGGGAAGGAGACAGACAGAGGGGGAAAGAGACAAACAGAGGGGGAAAGAGATGGACAGAGGGGGAAAAAGACAGATGGGGGAAAGAGACAGATGGGGGAAAGAGACAGACGGGGAAAGAGACAGACGGGGAAAGAGACAGACGGGGAAAGAGACAGACGGGGGAAGGAGACAGATGGGTAAAGAGACAGATGGTGAAAGAGACAGAGGAGGAAAAGAGTCAGATGGGAAAAGAGAATCTGAGGAGGGAAAAGGCGCAAGAAATAGGGTCTTACCCGGTATAAAGGTTTAAGGCAAAAAGGGATGGATACACTCACCTGATCAGGTTGTGACAGTCACAACCCCTGTGCAGACTTGTGTGAGTGCTGAAGTGGTTGAAGCTGCGGCCCCGTTGGAGAGAGTTAAATTGTTCGGAGTAAAAAGACGGGTTTATAAACCGCGCTAGAAACCACAAAGGGTGTTTGTAAAAATAAAGATTCTTTTAATAAACCATTCCTACGCGTTTCAGAGGTATACACACCTCCTTCTTCAGGGAAAAAACATACAGATATAAGGAATACAAGCACATTTATAGGAGTATCCAGGAGCAGTCACACTCCTGAAAAAACCATTAATCCCATGACTCATAGCCACGAGGAGTGAGACTACGTCATGATTGGAAACAACGTCATGATTGAAAAAAACACAAAAATGCATGAAGTTGTTAAAAAAGGGGGTTTCCCTCTACCAGATTTATAATGGAGAGTGTACCCTCCGTGGAGCAATAAAACCAGAAAAAGGAAAGAAGGAAAAAAAGAGAGACCGTTGCTTTTTTACGGCAAGAGGAGAAAGAAAAAAAGAAAAAAAGAAGGAAAAAATGTTCAATATATGACCGGACTTGAACCTAAGGGAATGTCAGGGGAAACAATGGGAGAGAGAATCTCTATCCACTATTCTATCCTTTGGGGAGTATTATGCAACAGTGGCTACGAGAGATCCATGAGGCTCAAAGCTAAAATGTGAACTAAAATACATTTATGGAAATGAGATGTGTGTGATCCTTTTATTTAGTGCTTGTACAAAAGTGAAAGCCTGGGGCTTCCGTATAGAAGCAAGGAGACAAGCTAATGTCTCTCCGAGATGAGTAGAGAATGACAATTGTTTCAAAAGAAAGGAGGGGAGGGGAGGGGGGGGGGGAGGGAATTCTTACGAGGGGGATGCGTATCCCCGTAGTGAAAGAATACATTGGAAATTCGGACCGTGGGAAAAAAACTAGGGGGACGCATGCGTAGAACAGAGAAAGTGAGTGGTTTCCAATAATGAAAGGTGGTTTGAGTTCAAACCGTGGGAAAAAACAGAATAGCGCATGCGTTGAACGGGGGTTTAAGAGAAAGTGTCCTAATTCACCGCTATATGCAGGGAAAAAAAAGGGGGGGGAGGGAAATTTTAGGGCTTTGTGTATTGATTATATGGAAAAACATACATATAAAAAATTATTATATAAAGGAGATCGCTCTATAAGCACTATATATGTAAAAAAAGGGGGGGGGTATATAATGTGAGGAAACTTGTGCCTCTACATTTGATGGAAGGAAGGGGAGAGAAAGTGGGGGGGTGGGGTCTGAAGGAAGGAAGGGTGTTGAGGAAAGGGATAGTTTCACTAAGTGAATTTAAGGATCGTGGAATCACTGATAAATAAGATTGTGTGAGATTAAAAGTTATTAAAATTATTCTAGTGTATGTTATGAAAATTAATGTAGATCATAAGATTGTGAAAAAATAGGGGATAGAATAAAACTGTGTAAAGTGGAGGGTATTTAAACGGTATATTTAGAGAAATGAGTGAAAAATGGGAGCATAACAAAAACTCCAGAAATTGAGCCTGTGTATAGAATTATAATAAAGATATAGTCATATATAAAAGAGAATATTTGTGAAATAGAAATATAGAAAAAATGCTAATTTCAAATGAAGCAGACCGTGACCATAAATATATAAAAAAACATGACATAATGAAAAAGGAAAAACGCGCTTGGAACAAAATTAAAAGGTACAACCATCACATGCCATGGACAATGAAAGCAAGTAGCATCCTCAATTTACTGCTGTTACAAAAATTAAATATAACGCCATTAGTTGAAGGCAAAATTATATATATACCTATGCTATTGTTACATTCTTGTGGGGACATGGATATGTACAATAAACAAATTTGTGATAATTATTAATAATTTATAAAAAATTATTAAATTATAATTTTATTATTCATGAAGGAATCTTTCTGGAAAATATTTTAGGTATCTGGAAACTATCGGGTTAGCAGTTTTAGCTAAAAACGGGGATAATAAATCAAAAATTACTCTCAGAGATAGATGCTATGTGATAGATGATTATGGGACCCTTCTGGGAACGAATGTTGTATCTATATTAAAAGGCAATATTGATGATCGTACTTGCAATAAGAATGGTAGTGGTGAAATACATTAGTATCGCAATATAATAACATCATAAAATGATAAAAACATAATCGACACTTGATTGAGGTACTCTTATGATACAAAAAAGAGGGGGGAGGAGAGGGGGTTTTTTTGGGGGAGTAGAAACTTTTTAAGAGAATAAAAAACTTTTTAGGCAAAATGAAAAGGTTTTTCAAGGGAAAAATGAAAATATTGTAAAATATTTCAAAGGGAATAATAAGAATAAAACGGGGATAAAATGAAATAAAATCTCTTCAATAAAACAAATCCGTAATTTCATTTAATCCAAAAGGTTTCAAGGTATTGAGTCTATGGATCCAATAAGTTTCTTTCCTACTGAGGGCTTCCATTCTATTGTTAATGCTCGGGGGGATTTGCTCAATTGGTGTGATCCTGAAGTCAAAAGTCTTATTGTGCTGGATCGTGCAGTGCTTAGAAAGTCCATGCAACAAGAAACCAGTCTTTATGTTGTGACGATGTGAGTTCAGTCTGTTATGGAGGGGCTGACTGGTCCTCCCTATATATTGCTTGCCACATATGCAATCTATCAGGTAAATCACATAATCCGATTGACATGTCAGATGGTTTTTAATATGAAAAATCTCAGAGCCCCCCAAGGAGCTAAAAGTCTTTTTCTTGTGCTGTATACTCCTGCAGCACAGACAATTCCTTGCGCCGCATTTGTAGGAACCCTCTAGAAGGGTGGGTTTATGTCCTGTTGTTTGGGTCCTCAGTCTGCTGGGTGCCACAATGTTCTTGATTGTGGGAGCCCGCCTGAAAGTGACCCCGGGTTTGTTGGGTAATATGGATTTTAGTATGGGATCATTTTGTAAAATACCCCAATTTTTCTCAAAAACCTCCCTTATTATTTTATTTTCCCTGCTATACGTGGTAATAAAATTTAGAGCATAATTTCTTATGTTACTATTAGTGGGGGACTCTGAAGTAGATGGATTTTTACTAGGTGTGATAAGGTCCACCTGTTTAATTTTACTGGTTTCTTGATAAGCTCTCTGGATAAGGGATTTTGGGTAGTTTTTCTCCAAAAAACGTCCCTTTAGGGTCCCCACTTGTTCTTTAAAATCTATATCCTGTGAGCAATTCCTTCTGATCCTTTTATATTGATTAAGAGGAATATTCATCAACCATTTATTATAATGTTCGCTATTAAAATGGATATATCCGTTTGCATCGACTTTTTTAAAATAGGTTTTTGTATGAATTTTATCGTTGCAATGAAAAATGGTGAGATCCAGGAAATTAATCTCCTCTTTATGTGTGGTTGATGTAAAAGACAAGCCCCAGTCGTTCCCATTTAGATTGCCTAAAAATGTCCCAATATCAGAGTGGTCACAATCCCAGATGATAAATAAATCGTCGATGTACCTTTTATATATAATGATACCCTTGTCGTATTGGCCATTCTCTATAAAAATTGTCTCAAAAAAACCCATAAAAAGATTAGCATATGTACATGCTGCCTTCGACCCCATTGCTGTGCCAAGGCGTTGGTGGTACAATTTGTTATCAAAAGTGAAATAGTTATTATGAATGATAAAGCTCATTCCTTCTGTTAAAAATTCTTTCTGAGTTTGGGGGATCCTGTTGTCACTTTCCAGGAAAAAGGAGAAACAGGACAGCCCTAAATAATGACGTATGTTTGAATACAGTGCGGCCACATCTATGGTGATAAACATGTATGACTCTTTCCATGGAATATTATTCAGTTCCCGTATGAGGTGGGCCGAATCTCTGAGGTAACTATTCAGACTGAGTACATGAGGCTGCATCAATGTGTCAATATAATGGGCTAAATTTGCTGTTAATGAATCGATCCCTGATATGATAGGCCTCCCAGGGGGGTTGGCCAGATTTTTGTGGATCTTTGGGAGATGGTAAAAAAACGCCATGACCGGGTTTTTTACTGTCAAGAATCTTTTTTCTGCCATATTAAAAATATTTTTATCCATCCCTTTTTGAATTAAGTCTCGATATGCAAGGACGGCTCGGTCATATTTACTTCTGTCTACCACCCCATAGTAGACTGGGTCTGACAATATCCTAAGGGCTTCTTTAAGGTAGTCTTTTTTATTTTGTATGACAATGCCCCCCCCTTTGTCGGCTGCTCTAATAACTATATCTTTATTTTCTTTGAGGGAATCAAGGGCCTTTCTCTCATTCAGTGTTAAATTATTTTTAAAAATTCTTTTTTGGTTCACAGCTCTTTTAAGATCTGTCAAAACTAGGTCGCAAAAGGTTTTTAAAAAATGACCTTTGCTTTCTGTTGGATAAAACCTAGATTTCGGTTTGACTGCTGCATGGCAAAAAGGGGCCATTTCCATAGGGGTAGCGGGGGAAGTGTCCCCTTTTAATAAGAAGTGCCTTTTTAAAGTCAGTTTTCTAATATAATTCTGAACGTCCAAAAATAAATCAAAATCCTTTGATTTATACGATGGGCAGAAGGACAGTCCTCTATTTAATACCTGGATCTCTCCCTTATTCAGGGTATATTCTGATAGATTGAAAATAGGACTCGTGTTATTAGCGGGTCCTATAGATTTGGGGTCATGGATGTTATTGTCTCTTACTCCTGTTATAAGGTTTTTTTCTCTTTTTTGTTTAGATTTAAATCCTGCTCTGGTCCCTCTGCCGTGTTTTTTCTTTTTTTGGTGGTGGACCTTGGGACTAAAAAATCCGTAATGAGATTTGTCCTTTGATTTTTAGCCGATGGCAGAAAGGGAACTGATGGTTGAGATATACTAGTATTATCAATGATAATTTTCTCATTCGTTGGTACCGCCTCAGATACCAATGTAGTCATTTGTGTGTCAGGCAGAGAAATAGGATCATCATGGGTGGATAAGTTCAGTAAGTCAATGAAATCCTCCTCATGAGGCCTTGTGCTATTCCCTTCTGATTCTAAAAGGGCTCTTTCTTTTCTTATTCTTTCTATTTGGATTCGGATTCTGGCTAAATGTGCACGTGTCTCATCTGGGTTTAAGGGGACTGGATTTTCCGGGCAGGGAATGACAGTTTCTACAATATTGGGGGGAGAGACCCTCAAGGTGTTCATTTTATTAGCTGTACCAGAATTATTAGCCTGTGAGAAAACCTCATCAGCCAGTATATCGATCTCATCCGGGGTATCATTTCCTCTATTTGGATTGGGAATCAAAGGAACCTTTAATTTTCCCAGTGCTGCTGTATCGTTATCAGTCGGGGGGGTGCCACTTGAGGAAGTCCTAGTATATTTATGAAATTTACTGTTCACAAAACTTTTTCTGTTTCCATATGTGTTGTTTGCCATTGAACTATGCCTCCTATAGCTATTATTCCT
Source organism: Anomaloglossus baeobatrachus (assembly GCF_048569485.1). Classification (NCBI taxonomy): domain Eukaryota; kingdom Metazoa; phylum Chordata; class Amphibia; order Anura; family Aromobatidae; genus Anomaloglossus; species Anomaloglossus baeobatrachus. Next base: position 198,288,781 of record NC_134356.1, on the reverse strand, counting down.
AGGCATAGGAGCTGGTCTCTCCTTACGGAGGGTCGAAAAAGTTTGGCTCCTCTCTTGCCTGTCTCTTTGTAACTTTTTAGATTTTCGTATGATAGTGTCTTGTTCTAGTTGTATAAGGCGAGTGTTCAAGCCGGAATTCAGGTTTTTATACTCAGGGTGTAATAGAAAAGGGGTTAGATCTTTATAAAGTTCAGTGATCTTGCCCATAGAGATCAGAGCTATACTAGTCCTTTTTTCATGTAAACATAACAACATCCCTTGCATACAATTTGTGAAAAGGTTGTTCCACTTATCTGAAAAAACCGGATCTTGCGGAAAAGGGGAATCCCGTCTGATTTGGAGTCCTCTTGGACATAGTCTTTCGTCCATATAGATAGAAAGAAACCTGGCGTCCAGGCTATAGTGAAGTTCCTCCTTCATGAAATCCTCCAGGGTATGAAACAGTTTCTTCATGAGTGTGGTGTCCTCCTCTGTGAAAAGGATCCCGGAATCCATGCAGGTCTCCGTGTCAGTGTCATCTGGAGTTCCGACTGTTTGCATTATCAGCCTCTCCCTGGATGACAGGCGGTTATTGTAGTAATCCATGCCCCTCACGACAATGGGCCCTGGCGATCTTTCTGCTGCCGACTTTCCCAGAGAGAAAAGGATCTGGTCCGCACGGCCAAATCCGGTGTCCAACGGACTGAAGAGAGAATCTGAGGAGGGAAAAGGCGCAAGAAATAGGGTCTTACCCGGTATAAAGGTTTAAGGCAAAAAGGGATGGATACACTCACCTGATCAGGTTGTGACAGTCACAACCCCTGTGCAGACTTGTGTGAGTGCTGAAGTGGTTGAAGCTGCGGCCCCGTTGGAGAGAGTTAAATTGTTCGGAGTAAAAAGACGGGTTTATAAACCGCGCTAGAAACCACAAAGGGTGTTTGTAAAAATAAAGATTCTTTTAATAAACCATTCCTACGCGTTTCAGAGGTATACACACCTCCTTCTTCAGGGAAAAAACATACAGATATAAGGAATACAAGCACATTTATAGGAGTATCCAGGAGCAGTCACACTCCTGAAAAAACCATTAATCCCATGACTCATAGCCACGAGGAGTGAGACTACGTCATGATTGGAAACAACGTCATGATTGAAAAAAACACAAAAATGCATGAAGTTGTTAAAAAAGGGGGTTTCCCTCTACCAGATTTATAATGGAGAGTGTACCCTCCGTGGAGCAATAAAACCAGAAAAAGGAAAGAAGGAAAAAAAGAGAGACCGTTGCTTTTTTACGGCAAGAGGAGAAAGAAAAAAAGAAAAAAAGAAGGAAAAAATGTTCAATATATGACCGGACTTGAACCTAAGGGAATGTCAGGGGAAACAATGGGAGAGAGAATCTCTATCCACTATTCTATCCTTTGGGGAGTATTATGCAACAGTGGCTACGAGAGATCCATGAGGCTCAAAGCTAAAATGTGAACTAAAATACATTTATGGAAATGAGATGTGTGTGATCCTTTTATTTAGTGCTTGTACAAAAGTGAAAGCCTGGGGCTTCCGTATAGAAGCAAGGAGACAAGCTAATGTCTCTCCGAGATGAGTAGAGAATGACAATTGTTTCAAAAGAAAGGAGGGGAGGGGGGGGGGAGGGAATTCTTACGAGGGGGATGCGTATCCCCGTAGTGAAAGAATACATTGGAAATTCGGACCGTGGGAAAAAAACTAGGGGGACGCATGCGTAGAACAGAGAAAGTGAGTGGTTTCCAATAATGAAAGGTGGTTTGAGTTCAAACCGTGGGAAAAAACAGAATAGCGCATGCGTTGAACGGGGGTTTAAGAGAAAGTGTCCTAATTCACCGCTATATGCAGGGAAAAAAAAAGGGGGGGGAGGGAAATTTTAGGGCTTTGTGTATTGATTATATGGAAAAACATACATATAAAAAATTATTATATAAAGGAGATCGCTCTATAAGCACTATATATGTAAAAAAAGGGGGGGGGTATATAATGTGAGGAAACTTGTGCCTCTACATTTGATGGAAGGAAGGGGAGAGAAAGTGGGGGGGTGGGGTCTGAAGGAAGGAAGGGTGTTGAGGAAAGGGATAGTTTCACTAAGTGAATTTAAGGATCGTGGAATCACTGATAAATAAGATTGTGTGAGATTAAAAGTTATTAAAATTATTCTAGTGTATGTTATGAAAATTAATGTAGATCATAAGATTGTGAAAAAATAGGGGATAGAATAAAACTGTGTAAAGTGGAGGGTATTTAAACGGTATATTTAGAGAAATGAGTGAAAAATGGGAGCATAACAAAAACTCCAGAAATTGAGCCTGTGTATAGAATTATAATAAAGATATAGTCATATATAAAAGAGAATATTTGTGAAATAGAAATATAGAAAAAATGCTAATTTCAAATGAAGCAGACCGTGACCATAAATATATAAAAAAACATGACATAATGAAAAAGGAAAAACGCGCTTGGAACAAAATTAAAAGGTACAACCATCACATGCCATGGACAATGAAAGCAAGTAGCATCCTCAATTTACTGCTGTTACAAAAATTAAATATAACGCCATTAGTTGAAGGCAAAATTATATATATACCTATGCTATTGTTACATTCTTGTGGGGACATGGATATGTACAATAAACAAATTTGTGATAATTATTAATAATTTATAAAAAATTATTAAATTATAATTTTATTATTCATGAAGGAATCTTTCTGGAAAATATTTTAGGTATCTGGAAACTATCGGGTTAGCAGTTTTAGCTAAAAACGGGGATAATAAATCAAAAATTATCAAAAATTACTCTCAGAGATAGATGCTATGTGATAGATGATTATGGGACCCTTCTGGGAACGAATGTTGTATCTATATTAAAAGGCAATATTGATGATCGTACTTGCAATAAGAATGGTAGTGGTGAAATACATTAGTATCGCAATATAATAACATCATAAAATGATAAAAACATAATCGACACTTGTGGCCGCACTGTATTCAAACATACGTCATTATTTAGGGCTGTCCTGTTTCTCCTTTTTCCTGGAAAGTGACAACAGGATCCCCCAAACTCAGAAAGAATTTTTAACAGAAGGAATGAGCTTTATCATTCATAATAACTATTTCACTTTTGATAACAAATTGTACCACCAACGCCTTGGCACAGCAATGGGGTCGAAGGCAGCATGTACATATGCTAATCTTTTTATGGGTTTTTTTGAGACAATTTTTATAGAGAATGGCCAATACGACAAGGGTATCATTATATATAAAAGGTACATCGACGATTTATTTATCATCTGGGATTGTGACCACTCTGATATTGGGACATTTTTAGGCAATCTAAATGGGAACGACTGGGGCTTGTCTTTTACATCAACCACACATAAAGAGGAGATTAATTTCCTGGATCTCACCATTTTTCATTGCAACGATAAAATTCATACAAAAACCTATTTTAAAAAAGTCGATGCAAACGGATATATCCATTTTAATAGCGAACATTATAATAAATGGTTGATGAATATTCCTCTTAATCAATATAAAAGGATCAGAAGGAATTGCTCACAGGATATAGATTTTAAAGAACAAGTGGGGACCCTAAAGGGACGTTTTTTGGAGAAAAACTACCCAAAATCCCTTATCCAGAGAGCTTATCAAGAAACCAGTAAAATTAAACAGGTGGACCTTATCACACCTAGTAAAAATCCATCTACTTCAGAGTCCCCCACTAATAGTAACATAAGAAATTATGCTCTAAATTTTATTACCACGTATAGCAGGGAAAATAAAATAATAAGGGAGGTTTTTGAGAAAAATTGGGGTATTTTACAAAATGATCCCATACTAAAATCCATATTACCCAACAAACCCGGGGTCACTTTCAGGCGGGCTCCCACAATCAAGAACATTGTGGCACCCAGCAGACTGAGGACCCAAACAACAGGACATAAACCCACCCTTCTAGAGGGTTCCTACAAATGCGGCGCAAGGAATTGTCTGTGCTGCAGGAGTATACAGCACAAGAAAAAGACTTTTAGCTCCTTGGGGGGCTCTGAGATTTTTCATATTAAAAACCATCTGACATGTCAATCGGATTATGTGATTTACCTGATAGATTGCATATGTGGCAAGCAATATATAGGGAGGACCAGTCAGCCCCTCCATAACAGACTGAACTCACATCGTCACAACATAAAGACTGGTTTCTTGTTGCATGGACTTTCTAAGCACTGCACGATCCAGCACAATAAGACTTTTGACTTCAGGATCACACCAATTGAGCAAATCCCCCTGAGCATTAACAATAGAATGGAAGCCCTCAGTAGGAAAGAAACTTATTGGATCCATAGACTCAATACCTTGAAACCTTTTGGATTAAATGAAATTACGGATTTGTTTTATTGAAGAGATTTTATTTCATTTTATCCCCGTTTTATTCTTATTATTCCCTTTGAAATATTTTACAATATTTTCATTTTTCCCTTGAAAAACCTTTTCATTTTGCCTAAAAAGTTTTTTATTCTCTTAAAAAGTTTCTACTCCCCCAAAAAAACCCCCTCTCCTCCCCCCTCTTTTTTGTATCATAAGAGTACCTCAATCAAGTGTCGATTATGTTTTTATCATTTTATGATGTTATTATATTGCGATACTAATGTATTTCACCACTACCATTCTTATTGCAAGTACGATCATCAATATTGCCTTTTAATATAGATACAACATTCGTTCCCAGAAGGGTCCCATAATCATCTATCACATAGCATCTATCTCTGAGAGTAATTTTTGATTTATTATCCCCGTTTTTAGCTAAAACTGCTAACCCGATAGTTTCCAGATACCTAAAATATTTTCCAGAAAGATTCCTTCATGAATAATAAAATTATAATTTAATAATTTTTTATAAATTATTAATAATTATCACAAATTTGTTTATTGTACATATCCATGTCCCCACAAGAATGTAACAATAGCATAGGTATATATATAATTTTGCCTTCAACTAATGGCGTTATATTTAATTTTTGTAACAGCAGTAAATTGAGGATGCTACTTGCTTTCATTGTCCATGGCATGTGATGGTTGTACCTTTTAATTTTGTTCCAAGCGCGTTTTTCCTTTTTCATTATGTCATGTTTTTTTATATATTTATGGTCACGGTCTGCTTCATTTGAAATTAGCATTTTTTCTATATTTCTATTTCACAAATATTCTCTTTTATATATGACTATATCTTTATTATAATTCTATACACAGGCTCAATTTCTGGAGTTTTTGTTATGCTCCCATTTTTCACTCATTTCTCTAAATATACCGTTTAAATACCCTCCACTTTACACAGTTTTATTCTATCCCCTATTTTTTCACAATCTTATGATCTACATTAATTTTCATAACATACACTAGAATAATTTTAATAACTTTTAATCTCACACAATCTTATTTATCAGTGATTCCACGATCCTTAAATTCACTTAGTGAAACTATCCCTTTCCTCAACACCCTTCCTTCCTTCAGACCCCACCCCCCCACTTTCTCTCCCCTTCCTTCCATCAAATGTAGAGGCACAAGTTTCCTCACATTATATACCCCCCCCCTTTTTTTACATATATAGTGCTTATAGAGCGATCTCCTTTATATAATAATTTTTTATATGTATGTTTTTCCATATAATCAATACACAAAGCCCTAAAATTTCCCTCCCCCCCCTTTTTTTTCCCTGCATATAGCGGTGAATTAGGACACTTTCTCTTAAACCCCCGTTCAACGCATGCGCTATTCTGTTTTTTCCCACGGTTTGAACTCAAACCACCTTTCATTATTGGAAACCACTCACTTTCTCTGTTCTACGCATGCGTCCCCCTAGTTTTTTTCCCACGGTCCGAATTTCCAATGTATTCTTTCACTACGGGGATACGCATCCCCCTCGTAAGAATTCCCTCCCCCCCCCCCCTCCCCTCCCCTCCTTTCTTTTGAAACAATTGTCATTCTCTACTCATCTCGGAGAGACATTAGCTTGTCTCCTTGCTTCTATACGGAAGCCCCAGGCTTTCACTTTTGTACAAGCACTAAATAAAAGGATCACACACATCTCATTTCCATAAATGTATTTTAGTTCACATTTTAGCTTTGAGCCTCATGGATCTCTCGTAGCCACTGTTGCATAATACTCCCCAAAGGATAGAATAGTGGATAGAGATTCTCTCTCCCATTGTTTCCCCTGACATTCCCTTAGGTTCAAGTCCGGTCATATATTGAACATTTTTTCCTTCTTTTTTTCTTTTTTTCTTTCTCCTCTTGCCGTAAAAAAGCAACGGTCTCTCTTTTTTTCCTTCTTTCCTTTTTCTGGTTTTATTGCTCCACGGAGGGTACACTCTCCATTATAAATCTGGTAGAGGGAAACCCCCTTTTTTAACAACTTCATGCATTTTTGTGTTTTTTTCAATCATGACGTTGTTTCCAATCATGACGTAGTCTCACTCCTCGTGGCTATGAGTCATGGGATTAATGGTTTTTTCAGGAGTGTGACTGCTCCTGGATACTCCTATAAATGTGCTTGTATTCCTTATATCTGTATGTTTTTTCCCTGAAGAAGGAGGTGTGTATACCTCTGAAACGCGTAGGAATGGTTTATTAAAAGAATCTTTATTTTTACAAACACCCTTTGTGGTTTCTAGCGCGGTTTATAAACCCGTCTTTTTACTCCGAACAATTTAGATGGGAAAAGAGACAGATGGGGAAAGAGACAGAGGGGGAAAAGAGACAGAGGGGAAAAGAGACAGAGGGGGAAAAGAGCCGGAGGGGGAAAAGAGGTGGAGGGGGAAAGAGACAGAGGGGGAAAGAGACAGACTGGGAAAGAGACAGACAGAGGGTGAAAGAGACAGACAGAGGGGGAAAGAGAAAGACAGAGGGGGAAAGAGACAAACAGAGGGGGAAAGAGACAAACAGAGGGGGAAAGAGATGGACAGAGGGGGAAGAGACAGAGGGGGAAAGAGACAGATGGGGAAAGAGACAGACAGAGGGGGAAAGAGACAAACAGAGGGGGAAAGAGATGGACAGAGGGGGAAAAAGACAGAGGGGGAAAGAGACAGATGGGGAAAGAGACAGACGGGGAAAGAGACAGACAGGGAAAGAGACAGACGGGGAAAGAGACAGATGGGTAAAGAGACAGATGGGTAAAGAGACAGATGGTGAAAGAGACAGAGGAGGAAAAGAGTCAGATGGGAAAAGAGACAGATGGGGAAAGAGACAGAGGGGGAAAAGAGACAGAGGGGAAAAGAGACAGAGGGGGAAAGAGACAGAGGGGGAAAAGAGACAGAGGGGAAAAGAGACAGAGGGGGAAAAGAGCCGGAGGGGGAAAAGAGGTGGAGGGGGAAAGATACAGAGGGGGAAAGAAACAGACGGGGAAAGAGACAAAAGGGGAAAGCGAGAGGGGGAAAGAGACAGAGGGGGAAAGAGATAGAGGGAGAAAAAGACAGACTGGGAAAGAGACAGAGGGGGAAAGAGACAGAGGGGCAAAGAGACAGAGGGGGAAAATAGACAGAGTGGGAAAGAGACAGAGGGGGAAAGAGACAGAGGGGAAAAGAGACAGACTAGGAAAGAGACAGAGACAGAGGGAGAAAGAGACAGAGAGGGAAAAGAGACAGAGGGGGGAAAGAGACAGAGGGGAAAAGAGACAGACCTGGAATGAGACAGACAGAGAGACTGATACAGAGACAGACAGAGAGATATACACAGACAGACATAGAGACATGGATAGAGACAGACAGACAGACAGACAGACTGGGAGAGAGACAAAGAGACAGTTACTATCCCGGGCAATGCCGGGGCACTACAGCTGGTATATATATATGTATATATATATACATACAGTGCCTACAAGTAGTATTCAACCCTCTGCAGATTTAGCAGGTTTGATAAAATGGTTTTGCCAGGGTGTCACACACCCTCTTGGTAAAACACAGCCCGTCCTCGGGCTGTCCGGGCACCGACATTTATTGAACGGGAACTGAAAAAGGATAAACAGTTTTACAAGTATACTAACAATGGTACAATTACAGTGCCTACAAGTAGTCTTCAACCCCCTGCAGATTTAGCAGGTTTGATAAGATGCAAATAAGTTAGAGCCTGCAAACTTCAAACAAGAGCAGGATTTATTAACAGATGCATTAATCTTACAAACCAACAAGTTATGTTGCTCAGTTAAATTTTAATAAATTTTCAACATAAAAGTGTGGGTCAATTATTATTCAACCCCTAGGTTTAATACTTTGTGGAATAACCCTTGTTTGCAATTACAGCTAATAATCGTCTTTTATAAGACCTGATCAGGCCGGCCCAGGTCTCTGGAGTTATCTTGGCCCACTCCTCCATGCAGATCTTCTCCAAGTTATCTAGGTTCTTTGGGTGTCTCATGTAGACTTTAATCTTGAGCTCCTTCCACAAGTTTTCAATTGGGTTAAGGTCAGGAGACTGACTAGGCCACTGCAACACCTTGATTTTTTTCCCTCTTGAACCAGGCCTTGGTTTTCTTGGCTGTGTGCTTTGGGTCGTTGTCTTGTTGGAAGATGAAATGACGACCCATCTTAAGATCCTTGATGGAGGAGCGGAGGTTCTTGGCCAAAATCTCCAGCTAGGCCGTGCTATCTATCTTCCCATGGATGCGGACCAGATGGCCAGGCCCCTTGGCTGAGAAACAGCCCCACAGCATGATGCTGCCACCACCATGCTTGACTGTAGGGATGGTATTCTTGGGGTCGTATGCAGTGCCATCCAGTCTCCAAACGTCACGTGTGTGGTTAGCACCAAAGATCTCGATCTTGGTCTCATCAAACCAGAGAACCTTGAACCAGTCTGTCTCAGAGTCCTCCAAGTGATCATGAGCAAACTGTAGACGAGCCTTGACATGACGCTTTGAAAGTAAAGGTACCTTACGGGCTCGTCTGGAACGGAGACCATTGCGGTGGAGTACGTTACTTATGGTATTGACTGAAACCAATGTCCCCACTGCCATGAGATCTTCCCGGAGCTCCTTCCTTGTTGTCCTTGGGTTAGCCTTGACTCTTCGGACAAGCCTGGCCTCGGCACGGGTGGAAACTTTCAAAGGCTGTCCAGGCCGTGGAAGGCTAACAGTAGTTCTATAAGCCTTCCACTTCCGGATGATGCTCCCAACAGTGGAGACAGGTGGGCCCAACTCCTTGGAAAGGGTTTTGTACCCCTTGCCAGCCTTGTGACCCTCCACGATCTTGTCTCTGATGACCTTGGAATGCTCCTTTGTCTTTCCCATGTTGACCAAGTATGAGTGCTGTTCACAAGTTTGGGGAGGGTCTTAATTAGTCAGAAAAGGCTGGAAAAAGAGATAATTAATCCAAACATGTGAAGCTCATTGTTCTTTGTGCCTGAAATACTTCTTAATTTTTTAGGGGAACCAAACAGAATTCTTGTGGTTTGAGGGGTTGAATAATAAATGACCCTCTGAATAAACTTTTCACAATTTAAAAAAAAAATAAAAAAAGAAATAACATTCTTTTTTGCTGCAGTGCATTTCACACTTCCAGGCTGATCTACAGTCCAAATGTCACAATGCCAAGTTAATTCCGAATGTGTAAACCTGCTAAATCTGCAGGAGGTTGTATACTACTTGTAGGCACTGTATATACAGTTAGGTCCAGAAATATTTGGACAGTGACGCAAGTTTTGTTATTTTAGCTGTTTACAAAAACATGTTCAGAAATACAATTATATATATAATATGGGCTGAAAGTGCACACTCCCAGCTGCAATATGAGAGTTTTCACATCCAAATTGGAGAAAGGGTTTAGGAATCATAGCTCTGTAATGCATAGCCTCCTCTTTTTCAAGGGACCAAAAGTAATTGGACAAGGGACTCTAAGGGCTGCAATTAACTCTGAAGGCGTCTCCCTCGTTAACCTGTAATCAATGAAGTAGTTAAAAGGTCTGGGGTTGATTACAGATGTGTGGTTTTGCATTTGGAAGCTGATGCTGTGACCAGACAACATGCGGTCTAAGAAACTCTCAATTGAGGTGAAGCAGAACATCCTGAGGCTGAAAAAAAAGAAAAAATCAATCAGAGAGATAGCAGACATGCTTGGAGTAGCAAAATCAACAGTCGGGTACATTCTGAGAAAAAAGGAATTGACTGGTGAGCTTGGGAACTCAAAAAGGCCTGGGCATCCACGGATGACAACAGTGGTGGATGATCGCCGTATACTTTCTTTGGTGAAGAAGAACCCGTTCACAACATCAACTGAAGTCCAGAACACTCTCAGTGAAGTAGGTGTATCTGTCTCTAAGTCAACAGTAAAGAGAAGACTCCATGAAAGTAAATACAAAGGGTTCACATCTAGATGCAAACCATTCATCAATTCCAAAAATAGACAGGCCAGAGTTAAATTTGCTGAAAAACACCTCATGAAGCCAGATCAGTTCTGGAAAAGTATTCTATGGACAGATGAGACAAAGATCAACCTGTACCAGAATGATGGGAAGACAAAAGTTTGGAGAAGAAAAGGAACGGCACATGATCCAAGGCACACCACATCCTCTGTAAAACATGGTGGAGGCAACGTGATGGCATGGGCAGGCATGGCTTTCAATGGCACTGGGTCACTTGTATTTATTGATGACATAACAGCAGACAAGAGTAGCCGGATGAATTCTGAAGTGTACCGGGATATACTTTCAGCCCAGATTCAGCCAAATGCCGCAAAGTTGATCGGACGGCGCTTCATAGTACAGATGGACAATGACCCCAAACATACAGCCAAAGCTACCCAGGAGTTCATGAGTGCAAAAAAGTGGAACATTCTGCAATGGCCAAGTCAATCACCAGATCTTAACCCAATTGAGCATGCATTTCACTTGCTCAAATCCAGACTTAAGACGGAAAGACCCACAAACAAGCAAGACCTGAAGGCTGTGGCTGTAAAGGCCTGGCAAAGCATTAAAGGAGGAAACCCAGCGTTTGGTGATGTCCATGGGTTCCAGACTTAAGGCAGTGATTGCCTCCAAAGGATTTGCAACAAAATATTGAAAATAAAAATATTTTGTTTGGGTTTGGTTTATTTGTCCAATTACTTTTGACCTCCTAAAATGTGGAGTGTTTGTAAAGAAATGTGTACAATTCCTACAATTTCTATCAGATATTTTTGTTCAAACCTTCAAATTAAACGTTACAATCTGCACTTGAATTCTGTTGTAGAGGTTTCATTTCAAATCCAATGTGGTGGCATGCAGAGCCCAACTCGCGAAAATTGTGTCACTGTCCAAATATTTCTGGACCTAACTGTATGTATATATATATATATATATATATATATATATATATATATATATATGAATAAACAAAGAAAAAAAATATATATATATATATATATATATATTTATATATATACCATCATACAATAATCCCTCTATATACTATGGAGGACCTGTTTTAAAAAAAATAAGTGCGGCTAGCCAGAGAATTCAGACTCTTGTGTGGAATGGATGAGGCTGTAAAATGCAGAATGCCAGTCTAAATGCTTCCTTTCTTCATTTCTGACAACTTGTTTAAACAATCTGGGTCTGCAAACTGAACTCTTGTTTTCAACCCTCTGTATATAAAGAAACTTACAAAGCTACACCATTATATGACCTAACTGTAAAAACATTTCTGTATTCAACTACAGCTTTATCCCTAAATGGACTTCAGACTAAAATACATATATCTAAGCATATTGCTATAAAGTGTAGAAAGTGAAGTATCAAGATGTATAGGATTTCCTCATTCACAGCATATTAACACTAGTGAATGTGTTCAAATGTGAACAAACAATGCAGTTTTTTTTAGTCTTTATACTAAGTGGGTGCTCGACTCATTCACAATAAGGAGATTCAGTGAAACTATAGAGTGCTTGGATGATGCATTGAACTACTAAGAAGGGATTTAACCTTTAAGCGAAACTTTAGCTTAAAGGTTAAATCCCCACTTAGCACGGTAGTTCAATGCTGAGACAGAATAACATCATCAAAGCACCAGCCACAGTAGGTGAGGACTCCGGAAACAGTGAAGCAGGTGGTACAATAATGTTTCCCCAACTCCTATAGGAACATCAAATCACAGAAAACTACACTGTTTCCATAATTCCCAAGTTGCAGGAACAGTTCAGCTCACTTTGCTACGCAATTTCTGAAAATCCCATAAACGTTTTTGGGAATTGCAAAAGCATTGTCAAGTAGGCAGTAATAAGGGAAAAGCTTAGAAAGACACATATCGGGGTTCCTATGGCGAATCTAGTACTTGCACTTTATTATGGCTAAGAACATTATTTCCTCCCTCATATACCTATATGATTTATGCTATCATGTTGATTACTTTTCAATATATACTCTTTTGTTGGTGCAACCCTAGTTATGATGATAAAGAGATGCTATTATTATTATTATTATTATTATGTAACCTTCTATTGTGCTTATTAATCTTTCATACCTTGAATCTTCCTTTATTGACTATTTTCTCACTTTTTTATTGTTACTTTATAAAATAGATTTTTATATATCTTTAGTGAATGCTAATTAGAGATGAATGAACCTATTGAGTTCATGTTCACCAATTTCAGATTCGGTACAAGCCTTGGCCTCTTCATTCGGGCTAGGCTATGGGAGCACTTTGCTCAAAAGTAGGCAATGTTCGGTAACTGTTCGTTTGCAGAAAACCCACTCTCAGGGTCATGTCAGGTATTGGCATGACTATGATTGGCCAAAGAAATCACTGTAAAAAAAGGAAGCAAAATGATTAAAACATGGCATACTTACTGAGGCTCTCCGCGGCTGTAACTGCTCCCGTGGCTGTACTTGTAAGGCTGCTCATTATCCCTCATTAATAATCACTGCTTTCTACCTCCACAGGCATCTTTGATTGGCTACAGTCAGAACCCTCCCCCAGACATTGTCTGTGATTGATATGTGTGGGTCTCTCTCATGGTGTAAAATAAATAAATAAAACAATAAATAAATAAAACAATTGGTGTAGGGTCCACCTATCGATTGATAAATGCACAGAAAAAGTCCGTGGCTACAGGCTGCAGTCCAAGGCCATGCGCTTATCTTGGCTGAGTATCAAAATAAGAGAAACTGCATGTGACTTTTTTTTTAAAAAAATATTTAAATAAATAATTAAAAAAAAAACAGTGTGCCATCCCCCACATTTTGATACCGAGCCATGATAAAATCAAACAGCTGGGGGCTGATATTCTCAGGCTGGGGAGACCCATGCTTATTAGGCCCCCCCAGCCTAAAAATAGCAGCCTGCAGTCCCCCAGGATTGTTGCATCCATTAGATGCAACAATCCCAACACTTTACCTGGTTCTTCCCGATTGCCCTGGTTTGGTGGCAATCAGGGTAGTAAGGGGTTAATAACAGCTGTCAGCTGCCACTAAACCCTAGATTAGTAATGCAGAGGGTCTATGAGACCCACATTACTAATCTGTAAGTGAAAGTAAATAAACACAAACACAAAAAAATTCCTTTATTTGAAGTAAAAAACAAAAAAGTACCCTATTTCACCAATTTATTAACCCCCAAAACACCCATGAAGGTCCACCGTAATCCACATAAGGTCTCATGATGATCCCAGCTCTACTGCATCTGTAGTTACAGCACTTGACCAAAGAACATGACCACCCACTGTACCTGCAGGCAGAGAATGAATGATGTTGATCAGCAGTGACATCAATCAGGTGAGCTGTGACCACATCTGGAGGTTCCCATGGCCCTCCACCTGTGACCGCAGGTTACCTGACCTCAGGGGACTTCAATGAACTCAGTGACATCACCTCAGGTGGGTCTATGGTACTGTAAAAATAAATAGATAAAAAATTGGCATAGGGTCCCCCCATATTATGATACCCAGCAAAGATAAGGAATACTGCTACAGGCTGCAGCCCCCAGCCATGCACTTATCTTGGCTGAGTATCAAAACAAGAGGAACCGCATATGGCTTTTTGTAAAAGGAAAATTATTTAAATAAATAATTAAAAAAAAAACGGTGTGCGGCGCCCTCCAAAATTTGATACCCAACCATGATAAAGCACGACAGCTGGGGGATGGTATTCTCAGGCTGGTGGGGAGACCCATACTTATTAGGCCTCCCAACCTAAAAATAGCAGCCTGCAGCCTCCCAGGATTGCCGTCTCCATTAGATGTGACAATCCCAGCACTTTACCTGGTTCTTCCTGATTGCCTTGGTGCTGTGGAAATCGGGGTAATAAGGGGTTAATCACAGCTCATAGCTGCCACTAAGCCCTAGATTATTAATGGGGAAGTCTATAAGACCCCCCTATTACTAATCTGTAAGTGAAAGTAAACACAAACACCAAAAAAAATCCTCTATTTGAAATAAAAGACAATAAAGCCCCCCATTTCACCAATTAATTAACGCCCAAAATACCCCTGAAGCTTTGGAGTAGTCCTCACAAGGTCCCATGAAGATCCCGGCTCTGCTATATCTGAAATTACAGGGCACAGTCAAAGAATATGATCGCCCACTCTAACTGCAGGCAGAGAAAGAACCATGGCAATCATGACAACAATCATAACATCATTGAGGTGAGCTGCAGCCACAGTTGCAGGTTCCCACGGCTCTCCACCTGTGACCGCAGGTAACCTGCCCTCAGGGGATCTTTGGAGATTTTATTTTATGTCCCTGTCTAAATAAAACAAATAAATAACCCAGTCTAACTAGTATTTATTTATTATTTTTTAAATATTTTATCTTTTAGCTCTAACCATAACCCTCACTCTTACCCTAGCCCTAGCTCTAACTCAAACCCTAGTTAAGAAAGAAAGAAAAAATAATTATAAAATATAAAATTTAAAAACAATTACCCTGGCTAGAAGATTTTAATCTAGCTAGAAAATTGATATTGTTCTTCAGTGACAGACCTTATAGTGTATCTCTCTCCTCTCCCAGAACAACTACAAGGGGGAGAGGAGGTCGGCACACCCAAGTACTCCCAACCTTTTCTAAATATTTGCGTTTTGAACACTGTGATAGGGTCTATCACAGTGTTCAAATGTCAGGAACTAATCAAATTTGTTCCTGACAGTTGCTAGGTGCTTGAGGAAGATCTTGACGGAAGCACAACACATGTGCCCGCCATTTTGGACTGGGACTAACAGGAGGCAAGCTGGAGGAGGACTTTTACCAAGGTACCGTGGAAGACTGGGAGTGACCTTTTCCCTTTCATCTGACATATTTGATCATGTCAGATGAGAGTGAAATTATTTTTTACCGCAGATCATACTTTTTTTATATGATCTCAGTAAAACCGGCTCTGATCATGTTTTCCAGGGTCTCAGCTTCCTCCAGTAGCTGAGAGCCCGGAGAATTTCCAGTGATTGGGGGGTGCTACAGGCTTATTCCTGTTCACCGTTTTTAAGTGAGCGAATAAGGCTCCTTAGTGTCCTCCGTTTATATGCATATCACAGTCGCTAAGGTGTTAATCTTATTGGTAGTTGGTGTAACAAGAAAAAAATCTAAATTACATAATTTCACTTTTTTGGTTGCCACAACATTGAAAAAAAAATACAATAAAAGGAAATCAAAACAACATATCAACCCCAATATGGTACGGTATCAGCAAAAATGGCAGCTCAGTGTGCAAATGATAAGCCCTCACACAGTCCAAGACCCCGAAAAATGAGAACGTTACGGTTCTCGAAAAATGGCAACAAAAGCAAAAATATTGTTTTCACTAGTTTACGATTTTTTTTTCACCACTTAAATAAAATAAAACGGCACATGTTTGATATCTGTGTACTCGTATTGCCAGGTAAGTTTTAGGTATATGGAACATGGAAATTAAGAAATCCCAAAAACATTGAAGAATTTGCAATTTCATCTAATTAGGATTTTTTTTCCTTTTTTCCAGTACACTATGTGGCATAATGAATAGTCATTATAAAAGTACAGTTCGTCCCACAAAAAAAAAAAAGCCCTCATACGGCTATTTGGCTGGACAAATAAATAGATTATGGCTCTTGGGCGAATGGAAGTCTGGCGGCCCTGAGGCTTCACTCGCCACAGGGTACTGCATCTCTTTTAAGATGTAGTACTCATCCTGGGTAAGGAGAGGTTAATCGCTGGTAAATCTCACATTCACAACCACACAGTCATGTGCCTTCCCACTGGGGGGATGGCCTGGGGTAAATAGGGGGGTGGCCATCATGAAGCATGGGACTTTCCCGGTCACCAGAACAGGCACCTGGGGGTCGGGCACCACTTGGGGAAAAGGGAAGGAGCATCTTCACACATACTCAATTAGCCTCGGGCACAGCTTGACGCACTTGGGGACCTCGGTCCACTTTCTTCTATTTCACATTTCTGGGAGCACCATAGGGCCCGTGGCTTGGAGCGTCCAGGTCAGCCCGGGTTCTCAACAGCTACATGGGATTCCAGGGTCTGCGGTGAGTGCAGGAAACACCAGCGACCCGTTCCATATTCCATATACCCGAGGATTGGAGGGACCCCGACCAGAAAGGACTCAGTGGGAACAATGGCGGTGACCTCGAATTGCTCGGGATCGGCTGGGGTCCATCATAGCGGTGACCAGTGGTTCGAGTGCGGCAACCGGGTTACTTAAAGAACTGTGAGTAAAACACCTGGAACCTGCAGAGGCTGTGTCCACCTGTCATTCCCGGCGCTGCCGCCCCGCGCCTCGGTGCCCACCACCACTACTCCCCTCATCAGCCTCCCCAGGGCCTGCTCCACCTGTGGGGAGCAGAAACACCTCGGCTGCTACTACCATCCGCCCCGGAGGACTGCGACAGCAATGGCGGCTAATTCCCTGGCCGCATACCGCAGGTGGCCTCACGAAATCAACCTCCACCATCATCCTTTCCCCCTCTCTCTCCGTGTACACCTCGGGGTCACAAAACCGGGCAAGGCCACCCGTGATATTCCCTGACCCTCATTGGCCCATTGATGAGTATTTTCCCCCGACCCCCTGGGGTGTTACAGAAGGAAAAACGAAAAACTGAAAATCCCCTGGGTTGAAGGAGTTAAGTAGGTAGATTTCAAGTTATGCCTAATGTAATGTATACAGTATATTACGTTGCCTATAGTATCTCACGGTAGAAGCAAATACATTTTTTTTCTGGATTTTGGCGTGTATGCTAGCCCAACAGATGACAAAGAATCACTCTTTTGGCATCTTTTGGAAAAATAGGGCCTTAAGCACATGTTTTGTACAAGGGCTAGCGTTATCAGTGCATACACTGAGCATACAGAAGAAATGTAACTATGAACATGGTGTCACATTCCTTAACTGCTATTGCTTATCCATGACCTGTGTTTTTGGCTCTAAGTCATATAACAAAATACAAATCCCCTATGATCTGTTTACCTTGTTAATTAAGATATACACTCTGTCGGAATGCAATAATGTCATATAAACTGAATAATTGCATCACGAATAGCCAAAATCTCTAAGTTAATATGTGTAAACTCGAGGAGGTCAGTTAAGGTCCTGGTTTTACCATCACAGGATATGTGCGAGGCATGCTAGTTGGATAATTATTTCATGTCAGCAACATATCTGTTTATACACAAATCAGCTCTGTAAAACCATGATTAAATGCACAGTGCTACAAATGCCAATTTTCATTTCTCGACCCAATGTAAATTTACAGGAAGTTTAAAATGAGGTATTTCAACAAAGTATTTTACAGAGTTCTTTTCCCCAGATTTAATCCATCCCCGTATGACTTTCATTTCCAAAAGTGCCTTTATGCTTTTACCATGTGTCTCCAGACTCTCTGAACCTAGTAAAGTGCAGTCACTTAGCAAGCTACATTCCCAATGTATTCTGCACTCGGAGCTTAAAATGTGGTTATGCTTAACCCAAATCACTTGGACTTTTAATACCAGGCAAATGTGGCCTCTTCTCTGGCATTGAAACCATACAATTGCAATCATTGTGGATTTTTACAAGAAAGTACATCTGTTTGGCTATGAACTACTAAATTTAAAAAAAAAATGAACATAACAAATGCAATTTGTAATAAAATGAGATGAAGGCTAGAAAAAACAAATGCAGCAGTTTAGTGATATGCTGATTCCGAAATATGATTAAATGACTTTAATCAAATGCGTCATTAATTTGCTTTCGGAACATGTTCACAATCTACCCTAGCTCATACTGTCATTATTGTGGAATTAGAAGTCATATGGAAATCATTGAATATGCTGGACGCATTAACGTTAAGTCTCAGCACAGAAAATTCAAATAAATTTAGGACCAAAATGTAATTTGTGTTTAAACTTCACAAAATAAATGGACTTTATGCAATCCTACAATATCAGGAACAATGATATGAAATGAAAAATTGCTTGCCACGGAAAAAAAAATATATATATATACAGTATTTTTCAGATTATAAGACACACTTTCCTCCCAAACACGTATGAGGAAAAAGAGAGGTACGTCTTCTAAGCCGAATGTAGCTTACCGGGGAGGTGCTGGAGAAGGCTCACAGGAGGCAGGGGCGATGCTGCTGGCGGTGCGCTGAGTGCTCTGTGGCACTGTGGTCTCTGAAGCTCTGCGGGTGGTTAGGCATCCTGAATGTTGGAGGTGCAGGCTTGAAATAATGGCACCTAGAGTCAGCACATGCGCAAATGGAGCGCTCGGCTTAAAAACTTATCTGTGCACGCGCCGCCTCTGTCCCATTTATCTCCCAGCAGCAGACTTAAGAAAAATCGAGCTTGTGCAGATGAGATCTTTGCTTGTGAATAGCTCAGTTTACGCATGCGCTGACTCAATTTCCTTGAAGCCCACACCGCCCACAGTTCCTGGATGTTGTTCCTGCCTCACAGCACCACCGTCTGCAGCGAGCATCTGGGACAGCTGCTGCACAGCATTGCCCTACTCCAGCACTGCCCCTGCCTCCTCTGACCCCGCACCACCACCGCTGCCATCTCCCCTCCGTAATACACCACCGGATTATAAGATGGACCCCAAATTTTATTTTAACTTTTTTTTTCTCTAAATTTGGGGTGTGTCTTATAATCCGTAGCATCTTATAAAACGAAAAATATGGTATATGAGGTACATATGTACATACATACAGTACCAGTCAATAATTTGGACACGCCTGTTCATGCAATGGTTTTCCTTGTTCTTGCTGGAAATTGCACAATGTAAATTCAGACTGAAGGAAGCAAAACCAAGAAGGAGGAACACATATGGAAAAATGAGTAAAAAAAGGAATATCACACAACGCATAGTATGTTAAACCTCGAATATCTCAAAGTACAGTACCCCCCTTTTACTCTGATGCCAGATTTACACCCTCTTAACATTTTCTCAAGCAGTTTCATCAGCTAGCCACCTGCAATGGCTTTCAATGGACACATATCCTTCATCAAGAGTTCATTGGTAGAGTTTCTAGCCTTCAGAAGATGTTTGCGACCATTGTGTATTTTGCAGAGGCAATAACAGTGCAGAGTTCCATAAAGTGCTGAGCCCTATTTGACAACTGTTCTAATCTAGAGTATAGCAGAGACCAATCAACCATGTAAAAAGAAACAAGAATCCATCATTACTATAAGGCATGAAAGTTAGTTTGCCTAGAAAATTGCTAGAAACATGAAGACATTCTTATGTGCAGTCATGAAAACCGTCAATCACTAAAATGAAATTAGCATAAACATTTCCCCCGGAAAGGCAGACCACAAATTACCTATGCTGCAGATAATAATTTCATCAGAGTCATCAGCCTCAAAAATTGCAAATTAAGAGCACATCAGGTAACAGCCCTCATAAATGATACACATACATCAAATAGTAGTCACATCTCAACATCAACTTTCCAGAAGAGACTGAGAGGAGAAGACCTATGTAGTTAAGTTGCTGCAAAGAATACACTGCCATTTCTTTATTGGGCACAGAAAATGTGAGTGGATGGTTTTTACATGTGTAATCCCCACTAGAGATGAGCGAACCGGTCCCGGTTCGGCTCGAGGCGGTTCGCCGAACGGGGGGTCTGGCTCGAGTTCGGCTCGTCGAACGTTCGACGAACCGAACTCGAGCCCATAGGAAACAATGGCAGGCAATCACAAACACAGTAAAACACCTAGAAAACACCCTCAAAGGTGTCCAAAAGGTGACAAACAACTCACAACACAACACAAACACATGGGAAAGTGACAAGGACATGTACTCATGCGAAAACAAAACAGCTGGACAAGGAAAAAGAGGAGGACACACAGATATAGGCATGGCACGCCCTTCTAAAGTCATGTAAAACACCGCAAGGTGACTCCAAGCGGAGTCTCCCTTTTTTCCAAAAATTGGGCCCCACACACCCACCCCTTCAGTGGCAGCAGTTGTGCCCCAGTTGTACACTTCACAGCTAGATTTGCATCAAGCACATTCAAAAATACGCCATTCTTATCCGTCCCCAGGATGACACCGGGGTAGGTAGCAAAGTCTTTCCTGATCCCAGCTCTGTTCATCTTGGCTTCTTTTAAAAACACAGCAAGCAAGGGTTACTCCAAGCGGAGTCTCCCTTTTTTCCAAAAATTGGGCCACACAGACACCCACCCCATCAGTGGCAGCACTTGGGCCCTAGTTGCAAACAGGATGTTTTGATTTGCATCAAGCACATTCAAAAATACGCTATTCTTAGCCGTCCCCAGGATGACACTGGGGTAGGTAGCAAAGTCTTTGCTGACCCATGACTTGTTCATCTTGGCTTCTTTTAAAAACAATGTAAGCAAGGGTTACTCCAAGCGGAGTCTCCCCTTTTTTCCAAAAATTGGGCCCCACACACACCCACCCATTCAGTGGCAGCAGTTGTGCCCCAGTTGTACACTTCACAGCTAGATTTGCATCAAGCACATTCAAAAATACGCCATTCTTATCCGTCCCCAGGATGACACCGGGGTAGGTAGCAAAGTCTTTCCTGATCCCAGCTCTGTTCATCTTGGCTTCTTTTAAAAACACAGCAAGCAAGGGTTACTCCAAGCGGAGTCTCCCTTTTTTCCAAAAATTGGGCCACACAGACACCCACCCCATCAGTGGCAGCACTTCGGCCCTAGTTGCAAACAGGATGTTTTGATTTGCATCAAGCACATTCAAAAATACGCTATTCTTATCCGTCCCCAGGATGACACCGGGGTAGGTAGCAAAGTCTTTCCTGATCCCAGCTCTGTTCATCTTGGCTTCTTTTAAAAACACAGCAAGCAAGGGTTACTCCAAGCGGAGTCTCCCTTTTTTCCAAAAATTGGGCCACACAGACACCCACCCCATCAGTGGCAGCACTTGGGCCCTAGTTGCAAACAGGATGTTTTGATTTGCATCAAGCACATTCAAAAATACGCTATTCTTATCCGTCCCCAGGATGACACCGGGGTAGGTAGCAAAGTCTTTCCTGATCCCAGCTCTGTTCATCTTGGCTTCTTTTAAAAACACAGCAAGCAAGGGTTACTCCAAGCGGAGTCTCCCTTTTTTCCAAAAATTGGGCCACACAGACACCCACCACATCAGTGGCAGCACTTGGGCCCTAGTTGCAAACAGGATGTTTTGATTTGCATCAAGCACATTCAAAAATACGCTATTCTTAGCCGTCCCCAGGATGACACCGGGGTAGGTAGCAAAGTCTTTCCTGATCCCAGCTCTGTTCATCTTGGCTTCTTTTAAAAACACAGCAAGCAAGGGTTACTCCAAGCGGAGTCTCCCTTTTTTCCAAAAATTGGGCCACACAGACACCCACCACATCAGTGGCAGCACTTGGGCCCTAGTTGCAAAAAGGATGTTTTGATTTGCATCAAGCACATTCAAAAATACGCTATTCTTATCCGTCCCCAGGATGACACCGGGGTAGGTAGCAAAGTCTTTCCTGATCCCAGCTCTGTTCATCTTGGCTTCTTTTAAAAACACAGCAAGCAAGGGTTACTCCAAGCGGAGTCTCCCTTTTTTCCAAAAATTGGGCCACACAGACACCCACCCCATCAGTGGCAGCACTTGGGCCCTAGTTGCAAACAGGATGTTTTGATTTGCATCAAGCACATTCAAAAATACGCTATTCTTAGCCGTCCCCAGGATGACACTGGGGTAGGTAGCAAAGTCTTTGCTGACCCATGACTTGTTCATCTTGGCTTCTTTTAAAAACAATGTAAGCAAGGGTTACTCCAAGCGGAGTCTCCCCTTTTTTCCAAAAATTGGGCCCCACACACACCCACCCATTCAGTGGCAGCAGTTGTGCCCCAGTTGTACACTTCACAGCTAGATTTGCATCAAGCACATTCAAAAATACGCCATTCTTATCCGTCCCCAGGATGACACCGGGGTAGGTAGCAAAGTCTTTCCTGATCCCAGCTCTGTTCATCTTGGCTTCTTTTAAAAACACAGCAAGCAAGGGTTACTCCAAGCGGAGTCTCCCTTTTTTCCAAAAATTGGGCCACACAGACACCCACCCCATCAGTGGCAGCACTTCGGCCCTAGTTGCAAACAGGATGTTTTGATTTGCATCAAGCACATTCAAAAATACGCTATTCTTATCCGTCCCCAGGATGACACCGGGGTAGGTAGCAAAGTCTTTCCTGATCCCAGCTCTGTTCATCTTGGCTTCTTTTAAAAACACAGCAAGCAAGGGTTACTCCAAGCGGAGTCTCCCTTTTTTCCAAAAATTGGGCCACACAGACACCCACCCCATCAGTGGCAGCACTTGGGCCCTAGTTGCAAACAGGATGTTTTGATTTGCATCAAGCACATTCAAAAATACGCTATTCTTATCCGTCCCCAGGATGACACCGGGGTAGGTAGCAAAGTCTTTCCTGATCCCAGCTCTGTTCATCTTGGCTTCTTTTAAAAACACAGCAAGCAAGGGTTACTCCAAGCGGAGTCTCCCTTTTTTCCAAAAATTGGGCCACACAGACACCCACCACATCAGTGGCAGCACTTGGGCCCTAGTTGCAAACAGGATGTTTTGATTTGCATCAAGCACATTCAAAAATACGCTATTCTTAGCCGTCCCCAGGATGACACCGGGGTAGGTAGCAAAGTCTTTCCTGATCCCAGCTCTGTTCATCTTGGCTTCTTTTAAAAACACAGCAAGCAAGGGTTACTCCAAGCGGAGTCTCCCTTTTTTCCAAAAATTGGGCCACACAGACACCCACCACATCAGTGGCAGCACTTGGGCCCTAGTTGCAAAAAGGATGTTTTGATTTGCATCAAGCACATTCAAAAATACGCTATTCTTATCCGTCCCCAGGATGACACCGGGGTAGGTAGCAAAGTCTTTCCTGATCCCAGCTCTGTTCATCTTGGCTTCTTTTAAAAACACAGCAAGCAAGGGTTACTCCAAGCGGAGTCTCCCTTTTTTCCAAAAATTGGGCCACACAGACACCCACCCCATCAGTGGCAGCACTTGGGCCCTAGTTGCAAACAGGATGTTTTGATTTGCATCAAGCACATTCAAAAATACGCTATTCTTAGCCGTCCCCAGGATGACACTGGGGTAGGTAGCAAAGTCTTTGCTGACCCATGACTTGTTCATCTTGGCTTCTTTTAAAAACAATGTAAGCAAGGGTTACTCCAAGCGGAGTCTCCCCTTTTTTCCAAAAATTGGGCCCCACACACACCCACCCATTCAGTGGCAGCAGTTGTGCCCCAGTTGTACACTTCACAGCTAGATTTGCATCAAGCACATTCAAAAATACGCCATTCTTATCCGTCCCCAGGATGACACCGGGGTAGGTAGCAAAGTCTTTCCTGATCCCAGCTCTGTTCATCTTGGCTTCTTTTAAAAACACAGCAAGCAAGGGTTACTCCAAGCGGAGTCTCCCTTTTTTCCAAAAATTGGGCCACACAGACACCCACCCCATCAGTGGCAGCACTTCGGCCCTAGTTGCAAACAGGATGTTTTGATTTGCATCAAGCACATTCAAAAATACGCTATTCTTATCCGTCCCCAGGATGACACCGGGGTAGGTAGCAAAGTCTTTCCTGATCCCAGCTCTGTTCATCTTGGCTTCTTTTAAAAACACAGCAAGCAAGGGTTACTCCAAGCGGAGTCTCCCTTTTTTCCAAAAATTGGGCCACACAGACACCCACCCCATCAGTGGCAGCACTTGGGCCCTAGTTGCAAACAGGATGTTTTGATTTGCATCAAGCACATTCAAAAATACGCTATTCTTATCCGTCCCCAGGATGACACCGGGGTAGGTAGCAAAGTCTTTCCTGATCCCAGCTCTGTTCATCTTGGCTTCTTTTAAAAACACAGCAAGCAAGGGTTACTCCAAGCGGAGTCTCCCTTTTTTCCAAAAATTGGGCCACACAGACACCCACCACATCAGTGGCAGCACTTGGGCCCTAGTTGCAAACAGGATGTTTTGATTTGCATCAAGCACATTCAAAAATACGCTATTCTTAGCCGTCCCCAGGATGACACCGGGGTAGGTAGCAAAGTCTTTCCTGATCCCAGCTCTGTTCATCTTGGCTTCTTTTAAAAACACAGCAAGCAAGGGTTACTCCAAGCGGAGTCTCCCTTTTTTCCAAAAATTGGGCCACACAGACACCCACCACATCAGTGGCAGCACTTGGGCCCTAGTTGCAAAAAGGATGTTTTGATTTGCATCAAGCACATTCAAAAATACGCTATTCTTATCCGTCCCCAGGATGACACCGGGGTAGGTAGCAAAGTCTTTCCTGATCCCAGCTCTGTTCATCTTGGCTTCTTTTAAAAACACAGCAAGCAAGGGTTACTCCAAGCGGAGTCTCCCTTTTTTCCAAAAATTGGGCCACACAGACACCCACCCCATCAGTGGCAGCACTTGGGCCCTAGTTGCAAACAGGATGTTTTGATTTGCATCAAGCACATTCAAAAATACGCTATTCTTAGCCGTCCCCAGGATGACACTGGGGTAGGTAGCAAAGTCTTTGCTGACCCATGACTTGTTCATCTTGGCTTCTTTTAAAAACAATGTAAGCAAGGGTTACTCCAAGCGGAGTCTCCCCTTTTTTCCAAAAATTGGGCCCCACACACACCCACCCATTCAGTGGCAGCAGTTGTGCCCCAGTTGTACACTTCACAGCTAGATTTGCATCAAGCACATTCAAAAATACGCCATTCTTATCCGTCCCCAGGATGACACCGGGGTAGGTAGCAAAGTCTTTCCTGATCCCAGCTCTGTTCATCTTGGCTTCTTTTAAAAACACAGCAAGCAAGGGTTACTCCAAGCGGAGTCTCCCTTTTTTCCAAAAATTGGGCCACACAGACACCCACCCCATCAGTGGCAGCACTTCGGCCCTAGTTGCAAACAGGATGTTTTGATTTGCATCAAGCACATTCAAAAATACGCTATTCTTATCCGTCCCCAGGATGACACCGGGGTAGGTAGCAAAGTCTTTCCTGATCCCAGCTCTGTTCATCTTGGCTTCTTTTAAAAACACAGCAAGCAAGGGTTACTCCAAGCGGAGTCTCCCTTTTTTCCAAAAATTGGGCCACACAGACACCCACCACATCAGTGGCAGCACTTGGGCCCTAGTTGCAAACAGGATGTTTTGATTTGCATCAAGCACATTCAAAAATACGCTATTCTTATCCGTCCCCAGGATGACACCGGGGTAGGTAGCAAAGTCTTTCCTGATCCCAGCTCTGTTCATCTTGGCTTCTTTTAAAAACACAGCAAGCAAGGGTTACTCCAAGCGGAGTCTCCCTTTTTTCCAAAAATTGGGCCACACAGACACCCACCCCATCAGTGGCAGCACTTGGGCCCTAGTTGCAAACAGGATGTTTTGATTTGCATCAAGCACATTCAAAAATACGCTATTCTTAGCCGTCCCCAGGATGACACTGGGGTAGGTAGCAAAGTCTTTGCTGACCCATGACTTGTTCATCTTGGCTTCTTTTAAAAACAATGTAAGCAAGGGTTACTCCAAGCGGAGTCTCCCCTTTTTTCCAAAAATTGGGCCCCACACACACCCACCCATTCAGTGGCAGCAGTTGTGCCCCAGTTGTACACTTCACAGCTAGATTTGCATCAAGCACATTCAAAAATACGCCATTCTTATCCGTCCCCAGGATGACACCGGGGTAGGTAGCAAAGTCTTTCCTGATCCCAGCTCTGTTCATCTTGGCTTCTTTTAAAAACACAGCAAGCAAGGGTTACTCCAAGCGGAGTCTCCCTTTTTTCCAAAAATTGGGCCACACAGACACCCACCCCATCAGTGGCAGCACTTCGGCCCTAGTTGCAAACAGGATGTTTTGATTTGCATCAAGCACATTCAAAAATACGCTATTCTTATCCGTCCCCAGGATGACACCGGGGTAGGTAGCAAAGTCTTTCCTGATCCCAGCTCTGTTCATCTTGGCTTCTTTTAAAAACACAGCAAGCAAGGGTTACTCCAAGCGGAGTCTCCCTTTTTTCCAAAAATTGGGCCACACAGACACCCACCACATCAGTGGCAGCACTTGGGCCCTAGTTGCAAACAGGATGTTTTGATTTGCATCAAGCACATTCAAAAATACGCTATTCTTATCCGTCCCCAGGATGACACCGGGGTAGGTAGCAAAGTCTTTCCTGATCCCAGCTCTGTTCATCTTGGCTTCTTTTAAAAACACAGCAAGCAAGGGTTACTCCAAGCGGAGTCTCCCTTTTTTCCAAAAATTGGGCCACACAGACACCCACCCCATCAGTGGCAGCACTTGGGCCCTAGTTGCAAACAGGATGTTTTGATTTGCATCAAGCACATTCAAAAATACGCTATTCTTAGCCGTCCCCAGGATGACACTGGGGTAGGTAGCAAAGTCTTTGCTGACCCATGACTTGTTCATCTTGGCTTCTTTTAAAAACAATGTAAGCAAGGGTTACTCCAAGCGGAGTCTCCCCTTTTTTCCAAAAATTGGGCCCCACACACACCCACCCATTCAGTGGCAGCAGTTGTGCCCCAGTTGTACACTTCACAGCTAGATTTGCATCAAGCACATTCAAAAATACGCCATTCTTATCCGTCCCCAGGATGACACCGGGGTAGGTAGCAAAGTCTTTCCTGATCCCAGCTCTGTTCATCTTGGCTTCTTTTAAAAACACAGCAAGCAAGGGTTACTCCAAGCGGAGTCTCCCTTTTTTCCAAAAATTGGGCCACACAGACACCCACCACATCAGTGGCAGCACTTGGGCCCTAGTTGCAAACAGGATGTTTTGATTTGCATCAAGCACATTCCAAATCCACAAGCATTTACTCTCCCCAGGATGACACAGGGGTAGTAAATTCCTTCTGGATCCATGACTTGTTCATTTTGATGAACGTCAGTCTGTCCACATTGTCACTGGACAGACGCGTGCGCTTATCTGTCAGCACACACCCAGCAGCACTGAATACACGTTCAGAGACAACGCTGGCAGCTGGACACGACAAAATCTCCAAGGCGTAACTGGAGAGCTCTGGCCATTTTTCTATGTTTGAAGCCCAAAAGGAGCAAGGCTCCAGTTGCACAGTCATGGCATCGATGTTCATTTGGAGATACTCCTGTATCATCCTCTCCAGCCGTTGAGTATGTGTCAGACTTGTTGTCTCTGGTGGCCTTGCAAAAGAGGGTCTAAAAAAATTATGAAAAGATTCCATAAAATTGCTGTTACCGGCACCAGAAAAGGTCCTACTGGTACGGGTAGACTGTTGAAGATGACGAGACCGTCCCATGTTTGTCAAGTTACAACTGGGAGATTCACTCCCTGCACCTGCACGGTTGTTTGGTGGAAAAGCCGAGCTAAGATCTAGTAACAGCTTCTGCTGATACTCCTGCATACGTGCGTCCCTTTCTATGGCTGGAATTATGTCACAAAATTTGGACTTGTACCGGGGATCTAATAGTGTGGCAATCCAGTAGTCATCATCACTTCTAATTTTGACAATACGACTGTCATGTTGGAGGTAGTGCAACAAAAAGGCACTCATGTGTCTTGCGCAGCCATGCGGACCAAGTCCATGCTGTGTTTGTGGCATAGAGGTGCTACCCGTTCTTTCTTCCTCTGACATCTGACCCCAACCTCTTTCAACTGAAATTTGACCAAGGTCTCCCTCATCCGCTGAGTCTTCCATGTCCATGGACAGTTCGTCCTCCATTTCTTCATGTTCTCCTGCACCTTGCTCAACATTTCGCCTGCTACTATGCGCCCTTGTCGATCCCTGTCCCCCATGGTCCCATGCCTGCTGCGTTGGTGATGATGAACGTCTGGACCTTCGTGATGTTGTTGTCCCTTGCGCATATGAATCCTCCTGTAGTTCCTCCCCTTCATGTTGTCCCACCCCCTGACTCCGAATAGTGTTTAGCGTGTGCTCCAGCATGTAAATGACTGGAATCGTCATGCTGATAATGGCATTGTCAGAGCTAAACATATTCGTCGCCATGTCGAAACTGTGCAGAAGGGTGCATAGGTCCTTGATCTGAGACCACTCCATCAGGGTGATCTGCCCCACCTCTGCATCTCGTTGGCCCAGGCTATACGTCATGACGTATTGCACCAGGGCTCTGCGGTGCTGCCACAGTCGCTGTAACATGTGGAGAGTTGAATTCCAGCGTGTCGCCACATCGCATTTCAGGCGATGAACCGGCAGGCCGAAAGACTTCTGGAGCGATGCAAGTCGCTCTGCTGCGGCGCTTGAACGGCGGAAGTGAGCTGACAGTTTTCGTGCCCTGTTCAGAAGGCCATCTAGGCCGGGATAGTGTGTTAAAAATTGCTGCACGACAAGGTTCAACACGTGAGCCATACAAGGTACGTGTGTCACCTTGCCCAGGCGAAGTGCCGCACCCAGGTTTGCAGCATTGTCGCACACGGCCTTACCAGGCTGCAGTTTGAGTGGAGACAACCATTTATTAAACTCGGACCGCAAAGCTGACCACAACTCCTCAGCTGTGTGACTCTTATTACCAAGACATGTCAAGCTAAAGACCGCCTGATGCCGTTGCGCTCTGCTGCCAGCATAGTAATGAGGGGTGCGTGATTCCTTCTGCGCAGTGAGAACGCTGGTGGCCTGACCAGGCAGGCTTGGGGCGGAGGTGGAGGACCCAGATGAGGTGGAGGATGCAGAAGCAGTGGCGGAACTTGGACAGACAGAGGATTGACACACAAGTCGTGGGGACGGCAAGACTTGTGCAGCAGACCCTTCACCATCTATCACCATAGTTACCCAGTGCCCAGTCAGCGACATGTAACGTCCCTGTCCATGCTTACTGGTCCAAGTATCGGTGGTGAAATGCACCCGTTCACACACAGAGTTTCTCAAGGAAGCGGTGATGTTGTGTGCGACATGCTGGTGTAGCGCGGGCACACCTTTCTTAGAGAAGTAGTGGCGACTAGGCATCTGGTACTGGGGCACAGCGACAGACATAAGGTCTCTAAAATCCTGTGTGTCCACTAGGCGGAAAGGCAGCATTTCGGTAGCCAACAGCTTACAGAGGGATAGAGTCAACCTCTTAGCTTTGTCATGGGTCGGAGGAAGTGGCCTTTTATTTGACCACATCTGAGGGACAGAGATCTGGCTGCTGTGTGTAGACGGTGTTGAGTAGGGTGTCCCTGGAAAAATGCAGGTTTGTGAGGAAAGTGCAGGCGGAGACATGATGTTGCCTTCATCCAACGTTGGTGCTATCGATGTCTGAGAGAGCTGTACACACTCACTTGTTTCCCCTTCCAAACCAACTGACGACCTTACAAGCAAACTGCCTGTTGCGGTTACAGTGGTGGAAGTTTTGCGTGGAAAAACAGGTGTGGCAGCTGTCCCCACAGTCCTAGAAGATGAAGAGCGCGCGGATGCAGTGGAAGGGGCGGGCGGTGGATGGTTCGCTCCACTAGGCCGCATTGCAGCACGGTGAGCTTCCCACCGGGACTTATGATATTTAGTCATGTGACGATTCATGGAAGAAGTTGTCAAACTGCTGAGGTTTTGACCTCTACTAACAGAATCATGACAAATGTTACATATCACATGAGTTGGGCGATCTTTTTCGATGTGAAAAAAGGACCAGGCTAGGCAAGGCTTAGAGGCCATGCGACCTGTTGATCCACCACGAATAATGCTCATAGGCAGAGTGGTGGCTGAGGATGCAGTTGTAGACGTGCTACCAGTGCTCCGACTCTGTCCAGGAAGGCGCAAGGTAACTTCGTCGTCGGTTGCATCCTCCTCCACCGCCTCTGTTGACCTCCTCGAGTGCCTGACTGGGGGTTGACAGTAGGTGGGATCTAGAACGTCATCATCAATTGTTGTGTTTGCACTCCCCTCCCCCTCAGACCGAGCCTCTTCTTGCCCTGAACGAATATTTAAGTTGTCATCCCAATCGGGTATCTGCGTCTCATCTTCATCAGTATGTTCCTCATTGTCTATAACCACAGGTGTTACAGTTTGTGACAAAGGGTCAACATTATGCTCAGAAACTTGGTCCTCACGGCCTGAATCTGAGTCACAAAGGTTCTGGGCATCACTGCAGACCATTTCCTGTTCTGTACTCACTGTAGCTTGGGAGCAGACCTCTGATTCCCAGGCTATAGTGTGACTGAACAGCTCTGCAGACTCAGCCATCTCAGTTCCACCATACTGTGCAGGGCTGATGGAGACTTCAGAGCTGGGAGAAAGCAAGTTTGATTGGGATGACAACTCAGAGGACTGGTGTTTTTTGGATGCGGTACTTGAAGTGGCAGAGAGGGCACTTGTTGGACCACTTGAGATCCATTCAAGCATTTTCCTTTTTTGCCCATCATCTACCTTTGTTCCTGTTGTTCGTGTCCGTAACAAAGGGAGCACATCGGATTGTCCACGGTAAGTAGTAGACATCTTACTTTTGCTGGTAGATGGTCTATCTTCAGCAGATGATAATGGAGCTTTGCCACCTTCCCCACGGACAAAACCTTTTTTGCCTTTTACACCACGCCTCTTCCCCTTTCCACCAGCATCTGTCATTTTGCCACTCATGTTGATTGCGACAAGATTGTGGACTGAAAATGTGGTAGTAAAAATTGAGAGGTGGTGAAGATTGCAGTGGTGGTCTAGCTTTATTAACAGCAGAATAATAAAGAATAAATATCCCTGACAATGCAACTTAGTTATAATTAGTTGGAGTGTGCAACGCAGGCAGACGTGCTGCAAATGTCTTTGCACTAGTGGGACTATAGCAAAGTCCAATAGCCACGTATAGGATGCCACTAGGTACACTGAGTGTTTGCTAGTATAATGGCTTGGTTAGAATGAGTTGTAGTGTGCAACGCAGGCAGACGCGCTCTGCAAATGTCTTTGCACTAGTGGGACTATAGCAAAGTCCAATAGCCACGTATAGGATGCCACTAGGTACACTGAGTGTTTGCTAGTATAATGGCTTGGTTAGAATGAGTTGTAGTGTGCAACGCAGGCAGACGCGCTCTGCAAATGTCTTTGCACTAGTGGGACTATAGCAAAGTCCAATAGCCACGTATAGGATGCCACTAGGTACACTGAGTGTTTGCTAGTATAATGGCTTGGTTAGAATGAGTTGTAGTGTGCAACGCAGGCAGACGCGCTCTGCAAATGTCTTTGCACTAGTGGGACTATAGCAAAGTCCAATAGCCACGTATAGGATGCCACTAGGTACACTGAGTGTTTGCTAGTATAATGGCTTGGTTAGAATGAGTTGTAGTGTGCAATGCAGGCAGATGTGCTCTGCTAATGTCTTTGCACTAGTGGGACTATAGCAAAGTCCAATAGCCACGTATAGGATGCCACTAGGTACACTGAGTGTTTGCTAGTATAATGGCTTAGTTAAAATGAGTTTGAGTGTGCAATGCCGGCAGACGCGCTATGCAAATGTCTTTGCACTAGTGGGACTATAGCAAAGTCCAATAGCCACGTATAGGATGCCACTAGGTACACTGAGTGTTTGCTAGTATAATGGCTTGGTTAGAATGAGTTGTAGTGTGCAACGCAGGCAGACGCGCTCTGCAAATGTCTTTGCACTAGTGGGACTATAGCAAAGTCCAATAGCCACGTATAGGATGCCACTAGGTACACTGAGTGTTTGCTAGTATAATGGCTTGGTTAGAATGAGTTGTAGTGTGCAACGCAGGCAGACGCGCTCTGCAAATGTCTTTGCACTAGTGGGACTATAGCAAAGTCCAATAGCCACGTATAGGATGCCACTAGGTACACTGAGTGTTTGCTAGTATAATGGCTTGGTTAGAATGAGTTGTAGTGTGCAACGCAGGCAGACGCGCTCTGCAAATGTCTTTGCACTAGTGGGACTATAGCAAAGTCCAATAGCCACGTATAGGATGCCACTAGGTACACTGAGTGTTTGCTAGTATAATGGCTTGGTTAGAATGAGTTGTAGTGTGCAACGCAGGCAGACGCGCTCTGCAAATGTCTTTGCACTAGTGGGACTATAGCAAAGTCCAATAGCCACGTATAGGATGCCACTAGGTACACTGAGTGTTTGCTAGTATAATGGCTTGGTTAGAATGAGTTGTAGTGTGCAACGCAGGCAGACGCGCTCTGCAAATGTCTTTGCACTAGTGGGACTATAGCAAAGTCCAATAGCCACGTATAGGATGCCACTAGGTACACTGAGTGTTTGCTAGTATAATGGCTTGGTTAGAATGAGTTGTAGTGTGCAACGCAGGCAGACGCGCTCTGCAAATGTCTTTGCACTAGTGGGACTATAGCAAAGTCCAATAGCCACGTATAGGATGCCACTAGGTACACTGAGTGTTTGCTAGTATAATGGCTTGGTTAGAATGAGTTGTAGTGTGCAATGCAGGCAGATGTGCTCTGCTAATGTCTTTGCACTAGTGGGACTATAGCAAAGTCCAATAGCCACGTATAGGATGCCACTAGGTACACTGAGTGTTTGCTAGTATAATGGCTTAGTTAAAATGAGTTTGAGTGTGCAATGCCGGCAGACGCGCTATGCAAATGTCTTTGCACTAGTGGGACTATAGCAAAGTCCAATAGCCACGTATAGGATGCCACTAGGTACACTGAGTGTTTGCTAGTATAATGGCTTGGTTAGAATGAGTTGTAGTGTGCAACGCAGGCAGACGCGCTCTGCAAATGTCTTTGCACTAGTGGGACTATAGCAAAGTCCAATAGCCACGTATAGGATGCCACTAGGTACACTGAGTGTTTGCTAGTATAATGGCTTGGTTAGAATGAGTTGTAGTGTGCAACGCAGGCAGACGCGCTCTGCAAATGTCTTTGCACTAGTGGGACTATAGCAAAGTCCAATAGCCACGTATAGGATGCCACTAGGTACACTGAGTGTTTGCTAGTATAATGGCTTCGTTAGAATGAGTTGTAGTGTGCAACGCAGGCAGACGCGCTCTGCAAATGTCTTTGCACTAGTGGGACTATAGCAAAGTCCAATAGCCACGTATAGGATGCCACTAGGTACACTGAGTGTTTGCTAGTATAATGGCTTGGTTAGAATGAGTTGTAGTGTGCAACGCAGGCAGACGCGCTCTGCAAATGTCTTTGCACTAGTGGGACTATAGCAAAGTCCAATAGCCACGTATAGGATGCCACTAGGTACACTGAGTGTTTGCTAGTATAATGGCTTGGTTAGAATGAGTTGTAGTGTGCAACGCAGGCAGACGCGCTCTGCAAATGTCTTTGCACTAGTGGGACTATAGCAAAGTCCAATAGCCACGTATAGGATGCCACTAGGTACACTGAGTGTTTGCTAGTATAATGGCTTGGTTAGAATGAGTTGTAGTGTGCAACGCAGGCAGACGCGCTCTGCAAATGTCTTTGCACTAGTGGGACTATAGCAAAGTCCAATAGCCACGTATAGGATGCCACTAGGTACACTGAGTGTTTGCTAGTATAATGGCTTGGTTAGAATGAGTTGTAGTGTGCAACGCAGGCAGACGCGCTCTGCAAATGTCTTTGCACTAGTGGGACTATAGCAAAGTCCAATAGCCACGTATAGGATGCCACTAGGTACACTGAGTGTTTGCTAGTATAATGGCTTGGTTAGAATGAGTTGTAGTGTGCAACGCAGGCAGACGCGCTCTGCAAATGTCTTTGCACTAGTGGGACTATAGCAAAGTCCAATAGCCACGTATAGGATGCCACTAGGTACACTGAGTGTTTGCTAGTATAATGGCTTGGTTAGAATGAGTTGTAGTGTGCAACGCAGGCAGACGCGCTCTGCAAATGTCTTTGCACTAGTGGGACTATAGCAAAGTCCAATAGCCACGTATAGGATGCCACTAGGTACACTGAGTGTTTGCTAGTATAATGGCTTGGTTAGAATGAGTTGTAGTGTGCAACGCAGGCAGACGCGCTCTGCAAATGTCTTTGCACTAGTGGGACTATAGCAAAGTCCAATAGCCACGTATAGGATGCCACTAGGTACACTGAGTGTTTGCTAGTATAATGGCTTGGTTAGAATGAGTTGTAGTGTGCAACGCAGGCAGACGCGCTCTGCAAATGTCTTTGCACTAGTGGGACTATAGCAAAGTCCAATAGCCACGTATAGGATGCCACTAGGTACACTGAGTGTTTGCTAGTATAATGGCTTGGTTAGAATGAGTTGTAGTGTGCAACGCAGGCAGACGCGCTCTGCAAATGTCTTTGCACTAGTGGGACTATAGCAAAGTCCAATAGCCACGTATAGGATGCCACTAGGTACACTGAGTGTTTGCTAGTATAATGGCTTGGTTAGAATGAGTTGTAGTGTGCAACGCAGGCAGACGCGCTCTGCAAATGTCTTTGCACTAGTGGGACTATAGCAAAGTCCAATAGCCACGTATAGGATGCCACTAGGTACACTGAGTGTTTGCTAGTATAATGGCTTGGTTTTAATGAGTTGGAGTGTGCAATGCAGGCAGACGCGCTCTGCAAATGTCTTTGCACTAGTGGGACTATAGCAAAGTCCAATAGCCACGTATAGGATGCCACTAGGTACACTGAGTGTTTGCTAGTATAATGGCTTGGTTAGAATGAGTTGTAGTGTGCAATGCAGGCAGACGCGCTCTGCAAATGTCTTTGCACTAGTGGGACTATAGCAAAGTCCAATAGCCACGTATAGGATGCCACTAGGTACACTGAGTGTTTGCTAGTATAATGGCTTGTTTAGAATGAGTTGTAGTGTGCAATGCAGGCAGACGCGCTCTGCAAATGTCTTTGCACTAGTGGGACTATAGCAAAGTCCAATAGCCACGTATAGGATGCCACTAGGTACACTGAGTGTTTGCTAGTATAATGGCTTAGTTATCAGTTGGAGTGTGCAGAGGACAAGAGGGTACAGTGGCAGGATTGTGGTGCTCTGGGTAGAGGAATGGAAGCCTGCCTTTCTATTCCCTCCTAATGGTGAAATGCAGGTAGGAAATCCCTGACCTGGGCTACACAGACGCTGTTGCTGTTTGCAGGACCTGTCACCTATGGCTCTCTGACCCTGCCGGTTGGAGCCCTTAAAAGGACTGCTATAAAGTGCTCTCCCTAAGCTGTCTAACGCTGTGTATGCAGCGCATACAGCTGTATCGGCTATAGGACTCAGGAAGACGGAGCTGCGACAGTGATGTCTGACACCAAAGACGCAGAAGGCAGATAATGGCGTCCGTGAAGAAAATGTCCGGTTTTATAATGCAGGGACATGTGACATGCAGATCCTATCACACATGCCGTTGCTTCTCTGGCTCAAAGTCCACTTAGCTGTGTGTGTGTCTGGGATTGGCTGACATGCTGGCCCGCCCCACAAGACGCGCGCACTTAGGGAAGGAAGACAAGAAAAAAAAAAAAAAAAAATGGCGATCGCCATTATAGAAACAGCAGTGATCTGAAGGCGCTGTTCACGCACACTATACACTGAAATGTGATAATAGTTTGATTCACAGAGTGACTTACACTATTACAGCAGAAACCAAGCTATGATTTAGCTGTTTTTTGGCTGCTAGAACCGTTCTCGAACGTTTCTAGAACTACCGAGCTTTTGCAAAAAGCTCGAGTTCTAGTTCGATCTAGAACATGCCCCAAAATCACTCGAGCCGCGAACTGGAGAACCACGAACCACGAACCGCGCTCAACTCTAATCCCCACCATTAAGCATAGAGGGGAAGGTGCATTGGTTTGGGAGTGCTTTTCTGGTGATTTATTCCAAATTCAATGCACACATATCCAGCATGGCTACCAAAGTATTCTACAGTACAATGACACACCAACCCATATGTTTTACACTTAATGGCACCATCATGTAAGGTCTATGTCGCCAAGAAGGAGAGGAATGGAGTGCTGCATCAAATGAAAAAATGACATGGCCTCCATAATCAGGTACAGTAGTCAACAAATACTCAGCACCTATGGGAATTCTTTCAAGATTGTTGAAAAGCTATTCCAGGTGACCAACTCATAAAGCTGCTTGAAAGAATGCTAAGGGTATGTAAAGCAGTCATTCGAATAAAAGGATGGTACTTTGGGAAATTTTAGATTTAACACATTTTGTTTTGTGTCACACGTGTGTCTTTCCTTTTTTTCTATATGCTTTCCATTGTGGTTAATTCTTAACACTGTGCATATTCCAATAAGAACAAATAAAACCATTGCATGAACAGGTGTGTCCAAACTATTGACTGACACTGTAAAGATATACAGAACATACCATATAAACATGCATACACCGTGTGCACAATTATTAGACAAGTGAGTAATTTCACGTTATCGTTTTTATGCATATTTTCCAGTTATAAGCTGTATAAACTTGATTGATTATGGCTTTGAAGCATATCAGCTTATGTGTATTTGTGTATTGAGGGAGGATGTGGCCTAAGGATAGCAACACCCTTTAGCAAGGTGTGGAGAAATATTAGGTAGCTTGTTTTCTTATAGAGGGATGTGATCAAAGATATCGGGATGTGATCAAAACTATCAAAAGTCTTGTTTCAAATAGTCAAAAGATTTGCAAAAAAATGTGATGAGAAAAAAATATGCATATGTGACAAAGATTTCAGAGGAATCAAACAAGAAGTGACCTGGTACTGCTAGTGCTGTAATTTTCCAGAATTGCAACCTCCTTGAAGTGTCCAAAAGTACAAGGTGTTCAGTGCTCAGACACATGCCCAAGGTAAGGAAGGCTGAAACTAGACCACTACTGATCAAGACACAGAAGTTGAAACGTCAAGACTGTTCCAAGAAATTTTTGAAAACAGATATTTCAAAGTTTTATGGACAAATGAGGTAAGAGGGACTCTTCATGGACCAGAAAAATGGGCCTGTGACTGGATCAGCATTGCACACGGTCCTCAACTTTTCAGATACCGTGGAAGTGTGATACTCTTATGGCAATTATTGACCCTTTCACCACCTAGCCGGTTTTCACCTTCCTGACCAGGCCAAAGTTTACAATTCTGACCCATGTAACTTTATAAAGTAATAACACAAGAATGCTTCAATTTCCAGTGTTTCTGAAATTGTTTTTTTTTGTGACACACTGTAATGATAGTGGTAAATTTGATTGATATGGATTTTGTTTATTTATAGAAATATCAAAACATTTTAAAAAAATTAAAAAATTTTCAATTTTTTTACTTTTAATTTTTCTGCCTTTAAACTGACTAGTTATACCATATCACACAAAATCATTATTAAAGAACATTCTCCACAAGTCTACTTTAAATTTTCGAAACAGAATTCTTTTTTTGTTAAGGAAGTTAGAAGAGTTCAAAATTTATCAGCAATTTCATTTTTATCAATAATTTTTATTTTTTTACAACAAAATTTACAAAACTGTTTTTTAGGGGCCACACCATATTTGAAAAGACTTTGAAAGTCCTATGTGACAGAAAACACCCAAAAGTTACACCATTTAAAAAACTGCACCCTTCAAGCTGCTCAAAACCACATTCAAGAAATGTATTAACCCTTTAGGTTCTTCACAGGAATTAAAGTAACATTGATGGAATAAAATTAAATTTTCCTTTTTCCCACCAAAAAATATTTCTTTATCCCTATTTTTTTTTGTCATTTTTTCGAGAGTAACAGGAAAAAATGGACCATACAATTTTTTGTGCAAATTCTTCTTAGTAAGCTGATGCCCCATGTGAAGTGGAAAATACTGACTGGGGGAATGGCAGGTCTTGGAAGGGAAAAAGCGCTATTTGGATTTTGGAGTGCAAAATTAACTGAAATAGAAAGTGGATACCATGTCGCGTTTGTAGAGCCCCTAATGTGCATAAATAGGGGAAATCCCCCAGAAGTCACAACATTTTGGAAATTACACCCCCCAAGGAGTTTATCAAAATGTGTGGTGAGCACCTTGAACATACAGGTAATTCACAGAATTTTAGAACTTTGAGCCTTGAAATTGAAAATATATATTTTTTACCACAAAAATGTTGCTTTAACTTCCATTTGTTCATTTTCAGAAATATAAGAGGAGAAAGTGGACCATATAATTTGTTGTGCATTTTTTTATGATTGCAGAGATACGTTGTGGACAACTACTGTTTAGGTACATGCTAGTGCTAGGAATGTGGACCATACAATTTCTTGAGCAATTTCTTCTTGATACGCCATATGTGGTGGAAACCTACTGTTTGGGCGCACAGCAGGGTTTGGAAGTGAATGAGTGCTATTTGAATTACGGAGCACAAAACTGGCTGGAATTGATAACGGATGCTGTGTCCGATATGAAGATCCCCTGATGTGCCTAAATAGTGGGAACCCCCCACAAATGACCCCACTGTTGAAACTACACCTCTCAAAGAATTAATATAGGGTGTAGTGAGCAATTTTAAATCTAGGTTGATTCATGGAATTCTATAAAAATGGTATATAAAGAAAAATCATTTACCATTTTTGCACTAAAATGTTGCTTTGACCCCAAAGTTTTCATTTTCAAAAAGGGTAACAAAAGAAAATGGACCACACAATTTGTTACACAATTGTCCTGAGTTTGCCAATACCGCATATATGATCAAAAAATGCTTTTGAGGCACAGTGCAAAGTTCAGAAAGGAAGGTGCACCATATTAGAGTTCAGATTTAATTAGCATGGTTTGGGGGTACAATGTCACAATGACAGAGCCCCTGACATGCCAGAAAAGCAGACCACATTTTTACAGAGTATACTGCTCAATGAATTAATCTAGGGGTGCAGTGAGCACATTGACACCACAGATGTGCCACTGAATTTTATACCATTGGGCTGTGAAGAAAGAACAATTACATTTTTTCACTACATGTTGTTTTCATCCCAAGGTTTTAATTTTTATAAGGGCTAATAAGAAAAAAATGGATCTTAGAGTTTGTTGTGTAACTTTTCCTAAGTATGACAATACCCTTACTGTAATCAGGAACTACTTTTGAGATACAATGCAAAGCTGAGAAAGGTTTGCAGGTGTCATGACACAAAACCTCTAAAGTGCCAAAACAGCAGAAATACCACCAAAATGACACCATTTTACAAACGGCACCCCTCGATGAATTCATCTAGTGAACACATTGACATTACAGATATGTCACAAAATTTTATACTATTGGAAGGAGAAGAGAAAATAATTACATTTTTACCACTAAAATATTGTTTTAGCCACAGATTTCCAATTCACAAAAATAGGTGAACAATACCCCATAATGTGTTATACAATTGCTCCTGAAAACATGTGACTGTACAGTACTGTTTAGCTGTACTACAGGAATCGGGAGGATAGAAGCACTTTTTGACTTTTGGGGCATAGATTTTCTTAGAATAGTTTATGGACTCCATTTTCAGAGACCCTAAGTGCCAGAACAGCAGAAATCCCATCAAGTGATATTTTGGAAATTATACCCCTCTAGGAATTTATCTACTGGTGTAGTGATGATTTTGTCCCATGAACTACATTAATACCTCTAATTTGTAAGTGTGAGGGGTCACAGGAGTGGTGAGACTTGAAGTGTGTAGGCAAAGTTTACCACCTTGCTAAAATCTTTGCCTAGACACCTCAATTGTCACCACTCCTGTGACCCCTCTCATTTAAAAATTAGAGGTATTGATGTAGTTCATGGTGGAATCAGGGGTGGTGATCTTAAAAAACAACTTGCACAGTGTGAGGTAAAGTGGATAGTCACGTTGGACACTTTGGTTCCTAAGGGACTTAATTAGATCATAAGTTTGACCTCATTCCTCTAGAAATATGAGCATGCTATTGTTGGATATTCTCCCTGTGTTCTCATGTGTACATATGTATTTATTAGTTCATGTATTTTGATTTATGGCAGTCTCAGCGATCTTTTCCTTATCCCTCAATTTTATGTTTTATGTATTTTTAATATTTTTGTGTTCCCTACAAGAGCCATATCTAACATCTGTGTAATTTTTTCTTAATTTACATAGGCATCGGTATTAAGCTATGGCATCAAGATCACAACGAAGGCTTCCCTATTAAAGAGAAAAGTGGATACTTTTGAATACTCCAACAAAGAGCTTCCCTGAGCTGGTCTCCTTATTAGAGATGAGCGAACCGGTCCCGGTTCGGCTCGAGGCGGTTCGCCGAACGGGGGGTCTGGCTCGAGTTCGGCTCGTCGAACGTTCGACGAACCGAACTCGAGCCCATAGGAAACAATGGCAGGCAATCACAAACACAGTAAAACACCTAGAAAACACCCTCAAAGGTGTCCAAAAGGTGACAAACAACTCACAACACAACACAAACACATGGGAAAGTGACAAGGACATGTACTCATGCGAAAACAAAACAGCTGGACAAGGAAAAAGAGGAGGACACACAGATATAGGCATGGCACGCCCTTCTAAAGTCATGTAAAACACCGCAAGGTGACTCCAAGCGGAGTCTCCCTTTTTTCCAAAAATTGGGCCCCACACACCCACCCCTTCAGTGGCAGCAGTTGTGCCCCAGTTGTACACTTCACAGCTAGATTTGCATCAAGCACATTCAAAAATACGCCATTCTTATCCGTCCCCAGGATGACACCGGGGTAGGTAGCAAAGTCTTTCCTGATCCCAGCTCTGTTCATCTTGGCTTCTTTTAAAAACACAGCAAGCAAGGGTTACTCCAAGCGGAGTCTCCCTTTTTTCCAAAAATTGGGCCCCACACACACCCACCCCTTCAGTGGCAGCACTTGGGCCCCAGTTGTACACTTCACAGCTAGATTTGCATCAAGCACATTCAAAAATACGCTATTCTTAACCGTCCCCAGGATGACACCGGGGTAGGTAGCAAAGTCTTTCCTGATCCCAGCTCTGTTCATCTTGGCTTCTTTTAAAAACACAGCAAGCAAGGGTTACTCCAAGCGGAGTCTCCCTTTTTTCCAAAAATTGGGCCACACAGACACCCACCCCATCAGTGGCAGCACTTGGGCCCTAGTTGCAAACAGGATGTTTTGATTTGCATCAAGCACATTCAAAAATACGCTATTCTTAGCCGTCCACAGGATGACACCGGGGTAGGTAGCAAAGTCTTTCCTGATCCCAGCTCTGTTCATCTTGGCTTCTTTTAAAAACACAGC
Organism: Anomaloglossus baeobatrachus; assembly: GCF_048569485.1. Lineage (NCBI taxonomy): Eukaryota > Metazoa > Chordata > Amphibia > Anura > Aromobatidae > Anomaloglossus > Anomaloglossus baeobatrachus. The sequence continues at coordinate 198,247,319 of NC_134356.1, read as the reverse complement.
AAGCAAGGGTTACTCCAAGCGGAGTCTCCCTTTTTTCCAAAAATTGGGCCACACAGACACCCACCCCATCAGTGGCAGCACTTGGGCCCTAGTTGCAAACAGGATGTTTTGATTTGCATCAAGCACATTCAAAAATACGCTATTCTTAGCCGTCCCCAGGATGACACCGGGGTAGGTAGCAAAGTCTTTGCTGACCCATGACTTGTTCATCTTGGCTTCTTTTAAAAACAATGTAAGCAAGGGTTACTCCAAGCGGAGTCTCCCTTTTTTCCAAAAATTGGGCCACACAGACACCCACCCCATCAGTGGCAGCACTTGGGCCCTAGTTGCAAACAGGATGTTTTGATTTGCATCAAGCACATTCAAAAATACGCTATTCTTAGCCGTCCACAGGATGACACCGGGGTAGGTAGCAAAGTCTTTCCTGATCCCAGCTCTGTTCATCTTGGCTTCTTTTAAAAACACAGCAAGCAAGGGTTACTCCAAGCGGAGTCTCCCTTTTTTCCAAAAATTGGGCCACACAGACACCCACCCCATCAGTGGCAGCACTTGGGCCCTAGTTGCAAACAGGATGTTTTGATTTGCATCAAGCACATTCAAAAATACGCTATTCTTAGCCGTCCACAGGATGACACCGGGGTAGGTAGCAAAGTCTTTCCTGATCCCAGCTCTGTTCATCTTGGCTTCTTTTAAAAACACAGCAAGCAAGGGTTACTCCAAGCGGAGTCTCCCTTTTTTCCAAAAATTGGGCCACACAGACACCCACCCCATCAGTGGCAGCACTTGGGCCCTAGTTGCAAACAGGATGTTTTGATTTGCATCAAGCACATTCAAAAATACGCTATTCTTAGCCGTCCCCAGGATGACACCGGGGTAGGTAGCAAAGTCTTTGCTGACCCATGACTTGTTCATCTTGGCTTCTTTTAAAAACAATGTAAGCAAGGGTTACTCCAAGCGGAGTCTCCCTTTTTTCCAAAAATTGGGCCACACAGACACCCACCCCATCAGTGGCAGCACTTGGGCCCTAGTTGCAAACAGGATGTTTTGATTTGCATCAAGCACATTCAAAAATACGCTATTCTTAGCCGTCCACAGGATGACACCGGGGTAGGTAGCAAAGTCTTTCCTGATCCCAGCTCTGTTCATCTTGGCTTCTTTTAAAAACACAGCAAGCAAGGGTTACTCCAAGCGGAGTCTCCCTTTTTTCCAAAAATTGGGCCACACAGACACCCACCCCATCAGTGGCAGCACTTGGGCCCTAGTTGCAAACAGGATGTTTTGATTTGCATCAAGCACATTCAAAAATACGCTATTCTTAGCCGTCCACAGGATGACACCGGGGTAGGTAGCAAAGTCTTTCCTGATCCCAGCTCTGTTCATCTTGGCTTCTTTTAAAAACACAGCAAGCAAGGGTTACTCCAAGCGGAGTCTCCCTTTTTTCCAAAAATTGGGCCCCACACACACCCACCCCTTCAGTGGCAGCACTTGGGCCCCAGTTGTACACTTCACAGCTAGATTTGCATCAAGCACATTCAAAAATACGCTATTCTTAACCGTCCCCAGGATGACACCGGGGTAGGTAGCAAAGTCTTTCCTGATCCCAGCTCTGTTCATCTTGGCTTCTTTTAAAAACACAGCAAGCAAGGGTTACTCCAAGCGGAGTCTCCCTTTTTTCCAAAAATTGGGCCACACAGACACCCACCCCATCAGTGGCAGCACTTGGGCCCTAGTTGCAAACAGGATGTTTTGATTTGCATCAAGCACATTCAAAAATACGCTATTCTTAGCCGTCCCCAGGATGACACCGGGGTAGGTAGCAAAGTCTTTGCTGACCCATGACTTGTTCATCTTGGCTTCTTTTAAAAACAATGTAAGCAAGGGTTACTCCAAGCGGAGTCTCCCTTTTTTCCAAAAATTGGGCCACACAGACACCCACCCCATCAGTGGCAGCACTTGGGCCCTAGTTGCAAACAGGATGTTTTGATTTGCATCAAGCACATTCAAAAATACGCTATTCTTAGCCGCCCACAGGATGACACCGGGGTAGGTAGCAAAGTCTTTCCTGATCCCAGCTCTGTTCATCTTGGCTTCTTTTAAAAACACAGCAAGCAAGGGTTACTCCAAGCGGAGTCTCCCTTTTTTCCAAAAATTGGGCCACACAGACACCCACCCCATCAGTGGCAGCACTTGGGCCCTAGTTGCAAACAGGATGTTTTGATTTGCATCAAGCACATTCAAAAATACGCTATTCTTAGCCGTCCCCAGGATGACACCGGGGTAGGTAGCAAAGTCTTTCCTGATCCCAGCTCTGTTCATCTTGGCTTCTTTTAAAAACACAGCAAGCAAGGGTTACTCCAAGCGGAGTCTCCCTTTTTTCCAAAAATTGGGCCACACAGACACCCACCCCATCAGTGGCAGCACTTGGGCCCTAGTTGCAAACAGGATGTTTTGATTTGCATCAAGCACATTCAAAAATACGCTATTCTTAGCCGTCCACAGGATGACACCGGGGTAGGTAGCAAAGTCTTTCCTGATCCCAGCTCTGTTCATCTTGGCTTCTTTTAAAAACACAGCAAGCAAGGGTTACTCCAAGCGGAGTCTCCCTTTTTTCCAAAAATTGGGCCACACAGACACCCACCCCATCAGTGGCAGCACTTGGGCCCTAGTTGCAAACAGGATGTTTTGATTTGCATCAAGCACATTCAAAAATACGCTATTCTTAGCCGTCCCCAGGATGACACCGGGGTAGGTAGCAAAGTCTTTGCTGACCCATGACTTGTTCATCTTGGCTTCTTTTAAAAACAATGTAAGCAAGGGTTACTCCAAGCGGAGTCTCCCTTTTTTCCAAAAATTGGGCCACACAGACACCCACCCCATCAGTGGCAGCACTTGGGCCCTAGTTGCAAACAGGATGTTTTGATTTGCATCAAGCACATTCAAAAATACGCTATTCTTAGCCGTCCACAGGATGACACCGGGGTAGGTAGCAAAGTCTTTCCTGATCCCAGCTCTGTTCATCTTGGCTTCTTTTAAAAACACAGCAAGCAAGGGTTACTCCAAGCGGAGTCTCCCTTTTTTCCAAAAATTGGGCCACACAGACACCCACCCCATCAGTGGCAGCACTTGGGCCCTAGTTGCAAACAGGATGTTTTGATTTGCATCAAGCACATTCAAAAATACGCTATTCTTAGCCGTCCACAGGATGACACCGGGGTAGGTAGCAAAGTCTTTCCTGATCCCAGCTCTGTTCATCTTGGCTTCTTTTAAAAACACAGCAAGCAAGGGTTACTCCAAGCGGAGTCTCCCTTTTTTCCAAAAATTGGGCCACACAGACACCCACCCCATCAGTGGCAGCACTTGGGCCCTAGTTGCAAACAGGATGTTTTGATTTGCATCAAGCACATTCAAAAATACGCTATTCTTAGCCGTCCCCAGGATGACACCGGGGTAGGTAGCAAAGTCTTTCCTGATCCCAGCTCTGTTCATCTTGGCTTCTTTTAAAAACACAGCAAGCAAGGGTTACTCCAAGCGGAGTCTCCCTTTTTTCCAAAAATTGGGCCACACAGACACCCACCCCATCAGTGGCAGCACTTGGGCCCTAGTTGCAAACAGGATGTTTTGATTTGCATCAAGCACATTCAAAAATACGCTATTCTTAGCCGTCCCCAGGATGACACCGGGGTAGGTAGCAAAGTCTTTCCTGATCCCAGCTCTGTTCATCTTGGCTTCTTTTAAAAACACAGCAAGCAAGGGTTACTCCAAGCGGAGTCTCCCTTTTTTCCAAAAATTGGGCCACACAGACACCCACCCCATCAGTGGCAGCACTTGGGCCCTAGTTGCAAACAGGATGTTTTGATTTGCATCAAGCACATTCCAAATCCACAAGCATTTACTCTCCCCAGGATGACACAGGGGTAGTAAATTCCTTCTGGATCCATGACTTGTTCATTTTGATGAACGTCAGTCTGTCCACATTGTCACTGGACAGACGCGTGCGCTTATCTGTCAGCACACACCCAGCAGCACTGAATACACGTTCAGAGACAACGCTGGCAGCTGGACACGACAAAATCTCCAAGGCGTAAGTTGCGAGCTCTGGCCATTTTTGTAGGTTTGAAGCCCAAAAGGAGCAAGGCTCCAGTTGCACAGTCATGGCATCGATGTTCATTTGGAGATACTCCTGTATCATCCTCTCCAGCCGTTGACTATGTGTCAGACTTGTTGTCTCTGGTGGCCTTGCAAAAGAGGGTCTAAAAAAATTATGAAAAGATTCCATAAAATTGCTGTTACCGGCACCAGAAAAGGTCCTACTGGTACGGGTAGACTGTTGAAGATGACGAGACCGTCCCATGTTTGTCAAGTTACAACTGGGAGATTCACTCCCTGCACCTGCACGGTTGTTTGGTGGAAAAGCCGAGCTAAGATCTAGTAACAGCTTCTGCTGATACTCCTGCATACGTGCGTCCCTTTCTATGGCTGGAATTATGTCACAAAATTTGGACTTGTACCGGGGATCTAATAGTGTGGCAATCCAGTAGTCATCATCACTTCTAATTTTGACAATACGACTGTCATGTTGGAGGTAGTGCAACAAAAAGGCACTCATGTGTCTTGCGCAGCCATGCGGACCAAGTCCATGCTGTGTTTGTGGCATAGAGGTGCTACCCGTTCTTTCTTCCTCTGACATCTGACCCCAACCTCTTTCAACTGAAATTTGACCAAGGTCTCCCTCATCCGCTGAGTCTTCCATGTCCATGGACAGTTCGTCCTCCATTTCTTCATGTTCTCCTGCACCTTGCTCAACATTTCGCCTGCTACTATGCGCCCTTGTCGATCCCTGTCCCCCATGGTCCCATGCCTGCTGCGTTGGTGATGATGAACGTCTGGACCTTCGTGATGTTGTTGTCCCTTGCGCATATGAATCCTCCTGTAGTTCCTCCCCTTCATGTTGTCCCACCCCCTGACTCCGAATAGTGTTTAGCGTGTGCTCCAGCATGTAAATGACTGGAATCGTCATGCTGATAATGGCATTGTCAGAGCTAAACATATTCGTCGCCATGTCGAAACTGTGCAGAAGGGTGCATAGGTCCTTGATCTGAGACCACTCCATCAGGGTGATCTGCCCCACCTCTGCATCTCGTTGGCCCAGGCTATACGTCATGACGTATTGCACCAGGGCTCTGCGGTGCTGCCACAGTCGCTGTAACATGTGGAGAGTTGAATTCCAGCGTGTCGCCACATCGCATTTCAGGCGATGAACCGGCAGGCCGAAAGACTTCTGGAGCGATGCAAGTCGCTCTGCTGCGGCGCTTGAACGGCGGAAGTGAGCTGACAGTTTTCGTGCCCTGTTCAGAAGGCCATCTAGGCCGGGATAGTGTGTTAAAAATTGCTGCACGACAAGGTTCAACACGTGAGCCATACAAGGTACGTGTGTCACCTTGCCCAGGCGAAGTGCCGCACCCAGGTTTGCAGCATTGTCGCACACGGCCTTACCAGGCTGCAGTTTGAGTGGAGACAACCATTTATTAAACTCGGACCGCAAAGCTGACCACAACTCCTCAGCTGTGTGACTCTTATTACCAAGACATGTCAAGCTAAAGACCGCCTGATGCCGTTGCGCTCTGCTGCCAGCATAGTAATGAGGGGTGCGTGATTCCTTCTGCGCAGTGAGAACGCTGGTGGCCTGACCAGGCAGGCTTGGGGCGGAGGTGGAGGACCCAGATGAGGTGGAGGATGCAGAAGCAGTGGCGGAACTTGGACAGACAGAGGATTGACACACAAGTCGTGGGGACGGCAAGACTTGTGCAGCAGACCCTTCACCATCTATCACCATAGTTACCCAGTGCCCAGTCAGCGACATGTAACGTCCCTGTCCATGCTTACTGGTCCAAGTATCGGTGGTGAAATGCACCCGTTCACACACAGAGTTTCTCAAGGAAGCGGTGATGTTGTGTGCGACATGCTGGTGTAGCGCGGGCACACCTTTCTTAGAGAAGTAGTGGCGACTAGGCATCTGGTACTGGGGCACAGCGACAGACATAAGGTCTCTAAAATCCTGTGTGTCCACTAGGCGGAAAGGCAGCATTTCGGTAGCCAACAGCTTACAGAGGGATAGAGTCAACCTCTTAGCTTTGTCATGGGTCGGAGGAAGTGGCCTTTTATTTGACCACATCTGAGGGACAGAGATCTGGCTGCTGTGTGTAGACGGTGTTGAGTAGGGTGTCCCTGGAAAAATGCAGGTTTGTGAGGAAAGTGCAGGCGGAGACATGATGTTGCCTTCATCCAACGTTGGTGCTATCGATGTCTGAGAGAGCTGTACACACTCACTTGTTTCCCCTTCCAAACCAACTGACGACCTTACAAGCAAACTGCCTGTTGCGGTTACAGTGGTGGAAGTTTTGCGTGGAAAAACAGGTGTGGCAGCTGTCCCCACAGTCCTAGAAGATGAAGAGCGCGCGGATGCAGTGGAAGGGGCGGGCGGTGGATGGTTCGCTCCGCTAGGCCGCATTGCAGCACGGTGAGCTTCCCACCGGGACTTATGATATTTATTCATGTGACGATTCATGGAAGAAGTTGTCAAACTGCTGAGCTTTTGACCTCTACTAAGAGAATCATGACAAATGTTACATATCACATGAGTTGGGCGATCTTTTTCGATGTGAAAAAAGGACCAGGCTAGGCAAGGCTTAGAGGCCATGCGACCTGTTGATCCACCCCGAATAATGCTCATAGGCAGAGTGGTGGCTGAGGATGCAGTTGTAGACGTGCTACCAGTGCTCCGACTCTGTCCAGGAAGGCGCAAGGTAACTTCGTCGTCGGTTGCATCCTCCTCCACCGCCTCTGTTGACCTCCTCGAGTGCCTGACTGGGGGTTGACAGTAGGTGGGATCTAGAACGTCATCATCAATTGTTGTGTTTGCACTCCCCTCCCCCTCAGACCGAGCCTCTTCTTGCCCTGACGGAATATTTAAGTTGTCATCCCAATCGGGTATCTGCGTCTCATCTTCATCAGTATGTTCCTCATTGTCTATAACCACAGGTGTTACAGTTTGTGACAAAGGGTCAACATTATGCTCAGAAACTTGGTCCTCACGGCCTGAATCTGAGTCACAAAGGTTCTGGGCATCACTGCAGACCATTTCCTGTTCTGTACTCACTGTAGCTTGGGAGCAGACCTCTGATTCCCAGGCTATAGTGTGACTGAACAGCTCTGCAGACTCAGCCATCTCAGTTCCACCATACTGTGCAGGGCTGATGGAGACTTCAGAGCTGGGAGAAATCAAGTGTGATTGGGATGACAACTCAGAGGACTGGTGTTTTTTGGATGCGGTACTTGAAGTGGCTGAGAGGGCACTTGTTGGACCACTTGAGATCCATTCAAGCATTTTCCTTTTTTGCCCATCATCTACCTTTCTTCCTGTTGTTCGTGTCCGTAAAAAAGGGAGCACATCGGATTGTCCACGGTAAGTAGTAGACATCTTACTTTTGCTGGTAGATGGTCTATCTTCAGCAGATGATAATGGAGCTTTGCCACCTTCCCCACGGACAAAACCTTTTTTGCCTTTTCCACCACGCCTCTTCCCCTTTCCACCAGCATCTGTCATTTTGCCACTCATGTTGATTGCGACAAGATTGTGGACTGAAAATGTGGTAGTAAAAATTGAGAGGTGGTGAAGATTGCAGTGGTGGTCTAGCTTTATTAACAGCAGAATAATAAAGAATAAATATCCCTGACAATGCAACTTAGTTATAATTAGTTGGAGTGTGCAACGCAGGCAGACGTGCTGCAAATGTCTTTGCACTAGTGGGACTATAGCAAAGTCCAATAGCCACGTATAGGATGCCACTAGGTACACTGAGTGTTTGCTAGTATAATGGCTTGGTTAGAATGAGTTGTAGTGTGCAACGCAGGCAGACGCGCTCTGCAAATGTCTTTGCACTAGTGGGACTATAGCAAAGTCCAATAGCCACGTATAGGATGCCACTAGGTACACTGAGTGTTTGCTAGTATAATGGCTTGGTTAGAATGAGTTGTAGTGTGCAACGCAGGCAGACGCGCTCTGCAAATGTCTTTGCACTAGTGGGACTATAGCAAAGTCCAATAGCCACGTATAGGATGCCACTAGGTACACTGAGTGTTTGCTAGTATAATGGCTTGGTTAGAATGAGTTGTAGTGTGCAACGCAGGCAGACGCGCTCTGCAAATGTCTTTGCACTAGTGGGACTATAGCAAAGTCCAATAGCCACGTATAGGATGCCACTAGGTACACTGAGTGTTTGCTAGTATAATGGCTTGGTTAGAATGAGTTGTAGTGTGCAACGCAGGCAGACGCGCTCTGCAAATGTCTTTGCACTAGTGGGACTATAGCAAAGTCCAATAGCCACGTATAGGATGCCACTAGGTACACTGAGTGTTTGCTAGTATAATGGCTTGGTTAGAATGAGTTGTAGTGTGCAACGCAGGCAGACGCGCTCTGCAAATGTCTTTGCACTAGTGGGACTATAGCAAAGTCCAATAGCCACGTATAGGATGCCACTAGGTACACTGAGTGTTTGCTAGTATAATGGCTTGGTTAGAATGAGTTGTAGTGTGCAACGCAGGCAGACGCGCTCTGCAAATGTCTTTGCACTAGTGGGACTATAGCAAAGTCCAATAGCCACGTATAGGATGCCACTAGGTACACTGAGTGTTTGCTAGTATAATGGCTTGGTTAGAATGAGTTGTAGTGTGCAACGCAGGCAGACGCGCTCTGCAAATGTCTTTGCACTAGTGGGACTATAGCAAAGTCCAATAGCCACGTATAGGATGCCACTAGGTACACTGAGTGTTTGCTAGTATAATGGCTTGGTTAGAATGAGTTGTAGTGTGCAACGCAGGCAGACGCGCTCTGCAAATGTCTTTGCACTAGTGGGACTATAGCAAAGTCCAATAGCCACGTATAGGATGCCACTAGGTACACTGAGTGTTTGCTAGTATAATGGCTTGGTTAGAATGAGTTGTAGTGTGCAACGCAGGCAGACGCGCTCTGCAAATGTCTTTGCACTAGTGGGACTATAGCAAAGTCCAATAGCCACGTATAGGATGCCACTAGGTACACTGAGTGTTTGCTAGTATAATGGCTTGGTTAGAATGAGTTGTAGTGTGCAACGCAGGCAGACGCGCTCTGCAAATGTCTTTGCACTAGTGGGACTATAGCAAAGTCCAATAGCCACGTATAGGATGCCACTAGGTACACTGAGTGTTTGCTAGTATAATGGCTTGGTTAGAATGAGTTGTAGTGTGCAACGCAGGCAGACGCGCTCTGCAAATGTCTTTGCACTAGTGGGACTATAGCAAAGTCCAATAGCCACGTATAGGATGCCACTAGGTACACTGAGTGTTTGCTAGTATAATGGCTTGGTTAGAATGAGTTGTAGTGTGCAACGCAGGCAGACGCGCTCTGCAAATGTCTTTGCACTAGTGGGACTATAGCAAAGTCCAATAGCCACGTATAGGATGCCACTAGGTACACTGAGTGTTTGCTAGTATAATGGCTTGGTTAGAATGAGTTGTAGTGTGCAACGCAGGCAGACGCGCTCTGCAAATGTCTTTGCACTAGTGGGACTATAGCAAAGTCCAATAGCCACGTATAGGATGCCACTAGGTACACTGAGTGTTTGCTAGTATAATGGCTTGGTTAGAATGAGTTGTAGTGTGCAACGCAGGCAGACGCGCTCTGCAAATGTCTTTGCACTAGTGGGACTATAGCAAAGTCCAATAGCCACGTATAGGATGCCACTAGGTACACTGAGTGTTTGCTAGTATAATGGCTTGGTTAGAATGAGTTGTAGTGTGCAACGCAGGCAGACGCGCTCTGCAAATGTCTTTGCACTAGTGGGACTATAGCAAAGTCCAATAGCCACGTATAGGATGCCACTAGGTACACTGAGTGTTTGCTAGTATAATGGCTTGGTTAGAATGAGTTGTAGTGTGCAACGCAGGCAGACGCGCTCTGCAAATGTCTTTGCACTAGTGGGACTATAGCAAAGTCCAATAGCCACGTATAGGATGCCACTAGGTACACTGAGTGTTTGCTAGTATAATGGCTTGGTTAGAATGAGTTGTAGTGTGCAACGCAGGCAGACGCGCTCTGCAAATGTCTTTGCACTAGTGGGACTATAGCAAAGTCCAATAGCCACGTATAGGATGCCACTAGGTACACTGAGTGTTTGCTAGTATAATGGCTTGGTTAGAATGAGTTGTAGTGTGCAACGCAGGCAGACGCGCTCTGCAAATGTCTTTGCACTAGTGGGACTATAGCAAAGTCCAATAGCCACGTATAGGATGCCACTAGGTACACTGAGTGTTTGCTAGTATAATGGCTTGGTTAGAATGAGTTGTAGTGTGCAACGCAGGCAGACGCGCTCTGCAAATGTCTTTGCACTAGTGGGACTATAGCAAAGTCCAATAGCCACGTATAGGATGCCACTAGGTACACTGAGTGTTTGCTAGTATAATGGCTTGGTTAGAATGAGTTGTAGTGTGCAACGCAGGCAGACGCGCTCTGCAAATGTCTTTGCACTAGTGGGACTATAGCAAAGTCCAATAGCCACGTATAGGATGCCACTAGGTACACTGAGTGTTTGCTAGTATAATGGCTTGGTTAGAATGAGTTGTAGTGTGCAACGCAGGCAGACGCGCTCTGCAAATGTCTTTGCACTAGTGGGACTATAGCAAAGTCCAATAGCCACGTATAGGATGCCACTAGGTACACTGAGTGTTTGCTAGTATAATGGCTTGGTTAGAATGAGTTGTAGTGTGCAACGCAGGCAGACGCGCTCTGCAAATGTCTTTGCACTAGTGGGACTATAGCAAAGTCCAATAGCCACGTATAGGATGCCACTAGGTACACTGAGTGTTTGCTAGTATAATGGCTTGGTTAGAATGAGTTGTAGTGTGCAACGCAGGCAGACGCGCTCTGCAAATGTCTTTGCACTAGTGGGACTATAGCAAAGTCCAATAGCCACGTATAGGATGCCACTAGGTACACTGAGTGTTTGCTAGTATAATGGCTTGGTTAGAATGAGTTGTAGTGTGCAACGCAGGCAGACGCGCTCTGCAAATGTCTTTGCACTAGTGGGACTATAGCAAAGTCCAATAGCCACGTATAGGATGCCACTAGGTACACTGAGTGTTTGCTAGTATAATGGCTTGGTTAGAATGAGTTGTAGTGTGCAACGCAGGCAGACGCGCTCTGCAAATGTCTTTGCACTAGTGGGACTATAGCAAAGTCCAATAGCCACGTATAGGATGCCACTAGGTACACTGAGTGTTTGCTAGTATAATGGCTTGGTTAGAATGAGTTGTAGTGTGCAACGCAGGCAGACGCGCTCTGCAAATGTCTTTGCACTAGTGGGACTATAGCAAAGTCCAATAGCCACGTATAGGATGCCACTAGGTACACTGAGTGTTTGCTAGTATAATGGCTTGGTTAGAATGAGTTGTAGTGTGCAACGCAGGCAGACGCGCTCTGCAAATGTCTTTGCACTAGTGGGACTATAGCAAAGTCCAATAGCCACGTATAGGATGCCACTAGGTACACTGAGTGTTTGCTAGTATAATGGCTTGGTTAGAATGAGTTGTAGTGTGCAACGCAGGCAGACGCGCTCTGCAAATGTCTTTGCACTAGTGGGACTATAGCAAAGTCCAATAGCCACGTATAGGATGCCACTAGGTACACTGAGTGTTTGCTAGTATAATGGCTTGGTTAGAATGAGTTGTAGTGTGCAACGCAGGCAGACGCGCTCTGCAAATGTCTTTGCACTAGTGGGACTATAGCAAAGTCCAATAGCCACGTATAGGATGCCACTAGGTACACTGAGTGTTTGCTAGTATAATGGCTTGGTTAGAATGAGTTGTAGTGTGCAACGCAGGCAGACGCGCTCTGCAAATGTCTTTGCACTAGTGGGACTATAGCAAAGTCCAATAGCCACGTATAGGATGCCACTAGGTACACTGAGTGTTTGCTAGTATAATGGCTTGGTTAGAATGAGTTGTAGTGTGCAACGCAGGCAGACGCGCTCTGCAAATGTCTTTGCACTAGTGGGACTATAGCAAAGTCCAATAGCCACGTATAGGATGCCACTAGGTACACTGAGTGTTTGCTAGTATAATGGCTTGGTTAGAATGAGTTGTAGTGTGCAACGCAGGCAGACGCGCTCTGCAAATGTCTTTGCACTAGTGGGACTATAGCAAAGTCCAATAGCCACGTATAGGATGCCACTAGGTACACTGAGTGTTTGCTAGTATAATGGCTTGGTTAGAATGAGTTGTAGTGTGCAACGCAGGCAGACGCGCTCTGCAAATGTCTTTGCACTAGTGGGACTATAGCAAAGTCCAATAGCCACGTATAGGATGCCACTAGGTACACTGAGTGTTTGCTAGTATAATGGCTTGGTTAGAATGAGTTGTAGTGTGCAACGCAGGCAGACGCGCTCTGCAAATGTCTTTGCACTAGTGGGACTATAGCAAAGTCCAATAGCCACGTATAGGATGCCACTAGGTACACTGAGTGTTTGCTAGTATAATGGCTTGGTTAGAATGAGTTGTAGTGTGCAACGCAGGCAGACGCGCTCTGCAAATGTCTTTGCACTAGTGGGACTATAGCAAAGTCCAATAGCCACGTATAGGATGCCACTAGGTACACTGAGTGTTTGCTAGTATAATGGCTTGGTTAGAATGAGTTGTAGTGTGCAACGCAGGCAGACGCGCTCTGCAAATGTCTTTGCACTAGTGGGACTATAGCAAAGTCCAATAGCCACGTATAGGATGCCACTAGGTACACTGAGTGTTTGCTAGTATAATGGCTTGGTTAGAATGAGTTGTAGTGTGCAACGCAGGCAGACGCGCTCTGCAAATGTCTTTGCACTAGTGGGACTATAGCAAAGTCCAATAGCCACGTATAGGATGCCACTAGGTACACTGAGTGTTTGCTAGTATAATGGCTTGGTTAGAATGAGTTGTAGTGTGCAATGCAGGCAGACGCGCTCTGCAAATGTCTTTGCACTAGTGGGACTATAGCAAAGTCCAATAGCCACGTATAGGATGCCACTAGGTACACTGAGTGTTTGCTAGTATAATGGCTTAGTTATCAGTTGGAGTGTGCAGAGGACAAGAGGGTACAGTGGCAGGATTGTGGTGCTCTGGGTAGAGGAATGGAAGACTGCCTTTCTATTCCCTCCTAATGGTGAAATGCAGGTAGGAAATCCCTGACCTGGGCTACACAGACGCTGTTGCTGTTTGCAGGACCTGTCACCTATGGCTCTCTGACCCTGCCGGTTGGAGCCCTTAAAAGGACTGCTATAAAGTGCTCTCCCTAAGCTGTCTAACGCTGTGTATGCAGCGCATACAGCTGTATCGGCTATAGGACTCAGGAAGACGGAGCTGCGACAGTGATGTCTGACACCAAAGACGCAGAAGGCAGATAATGGCGTCCGTGAAGAAAATGTCCGGTTTTATAATGCAGGGACATGTGACATGCAGATCCTATCACACATGCCGTTGCTTCTCTGGCTCAAAGTCCACTTAGCTGTGTGTGTGTCTGGGATTGGCTGACATGCTGGCCCGCCCCACAAGACGCGCGCGCTTAGGGAAGGAAGACAAGAAAAAAAAAAAAAAAAAATGGCGATCGCCATTATAGAAACAGCAGTGATCTGAAGGCGCTGTTCACGCACACTATACACTGAAATGTGATAATAGTTTGATTCACAGAGTGACTTACACTATTACAGCAGAAACCAAGCTATGATTTAGCTGTTTTTTGGCTGCTAGAACCGTTCTCGAACGTTTCTAGAACTACCGAGCTTTTGCAAAAAGCTCGAGTTCTAGTTCGATCTAGAACATGCCCCAAAATCACTCGAGCCGCGAACTGGAGAACCACGAACCACGAACCGCGCTCAACTCTACTCCTTATGTCCGGCCAAATCCTTGCTGTATACACGCTCTATCTGCAGTGTCTGACCCGGTCTCCATGTGCGCCTGCGTGGATTCCTAGGCTGTCTTTCTGGTTTGATTACCGCTGTCTTTGCGTCTGGCAGATGCGTCGGAGCCTGGGTGATGTGTCCCCACTCCCGCGCATACGCGAAATGGCGTGACAGCGCGACGGTCGGCGAGACACATCATAGTGCTCTGTGCATGCGTCGTTAGGGGACTTCTGAGTTTCAGATGCCGCTATTGGATATTTAAACCGTTGGCGGGACCACATCACTGAGCCTCCTCCCCCAATGAAGTAAAGAAAATAGTCCCTGCGAAACGTGTGTTGGGTTTCCTGAGGTCATTCTTACCGGGAGCAGCAGTTCATTTGTTTGTAAGTGCGGCATTGTTCACACTTTGCTCACATGATGGACAGAATATATTATCATTGCATTGATCAGGGTCATGTGACAACCATGGACTTTAAATAGAGATATTCAATTTTATTATAATAAGACATTTGATATGTTGTTGTTGTGAATGTCATCTGAGGGGGGGATGGTTTGGAGCTCCCTCTGGTGGTCAGGACTGGGGGTGAAGCTAACTGTGACTCAACAGGTGTGGTAGTTAATTAGGAGTTTGGGAGGCCTAATTGCAGATTAGCCTGGTCTATATAGTAGAGCAGTGTCTGCTGGCGGGGGCCGGTGATAGTTGTTTATCCTCAGTCTCTAAATTGGCTTGGAGCTTGTCCTTCCATTTATCCTTTGCATGTACCATTCCAGATAAGTTCCAAGTTCTTTGCTTTATTGCCTGATCCACACCCAAGGGTGGTTGTGTTTCTTTTCATTTTGCTTAAAGTCTGTTTTCTTGCAGGAGAGGAATTGTCTTTCTGTTTTGATGAGCATGGGTGTTCCCCCTCTGCAGGCCCCACTGCAAGAAAAGAGAGATTCCTCCTATTCTACTTGATTATTTGCACTTTTGTATTTCTAGTCTTTTTATTGGTATTTTGTTTCTCCCATTATTTTCAAGAGTACCTGATATAGTGGTGGAGAGTCCGTGTGGTCTCAGCATTTTAGGAGATTGGTATTTTTTGCAGGATTTTATGCTGGCCGCAATCAGTTATCTGTCCTGTCCTGTTCTATCTAGGAAGTCAGGCCTCGTCTTTGCTAATCTATATTTCCTATCTGTGTATTGTGTTTTCTTACATCACCGTTGGCTTTATATGTTAAGGGTTTGCTATTCCTTTGGGGACTACTCTGAGTTAAGATAGGTTTCCTCATTTCTATCTGTGAGGTGTAGTAAGTTTCTCCGTCTGTGACGAGGCGTCTAGATGTGTTCAGGAATGCTTCAAAGCTACTTCTAGTGTTGTCTGACAGATTGGGGATTGCGGTCAGCTCAGGTTCCACCTACTCTTGTTTTTTTATGCTGATGGGATTTTTTGTGATCGCCCATAGTGACCAGATCATAACTAGTGATGAGCGAGTGCTAAAAAGCTCGGGTGCTCGAGGCTCGGGCCGAGCATCCCAAGATACTCGTGTACTTGGCCCGAGCACCGAGCCCAATGCTATCCTATGGGAGACCCGAGTATTTTTATGAAATGACCCCCGGCAGCATGTAAAAACCCTAAAAATGTCACAAAAGTCTCAGAAGAGTGCTCAAATGACATGGCAACAGCATGGGGAAGACCCCTTGAAGCATTTATCACTCAAAAGTCACAGCTGTGAACAATTTTGTCCGCGTTTTACGCCATTTTTACGGACTCACCAGAAAACCTTAAAAAATGACACCAGAATGAATTTTCATGGCGGAAATGTTAAGGGCACATACCCAATAGTGAGATAGAGCTGGTGTATGTTACTTTTGGAGATGACATGAAAGATTTTACGTGAAAACATTGTATGGCACTCCGATGTCCCTGAGAAGAGACGTACATGAAGGCCTCTTGAGTCTAATGTGCCCATTTTGAGGAAGTGAGTCTTTGTAGTATTTTCCTTTGCCAGGGCAGTACAAAATTGTGAGGTTCACCAATGCCCCTGCATACAGACGTGCATGAGGGCCTGTATACCTGAAGTGCCCATTGTAAGGAAGTGGGTCTATTGTAGTATAGCCCTTTGGCAGGACAGTCAAAAATTGGGAGGCTCCACATTGTCCCTGGATAGAGACGTGCATGAGGGCCTGTAAACCTGAAGTGCCCATTGTAAGGAAGTGGGTCTATTGTAGTATAGCCCTTTGGCAGGACAGCCAAAAATTGGGAGGCTCCACATTGTCCCTGGATAGAGACGTGCATGAGTGCCTGTAAACCTGAAGTGCCCATTGTAAGGAAGTGGGTCTATTGTAGTATAGCCCTTTGGCAGGACAGCCAAAAATTGGGAGGCTCCACATTGTCCCTGGATAGAGACATGCATGAGGGCCTGTAAACCTGAAGTGCCTATTGTAAGGAAGTGGGTCTATTGTAGTATAGCCCTTTGGCAGGACAGCCAAAAATTGGGAGGCTCCACATTGTCCCTGGATAGAGACGTGCATGAGGGTCTGTAAACCTGAAGTGCTCATTGTAAGGAAGTGGGTCTATTGTAGTATAGCCCTTTGGCAGGACAGCCAAAAATTGGGAGGCTCCACATTGTCCCTGGATAGAGACGTGCATGAGGGCCTGTAAACCTGAAGTGCCCATTGTAAGGAAGTAGGTCTATTGTAGTATAGCCCTTTGGCAGGACAGCCAAAAATTGGGAGGCTCCACATTGTCCCTGGATAGAGACATGCATGAGGGCCTGTAAACCTGAAGTGCCCATTGTAAGGAAGTGGGTCTATTGTAGTATAGCCCTTTGGCAGGACAGCCAAAAATTGGGAGGCTCCACATTGTCCCTGGACAGAGATGTGCATGAGGGCCTGTAAACCTGAAGTGCCCATTGTAAGGAAGTGGGTCTATTGAAGTATAGCCCTTTGGCAGGACAGCCAAAAATTGGGAGGCTCCACATTGTCCCTGGATAGAGATGTGCATGAGGGCCTCAAAACATTGTTCCCATTTCAAAAGAGTGGGTCTCCTGTCATTGTAATGTCCATTCTGAAAGAATGGGCGAAAAAATTTACCACTGGGGGTATACCTGAAACAACGGCCTAACTATTGTAACGGTCATCATGGTGGCGCATGAGGAGAAGGAGGAGCAGTCCAGCGATTATCCAAAGTCCAGAAGTGTGTACCCATGGGTGAGTGGAGGTACATGGCAAATTCCCGTTACAAACTTTAAATTCCGCTCTCATTTGCTGGTGGTGTGGTGAAGTCTGGCCCAATCCAACCCTTGTTCATCTTGATAAGAGTCAGCCTGTCAGCATTTTCAGTTGACAGGCGGGTGCGTTTATCTGTAATGATTCCACCTGCGGCACTAAAAACACGCTCTGACAAAACGCTAGCGGCAGGGCAGGCCAGGACTTCCAAGGCGTAGAGAGCCAATTCATGCCACGTGTCCAGCTTGGATACCCAATAATTGTAAGGCACAGAGGAATGTCGGAGTACAGTTGTTCGATCTGCAAGGTACTCTATGAGCATCTGGGCAAACTTAGGATTTCTTGTGGCACTACCCCGCACCTCAGGGGCTGTGGTACGTGAGGGGCTGAGAAAACTGTCCCACATCTTAAAGACTGTTCCCCTACCTCTGGCGGATTGGACTTGTGCCCCTCTCGGCTGTACGCCTTGGTTGTCCACTGATTCCTGACCTATGCCGCTAGCGTTTTGTGAGGGGAATGCTTTGCCTACTTCCGTGACTATGGCCTTCCGGAACTGCTGCATTTTGGCTGACCTCTCCGCCTCGGGAATAAGAGACATAAAGTTCTCCTTGTAGCGTGGGTCTAACAGTGTTACCAACCAGTAATGATTGTCGGCCAAGATGTTCTTAACGCGAGGGTCACGAGACAGGCAGCTTACCATAAAGTCAGCCATGTGCGCCAGACTCTTAACAGCCAGTACTTCAATATCCTGACCAACACGATGACTGAACATGCTGTCCTTCTCCTCCTCCTCCTCATCTACCCTGTCCTCTGGCCAGCCACGCTGAACCGAGGATATGACTGGTGTGCATGTCATATCCTCAATTTGGCCGGAGAGTTGCTCCATGTCTTCATCCTCCTCCTCGTCATAGTCCTCCACTGCACGTTGTGATGAGACGAGGCTCGGCTGTGTGTTATCACCCACACCCACTACTGTTTCTTGCTCCAACTCATCGCGCTCCGCCTGCAATGCATCATGTTTGTTTTTGAGCAGAGACCGTTTTAGAAGGCAGTGAAGCGGTATGGTGACGCTAATAATGGCATCATCCCCACTCACCATCTTGGTGGAGTTCTCAAAGTTTTGGAGGATGGTACATAGGTCGGACATCCATCTCCACTCCTCAGGTGTTATGTGTGGAGTTTAACCCATTTCCCGACGGCTTAGGTGATGCAGGTACTCAACAACTGCCCTCTTCTGCTCACATATCCTGACCAACATGTGCAGAGTTGAATTCCAACGCGTGGGGACATCACACATCAGTCTGTGAGCCGGAAGATGCAAACGGCGCTGAAAGCCGGCAAGGCCGGCTGAAGCAGTAGGTGACTTTCGAAAATGTGCAGACAGGCGGCGAACTTTTACCAGCAGATCAGACAGCTCTTGGTATGACTTTAGAAACCGCTGAACCACGAGGTTGAGCACATGGGCCACGCATGGAACATGTGTCAGCTGGCCTCGCCTCAAAGCCGTCACCAGGTTCCGGCCATTGTCACACACGACCTTTCCTGGCTTTAGGTTCAGAGGTGTGAGCCAGTGATCTGCCTGCTGTTTCAGAGCTGTCCACACCTCTTCTGCATTGTGGGGTTTGTCACCTATGCAGATTAGCTTCAGCACAGCCTGTTGCCGCTTCGCCGAGGCAGTGCTGCAGTGCTTCCAGCTTGGGACTGGTGTGGAGGGTAAAGTGGATGAGGATGCGCAGGAGGAGGATGAGGCTGAGGAGCATGACATTCCGGAGCTGTAGAGTGTGGGTGAAACCCTGACTGAGGTAGGGCCTGCAAACCTTGGTGTGGGAAGGACATGTTCCGTCCCTCGCTCAGACTGGGTCCCAGCTTCCACAATATTAACCCAGTGTGCCATCAACGAGATGTAGCGGCCTTGCCCACAAGCACTTGTTCACGTGTCTGTGGTTAGGTGGACTTTGGCTGAAACAGCGTTGTTCAGGGCACGTGTGATGTTTTGTGACACGTGGTTGTGCAATGCGGGGACGGCACACCGGGAGAAATAGTGGCGGCTGGGGACCGAGTAACGTGGGACAGCTGCCGCCATCAGGTCGCGGAATGCTTCTGTCTCCACCAGCCTAAAAGGCAACATTTCCAGCGCAAGCAGTCGCGAAATGTTAGCATTTAGAACTGTGGCATGTGGGGCGTTGGCAGTGTATTTGCGCCTGCGTTCAAAGGTTTGCTGAATGGATAACTGAACGCTGCGCTGGGACAAGGACGTGCTTGATGATGGTGTTATTTCTGCGTAGGCAACTGCAGGTGCAGGGCCGGAGGAGGCTTGTTCGCAGGCAGCATGGACAGGGGATTGGCTCGCATGCACAGCAAGCGAAGACGTAGCAGTGACATCAGCAAGCACTGCTCCTCGACTCTGTTGTACCTCCCACAAAGTCGGGTGCTTGGCTGACATGTGCCTGATCATGCTGGTGGTGGTCAAGCTGCTAGTTTTGGTACCCCTGCTGATGCTGGCACGGCAGGTGTTGCAAATGGCCTTTTTAGAATCATCTGGAGCCAACTTAAAAAACTGCCAGACTCGGTAAGACCTAACATTTGTACAGGCACCTTGTGTCGTGTTGTTGTTCCGGGGAACGGTTGCCTGACTTCTGCCTGGGGCCAGCACCCTGCTTCTTACTGCCTGTTGGGATGCTACGCCTCCCTCCTCCTGTGCACTGCTGTCCTCGCTCTGCATATCCTCCTGCCAGGTTGGGTCAGTTACTGGATCATTCACCATGGCGTCTTCCTCTTCCGCACCCTGCTCCTCCTCCTGACTTCCTGACAATTGTGTCTCATCATCGTCCACCCCTTGTTGAGACACATTGCCAACTTCGTGAGAACGTGGCTGCTCAAATATTTGGGCATCTGTACATACGATCTCCTCATGACCCACTTCAACAGGAGCTGGTGTCGCGGGCGGGGAGGAGGGTGACAGCACACTACGCTCACCCCCTTCTGCCCGGGTCCGGCGGCCGCTGCTCAGTGGTGGCTCGAGCTGTAGGCCGGATCCCGGGGGTTCTCGAGCGGCACTCCTCGCCCATGAGTGAAAGGGATTTGTTGGGTGTGGGGATAGTTTATTGTCCGTGACGCCACCCACGGTTGTGGTGATTGCACCACCGCTGCTCTATATGGGGATCCCGGGGATGGTGATGCGGAGCAGCCAGGTGTTGTGTTGCCCCTCCGTGGGTAGGGGTGGTGATCCCGGGGCCCGGTGATGGTTTGGGAGGTGCAGGGCCTGGTGGGCGCAGGGACGCGGGGGCAGCGCTGTGCCTTGCGGCACTGTGGTACTCACTCAGCCTGAGACGTTGACACAGTTTTTACGGTAAACCAAACGGCTGGTAAGTTGCTCTCCCAGTAGGTGACGGTGATGTCCCTCTTCCTGGCACCTTTGTGTACTTGTTGGTTGCGATGGGTTCCCACCGGTAACCCGCTCCCCGGCTTCAAGCTGGACCGGAGGAGCTCTACTCTTTGCCCGCAGGCGCTGGCCCTGAGAAACTGGTGCCTTGGCGGTGGCGGTGTCTCTCCTACTCTGGTTGGGCTGTTGCCTTCAATCGGGACTTGGTTGTTGGGGGATCTACGTCCCCTTCACTGACGGATTTGGCAAATTCTGGCGACTCCTAGCCTTGCCGGGGTCCGAGAGGCCCCCGCCCTGGTGCTGACTGTCCTTCGGAACACTGCTCCAGACCGCCGGGCACACAGCCTCCGGGGTCCTTCCAGGAACTTCCAAACGGTCCCCCTCCAGACAGTCACCGCCGTTGCTGATCTTGCTGACCTGTCCTGCACACAGCTGGACTACTTCAGGCTTTTGCACACTCTTTCTGTTCTGTCACCACTCTTGCTTTCCTCCTTTACTACTTTTCTTCCTTCACTTTCACATAGCTGTTTACTCTTTCATGTCCCTCACTGGACTCCTCACACAAGCCCTGCCTGGGCTACTCTGCTGGTACTTCCTGCCTCCAGAGCTGTGAACTCCTCGGTGGGCGGAGCCAACCGCCTGGCCCACCCCCTGGTGTGAATCATCAGCCTCTGGAGGAAGGCAACAAGGATTTTTGGTTAGCTTTGGTGTTCCTAACTGGGATGTAGGGTGTGATGGTGTGTGACTTGTGTCCCCTGGCTTGCCCAGGGCGACACATTGGTGAGAGGCCAGAATGTGCGAATGGAAATGTGAACAGCTCTTCCGAGTGTCCAAGTGTGGGATCAGTAATGTCCGTGGACGTGTACTCAGCCTTGCGGTAGGAAGGAGGATCAGGTTCTGAAATGTACGGTGCAGTATCTCGGCTACTGACACTTGACCGTGTGGAAGACAGAGTGTTTGTGGTGGTGCCAATCTGACTGGAAGCATTATCCGCTATCCAACTAACAACCTGTTGACACTGGTCTTGGTTCAAGAGTGGTGTACTGCTGCGGTCCCCAAGAATTTGGGACAGGACGTGAGAGCGAGTAGATGTGGCCCTTTGTTGTGGCGAAATTAGAGCTTGCCCACGACCTCGGCCTCTCCCTGCACCACCATCACGTCCACTTCCTTGTTCGTTGCCAATGCCCTTGCGCATTTTGCAATGCTGTGCTGACGTGTATTCACTAGACTTGTGCGTTATATCCAAGTTTGTGCAAAACGCACACAAGTGCACCTGTACGCTGCCACCGACAGGCACACACGTGCGGTTTTTAAATGCAAGCACGGACGCACTAAGAACCTAACAGGTTTTTAGGAGCGACAATTACTGAGAAGTTTGACACTATCAGACACTGCTGACTGACGTGTATTATATTCACTAGACTTGTGCGTTATATCCAAGTTTGTGCAAAACGCACACAAATGCACCTGTACGCTGCTGTGGCGCCCCTGACCTGGTCAGGCACCACTGAGTACTGCACCCATGCTGGGGACAGTACAACACAGGTAATCCAGAAGGCTGACCGGGGTGTGGTACACAGGCGCATAGTGATCAGGTCTCACACATGTACCTATGAGAGGACCCCTGGGGATCCCAGGAGGGGGAAAAGCCTTCACCTTCACTGGAATAGTGGAGGGGGCCAAAAGCCTCCATCTCCTCTCAAGGGGTGTGGTAAGAGAGTCTGGTTGCTAGGTGGCGTAGGCAAGAACAGGAGAGGAGGGGCAGTGAGCCAGGCAGTGCAGAGTCCAGGGAGCTCGAGTGAGGAGCAGATCCCGTGGGCTGCTGTAGTCTGACAGCGTCCGCGTAGTGGCTACCGACGGGGGAGAACGGTCAACTAGGAGTGCTACCCGAAATCCATCTTCAGCTAGAGAGAGAGCAACGGAGTGGGAAGTAAGGAGACCGCTAGAGAGTACCAGGCCCAAACGGGCGGCAGATCCCGAAGCGGAGATAGATCCAGCTTTCTTTTGCTAAACCTGCCGGTGTGGGGCTCTCAAAGCCCACGCCACAACACCACAAAAGCCGCAGCCACGTAGCCACAGTTAGGGCCCATAGGTCACAGGAGGCAAGCAGCTGGAGTGGCCTGGTCCAGGCGACAAGCAAACGGCAAACGAAGGGGAGAGAGGCTGCAGCATCTTCCCTGGGTGACCCCCATAGGGACTCAAAGTCGGGGTTACCCCAAACCACCGAGGGCTAAGGAAGGCGAGTTAGTAGTCACCCTCACAAGTCAGCCTGAAGGACACCTGGTTCCCACTTGGTTCATCCCAGCTACGCCCGGGTCACTCACCCTGCCATCAACTGTGAGTAAAAACCCTGAAAGACATCCTGCCTGTGTTGAGTCATTCTGCGCCTTGTGGTACTACGCACCTACACCGGGCCCTGGGGCTTGCCTCACTCTCAGGAGGCTATTCCAACTAACTGCACACACCATCAGCCCCAGGCGACCCTCAACCTGCAGTGGCGGTCCCTACTGGCCGCAATACTGAGAGTGGCGTCACGACAAGAAGAAGATCTCCTACCTGTGACGAGATCCAGCCGAGTGGAGTCCCTGAAGGTAATGCACCGACACAGCGTTTGCGGGGATTCACATCTGGCGTCACGAACAGGATAAGGACTAGACCTGTTCAGACAGGTGACCATGTGCCTGGGCGGTCCGCTTGGAAAATTGGAAGCGCCGCCATATTGCCACCATGAAAAGCGCGCTGAAAAACAACAGCAGCCCGCGCTGGAAGAAGTTACCGCCCACGAAGAGGTGTGGCTACCCAGAGATCCCCTGCAGAGTTCTGACCTCGCTGGTGAAGAGAGCGGAAGCGTCCAGAGACGGCGGGAAGGAAAAGGAACCACAAGCCTGCTGCTGCAGAGAGAAGAAATGGAGTCCAGACGTGGATACCCAGAACCAGGCTCTGCTGCCTGGTGGTGCCGGGAGCTTGCTATCTTCTGCGATCAGCTGGAGGCCAGGATTATACGACAGCTCAGTGAGGGACGCACGGAGCTTCTGGAGATGGCTGAGGCGGTTCGGACCTACGAGGAGGGAGCCGCGCGACGCATGCCAGATCGAGCGGCGACGACTCAGATCCCGATGGTGCCACCGATGGGTGAGTCCAGAGTTGCCCCGGCCAGCGCAAGTGCTCCGACCCCTGCTTCTACGACCGCGGTCCCAGAAGAGGCGCCTGGCGCGGCAACGCTGAGCGAGGCCGCAGCCACGCTAGGTGCGGCCCGCCAAATCCAGGCCGCCGCAGCGACACCCCGCCTGGCCCGCAAAGGTCCGACTGCCACGGCGATACTCATCCGTGCCGCAGGTGTGACGCTGACCCAGGCTGCCACCCTGCTGAGCCCAGTCCGCCAAGACCCCACCGCAGCAGCGACGCTCGTCCGAGCCGCAAGTGAGATGCTGAACCAGGCCGCAGCCCCGCCAGGTGCGGCCCGTCAAGCCCCGATCACTGCAGCGACGCCCAGCTCCACCTGCACGGACCCCATTGAGGATGCGACGCCAATTCAGACCGCGGCTGCAATGCCCAGTCCGGCCCGCCAAGAACTGGCCGCAACAGCGACGCAGATCCAGGCCGCCGCCACGCCAGGCTCGGCCCGCACAGACCAGGCCGCCGCCATGCCAGGCGCGGCCCGCCAAGACCAGGCCGCCGCAGCGATGCCCTGCGCGGCCCGCCAAGAAAAGACTACATCACCATTTATCCCGGCCTGCAGGGCCAGAGCAGACACCGCTCCCCAGTCTAAGGAAGTCCCTACTAGGAAATCCCTGGTGGGTGAGGACCCCGCATACTGGCAGCTGAAGGCTGACCTGGAGGCCAAGTTCCCACAGGAGATGGTGGACCAGTACATGCTCCCTCCGCACACCCCTAAGGCAACCCCTGCGGCAACCACGCCGAAGAGTCCACCGCCTGGGCCAGCTGAGGAACACTCATCCCCAGCGCTGCCACGACCAGAGTGCAGCGAAGAACTAAGGGGGAGAGGAGGGCAAGAAGCTGAGGAGTTGCCCCCGGAGCCAGCAGCAGTGCTAGTCCCAGAGCCGGAGATGCTGCCATATTCCCGCTGGGACGAGGAAGACCTGACACCTCCTGCTGAAGAAGACCTGCCCAACCGCCCCACCTGGGAGCTTGTAAGCTGTACTTCGCAGAATCCAGCCCGCAAGACACGGCGCCGAGGCGGTAGTACAAAGTATCCTCCAACATCACAATCTCCTGAGCAGAAAGACGAAGTCACCGCCAGAGACCTAGAGGAGAAACGGTTCCTGAGAAGGTTCAAACCCCAGATCAGAGGACCCCTGCGTCGAGGAATTGTCGAAGATTTCAGCCTCAAATCAGGATACGGCTTTATAGTATCACCTGGTGTGAAGGAAGGGATTTTCGTCAATCGAAGGGATGTGAGAGCCCATTTGCCCAGAGGACACCCTGGAAGAGATTTGAAGATAGGAGACTCAGTGGAGTTCACTATGCATCAGGGAGAAAGAGGCTGGTATGCCCTAGATGTTGCACCATGTCCTAGAAGTCCTTGCAGAAGCCCTGCAGTCACAACAGAAGATGAAGACAGAGACACTGAAGAAGAGGAAAGAAAGGATCAAGAAACAGACGATAAAAGCACAGGAAGTAACAGATGCCCCAGCCCTACAGGCCCAAGCCCTGGTAAGGAGGAAACAGGAGCAAAGTTCACATAAAGCAAGAAGAAAGCATGCAGCAAGTTAAAGTTTTGAAAAGTTTGAAGTTTTGCAACGTTTACGTTTAAGTATGTGCCCACATAAACTTGTGTGAGGAAACCATAAACCTTAAGGCTATGAACTGGCTATAGCCACAAACTCTCGCAGTGTAAATAGTTACACCAGAGGCACCACTACCAGAGTCAGCCTGTTTAGGGGCTTGGCTCGTCTGCAACCAGGAGGAGCCCGTCCGTATATAGGGCCTTGGCTCACCTGCGACCAGAGAGCATGCCTGTTTATGGGGCCTGGCTCTCCACCACAAAGAGGGTACCTGGTCAGCACCAACTGTGGAGGCCGCCTCTACATCCTGCCAGAAGTGGCTGAAGGCGCGACTCCACCAGGCCAGGTATACCCTGAAACTACCAGACCAGGAAAGCCGCCTCAACATCCTGCCAGAAGTGGCTGAAGGCGCGGCCAACGTGAGAGGGTCTGGGTGGTTAACGGACTTGTGGGTGGAGGGTGGTGATGTATGATAGCTGGTGGTCTTAAAATGTTTTACCATGTTTTAATGTTTTATGCATTTTAAAATGTTGTCTTGCAGCCCGAGGACGTGCTGGTGATAACTAAGGGGGAATGTGGCGCCCCTGACCTGGTCAGGCACCACTGAGTACTGCACCCATGCTGGGGACAGTACAACACAGGTAATCCAGAAGGCTGACCGGGGTGTGGTACACAGGCGCATAGTGATCAGGTCTCACACATGTACCTATGAGAGGACCCCTGGGGATCCCAGGAGGGGGAAAAGCCTTCACCTTCACTGGAATAGTGGAGGGGGCCAAAAGCCTCCATCTCCTCTCAAGGGGTGTGGTAAGAGAGTCTGGTTGCTAGGTGGCGTAGGCAAGAACAGGAGAGGAGGGGCAGTGAGCCAGGCAGTGCAGAGTCCAGGGAGCTCGAGTGAGGAGCAGATCCCGTGGGCTGCTGTAGTCTGACAGCGTCCGCGTAGTGGCTACCGACGGGGGAGAACGGTCAACTAGGAGTGCTACCCGAAATCCATCTTCAGCTAGAGAGAGAGCAACGGAGTGGGAAGTAAGGAGACCGCTAGAGAGTACCAGGCCCAAACGGGCGGCAGATCCCGAAGCGGAGATAGATCCAGCTTTCTTTTGCTAAACCTGCCGGTGTGGGGCTCTCAAAGCCCACGCCACAACACCACAAAAGCCGCAGCCACGTAGCCACAGTTAGGGCCCATAGGTCACAGGAGGCAAGCAGCTGGAGTGGCCTGGTCCAGGCGACAAGCAAACGGCAAACGAAGGGGAGAGAGGCTGCAGCATCTTCCCTGGGTGACCCCCATAGGGACTCAAAGTCGGGGTTACCCCAAACCACCAAGGGCTAAGGAAGGCGAGTTAGTAGTCACCCTCACAAGTCAGCCTGAAGGACACCTGGTTCCCACTTGGTTCATCCCAGCTACGCCCGGGTCACTCACCCTGCCATCAACTGTGAGTAAAAACCCTGAAAGACATCCTGCCTGTGTTGAGTCATTCTGCGCCTTGTGGTACTACGCACCTACACCGGGCCCTGGGGCTTGCCTCACTCTCAGGAGGCTATTCCAACTAACTGCACACACCATCAGCCCCAGGCGACCCTCAACCTGCAGTGGCGGTCCCTACTGGCCGCAATACTGAGAGTGGCGTCACGACAAGAAGAAGATCTCCTACCTGTGACGAGATCCAGCCGAGTGGAGTCCCTGAAGGTAATGCACCGACACAGCGTTTGCGGGGCTTCACACTGCCACCGACAGGCACACATGTGCGGTTTTTAAATGCAAGCACGGACGCACTAAGAACCTAACAGGTTTTTAGGAGCGACAATTACTGAGAAGTTTGACACTATCAGACACTGCTGACTGACGTCTATTATTCACTAGACTTGTGCGTTATATACTAGTTTGTGCAAAACGCACACAAGTGCACCTGTACGCTGTCACCGACAGGCACACACGTGCGGTTTTTAAATGCGTGCACGGACGCACTAAGAACCTAACAGGTTTTTAGGAGCGACAATTACTGAGAAGTCTGACACTATCAGGACTGTTTTAGACTGTGTACACCAGCCCCAGATATGATGAAGGCTGGTATACGGTCACCACTAGGAATGGCTATATACCCTGCCTGCCTGCCTGCCTGTATACAGCTACAATAGTCCTGAGAAGGACTCTTCTGGTCACTAGCCTGTATTCTGACCTGGCTATACCCTGCCTGTATACAGCAACAATAGTCCTGAGAAGGACTCTGCTCCTGTACTCCGACCTGGCTATACCCTGCCTGCCTGTATACAACTACAATAGTCCTGAGAAGGACTTCTGGTCACACTGTTTGCAGCCCTGCTACGGAAATAACTATAAAGGGCCGCAAACCTTTCCCTGAAGCAGCAACACTCTCCCTGCACTGACTGTCTGGATGGCTGTGTGCAGAGCACAGCGCGCCCGCCGGTATAAAAGCTCGGTCACGCTGTGCAGGCCGGCCAATCACTGCAATTCCACAACTAACAGGGCTGTGGCATTGCAGTGGTCTGCCAGCCAATCCCTGCATGAGGGCTGGCTCTCAAAAGAGCGCCAACATGCAGGGATGAAGACCACGAGTACAGCACGAGTATCGCGAGATTTCTCGGTCCCTGCCGAGTAGCCCGAGTACAGTGATACTCGTGCGAGTACCGAGTAGTGACAAGCATACTCGCTCAACACTAATCATAACATGTTGTTTAACATTGGCCTTGTACGATTGATACAATTTTGTGGCATATATTCTGATTATCCATTATTGTACTTTATGTGGCTATAATTTGGCTGTTTACCTGGTTGTCTCTCTAGTTTTTAATGTGTGTGCATTTTAGCATGTTTCTGTCATTATGTCTTAATAATAAAATTTAGTTTTGTAATTTTGCACATTAAAGACGTCAGATCTCTTTGCATTGTTGTTACCATATTCCTCTACTAAATCTGCATCGCCTGACAAAAAAGCAGCAAAACCTCATTAGAACGCATGCAGTTTTGATGCGATTTTCTGCCAGGAGCTGTAGATTTGGTGCAGGAATATGATGTTTTGTTGAAAAAAACAAACAAAAACATTGCCTGAAAATTAAAATAAAAAAAAAATGCATTTAACTCAAAAACCCAAATTAAATGGTAAGTCATTTCTGATGAAAGCTCCCTTTTCATTTTGTTTATACCCCGAGAAAATGTATGAAGTCAGAATCCTTTATTGATACTGTATGGCCTCAAAAACATCTATGGCTGCTGTATGCATAATACGGTCTTATGTATGAGCCTTTAGCTTCATGGTTTAGTAACAAGCTCTATACGGTCAACTTAATTTAAAGGATTTAAAATACTTTACGCCCACCAGTATTTGTTCCAGAGTAAGTAGTTTAGACACATGCAATGCATTACTTAATGGAACACATGTGGATCTATCTGGACCTACCTTCAAAAATGAATTAACAAACACTGAAAAGGCATCAAAAAACAGCAAATGTAAATTAGATTATACAGAGCCTGCTTTATCAACAATCCTGGAAAATTTGTACTGTAAGGTGAGCACAAGCAATAAGTCCAGCAATTCCGCTACAAAATGGTTTCAAGGCAAATTCAGGCATTCTGTTGCCAATAACAGTTTGATCCTATATTGTGTCTTGGAAGAAATCTACTAAGAAAAACAAAATAACAGATGTACTAAACGGTTAGTGATTCATGGCAAAAATCAGATTAAATCCTGTAGAAGTTAAGTAACAGCAATTTTATAATTCATAGTTATGCTTAGTTTTTATATTTTTTATGTTTTTGTTATGTGCAGAGAAACCTATTATTTTTTCTACATAGGAATTGGCTTTAATTTGACTGTGACATAAAGTACGATACGGTTGGGTTATTAAATCTTTGTGATATACTTTTGCCATGGTATCTAAACTGATTGACAACCTGACATCAGTTCTTATGAATCTTTCAATTGTGACCCAATGGTTGTAACTAGTGATGAGCGAACGTGCTCGAGCATCGGTTTCTCCAACTCTACTCGAGTACCAAGTATAATTGAAGTCAATGAGGAACTCGAGCGTTTTCAAACTCAGATGCTCGAGGCGCGATCAAGTAATGACCAGTGATGAACATGCTTGGTCATTACTAGTTGTGGTTACTAGTTGTGGTGATAAATAAAACTCACATCATGGATTATTCTTAGAATTATAATGAATGAACTGAGGAAGAATGATACAAACTGATACACTTTGGCATCAGCTTGAGTCCGATATTATACAATGAGTTTGTCATCATGATTAGAGATGAGCGAACGGGTCGCGGTTCGGCTCGAGGTCGGTTCGTCGAACGGAGGTCCCGTTCGAGTTCGGTTCGTCGAACGTTTGACGAACCGAACTCGAACCGCATAGGAAACAATGGCAGGCAATCACAAACACATAAAAACACCTAGAAAACACCCTCAAAGGTGTCCAAAAGGTGATAAACAACTCACAACACAACACAAACACATGGGAAAGTGACAAGAACAAATTCTCATGCGAAAACAAAAGAGCGTAACGAGGAAAAAGAGGGCGAGACACAGATATAGGCATGGCACGCCCTTCTAAAATCATGTAAAACACCGCAAGGTGACTCCAAGCGGAGTCTCCCTTTTTTCCAAAAATTGGGCCACACAGACACCCACCCCTTCAGTGGCAGCACTTGTGCCCCAGTTGTACACTTCACAGCTAGATTTGCATCAAGCACATTCAAAAATACGCCAGCCTTAACCGTCCCCAGGATGACACCGGGGTAGGTAGCAAAGTCTTTGCTAAACCATGACTTGTTCATCTTGGCTCCTTTTAAACAAACACTGCAATCAAGGATTACTCCAAGCGGAGTCTCCCTTTTTTTTCCAAAAATTGTGCCCCACACACACCCACCCATTCAGTGGCAGAACTTGCGCCCTAGTTGTACACTTCACAGCTAGATTTGCATCAAGCACATTCAAAAATACGCCATTCTTAACCATCCCCAGGATGACACCGGGGTAGGTAGCAAAGTCTTTCCTGATCCCAGCTCTGTTCATCTTGGATCATTTTTAAAAACAATGTAAGTAAGGGTTACTCCAAGCGGAGTCTCCCTTTTTTTAAAAAAATTGGGCCACACAGACACCCCATCAGTGGCAGGACTTGTGCCCTAGTTGCAAACAGGATGTTTTGATTTGCATCAAGCACATTCAAAAATACGCCATAATTAACTGTCCCCAGGATGACACCGGGGTAGGTGGCAAAGTCTTTCCTGATCCCAGCTCTGTTCATCTTGGATCATTTTTAAAAACAATGTAAGTAAGGGTTACTCCAAGCGGAGTCTCCCTTTTTTTCCAAAAATTGTGCCCCACACACACCCACCCATTCAGTGGCAGCACTTGTGCCCTAGTTGTACACTTCACAGCTAGATTTGCATCAAGCACATTCAAAAATACGCCATTCTTAACCGTCCCCAGGATGACACCGGGGTAGGTAGCAAAGTCTTTCCTGATCCCAGCTCTGTTCATCTTGGATCATTTTTAAAAAACACAGCAAGCAAGGGTTACTGCAAGCGGAGTCTCCCTTTCTTCAAAAAATTGGGCCACACAGACACCCCATCAGTGGCAGCACTTGTGCCCTAGTTGCAAAGAGGATGTTTTGATTTGCATCAAGCACATTCAAAAATACGCCATTCTTAACCGTCCCCAGGATGACACAGGGGTAGGTAGCAAAGTCTTTCCTGATCCCAGCTCTGTTCATCTTGGATCATTTTTAAAAACAATGTAAGTAAGGGTTACTCCAAGCGGAGTCTCCCTTTTTTCCAAAAATTGTGCCACACTGACACCCCATCAGTGGCAGCACTTGTGCCCTAGTTGCAAACAGGATGTTTTGATTTGCATCAAGCACATTCCAAATCCACAAGCATTTACTCTCCCCAGGATGACACAGGGGTAGTAAATTCCTTGTGGATCCATGACTTGTTCATTTTGATGAACGTTAGTCTGTCCACATTGTCACTGGACAGACGCGTGCGCTTATCTGTCAGCACACACCCAGCAGCACTGAAGACACGTTCAGAGACAACGCTGGCAGCTGGACACGACAAAATCTCCAAGGCGTAAGTTGAGAGCTCTGGCCATTTTTCAAGATTTGAAGCCCAAAATGAGCAAGGCTCCATTTGCAAAGTCATGGCATCGATGTTCATTTGGAGATACTCCTGTATCATCCTCTCCAGCTGTTGACTATGTGTTAGACTTGTTGTCTCTGTTGGCCTTGCAAAGGAGGGTCTAAAAAAATTATGAAAAGATTCCATAAAATTGCTGTTACCAGCACCAGATACAGTCCTACTGGTACGGGTAGACTGTTGAAGATGACGAGACCGTCCCATGTTTGTCAAGTTACAACTGGGAGAATCACTCCCTGCACCTGCACGGTTGTTTGGTGGAAAAGCCGAGCTAAGATCGAGTAACAGCTTCTGCTGATACTCCTGCATACGTGCGTCCCTTTCTATGGCTGGAATTATGTCACAAAATTTGGACTTGTACCAGGGATCTAATAGTGTGGCAAGCCAGTAGTCATCATCACTTCTAATTTTGACAATACGAGGGTCATGTTGGAGGTAGTGCAGCAAGAAAGCACTCATGTGTCTTGCGCAGCCATGCGGACCAAGTCCACGCTGTGTTTATGGCATAGAGGTGCTAACCGTTCTTTCTTCCTCTGACATCTCCCCCCAACCTCTTTCAACTGAAATTTGACTCCCTCATCCGCTGAGTCTTCCATGTCCATGGACAGTTCGTCCTCCATTTCTTCATGTTATCCTGCACCTTCCTCAACATTTCGCCTGCTACCATGTGCCCTTGTTGATCCCTGTCCCCCATGGTCCCATGCCTGCCGCGTTGGTGATGATGAACGTCTGGACCTTGGAGATGTTGTTATGTCTTGCGCATATGAATCCTCCTGTAGTTCCTCCCCTTCTTGTTGTCCCACCCCCTGACTCCGAATAGTGTTTAGCGTGTGCTCCAGCATGTAAATGACTGGAATTGTCATGCTGATAATGGCATTGTCAGTGCTAAACATATTCGTCGCCATGTCAAATCTGTGCAGAAGGGTGCATAGGTCCTTGATCTGAGACCACTCCATCAGGGTGATCTGCCCCACCTCTGCATCTCGTTGGCCCAGGCTATACGTCATGACGTATTGCACCAGGGCTCGGCGGTGCTGCCACAGTCGCTGTAACATGTGGAGAGTCGAATTCCAGCGTGTCGACACATCGCATTTCAGGCGATGAACCGGCAGGCCGAAAGACTTCTGGAGCGATGCAAGTCGCTCAGCTGCGGCGCTTGAACGGCAGAAGTGAGCAGGCAGTTTTCGTGCCCTGGTCAGAAGGCCATCTAGGCCGGGATAGTGTGTTAAAAATTGCTGGAAAACAAGGTTCAACACGTGAGCCATACAAGGTACGTGTGTCACCTTGCCCAGGCGAAGGGCCGCACCCAGGTTTGCAGCATTGTCGCACACGGCCTTACCAGGCTGCAGGTTGAGTGGAGACAACCATTTATTAAACTCGGACCGCAGAGCTGACCACAACTCCTCAGCTGTGTGACTCTTATTCCCAAGACATGTCAAGCTAAAGACCGCCTGATGACGTTGCGCTCTGCTGCCAGCATAGTAATGAGGGGTGCGTGATTCCTTCTGCGCAGTGAGAACACTGGTGGCCTGACCAGGCAGGCTTGGGGCGGAGGTGGAGGACACAGATGAGGTGGAGGAGGCAGAAGCAGTGGCGGAACTTGGACAGACAGAGGATTGACACACAAGTCGTGGGGACGGCAAGACTTGTGCAGCAGACCCTTCACCATCTATCACCATAGTTACCCAGTGCCCAGTCAGCGACATGTAACGTCCCTGTCCATGCTTACTGGTCCAAGTATCGGTGGTAAAATTCACCCGTTCACACACAGAGTTTCTCAAGGAAGCGGTGATGTTGTGTGCGACATGCTGGTGTAGCGCGGGCACACCTTTCTTAGAGAAGTAGTGGCGACTGGGCATCTGGTACTGGGGCACAGCGACAGACGTAAGGTCTCTAAAATCCTGTGTGTCCACCAGGCGGAAAGGCAGCATTTCGGTAGCCAAGAGCTTACAGAGGGATAAAGTCAACCTTTTAGCTTTGACATGGGTCGCAGGAAATGGCCTTTTATTTGTCCACATCTGAGGGACAGAGATCTGGCTGCTGTGTGTAGACGGTGTTGAGTAGGGTGTCCCTGGAAAAATGCAGGTTTGTGAGGAAAGTGCAGTCGGAGACATGATGTTGCCTTCATCCAACGTTGGTGCTATCGATGTCTGAGAGAGCTGTACACACGCACTTGTTTCCCCTTCCAAACCAACTGACGACCTACCAAGCAAACTGCCTGTTGCGGTTACAGTGGTGGAAGTTGTGCGTGGAAAACCAGGTGTGACAGCTGTCCCCACAGTCCTAGAAGATGAAGAGCGCGCGGATGCACTGGAAGGGGAAGGCCGTAGATGGTTCGCTCCGCTAGGCTGCATTGCAGCACGGTGAGCTTCCCACTGGGACCTATGATATTTATTCATGTGACGATTCATGGAAGAAGTTGTCAAACTGCTGAGGTTTTGACCTCTGCTAACAGAATCACGACAAATTTTACACATCACATAATTTGGGCGATCTTTTTCTATGTCAAAAAAGTACCAGGCTAGGCAAGGCTTAGAGGGCATGCGACCTGCTGAGCCCCCCCGACTAGTGCTCAGAGGCAGAGTGGTGGCTGATGATGCAGTTGTAGACGTGCTACCAGTGCTCCGACTCTGTCCAGGAAGGCGCAAGGTAACTTCGTCGTCGGTTGCATCCTCCTCCACCGCCTCTGTTGACTTCCTCGAGTGCCTGACTGTGGGTTGACAGTAGGTGGGATCTAGAACTTCCTCATCAATTGTTGTGTTTGCACTCCCCTCACCCTCAGACCGAGCCTCTTCTTGCCCTGACCGAATATTTAAGTTGTCATCCCAATCTGGTATCTGCGTCTCATCGTCATCAGTATGTTCCTCATTGTCTATAACCACAGGTGTTACAGTTTGTGACAAAGGGTCAACATTATGCTCAGAAACTTGGTCCTCACGGCCTGAATCAGAGTCACAAAGGTTCTGGCCATCACTGCAGACCATTTCCTGGTCTGTACTCACTGTAGCTTGGGAGCAGACCTCTGATTCCCAGGCTATAGTGTGACTGAACAGCTCTGCAGACTCAGCCATCTCATTTCCACCATACTGTGCAGGGCTGATGGAGACTTCAGAGCTGGGAGAAAGCAAATTTGATTGGGATGACAACTCAGAGGACTGGTGTTTTTTGGATGCGGTAGTTGAGGTGGCTGAGAGGGCACTTGTTGGACCACTTGAGATCCATCCAAGCATTTTCCTTTTTTGGCCATCATCTACCTTTGTTCCTGTTGTTCGTGTCCGTAAAAAAGGGAGCACATCAGATTGTCCACGGTAAGTAGTAGACATCTTACTTTTGCTGGTAGATGGTCTATCTTCAGCAGATGTTAATGGACCTTTGCCACCTTCCCCACGGACAAACCCTTTTTTTCCTTTTCCAACACGCCTCTTCCCCTTTCCACCAGCATCTGTCATTTTGCCACTCATGTTGATTGCGACAAGATTGTGCACTTAAAATGTGGTAGTAAAAATTGAGAGGTGGTGTAGATTGCAGCGGTGGTCTAGCAGAATAATAAAGAATAATTATCCCTGACAATGCAACTACGGCCCTTGAACTGGCAGCATAAATTGCTAGTATAATGGCTTAGTAACAATGAGTTTGAGTGTGCAATGCAGGCAGAGGTGCTGCAAATATCTTTGCACTAGTGGGACGATACAGAAGTCCAACAGCCACGTTTAGGATGCCACTAAGTTCACTCAGTGTTTGCTAGTATAATGGCTTAGTAACAATGAGTTGGAGTGTGCAATGCAGGCAGACGTGCTGCAAATATCTTTGCACTAGTGTGACTATACAGAAGTCCAATAGCCACGTTTAGGATGCCACTAAGTTCCCTCAGTGTTTGCTAGTATAATGGCTTAGTAACAATGAGTTGGAGTGTGCAATGCAGGCAGACGTGCTGCAAATATCTTTGCACTACTGGGGCAATACAGCAGTCCAACAGCCACGTTTAGGATGCCACTAAGTTCACTCAGTGTTTGCTAGTATAATGGCTTAGTAACAATGAGTTTGAGTGTGCAATGCAGGCAGAGGTGTGTGACGTAGCGACCACCAACGTGGTAAATGGTCGCTATATGTCACAGTGGAGAAGGTATCTGCGATATCTAGACAAAAAAGGTTGCTATGGGACTTGTAGTCCACAAAGGCTTCTTGCTACACATAAGGGTCAGGTTCCCTTTAATAATCCCAAGGTGCTCTGTAGGGCTGAGATTCACAGACCTCCACCTGTGGGTGTGGCTCGAGGGGTTAAAGCAATCCAGTCTCAGAACCTGGGTGGAGTGTGTCTAGGGCAGTCTAGATAGAGACTAGCTCTAGACGTCCAGCGTGTGTGCTGGGAGAGAGTGAGAGCAGAGCCGAGAGCTCTGCATGGAGCAACCTGTGTGGAGGCTGAGCACAGGACTCCGATTTTAAGTCTGAGACAAGACTGAGGTGAGTGCAGCCAGACCAGGGCTGTAGGGCCGAACCTCTCCTGGAGGAGACACAGACCCAGTGGTCTGCAGAGGGCCCTGGGGCCGAGAAGGAACCTCAGCTAGAGGTGTCTGCTACCAGGTGCCAGAGAGTGAAGAAAGTGGTTAAACTTCCACTATGAACTTGTAATAGAGTCTGCTCTGTAAGCTGCAGAGCCGGAAGCCTGGAAAAGCTCCAGGCCTGCGTGGAACGATTATAAGTTTGTGGACCCTCC
Organism: Anomaloglossus baeobatrachus; assembly: GCF_048569485.1. Lineage (NCBI taxonomy): Eukaryota > Metazoa > Chordata > Amphibia > Anura > Aromobatidae > Anomaloglossus > Anomaloglossus baeobatrachus. Next base: position 198,211,152 of record NC_134356.1, on the reverse strand, counting down.
TGGAACAGCCGAACGGGGCATCGTAAGACCGTCTCCTACGGCAAGGGGTGCCTGTGGGATGGGGACCCGTATGGACGGTGCATAATCCGGCTGTGTTCCGGGTGAATTTACATGTACAGCGAGGACAATAAAGCTGTTTGGATCGGACTATTTGAGTCACGGCGTCTTTGTAGTCCTTGGGGACCCCCACCCCGCTACATTATGGTGGAGAATGCGGGCATGCAGCCTGGTTGCTAGGGGCAACGGCATAGGACATATTCCTGTGGATACGGACTGCTTGCTGTGGATTGGCGGGTCCACGAAAATTGTCTGCGCACTCAAGCAGCTGGCAGTGGATCGGCGGGTCCACGAACAGGGACAGCGTGCTCCAGCTGCTGGCGGTGAATCAGTGGGTCTGCAGTGGCGAGAGACCAGTGACTGGAGGTTCCAGGCCAGCCGGAATTGCGAGGCCCTGCTTGGTGAGCAGTGATACACCACAGGCTGGAGACCCTGGTTGTACGGGCGGTACAACCCGGAAAGGTTAGTGGTTCTCCAACCCCCCCCTGTCTTTGACCACCGGGTATTACCCATTGGAGCTCCCCTCCTGTTCCTCTTCTCGTTGCAGCATGGAGGAGCTCTTGAACCAGCTGCTACAGAGTCAGCAGCACCAACAGCATGGGGCAGGAGGTCCAGTGACAGCAGTGGGGGCTGAAAGCCAAAAAGAGGGAATGGTCCCTGTGGACATGGTAGAACAGCAGGAGCTGTCAGAGTGTAGCGATGTCGCAGCCATGAACCAGTTTGAGCGTTCCCTTCAGGGGCCAGTATGGACACTGGGTACCCAGGGAGATAAGGGCGAACAGTGTGAACTGGGGGCTTAGGACATTGCATGGAAACCCCAAAAGGGGGCGGAGTCCCAAAAAGGGGTGGTTGCCCAAAAGGGGGCGGAGTCCCAAAAAGGGGTAGTTGCCCAAAAGGGGGCGGAGGCCCGGAACCGGGTAGTTACCCAACAGGGGGCGGGACCCCAGAAAGCGGTGGTGATCCACAAGGGGGTGGAGCATTCAAAATCCGAACAGAGGGACTATAGCAAGGGGCAATGGGATTTGCCTTACCTATGTCCTACCTGCGGTATAGGCTATCCATCCGATGTGAGGCCACAGAAGTGCTCAGTGGACTTGAATGGGCTAAGTGTGTCTGGTCTGTTAGACCCGGGTAGCCAGTTGACCTTAGTGAGACCCATGTCCGATCTCCATTTTTTGTTGGGTAGGACAATAGAAGGACGTTGTGTGCATGGGACCACTAAAGAATATCCTCTGGCCAGGGTGATGATTCAGACGGCCAAACGTATGGGGCTCCCTGATGTGGGTGTAGCTCCAGATCTGCTATGTCCGGTTATCATAGGACAGGACTTTGAGTTCTTTCGGGACTTATGGAAGACAGAGTCCGGGACCGATTGCACAGGAATAAGTCGGCTCCCGCCTACGGAAGCCTCTTTTCTGCAAGAGGTTATACAGGTTCCCGGGGGGACATTGAGGTACACGGAGGAGGAGGTACCTCCACGTAAGGACAGTCCTAAGTTAGGGGTGACCAAAGATAATGGGGGACATGCCCAACTTAGTGACATGACCGTTAAAGTAACAAATGATAGTGTGACAGTTAAAAACGGGAGAGCTCCAGACAAGGGGTCCGACACCTGGTTAAGTGGGGACGTGGTAGTCCAGAACACCAGGGGGAGTGACGATGACTCCAGAATAGATACTGACGTTACTAAAGTGACAAATGAGTACAGTGACATACTGATGAGCAAAGAGGGGAAATCCTCCTCCAGTCGCCGAAGGCGCAACAGGCGCAGAAGGGCGAAGCAAGCTACAACCTCAGAAAATAAGGACCAGGTAGAGACAGTGTTGTGTATGTCTGCCCACAGTGCGGATTCCCTTCTAGAATCTGAGTGTACAGAGAAGGTTAAGAAAGGCACGTTGCCGATAGCAACTGACTCGCCCACCCCAGGGCTATGGGACACCCGGTGCCGGGCCGGACTAGTTCGGGGGTCGTCAGTGGTGGCGGGGCCCGGCTCCGTGGCCCTGGTGGGTGTCAGTTAAATATGGCTGATGACTTGGGGTTTGTGTTTGTGACGCCACCTGTGGTATGCGGCTATTAAGCCGCCGCTGCTGTGTGAGGCCTCCGGGGTGATGATATGGCAGCAATGGTGGTACTGCTCCCCACAGGTGGAGCGGTGCCCCAAGGACACTGTTGGTGCTTATTCGTGTCTATGCAGAGAAATAACTGAGGCAACACCAGGGGTGCAGTTTCAAGGTCTTTACTCACAGTTCTTGTCAAGGCCTGCAGGAGCCTTTGGACTGCTGGGACCACCGTCAGGGACCTCCGCCGATCCCGGGTAGATCTGGGGGTTGATGCCAGTGCACCCCTCTAATTGTGTCCTTTCTCAGCTGACTTCACTGGCCACCAGCTCTGAAGCTATCTGTGGCCCTGGAATCCCTTTGTTCCCTGCTTGGTGTCACCTGGACCCTCCGAGTCCCAGGGTCTTTACCAGGAAGCGTCACTTTCTTCTTTCTTTAGCTCCTGCCTGACTAGAGCTCTTCTTCTACTCTCTGTTTCTCTCCTTCTCTGTTGCTTTCTTTCTCTGTTGCGGACACTCTGAACTCACAGAGCTCCTTTCTCTTTCACAGCTACATGCTGGCTCCTCACTATCTCACTCTCTGAGGTAAACTGAAACTCTGACCTTCCTCTCTGCTCTACACTCGGCTGGCTCTCCCCACCCCCCAGTTGCTAAGCTACCACCCTATGGGAGCAGGGATGGGTCTTACGACCCCTCCCAGCATGCAGCATGGGAGGGTTACTGCCACTATCCCTTGTCCCAGTGTGTGCCTAGCAATGGGTGTAGTGCAGTTTTACCTGTGAACTGGCATGTACCCCTTTCCTTACCCAGGATGGGACATCCCACCTCTGACTGGGGTGCAATGTCTCTGTGGCGACGGAAGCCTCAGGGGCGCCACACAACAGCTCATGTAGAGTCGGACAGCAAAATCATGCAAAAGAAAGATGTGTCTGTGCTGGAACTGACACATTGTAACGACGGAATTCAGCAGGGTGAAATTGCAGGGAAAGAACCGACCAAAGGAGTAACGGCGGTGTCTTCTATAATTTCCAAGCATGAATCTGGTGGTCTGTCGGATGAAGGCGCTGTAGGAGATGACATACTACAGAGTAATCTAGGAGAAGTAAACCCAGACAGTGTTGATGGAGCACAAATCCACAAAGGTCCTGGTGAGCGGACCGGTAAGCTACCCAGTGGTGAGGTGTTGAATGTTGAAAATGGTGCCAAGATTCTGGGAAGAACAGAGTACCGTGCTGAAGGGCGTGACACCCTGGCAGAGGGTGACACTGCAGAGACCCAAGAGGAAGTTGGAGGGAATGCAGTGAGGTCCCAAGACACGGCTGGTGCTGTAAAAATGAAAGCCTCTGAGGAAGAGGTGAAGATCGGACGTAAGGTCTCATCAGGAGCTGAGAACCTGACTGACTCAGTGGGTAAGACCGAGAATATGGAGGAAGACAAGAGACCTCAGGAACAGTCTAGTGTCCTTGACAGTGAAGGAGGCAAACCAGTCTTCAAGTGCTGGATAGACGTGCCAGAGGACTTAAGAGAAGCCTGTGCCAGTGAGAGGGTGCATGAGAGATTCCAGAAGGCAGTAGGGGCCTGTAAAGTGTACTTTGCCGCAGAGACTAATCGGTTGGTGGTGTGCTCTTTTAGGGACATCACAAAGAAGCGAGTGGCCATCCTAAGTGACATGCACCTCCGGTGTCTTCGTACGAAGTGGCTCATCACTGCCAGGAAGGAGGCAGAGGCCAGACGCTTGGCGCAGCTGACCACAGGGTTTCAAGAAGTGGTGGTTGTGAAGACAACATTGATCGGGCTGGCATTGAGAGCGCTAAGAAATAACATTAAGAAAGCCAGGAAGGTTCCAGGGGTTACAGCTGTACACTTCGAAAAAGACAGCGGAACCTTCCGTATCTATGGAGAAACTGCAGAAACGGTGAAGACCGCTCGACGGTTATTAGAGTTTGTTGAAGAGAGCATCCAAGTGCCCAAGGAGATGGTTATGAGGCTTATTGGAAGACATGGAAGAGCCATGCAGGAGATGGTTGATAAAACTGGCGTGACGAGAGTAAGAATTGATATTCATAATGAAGCCAGGATACCCTGTGAAGTCGGCATGGTTCCCGGTGCCATTGCGGGAACGACAGAGTGTGTTGCAGATATACGAGTCCTCCTAGAATACCGCCTGGGATACTTGGATGACTTAAAACAGTTGAATTTAGAAAGACAGAGAATTGCGGACCAACTCCGCCAAGTTGGTGGGGGATGGCGACCCTATAGGGGCTGGCGACCCTATAGGGGCTATGGACCCGAAGAGGAAGGTAGCTCGCTCGATGAACAGGTTACCTCAGAGGGCGAAAGAAAGTCTGTTGATAAAATGAGCTGGGGTCACAGAGGACCCGGATATTTATCAGACTATAGTACGGACTCTGAAGGGTCTCCGTCCTGCGAGACACAATCTGAAGGACTGAATGAAAGGAGGGCTGCAGCGTCAGCCAAAGACGCTGACAAGAAAGTACGCTATCCGAGACCCAGGCGAAGATGCCCGGGTAGAAGAGCCCGTGAGAGATCAGTGAACGGCTCATGCGGACGACCTACTTATGGCGTCTCGTCTATCATCTCCTCGCGGAGGCTCCTCGATAGTGAGGCCCCTAGTGGTCAGGTTAGCTCAGGGACTGACAGGACGATGGTGCCGACGAGGGGAGAATCTCCCTCTTGCACAGACCTTGGGCGAGAGCCTTGGAGGGATGGGTCTCGTCGGGGACCGTGACTGGGAAGTAGGTTTCCTGTGCCGGCTTTGGTGACGGACGGTCTGGCGAAACCGGAAGCTCGAGGGTGTCCTGAGGGGCCCTCTTGCCTGTTAGCGCACAGTGGCCCTGATGCCCTGTCTCGAGGCCCCTCGAGGGTATCGGGTGTTCAACCCTACAAGTTTGAACAGAGGGGGGGATATGTGACGTAGCGACCACCAACGTAGTAAATGGTCGCTATATGTCACAGTGTAGAAGGTATCTGCGATATCTAGATGAAAAAGGTTGCTATGGGACTAGTAGTCCACAAAGGCTTCTTGCTACACATAAGGGTCAGGTTCCCTTTAATAATCCCAAGGTGCTCTGTAGGGCTGAGATTCACAGACCTCCACCTGTGGATGTGGCTCGAGGGGTTAAAGCAATCCAGTCTCAGAACCTGGGTGGAGTGTGTCTAGGGCAGTCTAGATAGGGACTAGCTCTAGACGTCCAGCGTGTGTGCTGGGAGAGAGTGAGAGCAGAGCCGAGAGCTCTGCATGGAGCAACCTGTGTGGAGGCTGAGCACAGGACTCCGATATTAAGTCTGAGACAAGACTGAGGTGAGTGCAGCCAGACCAGGGCTGTAGGGCCGAACCTCTCCTGGAGGAGACACAGACCCAGTCGTCTGCAGAGGGCCCTGAGGCCGAGAAGGAACCTCAGCTAGAGGTGTCTGCTACCAGGTGCCAGAGAGTGAGGAAAGTGGTTAAACTTCCACTATGAACTTGTAATAGAGTCTGCTCTGTAAGCTGCAGAGCCGGAAGCCTGGAGAAGCTCCAGGCCTGCGTGGAACGATTATAAGTTTGTGGACCCTCCTGGAACGTAAGACCATCTCCTACGGCAAGGGGTGCCTGTGGGACGGGGACCCGTATGGACGGTGCATAAACCGGCTGTGTTCCGGGTGAATTTACATGTACAGCGAGGACAATAAAGCTATTTGGATCGGACTATTTGAGTCACTGCGTCTTTGTAGTCCTGGGTGACCCCCACCCCGCTACAGGTGCTGCAAATATCTTTGCACTAGTGGGACGATACAGAAGTCCAACAGCCACTTTTATGATGCCACTAAGTTCACTCAGTGTTTGCTAGTATAATGGCTTAGTAACAATGAGTTTGAGTGTGCAATGCAGGCAGAGGTGCTGCAAATATCTTTGCACTAGTGGGACGATACAGAAGTCCAATAGCCACGTTTAGGATGCCACTAAGTTCACTCAGTGTTGCTAGTATAATGGCTTAGTAACAATGAGTTGGAGTGTGTAATGCAGGCAGACGTGCTGCAAATATCTTTGCACTAGTGGGACTAGACAAAAGTCCAATAGCCACGTTTAGGATGCCAATAAGTTCACTCAGTGTTTGCTAGTATAATGGCTTAGTAACAATGAGTTGGAGTATGCAATGCAGGCAGACGTGCTGCAAATATCTTTGCACTAGTGGGACTATACAGAAGTCCAATAGCCACGTTTAGGATGCCACTAAGTTCACTCAGTGTTTGCTAGTATAATGGCTTAGTAACAATGAGTTGGAGTGTGCAATGCAGGCAGACGTGCTGCAAATATCTTTGCACTAGTGGGACAATACAGCAGTCCAACAGCCACGTTTAGGATGCCACTAAGTTCACTCAGTGTTTGCTAGTATAATGGCTTAGTAACAATGAGTTGGAGTGTGCAAAGGGCAGGAGGGTACAGTGGCAGGGTTGTGGGTCTCTGGGTAGAGGAAAGGAAGCCTGCTTTTCTATCCCTCCTAATGGGGAAATGCAGCGAGGAAATCCCCGACCTTAGCTTCACAGACGCTGTCATCTTGTGTAGCTGTTAAACTCTGTTTTCACTGCCCTGACTGTCACCTATGGCTCTGACCCTGCCGGTATGAGCCCTTAAAAGGACTGATAGAAAGTGCTGTCCCTAAGCTGTCCAGCGCTGTGTATGGAGCGTATACAGCAGTATCGGCGATAGGAGCTGCGCCAGTGATGTCTGACACCAAGGACGCAGAAGGCAGATAATGGCGTGCTGGAGGAAAATGTCCGGTTTTATAATGCAGGGACATGTGACATGGACATCCTATCACACATGCCATTGCTTCTCTGGCTAAAAGTCCACTTAGCTGTGTGTGTGTCTGGGATTGGCTGACATGCTGGCCCGCCCCACTACACGCGCACGCTTAGGGAAGGAAGACAAGGAAAAAAAAAAAAATGGCGATCGCCATTATCCAAACAGCAGTGATCTGAATGCGCTGTTCCCGCACACTATACACTGAAATGTCATAATAGTGTGAGTCACAGAGTGACTTACACTATTACAGCGGAAAGCCAGCTAGGAATTAGCTGTTTTTTTTGCTGATTGAACCGTTCTGGAACGTATCTAGAACTATCGAGCTTTAGCAAAAAAGCTCGAGTTCTAGTTCGATCTAGAACAGCCCCAAAAATCACTCGAGCCGCGAACTGGAGAACCTCGAACCACGAACCGCGCTCAACTCTAATCATGATCCCTCTATTGCAATAAAAGGCCAAAACAAACTCCATAGCCAGCATGTCTCATGTGCGCCACCAAATTCTGTCAATAGTCAAATATGGCAAGGATCACATCTGCAGCAGAAGCATGCAGCCCTACTTTTTCTAGTGAAATGAAAATCCTGTCCACCAGTAATGGTGGAGTTCGCTGTCTTTCTTAGCTGTCATGGTATGGATACGGCACTCCAGATTAGAAGAAGAACAACATCCGCAGATAGTAGATTAAAAACTTTTGCTTTAATCTTCCAAAAGTTAAAACATAGATACCGTCTGGTCTACGCGTTTCGAACAAAAAATGTTCTTAATCATGATTCTGTTCAGGAACCGGGCTGATATTTTTCGTGCATCACACCTTCTGAAATATCCTATCTACTCTGGTGAGCTAAACTGGTCTCTTTTTTCTGTGATGGATCTGGCACTGGCATTATTATTTCATATGAGCAAAGATGTGAACCCAGCCTAAGATATTTATAGACTTACAAAAGGAGATTATGTACTGTCTGTATGACTATGGACTCCTATTGATTGCTAGAATTTAAAGAGAACCAACATCAGGATTTTGCGATATGAACTAAAAGCAATGCCATACTGGCACGAAGATGCTGAAAGCAGGCATACCTGTTGTAGAAAGATGAAATACTTGGTTGATGAAATATCTTTAATCAAAGCTGCAAAAATGCACTGCACTTTGATTGATGAGTGCAACAGGGAAGGGCCTTTGTGGGTCAGGTGCTCAGGGTCTTTCCTTCTCCAGCATGCTCCTGGCTTTACCCCTTTTTTATTTGAATATTACACTGCACCACCATTCCTGTTGTTGGTGGCGTGTGCACATTGCCACAGTAATTCTGTCTTCACTAAAATGGTGCCGGAGTCTGTGCATTTGCGTACCATGATTTCCAGCGCCATTTTAGTGAAGATACTGCAGCAAAGACTATAGGGGGCTTTACACGGAATTCGTGACGCACATCCGGCCTCATTAGCGACGTCGTTGCATGTGAAACGCACGAACGACCGCTAACGATCAAAATTACTCACCTAATCGTTGATTGTTGACACGTTGTTCTAATCCCAAATATCATTGCTGTTGCAGGACGCAGGTTGTTCGTCGTTCCTGCGGCAGCACACATCGCTATGTGTGACACCGCAGGAATGAGGAACAACATCGTACCTGCGGCCGCCGACAATGAGGAAGGAAGGAGGTGGCCGGGATGTTACGGACGCTCATTTCCGCCCCTCAGCTTCTATTGGGCGGCCGCTTAGCGATGGCGCTGTGACGCCGCACGAACCGCCCCCTTAAAATGACACTAGGCAGGTAAGTATGTGGGACGGGTGTTAGCAATGTTGTGCGCCACAGGCAGTGATTTTCTCGTGACGCACAACCGACGGGGGCGGGTGCTTTCACCAGCCAGTGTGTGTAAAGTGGCCTTATGAGAGGCATTCTCGCGTGCGCAGATTTTTTTTCTACATCTGCGCACAAGCCCCTGCTGCTCATAGTCTGCTCCGTTGTGTCTTCAACAAAATAGCGCAATTTTATGAAGACAGAATCACTGTGGTGATGCGCACGCGCCACCAACAACAGCAATGGCGGCGCCATATTTAAATAAAACAAAGGGACAAGCCAGGAGGATGCCGGAGGAGGAATTTACAGTGAGGACCCAACCCACAAAGGCTCACACACGTTGCATACGTAAATTAAAGTGCAGTGCATTTCTGCAACTTTGATTAAAAATATTTGATCAACCAATCATCGGATCTTTTTACAACAGGTATGCTTGGATTCAGCATCTTCGTTTTTACTTTATATAGAAAAATCCTAGTGGTTTGTTTTCTTTAAAAGCTGTATTATGATTTTTTTCTTGTACAGTCTCACCCTTAAGATGTGCATAGAAAATACCCAAGGGTTTTTCATCACTTAGTTTAAATGGAAACAATCATCAGGATTTTCGTATATAACCTAAAGCAAGTGCTATACTGGAACTATCAGGCTGCTTATCTACATACCATTAGTGGTCAGCTCTGATGTTTAGGCTTTCAAATCCAAGAATCACCACAGGTCCTTAAGCAAATTGATTTGTTTGTATAATACCATAATGAACAGAGAGGGAGGAACAACAGGCAGGGGGGCGGGAATCCATCTAACCCATATATTATCTGCTGCGTTGCAAATGCCAATCAAGAAGCTGCTGATATTTTAAAGTTTACTTTCTTGGATTTGAAAGTCTATACATCCGAGCTGAGCACTAATGGTATGTAGATAGTCAGCCTGATAGTGCCAGTATAGCACTGGCTTTACCTTATATACGAAAATCCTGGTGATTGGTTACCTTTAATCAGTTAAGGCCCAGTCACACTAAACAACTTACCAGCGATCCCAACAAAGATACAACCTGATAGGGATCACTGGTAAGTTGCTAGGAGGTCGCTGGTGAGATGTCACACTAAGCGACGCTCCAGCGATCGCACCAGCAACCTGACCTGGCAGGGATCACTGGAGCGTCGCTACACGAGTTGCTGGTGAGCTGTCACACAGGCATATCTCACCAGCAACCAGTGACCAGCCCCAAGCCAGCAGCGACGCGTGGAAGCGATGCTGCGCTTGGTAACTAAGGTAAATATTGGGTAACCAACCCGATATTTACCTTGGCTAATTACCCGATGTGTACTCTGCTACGTGTGCAGGCAGCAGGAGCCGGCTTCTGCGGACACTGCTAACCACGGTAAACATCGGGTAACCAAGAAGCCCTCACCTTGGTTACCCGATATTTACCTTCGTTACCAGCGTCCAACGCTCTCACACTGCCAGTGCCAGCTCCCTGTTCCCTGCACTCCTAGCCACAGTACACATCGGGTTAATTACCCGATTTGTACTCCAGCTACGTGTGCAGAGAGCGGGGAGCCGGCACTGACAGCTGAGAGCGGCGGACGCTGTTAACGAAGGTAAATATCGGGTAACCAAGGTAAGGGCTTCTTGGTTACCCGATGTTTACCGTGGTTACCAACGTCCGCAGAAGCCGGCTCCTGCTGCCTGCACATTCAGTTGTTGATCTGTCGCTGTCACACACAGCGATCTGTGCTTCACAGCGGGAGAGCAACAACTAAAAAATGGCCCAGGACATTCAGCAACAACCAACGACCTCACAGCAGGGGCCAGGTTGTTGCTGGATGTCACACACAGCAACATCGCTAGCAACATCGCTGCTACGTCACAAAAGTTGTTCCTTAGCAGCGATGTTGCTAGCGATGTTGCTTAGTGTGACGTGGCCTTTAGATTCCCACGAATAACCAGTTTTCCGGAAAACACCATCACTTGATTAGATGACAAGACTCCTTTCTGTATGTTTAATGGATTGTCATGTACTTTTCAAATAGTCTTTAGAAAATAATAAATTCTACCTTCCATATTGACTGCATACCTTAGGCACGTGTACTAACATACATATCGTTCATAATAAGACGTTATTTAACTACAACATTTTTGGATCTGTAGGTAGTGTGCCAATAAATACAGTAGAACGGTAGAAAGACCAGGTACTATAATCGAGGAGAACAGATGCTCAGTGTATGCATGTTGACTATTATTAGAGTAGAAAAGCCAGTAGAAGCAATTGAGAGAAAATATATTGTTTGTGACAGCTGGAATCCCAGGACTATACAAAGGTTTATGCATTTTACAAGACCTTCTCTTGAAAGCTTAATCTGAGTTTGCCTGGTCTCATCTACGTAATAGAACACATTAAAATAGGATGTGGTACACTCCTGCGCCCTTTCCATAATTTAACCCTATGCTTGCCTTTGCTTTCATCCGCAAAGAGACTACGAAAGGTTGCAATACAGGACTGTAACTTAATCAATGGATGATGAAAAGCAAAACATCACAGCACTGGAACAAACCATATTTCCTTTGATTTTCTGTCATATAAAGAAGCTAGTGATCTGGTAATAATGTACATGTCGCGGGCGGGGAGGAGGGTGTCAGCACACCGCGCTCACCCCTTCTGCTCGGGTCCGGCAGCTGCTCCTGGTGGCACGAGCTGTGGGCCGGATCCCGGGGTTTCTCGAGCGACACTCCTCGCCCGTGAGTGAAAGGGGGTGTTTGTTGGGTGTGGGGATTGTTATAGTTCGTGACGCCACCCACGGTTGTGGTGATTGCACCACCGCTGCTCAGTGTGGGGGTCCCGGGGATGGTGATGCGGAGCAGCCGGGTGTTGTGTTGCCCCTCCGTGGGTAGGGGTTGGTGATCCCGGGGCCCAGTGATGAGATGTAAAGTGTAGGGCCTGGAGGGCGCAGGGACGCGGGGGCAGCGCTGTGCCTTGCGGCACTATGGTACTCACTCAGCCTGACACACGGACACAGTTTGTACGGTAAACCAACGGCTGGTAGGACGGTCCCACAGACGGCTGCACCTGCACTCCCGGTAGGTGACGGTGATGTCCCTCTTCCTTGCACCTGTGTTGACTGATGGTAGCGGTGGATTCCCTCCGGTTACCCGCTCCCCGGCTGCAATCTGGGCCGGAGGAGCTCTACACTTTGCCCGCAGGCGCTGGCCCTGAGAAACTTGTGCCGTGGCGGTGGCGGTGTCTCTCCAATACGGGTTGGGCTGTTGCCTTCAATCGGGACTTGGTTGTTGGGGGATCTGCGTCCCTGTCACTGACGGATTTGGCAAATCTGGCGACTCCTAGCCTTGCCGGGGTCCGATAGGCCCCTGCCCTGGTGCTGACTGTCCTTCGGAACACTGCTCCAGACCACCGGGCACACAGCCAACGGGGTCCTTCCAGGAACTTCCAAACGGTCCCCCTCCAGACAGTCACCGCCGTTGCTGACCTTGCTGTTCTGGCCCTCACAAAGCTGGACCCCTCAGGCTGTCTTTCTCTTCTGTCACTTTACTTGCTTTTCCTCCTTTACTACTTTCCTTCCTTCACTTTCACTCAGTTGTTTACTTTAGCCCTGTCTAGACTACTCCTTCCACTTCCTCCTCCCTGACTAGACTGCACTCTGTTGTTTACTCAAGCTCGTCCCTGAGCTATCTGCCTGGTTACTTCCTGCCTCCAGTGTTGTGAGCTCCTCGGTGGGCGGAGCCAACCGCCTGGCCCACCCCCTGGTGTGCATCATCAACCTCTGGAGGAAGGCAACAAGGATTTGTGGTTAGCTGTGATGTGCCTACCTGGAGTGTGGGGTGTGGTGGTGTTTGACCTGTGACCCCTGGCTTGCCCAGGGCGACACATTCCCCCTTAGCAAAATGCAGACCGTCCGCGGGCTGCCGTCCTACACCGGTTTTATTTTTCTGCAAAAAGGGGATAACAGGGTTAAGAAAAACATAAATACATTTTTAATCAAAAACTCTTCCCAAGACGGGAGGCACATTTACTTAAACGTTGCAACGGTATACGGTCACGGTTTCCGCTCTCTCCCACCCAAGCAACCTGGCCCTGATGCTGCCCCTAAAACCCAGGCAGCACCCCTTGACCCACAGTCCAGCACAAGTTACCCGAGCGGGATCTGTCCTTCCCCTCCAGAGGGTGGCCACCGGTTCTTTTGGTGGCTGGGCCCTGGCCTGCTCTGCTCAGGGCCCTCCCTCCAACCTGCCTCTCCGGAGGCGGTATAGCGGAAACGGTAACGGTACCCAACATATTTACAAGCCACTTAACGTTTGTGGTGCCCTGCAAGTTCACGGGCTTGTCCATGGATAGTTCCCATGCCAATAAACTTTAAACGGTCCCCACGGGGACAACGGTGCCGGCTCCAGCCGGTTGCAAATCACAAAGCAAATCTGGTGAAGTACTCGGTATCATTTCACTTATCATTCTTTCAACAACTTTTTCAAACAAACATAACTTCAGTGGTGGTCCCGACGGGGACTGCTGCTGCGGGCACCCGCTGCCCTACTCGTACTTTTCTGCTGAGGCGGACCCATCCTCTGCCACCAGCACATCAAACATGCACTGACATGCCTGCGGTGACAGGGGCACCCGGTACCCACTTCCACCGGCACGTGGGGTATGGACAGCCACAGGGTCTCCTACATAGCGGGAATGCTCACTTGCCTCTTCAAACTCAGCAGCAGACCCGGGACTAGGGCCGGAGTCGTCATCTCGTACTTCTGCGTCAGGCGGGTTGCCGCCAGCTGTCGCAGCCTCCTGGCCTCCAACATCCAGCACTTCAGCCCCTTCTCCGGTAGCACGGAGCAGCAGATTAGGCGAGCTGACATTAAGGCGCCTCATAAGTAACGGCAAGAGCGATGCATAGGCCGAGACTAGGCCGGGCCCCTCAACCGCAGCGGCCGGTCCTGGTAGGACATAGGGACGTGGGTCACCAGTCGGTTCTGCTACATCCACTCCCCCTCCGTACCTCGGGGCAGTTATAAGCAGCTCCTCCACCTCGTTGGTCCACTGCTCCATCATCCGGAAGATCTGATCCTGCTGACGCTGGTGGAATTGCATCACCCGGGCCTTCATCCAGGCCACGGTCTCGGGCTCAGGGTCTGGCACAGTCTCTATTGGGACTTCCGGCACCATGCTGTAAAGGGGTCGCGGTTCCAGCAGTTCCCACTGGTATGCTTCAGGGACGTCCCGGACGTCTGCAGACGGCTGGTCCGCCGGAGCGGCCTGGCAGGGTATCGCTACCGGTTGGGCAGGTAGCGGGCCTAATGGCGGGGCGGCAGCAGCTACTACGGGTAGCAGGGAGAGAGGCAGGGTGAGCGGAAGCCGGCCGGGCCCCTCAGCTCCAACGGCCGATCCCTCAGGAATACAGGGGCGTGGGTCGCTTACCCGCTCCTCCAAATCCTCTTCTGCCTCGCGTCTCCACATAGCAGCCACCACGTCCGCCATGTCGGTCTCCCACTCCTCCAGGAGGAGTTGCATATGAGCCTGCAGACGATTACTCAGCGGGACAGTTCGGTCCCTCAGCCACGTCGCCGTGCCGGGCGCAGGGGCTTCCTCATTGGGAGTTGGGTTGTACATCTTGGCAATCGTGCCTTCCAGGAACCCAGTATTGCGGCAGAGTCCTGGCGTCCCTGCTCTTATAGCTGCAGCTACATGCGTCCAGCCGCCATCGCGTCCCCCTTAGCTCTTTCCGGCCCCTCCTCTCTCGGGGCGGAGTTTTGGCCTTCGCGCTTCTACTGCTCGAGAAGACGCTCGAGCGGGAACTTTTCGCGCCAAAGATGGCGGCTTCTGAAATGTTTCTGCCGGATGCCTCCGGCGGTAACAAGGCGCACCTCTACCTGACGGCAGAGCGGTAGGATCCTGTTCGTGACGCCAAGTTGTCGCGGGCGGGGAGGAGGGTGTCAGCACACCGCGCTCACCCCTTCTGCTCGGGTCCGGCAGCTGCTCCTGGTGGCTCGAGCTGTGGGCCGGATCCCGGGGTTTCTCGAGCGACACTCCTCGCCCGTGAGTGAAAGGGGGTGTTTGTTGGGTGTGGGGATTGTTATAGTTCGTGACGCCACCCACGGTTGTGGTGATTGCACCACCGCTGCTCAGTGTGGGGGTCCCGGGGATGGTGATGCGGAGCAGCCGGGTGTTGTGTTGCCCCTCCGTGGGTAGGGGTTGGTGATCCCGGGGCCCAGTGATGAGATGTAAAGTGTAGGGCCTGGAGGGCGCAGGGACGCGGGGGCAGCGCTGTGCCTTGCGGCACTATGGTACTCACTCAGCCTGACACACGGACACAGTTTGTACGGTAAACCAACGGCTGGTAGGACGGTCCCACAGACGGCTGCACCTGCACTCCCGGTAGGTGACGGTGATGTCCCTCTTCCTTGCACCTGTGTTGACTGATGGTAGCGGTGGATTCCCTCCGGTTACCCGCTCCCCGGCTGCAATCTGGGCCGGAGGAGCTCTACACTTTGCCCGCAGGCGCTGGCCCTGAGAAACTTGTGCCGTGGCGGTGGCGGTGTCTCTCCAATACGGGTTGGGCTGTTGCCTTCAATCGGGACTTGGTTGTTGGGGGATCTGCGTCCCCGTCACTGACGGATTTGGCAAATCTGGCGACTCCTAGCCTTGCCGGGGTCCGAGAGGCCCCTGCCCTGGTGCTGACTGTCCTTCGGAACACTGCTCCAGACCACCGGGCACACAGCCAACGGGGTCCTTCCAGGAACTTCCAAACGGTCCCCCTCCAGACAGTCACCGCCGTTGCTGACATTGCTGTTCTGGCCCTCACAAAGCTGGACCCCTCAGGCTGTCTTTCTCTTCTGTCACTTTACTTGCTTTTCCTCCTTTACTACTTTCCTTCCTTCACTTTCACTCAGTTGTTTACTTTAGCCCTGTCTAGACTACTCCTTCCACTTCCTCCTCCCTGACTAGACTGCACTCTGTTGTTTACTCAAGCTCGTCCCTGAGCTATCTGCCTGGTTACTTCCTGCCTCCAGTGTTGTGAGCTCCTCGGTGGGCGGAGCCAACCGCCTGGCCCACCCCCTGGTGTGCATCATCAACCTCTGGAGGAAGGCAACAAGGATTTGTGGTTAGCTGTGATGTGCCTACCTGGAGTGTGGGGTGTGGTGGTGTTTGACCTGTGACCCCTGGCTTGCCCAGGGCGACACATACACGTGATGAATGATAACGTTTAAAAGCAATGAAATTAGAAAAGAATCAGATTTTATTTATGGAAAACTATATAATACCATGTAAGATAAAATGTATTAAGGTCAGAGCAAATTGTGTCCTATCAGCCACATCTGAAAT